>NC_058524.1:334653291-335256791 GCF_904849725.1 Hordeum vulgare subsp. vulgare | reverse complement strand
AGCCTAATTATACGGTTTCGACATTTTATGGTGAGTCTATACAACGCACCAGAGCTGAGGTGGTTCGTCATCGCACCGACGAGCATGGTACCGGGATCGAAGACATGGTGCAAGACTTTGATGATGCTCGGGATTCAGAAGATGAGATGGAGGAATCTGCAGAGGCCTTCTATGAAATGTTGGAGTCTTCAAAACGTCCTCTCCACGAGCACTTGAGCTTTGTCAGCTGGATGCCATTGCATAAGTAATGGCTCTGAAGGCTCAGTTCAACTTGGGAAGAGAATGCTACGATGCGATGATGATAGTATTTGGATGCTTTCTACCCAAAGGCTATGTCTTGCCTGCAAACCTGTACCAGTCGGACAAAATACTTCGTGTACTTAAGATGCCCTATGAGAAGTTAGATGCATGTTAGAAAGGTTGTGTCTTATTTAGGAAGGCGTATGCACACTTGGACTATTGTCCCAATTGCGAGTCTTGCATGTATATTGTGGTAGACAACGGTATGAGTGAGAAGAGGCAGACCAAAATCGCAGTTAGTGCTTTTCGGTATATGCCAATCATACCAAGGTTTCAACGTCTTTTCATAGTCGAAGAGACATCCAAACAGATGACATGGCACAAAATTGGCAAAAGAACCGAACTAGATGCGGATGGGAATAATATGTCGGTACACACATCGTATGGGGAAGCATGGAAACATTTCGATGGATTGCATCAGGATAAAGCGGTAGATCCAAGGAATCCTCGAGTCTGCATCACCACGGATGGTTTTAATCGCTTCGGCATGACGGCAACCCAATACAGTAGTTAGCCTGTATTTGTCATTCCACTCAAGCAACCCCCTGGGCAGATAATGCAAAGAAAGAACATATTTCTGACGTTGATAATTCTAGGGGCCAATTATCTGGGTAAGAATATGAATGTGTACATGCAGACGCTTAAGGATGAATTGCAAGAATCTTGGGATAATGGGGAAAAGATATACGATGCCAATAGAAAAGAAAACTTGAAAATGCATGTGTGGTACATGTACTCTATGCATGACTTGTCGGCGTAGGCGCTATTCTCTAGATGGTGTGTGCATGGAAGGTTCTCGTACCCCACATGCAAGGCAGTTCTTCAGTTTCATTGGTTGCAGGAGGGTCAGAAGTATCCTTGCTTTGACTTGCATAGACAGTTCCTGGATCCTGACCACTAGTTCCGAAAAGACAAGAAGAACTTTACCAAAGGTAAAGTTGTCAAAAACTTGGCACCACCTGCGTTGACAGGCCAACAGATCCTGGATCAGTTAAACGCCCTCGAGCCTGATCCAGAGCGTCCAGGGTATTTCAAGGGGTATAATTCAAAACACGTTTGGACACACAAGCCATGCTTGTGGGATCTGCCTTACTTCAAAGACCTCCTTATTCCACACAATATCGACATGATGCACACTGAAAAGAATATCGGAGAGGCTACTTTTGGTACATTGTTCGACATAGATGGGAAAACAAAGGATAATACTAAGGCTAGAGTCGATCAAGAGACACTATGTCACAAACTATTACAAAACATGCGAGAAGGCAAAGCAAAGCAGAAGTGGTCGAAGCCAAAGGCCTGGTTCAATCTTGGAAGACCAGCTATGAGGGAAATTATCTTGTGGGTCAAAATGCACTTGATGTTCTCCGATGGGTATGCACCGAATCTAAAGAGGGGAGCGAGTCTTGAAAAATTTAAAATCTTTGGTCTCAAGAGTCATGATTGGCACATATGGCTTGAGCGGGTAATGCTGGTGATGTTACGTGGCTTTATTCCTGAGGATGAATGGCTAGTACTAGCGGAGCTGAGCTATTACTTCCGTGTTCTTTGTGCGAAAGAATTGTCGCCTGGAGTGGTAGATGACATGGAGGAGTTTGCACCAGAGTTGTTGTGCAAGTTAGAGAAGATCTTTCTGCCGGGCTTCTTTAATCCAATGCATCATTTGATTTTACATCTACCGACCGAGGCAAGATTGAGTGGGCCCGTGCAAAATCGTTGATGCTATGCAACTGAGAGGATGCAGAAGACGCATCGAGCTAAATATAAAAATAAGCATAGAATTGAAGCATCGATGGCTGAGGCATTCATTACTGAGGAGGTGGCAAACATTGTGACAACACATTACGAAGCCAAAAATCATAATTTGCATAATCCGAAGCCTTGGTACGATGATGCAGACCCTAAAAAAGGTGGATCCAAACTTAGCCTATTCAAAGGGAAGCTCCCACTAGTCGGTGCTTCGAAACCAATAACGTTGGATGTCGAAGAATGGCGAAACATTTTGTTGTATATCTTCAACAACCTAACAGAAGTGCGGCTGTACATCGAGTAAGTTCTCGGCACATTTTTCTGTAACTTCTAATTCCTTTGAATTGCTCTTATTCCCGGATATTTCATATAGCTGATACGTCGCCAAATTCTCCGATGGAGCGGTGATCCAAAATGATTCCGTCGAAGAGTATGAGCTTCTGGCAAAGCATGGAGGCAGCTATCCCGGTTTCATCACTTGGTTCAAACAAACGGTAATTATAAATAATGGACCATTTCATTTCTTGGTCGAACTTTTGGCTAATGCAACAACCGTTTCGTATGAAACTTGTAGGCTAATTCAGAGTCTATGGACGCCAAATTGAGACAAGGTGCTAATGGTTTTCACTATAAGGCCCGTTCATTTGAGAAATACAACATCAACGGGTATCTCTTTCGTACCTTTGGCAAAGAGCTATCTATGCCCGACCGGTAATCTACAAATTGTTGTTTCTCTGCTATCGGCGAAGGTGGTATCGAGTATTATGGAAGAGTTGAAGCAATTTATGAACTTCAATTCTATGGTGAAAACCCACCAAACATCGTAGTCTTCAAATGTTATTTTTTCCAGCCGAAGGAGACTAGAAGGACTCATGAACATACAGGACTAGTCAAAATCAATCCAAACACCCATATAGATGTTCCCGATGTCTATATTACGACTCAACACGCGACCCAAGTTTTCTATCTACCGTGGGAATGCCAAAATGATAAGAATCTAGAAGGTTGGTATGTTGTTTATGAAGTGTCGCCACGTGTTAGCCACCTCCCCCAAATGAATAGGATTATGAACCTCACATTAACCCATACACATGAGCCGGAACCAGAACCAGTAGAGCTGGAGCTAGAAGAGGTTACTGATGCAGATGACCTATCAATGCTTGACTGATTATAGAAAGGCCTTCCACAACTTCATGCCGTTGAATCCGATGAGCACATCATTCATGAAGACATGCGTGACATTGATGTTGATGATGCATTTATTGATGATGATTATTAGTTTGTAAGATTTCCAACTTAAATTATATATGTACATATTATTATTCATGTCAGTTATTCAATTTTTTTATGTTGTACTAATTTCTTTTAATCTTTATCATGGCAGGTCAGCAGGTGTTGAAAGATGGTGGGCGCGGGTCCAGATCGCTCGACGGGTTCTTCTTCGGTGGCCCGCACGAGGGGTGGTACTTCCATTCCACCCCTATCTCTCCGTAGAGCCTTGGCAGACAGTCTGACGACACCACCCGCGGTTGCTTGTTCGTCGGCGGCATTGCCCACTCAAAGAGGTGCTGGTCGGGTAGGGAAGAAGGGGAAGGGTACATGGTGAGGTGGTGGCCGCGGAAGAGGGAGGCGGACTGTTGCGCCATCCTTGCCACCACCACCAGCTCATTCACCCGAGCACAAGACTACTATGGTGGACCCATTTGCGGAGGAGGCTACGGGGATTCCAGTACAGGAGCCTCGGGTGGATGGGCATTCGACCCATGAGACTCAGGTCCAGGATCAGCCTTGGGTCGAGGTGCCTTCGGCCCACGAGACTCCGGTTCCTGAGGCTACGTCCCAAGAGACTCCTGCCACACACGCTTCGACCAACGTGGAGACGTCCGGATGGGGTGCCTGGTCGGATCGGACCGAGGTTCCGGATTGGACCGAGGGTCCGCGTGGCTGTTCTGTTGATGGAGGGGATGAGTCTACGGATAGTGAGGGCAACGCGCAGGTGGACGGGGCCACCTTGTACAAGCATGGTATTACACGTCTCTCGGTCGCGCCGACTACTCACGAGCAGAGGCCGGTGATTAGGCCTGAAGGGGATAGGTAAGTACATTTACTCTTTTTTTAGCTTCTGCCTTCAAGTTTCTTCAAATATCCAATGCGTTGACCTTATCATACTGCAGAGGATGGAAACACCCTGGTGGAGTCCGCAAGCCAGACAACGTTCTTGGTGTGCTTTGCCGGACAAATTTCCCGGGGTTTGTCGCGTTGCCTGGTGAGGGTCACGTTCCTACACTAGGATTTACCTGGGAGCACTACCAGGCCGCGCAGGCCCCGCCGGATGAGATTATAGATGGTTTCTTGTGCCACACGAGGTCCGAGATGGTGATTAACAGCTTTTGGGTAAATTATGCATTTACACAATCTAAAATTAACAATGTAGCTAATTATAGTACTAATCGGTGTTGTCTCGTTTGATTGCAGACCTTCTATAGGTGTGAGGATGGATATGAGGAGGAGGCGGCCAAGGTTATCAAGGACGAGTGTAGGCGGTTATTACAGAACTTACACCACGAGGCTCGGCCGCAGGCCCTTCGAGACTATTACGCCACACGTGGTATTAAGAAGCAGAAGAAGGAGTGTCGCTGAAAGTATATGAAGAAGGAGCAGTAGATGAAGGTAATTACCTATTCTTAAGGCCTTGTACATAGTTTTCTTGATTTGATTCATAAGCGTAGCGCTCAAAATTCTTTCTCATAACTTATAGGTGCCCCCGAGATGGTGTGCGGATAAGATGGATTGTTGGGAGGCGTTGGTGGATGAGTGGTGCACAGGCAACTGGCGAGCCGTCCATGACAATGCGAAGGATCGGCGTAGCCAAATGGTTGGTGTGCCACACCATCAAGGCAGCACAACTTACTTCAGTTCAGACAAAACTGGGTATGCGGTTTGCTTCACGATTCATGCTATTCATTCTTAATGCTAGATTTGAGCCCCTTACTAATACTTTGTTCCTCTCTTTTAGGTGCATCACAATAAGACGGAGATGCCAGAGTTGTACGACCTTTATGGCATGGCCCATACCGCCTCGTACAAGAAGGCGAAGGCATTCTCTGAGTCTGACCTGGATGATCCAAATAACTTCACCAACATCTCATCCCACCACAAGCTCATGAAATACAGGGACACGGGGAAGGCTTGGAAAGGGGAGGACTTTAACCCGAGCCAGTAACCTTTTTATCCAGAGCTGGTGATGATATCTGGTGGCAGGAGGCCCCATGGCTCGATAGCCATTGGATATGGGATAATACGTTGTCCACTCACTCACCCGGAGATCAAGGCGCGCCAGTCGAGCTCCTGTCCCGAGATAACGCCTCGTCCACAGCCAGTCGATCTTGCCATCGAGGTTAGTTGTATGGACCCAGGAAACTTTCATCCATTTCATTGTGTGTGTGGCCATCGATCATTACTGTGGTAACAAGGAATGGTGTTGCAGGTTGCTCTTTAGAAAGAGAGAGCGGCAAACCAGGCTCCTCTTGAGAAATAGAGATTGGCAAGCTAGACTGCTCTTCAGGCTGCTCTTGACGAGAGGGACCGGACCACGGCTCGGTTTATTGAGGAGGAGAGGGCCCGGAATGAGGCGGCTCACCTGGCCATGTACGAGCTTATTGTGGTAAGTTTCTTTTCTACATTAGTCAAATCATGTGTGTAATGTCTGTTTCATTACTAACTAATACGACTAACTCTTCAAAACCGAATGTGAAGTCTATGTGTGAGAAGACAGGTCAAGCCCCTCCGTCGATGCCATCTTCTCTACGATTGGCACAATGAGTTTCATTTCAATGGTCATTATAAACTAATATTAACAATTGAGTGTCATCATGCTAACTGATACATTGCAAAATATCTTTTCTGTAGAATAACTACCGAGCGGCACCGCACGACCCTTCTCCATGGCAACCGTCTGCAAACGAAGCCGACGCGAGCAAACGTGGTGTTTCTCCTCCTTGATGACCAGTGTGGGAAGTTTTCTTCAAAATGACATAATAAGCTCCTACATGATTCCTACTAGAAAAAATGGTTAGTGAAACCACTAGTTTCATAACTTAGCTAATTTAGCTCCAAAATAACATAATAAGCTCAATTGAAATAGGAAAAATGAAAAGAAGGAATAAGAAGAAGAAGAGAAGAAGAAGACAAGAAGAAGGAGGAGAAGAAGGAGAAGGATCCCTCCTTGTTCTCCTTCTTCTTCTTCTCTCCTCTTTCTTCTCCTTCTTCTTCTTCTTCTTCTCTTCTTCTTTTTCTTCTTCTCTCCTTCTTCTTCTTTTTCTTCTCCTTCTTCTCTTCTTGCTTATTCTCTTTCTTCTTCAATGAAGCTTATTTTCCCCAACAAAGACATACTTAGCTAATTATCCTCCAGAATAACAAAATTAGCTTAGTTACGTACAAACATCATAAGAACCTTGGTTAGCTCATTAAAATGACTAATTAAGCTCCTAAAAGACATAATAAGCTCAAAATGGCCTAAGAACCTTGTTTAGCTCATTAATATTATATACTTAGATTTTTTTCCTCTATAATGACATAATTAGCTCAATAAATTCCAAAAATACATACTTAGCTAATTTGGATCCAAGAAGAGGAGAACAGGAGAAATGAAAACAAGTAAGAAGAAGAAGAGAATAAGAAGAAGAGAAGGAGAAGGAGAAGAAGGAGGAGGAGGAGGAGAAGAAGAAGAGAAGAAGGAGAAGGAGAAGGAGGAGAAGAAGGAGAAGGAGCCCTCCTTCTTCTCCTTCTTCTTCTCCTTCTTCTTCTCTCCTCCTTCTTCTCCTTCTTCTTCACTTATTCTTTTCTTCTTCTTTTTTGTTCTTTTCTTCTTCTTCTCCTCCTCCTTCTCCTTCTCCTTCTTCTTTTTCTTCTCCTTCTTCTCTTCTTGCTTCTTCTCTTTCTTCTTCAATTTAGCTTATTTTCCACCAACAAAGACATACTTAGATAATTATCCTCCAAAATGACATAATTAGCTCAGTTAGGTGAAAACATCGTAAGAACCTTGGTTAGCTCATTAAAATGACTAATCAAGCTCCTAAAAGACATAATAACCTCCAAATGGCATAAGAACCTTGGTTAGCTCATTAATATTATATACTTAGCTTGTTTTCCTCTAGAATGACATAATTAGCCCATTAAGCTCCAAAAATACATACTTAGCTAATTTAGCTCCAAGAAGAGGAGAAGAGGAGAAACGAAAAGAATGAAGAAGAAGAAGAAGAGAAGAAGAAGAAGAGAAGGAGAAGAGAAGGAGAAGGAGAAGGAGAAGAAGAAGGAGGAGGAGGAGAAGAAGAAGAGGAGAAGGAGAAGGTGTCCTCCTCCTTCTTCTCCTTCTTCTTCTCTCCTCCTTCTTCTTCTCCTTCTTTTTCTCTTCTTCTTTTATTCTTCTTTTCTTCTTCTTCTGCTCCTCCTTCTCCTTATCCTTCTTCTTTTTCTTCTCCTTCTTCTCTTCTTGCTTCTTCTCTTTCTTCTTCAATTTAGCTTATTTTCCACCAACAAAGACATACTTAGCTAATTATCCTCGAAAATGACATAATTAGCTTAGTTAGGTAAACATCATAAAAACCTTGGTTAGCTCATTAAAATGACTAATTAAGATCCTAAAATACATAATAAGCTCAAAATGGCATAAGAACCTTGGTTAGCACATTAATATTATATACTTAGCTTGTTTGCCTCTAGAATGACATAATTAGCCCATTAAGCTCCAAAAATACACTTAGCTAATTTAGCTCCAAGAAGAGGAGAAGAGGAGAAATGAAAAGAATGAAGAAGAAGAAGAAGAAGAAGAGAAGAAGGAGAAGAACAAGAAGGAGGAGGAGAAGAAGAAGAGAAGAAGGAGAAGGAGGAGAAGGAGCCCTCCTTCTTTTTCTCCTTCTTCTTCCCTCCTCCTTCTTCTCGTTCTTCTTCTCTTCTTTTCTTTTTCTTCTTTTCTTCTTCTTCTCCTCCTCCTTCACCTTCTCCTTCTTCTTTGTCTTCGCCTTATTCTCTACTTGCTTCTGCTCTTTCTTCTACAATTTAGCTTATTTTCCCCAACAAAGACATACTTAGCTAATTTTTTTTGACCGGCTACTCTAGGGAAACCCCCCCACAGCCATTTTCTGTATTGCAACTATGAAAACTGTATGTACAAGAGGTGGTATAGAATGTACACAGAGGGGGGAGCAGAGAGATACAGACCTCAAGGAGGCAAAAAGGGACATACTTAGCTAATTATCCTCCAAAATGACATAATTAGCTTAGTAATGTAAAAACATCATAAGAACCTTGGTTAGCTCATTAAAATGACTAATTAAGCTCCTAAAAGACATAATAAGCTCAAAATGGCATAAGAACCTTGGTTAGCTCATTAATATTATATACTTAGCTTGTTTTCCTCTAGAATGACATAATTAGCCCATTAAGCTGAAAAAAATACATACTTAGCTAATTTAGCTCCAAGAAGAGGAGAAGAGGAGAAATGAAAAGAAGGAAGAACAAGAAGAAGAAGAGAAGGAGAAGGAGAAGAAGGAGGAGGAGGAGAAGAAGAATAGAAGGAGGAGAAGAAGGAGAAGAAGGAGAAGAAGGAGAAGGAGCCCTCCTTCTTCTCCTTCTTCTTCTCCTTATTATTCTCTCCTCCTTCTTATCCTTCTTATTCTCCTTCTTCTTCTCTTCTTCTTTTTTTGTTCTTTTCTTCTTTTTCTCCTCCTCCTTCTCCTTCTTCTTCTCCTTCTTCTTCTCTCCTCCTTCTTCTCCTTCTTCTTCACTTATTCTTTTCTTCTTCTTTTTTGTTCTTTTCTTCTTGTTCTCCTCCTCCTTCTCCTTCTCCTTCTTCTTTTTCTTCTCCTTCTTCTCTTCTTGCTTCTTCTCTTTCTTCTTCAATTTAGCTTATTTTCCCCAACGAAGACATACTTAGATAATTATCCTCCAAAATGACATAATTAGCTCAGTTAGGTGAAAACATCGTAAGAACCTTGGTTAGCTCATTAAAATGACTAATCAAGCTCCTAAAAGACATAATAACCTCAAAATGGCATAAGAACCTTGGTTAGCTCATTAATATTATATACTTAGCTTGTTTTCCTCTAGAATGACATAATTAGCCCATTAAGCTCCAAAAATACATACTTAGCTAATTTAGCTCCAAGAAGAGGAGAAGAGGAGAAACTAAAAGAATGAAGAAGAAGAAGAAGAGAAGAAGAAGAGAAGGAGAAGAGAAGGAGAAGGAGAAGGAGAAGAAGAAGGAGGAGGAGGAGAAGAAGAAGAGGAGAAGGAGAAGGTGTCCTCCTCCTTCTTCTCCTTCTTCTTCTCTCCTCCTTCTTCTTCTCCTACTTCTTCTCTTCTTCTTTTATTCTTCTTTTCTTCTTCTTCTGCTCCTCCTTCTCCTTATCCTTCTTCTTTTTCTTCTCCTTCTTCTCTTCTTGCTTCTTCTCTTTCTTCTTCAATTTAGCTTATTTTCCACCAACAAAGACATACTTAGCTAATTATCCTCGAAAATGACATAATTAGCTTAGTTAGGTAAAAACATCATAAAAACCTTGGTTAGCTCATTAAAATGACTAATTAAGATCCTAAAATACATAATAAGCTCAAAATGGCATAAGAACCTTGGTTAGCACATTAATATTATATACTTAGCTTGTTTGCCTCTAGAATGACATAATTAGCCCATTAAGCTCCAAAAATACACTTAGCTAATTTAGCTCCAAGAAGAGGAGAAGAGGAGAAATGAAAAGAATGAAGAAGAAGAAGAAGAAGAGAAGAAGGAGAAGAACAAGAAGGAGGAGGAGAAGAAGAAGAGAAGAAGGAGAAGGAGGAGAAGGAGCCCTCCTTCTTTTTCTCCTTCTTCTTCCCTCCTCCTTCTTCTCGTTCTTCTTCTCTTCTTTTCTTTTTCTTCTTTTCTTCTTCTTCTCCTCCTCCTTCACCTTCTCCTTCTTCTTTGTCTTCGCCTTATTCTCTACTTGCTTCTGCTCTTTCTTCTACAATTTAGCTTATTTTCCCCAACAAAGACATACTTAGCTAATTTTTTTTGACCGGCTACTCTAGGGAAACCCCCCACAGCCATTTTCTGTATTGCAACTATGAAAACTGTATGTACAAGAGGTGGTATAGAATGTACACAGAGGGGGGAGCAGAGAGATACAGACCTCAAGGAGGCAAAAAGGGACATACTTAGCTAATTATCCTCCAAAATGACATAATTAGCTTAGTAATGTAAAAACATCATAAGAACCTTGGTTAGCTCATTAAAATGACTAATTAAGCTCCTAAAAGACATAATAAGCTCAAAATGGCATAAGAACCTTGGTTAGCTCATTAATATTATATACTTAGCTTGTTTTCCTCTAGAATGACATAATTAGCCCATTAAGCTGAAAAAAATACATACTTAGCTAATTTAGCTCCAAGAAGAGGAGAAGAGGAGAAATGAAAAGAAGGAAGAACAAGAAGAAGAAGAGAAGGAGAAGGAGAAGAAGGAGGAGGAGGAGAAGAAGAATAGAAGGAGGAGAAGAAGGAGAAGAAGGAGAAGAAGGAGAAGGAGCCCTCCTTCTTCTCCTTCTTCTTCTCCTTATTATTCTCTCCTCCTTCTTATCCTTCTTATTCTCCTTCTTCTTCTCTTCTTCTTTTTTTGTTCTTTTCTTCTTTTTCTCCTCCTCCTTCTCCTTCTTCTTCTCCTTCTTCTTCTCTCCTCCTTCTTCTCCTTCTTCTTCACTTATTCTTTTCTTCTTCTTTTTTGTTCTTTTCTTCTTGTTCTCCTCCTCCTTCTCCTTCTCCTTCTTCTTTTTCTTCTCCTTCTTCTCTTCTTGCTTCTTCTCTTTCTTCTTCAATTTAGCTTATTTTCCCCAACGAAGACATACTTAGATAATTATCCTCCAAAATGACATAATTAGCTCAGTTAGGTGAAAACATCGTAAGAACCTTGGTTAGCTCATTAAAATGACTAATCAAGCTCCTAAAAGACATAATAACCTCAAAATGGCATAAGAACCTTGGTTAGCTCATTAATATTATATACTTAGCTTGTTTTCCTCTAGAATGACATAATTAGCCCATTAAGCTCCAAAAATACATACTTAGCTAATTTAGCTCCAAGAAGAGGAGAAGAGGAGAAACTAAAAGAATGAAGAAGAAGAAGAAGAGAAGAAGAAGAGAAGGAGAAGAGAAGGAGAAGGATAAGGAGAAGAAGAAGGAGGAGGAGGAGAAGAAGAAGAGGAGAAGGAGAAGGTGTCCTCCTCCTTCTTCTCCTTCTTCTCTCCTCCTTCTTCTTCTCCTTCTTCTTCTCTTCTTCTTTTATTCTTCTTTTCTTCTTCTTCTGCTCCTCCTTCTCCTTATCCTTCTTCTTTTTCTTCTCCTTCTTCTCTTCTTGCTTCTTCTCTTCTTGCTTCTTCTCTTTCTTCTTCAATTTAGCTTATTTTCCACCAACAAAGACATACTTAGCTAATTATCCTCGAAAATGACATAATTAGCTTAGTTAGGTAAAACATCATAAAAACCTTGGTTAGCTCATTAAAATGACTAATTAAGATCCTAAAATACATAATAAGCTCAAAATGGCATAAGAACCTCGGTTAGCACATTAATATTATATACTTAGCTTGTTTGCCTCTAGAATGACATAATTAGCCCATTAAGATCCAAAAATACACTTAGCTAATTTAGCTCCAAGAAGAGGAGAAGAGGAGAAATGAAAAGAATGAAGAAGAAGAAGAAGAAGAAGAGAAGAAGGAGAAGAACAAGAAGGAGGAGGAGAAGAAGAAGAGAAGAAGGAGAAGGAGAAGAAGGAGCCCTCCTTCTTTTTCTCCTTCTTCTTCCCTCCTCCTTCTTCTCGTTCTTCTTCTCTTCTTTTCTTTTTCTTCTTTTCTTCTTCTTCTCCTCCTCCTTCACCTTCTCCTTCTTCTTTGTCTTCGCCTTATTCTCTACTTGCTGCTGCTCTTTCTTCTACAATTTAGCTTATTTTCCCCAACAAAGACATACTTAGCTAAATTTTTTTGACCGGCTACTCTAGGGAAACCCCCCCACAGCCATTTTCTGTATTGCAACTATGAAAACTGTATGTACAAGAGGTGGTATAGAATGTACACAGAGGGGGGAGCAGAGAGATACAGACCTCAAGGAGGCAAAAAGGGACATACTTAGCTAATTATCCTCCAAAATGACATAATTAGCTTAGTAATGTAAAAACATCATAAGAACCTTGGTTAGCTCATTAAAATGACTAATTAAGCTCCTAAAAGACATAATAAGCTCAAAATGGCATAAGAACCTTGGTTAGCTCATTAATATTATATACTTAGCTTGTTTTCCTCTAGAATGACATAATTAGCCCATTAAGCTGAAAAAAATACATACTTAGCTAATTTAGCTCCAAGAAGAGGAGAAGAGGAGAAATGAAAAGAAGGAAGAACAAGAAGAAGAAGAGAAGGAGAAGGAGAAGAAGGAGGAGGAGGAGAAGAAGAATAGAAGGAGGAGAAGAAGGAGAAGAAGGAGAAGAAGGAGAAGGAGCCCTCCTTCTTCTCCTTCTTCTTCTCCTTATTATTCTCTCCTCCTTCTTATCCTTCTTATTCTCCTTCTTCTTCTCTTCTTCTTTTTTTGTTCTTTTCTTCTTTTTCTCCTCCTCCTTCTCCTTCTTCTTCTCCTTCTTCTTCTCTCCTCCTTCTTCTCCTTCTTCTTCACTTATTCTTTTCTTCTTCTTTTTTGTTCTTTTCTTCTTGTTCTCCTCCTCCTTCTCCTTCTCCTTCTTCTTTTTCTTCTCCTTCTTCTCTTCTTGCTTCTTCTCTTTCTTCTTCAATTTAGCTTATTTTCCCCAACGAAGACATACTTAGATAATTATCCTCCAAAATGACATAATTAGCTCAGTTAGGTGAAAACATCGTAAGAACCTTGGTTAGCTCATTAAAATGACTAATCAAGCTCCTAAAAGACATAATAACCTCAAAATGGCATAAGAACCTTGGTTAGCTCATTAATATTATATACTTAGCTTGTTTTCCTCTAGAATGACATAATTAGCCCATTAAGCTCCAAAAATACATACTTAGCTAATTTAGCTCCAAGAAGAGGAGAAGAGGAGAAACTAAAAGAATGAAGAAGAAGAAGAAGAGAAGAAGAAGAGAAGGAGAAGAGAAGGAGAAGGAGAAGGAGAAGAAGAAGGAGGAGGAGGAGAAGAAGAAGAGGAGAAGGAGAAGGTGTCCTCCTCCTTCTTCTCCTTCTTCTTCTCTCCTCCTTCTTCTTCTCCTTCTTCTTCTCTTCTTCTTTTATTCTTCTTTTCTTCTTCTTCTGCTCCTCCTTCTCCTTATCCTTCTTCTTTTTCTTCTCCTTCTTCCCTTCTTGCTTCTTCTCTTTCTTCTTCAATTTAGCTTATTTTCCACCAACAAAGACATACTTAGCTAATTATCCTCGAAAATGACATAATTAGCTTAGTTAGGTAAAAACATCATAAAAACCTTGGTTAGCTCATTAAAATGACTAATTAAGATCCTAAAATACATAATAAGCTCAAAATGGCATAAGAACCTTGGTTAGCACATTAATATTATATACTTAGCTTGTTTGCCTCTAGAATGACATAATTAGCCCATTAAGCTCCAAAAATACACTTAGCTAATTTAGCTCCAAGAAGAGGAGAAGAGGAGAAATGAAAAGAATGAAGAAGAAGAAGAAGAAGAGAAGAAGGAGAAGAACAAGAAGGAGGAGGAGAAGAAGAAGAGAAGAAGGAGAAGGAGGAGAAGGAGCCCTCCTTCTTTTTCTCCTTCTTCTTCCCTCCTCCTTCTTCTCGTTCTTCTTCTCTTCTTTTCTTTTTCTTCTTTTCTTCTTCTTCTCCTCCTCCTTCACCTTCTCCTTCTTCTTTGTCTTCGCCTTATTCTCTACTTGCTTCTGCTCTTTCTTCTACAATTTAGCTTATTTTCCCCAACAAAGACATACTTAGCTAATTTTTTTTGACCGGCTACTCTAGGGAAACCCCCCCCACAGCCATTTTCTGTATTGCAACTATGAAAACTGTATGTACAAGAGGTGGTATAGAATGTACACAGAGGGGGGAGCAGAGAGATACAGACCTCAAGGAGGCAAAAAGGGACATACTTAGCTAATTATCCTCCAAAATGACATAATTAGCTTAGTAATGTAAAAACATCATAAGAACCTTGGTTAGCTCATTAAAATGACTAATTAAGCTCCTAAAAGACATAATAAGCTCAAAATGGCATAAGAACCTTGGTTAGCTCATTAATATTATATACTTAGCTAGTTTTCCTCTAGAATGACATAATTAGCCCATTAAGCTGAAAAAAATACATACTTAGCTAATTTAGCTCCAAGAAGAGGAGAAGAGGAGAAATGAAAAGAAGGAAGAACAAGAAGAAGAAGAGAAGGAGAAGGAGAAGAAGGAGGAGGAGGAGAAGAAGAATAGAAGGAGGAGAAGAAGGAGAAGAAGGAGAAGAAGGAGAAGGAGCCCTCCTTCTTCTCCTTCTTCTTCTCCTTATTATTCTCTCCTCCTTCTTATCCTTCTTATTCTCCTTCTTCTTCTCTTCTTCTTTTTTTGTTCTTTTCTTCTTTTTCTTCTCCTCCTTCTCCTTCTTCTTCTCCTTCTTCTTCTCTCCTCCTTCTTCTCCTTCTTCTTCACTTATTCTTTTCTTCTTCTTTTTTGTTCTTTTCTTCTTGTTCTCCTCCTCCTTCTCCTTCTCCTTCTTCTTTTTCTTCTCCTTCTTCTCTTCTTGCTTCTTCTCTTTCTTCTTCAATTTAGCTTATTTTCCCCAACGAAGACATACTTAGATAATTATCCTCCAAAATGACATAATTAGCTCAGTTAGGTGAAAACATCGTAAGAACCTTGGTTAGCTCATTAAAATGACTAATCAAGCTCCTAAAAGACATAATAACCTCAAAATGGCATAAGAACCTTGGTTAGCTCATTAATATTATATACTTAGCTTGTTTTCCTCTAGAATGACATAATTAGCCCATTAAGCTCCAAAAATACATACTTAGCTAATTTAGCTCCAAGAAGAGGAGAAGAGGAGAAACGAAAAGAATGAAGAAGAAGAAGAAGAGAAGAAGAAGAGAAGGAGAAGAGAAGGAGAAGGAGAAGGAGAAGAAGAAGGAGGAGGAGGAGAAGAAGAAGAGGAGAAGGAGAAGGTGTCCTCCTCCTTCTTCTCCTTCTTCTTCTCTCCTCCTTCTTCTTCTCCTTCTTCTTCTCTTCTTCTTTTATTCTTCTTTTCTTCTTCTTCTGCTCCTCCTTCTCCTTATCCTTCTTCTTTTTCTTCTCCTTCTTCTCTTCTTGCTTCTTCTCTTTCTTCTTCAATTTAGCTTATTTTCCACCAACAAAGACATACTTAGCTAATTATCCTCGAAAATGACATAATTAGCTTAGTTAGGTAAAACATCATAAAAACCTTGGTTAGCTCATTAAAATGACTAATTAAGATCCTAAAATACATAATAAGCTCAAAATGGCATAAGAACCTCGGTTAGCACATTAATATTATATACTTAGCTTGTTTGCCTCTAGAATGACATAATTAGCCCATTAAGATCCAAAAATACACTTAGCTAATTTAGCTCCAAGAAGAGGAGAAGAGGAGAAATGAAAAGAATGAAGAAGAAGAAGAAGAAGAAGAGAAGAAGGAGAAGAACAAGAAGGAGGAGGAGAAGAAGAAGAGAAGAAGGAGAAGGAGAAGAAGGAGCCCTCCTTCTTTTTCTCCTTCTTCTTCCCTCCTCCTTCTTCTCGTTCTTCTTCTCTTCTTTTCTTTTTCTTCTTTTCTTCTTCTTCTCCTCCTCCTTCACCTGCTCCTTCTTCTTTGTCTTCGCCTTATTCTCTACTTGCTTCTGCTCTTTCTTCTACAATTTAGCTTATTTTCCCCAACAAAGACATACTTAGCTAATTTTTTTTGACCGGCTACTCTAGGGAAACCCCCCCACAGCCATTTTCTGTATTGCAACTATGAAAACTGTATGTACAAGAGGTGGTATAGAATGTACACAGAGGGGGGAGTAGAGAGATACAGACCTCAAGGAGGCAAAAAGGGACATACTTAGCTAATTATCCTCCAAAATGACATAATTAGCTTAGTAATGTAAAAACATCATAAGAACCTTGGTTAGCTCATTAAAATGACTAATTAAGCTCCTAAAGGACATAATAAGCTCAAAATGGCATAAGAACCTTGGTTAGCTCATTAATATTATATACTTAGCTTGTTTTCCTCTAGAATGACATAATTAGCCCATTAAGCTGAAAAAAATACATACTTAGCTAATTTAGCTCCAAGAAGAGGAGAAGAGGAGAAATGAAAAGAAGGAAGAACAAGAAGAAGAAGAGAAGGAGAAGGAGAAGAAGGAGGAGGAGGAGAAGAAGAATAGAAGGAGGAGAAGAAGGAGAACAAGGAGAAGAAGGAGAAGGAGCCCTCCTTCTTCTCCTTCTTCTTCTCCTTATTATTCTCTCCTCCTTCTTATCCTTCTTATTCTCCTTCTTCTTCTCTTCTTCTTTTTTTGTTCTTTTCTTCTTTTTCTCCTCCTCCTTCTCCTTCTTTTTCTTCTACTTCTTCTCTTCTTGCTTCTTCTCTTTCTTCCTTAATTTAGCTTATTTTCCCCAACATAGACGTAATTAGCTAATTATCCTCCAAAATGACATAATTAGCTTAATTGGGTAAAAACATCATAAGAACCTCGGTTAGCTCATTAAAATGACTAATTAAGCTCCTAAAAGACATAATAAGCTCAAAATGGCATAAGATCCTTGGTTAGCTCATTTATATTATATACTTAACTTGTTTTCCTCTAGAATGACATAATTAGCCCATTAAGCTCAAAAAATACATACTTAGCTAATTTAGCTCCAAGAAGAGGAGAAGAGGAGAAATGAAAAGAAGGAAGAATAAGAGGAAGAAGAGAAGAAGAAGAAGAGAAGGAGAAGGAGAAGAAGAAAAAGGAGGAGGAGAAGAAGAAGAGAAGAAGGAGAAGGAGGAGAAGGAGGAGAAGAAGGAGAAGGAGCCCTCCTTCTTCTCCTTCTTCTTCTCCTTGTTCTTCTCTCCTCCTTATTCTCCTTCTTCTCCTCCCTCTTCTTCTCTTCTTCTTTTTTTCTTCTTTTCTTCTTCTTCTCCTCCTCCTTCTCCTTCTCCTTCTTCTTTTTCTTCTCCTTCTTCTTATCTTGCTTCTTCTCTTTCTTCTTTAATTTAGCTTATTTTCCCCAACAAAGACATACTTAGCTAATTATCCTCCAAAATGACATAATTAGCTTAACTAGGTAAAAACATCATAAGAACCTTGGTTAGCTCATTAAAATGACTAACTAAGCTCCTAAAAGACATAATAAGCTCAAAATGGCATAAGAACCTTGGTTTGCTCATTAATATTATATACATAACTTGTTTTCCTCTAGAATGACATAATTATCCCATTAAGTTCCAAAAATACATACTTAGCTAATTTAGCTCCAAGAAGAGGAGAAGAGGAGAAATGAAAAGAAGGAAGAAGAATAAGAAGAAGAGAAGAAGATGAGAAGGAGAAGGAGAAGAAGAAAAAGGAGGAGGAGAAGAAGAAGAGAAGAAGGAGAAGGAGGAGAAGGAGGAGAAGAAGGAGAAGGAGCCCTCCTTCTTCTCCTTCTTCTTCTCCTTACTCTTCTCTCCGACTTATTCTCCTTCTTCTTCTCCCTCTTCTTCTCTTCTTCTTTTGTTCTTCTTTTCTTGTTATTCTCCTCCTCCTTCTCCTTCTCCTTCTTCTTTTTCTTCTCCTTCTTCTTTTCTTGCTTCTTCTCTTTCTTCTTTAATTTAGCTTATTTTCCCCAACAAAGACGTACTTAGCTAATTATCCTCCAAAATGACATAATTAGCTTAACTAGGTAAAAACATCATAAGAACCTTGGTTAGCTCATTAAAATGACTAATTAAGCTCCTAAAAGAAATAATAAGATCAAAATGGCATAAGAACCTTGGTTTGCTCATTAATATTATATACTTAGCTTGTTTTCCTCTAGAATGACATAATTAGCTCATTAAGCTCCAAAAATACATACTTAGCTAATTTAGCTCCAAGAAGAGGAGAAGAGGAGAAATGAAAAGAAGGAAGAAGAAGAAGAAGAAGAGAAGAATAAGAGAAGGAGAAGGAGAAGAAGAAGGAGGAGGAGGAGAAGAAGAAGAGAATAAGGAGAAGGAGGAGGAGAAGGAGCCCTCCTTTTTCTCCTTCTTCTTCTCCTCCTTCTTCTACTTATTCTTCTCTTCTTCTTTTCTTCTTCTTCTCCTCCTCCTTCTCCTTCTCCTTCTCCTCCTCCTTCTTGTTGTTTTTCTTCTCCTTCTTATCTTCTTGCGTCTTCTCTTTCTTCTTCAATTTAGCTTATTTGTCATATATATGTTGTTGTTCTTCTTCTTCTGACTTTCTTATTCCCATATTGCAGATTGGATGTACTACATGCTTGGAAGCTGGCATTGATGGAGTGCTTTAGTTCTAGTTTTCATTTGAGTTGATGAACAATGTGAGCTTCCCCGAGCCAGACGAGCTGCCCATCCGACTCATAGTGAGCTCTTCCAACAGTTACCCTAACCCCGTGGCCTATCGCTTGCCGTTGTTACTGTTCCATGATGTCGTAGCACGCAACTGCCCAAGCTTGTCCCTGGCCGTGGCTCGATGACCATTTGTGCATGCAAGTACGTCCAGAAGCTCGGTGGTGGCTAGTAGTATGTTGCTATCCCCGCCTCTCGCTCGTTTGTGAGATGCAACCTCACGCATAGACATACCCGACCTCCAACCGCTATGGAGGTCAACTCTATTGATGATTATGGCCATTCCAACAGCTACCAATGCCACCATTTGACGAGCCTCATCATGCTGCTTGCGGAGGAACCAACCATGCAAGCTCCCATCGCCGAAGTTGTCCGGACGGGCAACTCCGTCATGCGTCGCTTTGCGCCGGTGAAAACCGCTAATGTGGCACGTCATTACCTACTAATTTACCCTGCTAATTAACTCCCTACTCGCTGATGGGTGGGACCGCTCGCCTACTAAATGATTTAATTGGTTTAAATAAAACTATTAGTTAGATGTGACACTCACGAGTGGGCCGCTGGTTAGATTTTACCTGCACCGTCCCTGTTGACCGGTGATGTCATCTTGATGTGAGACTCACACTTTAGTTCATTTCTAGATTTATAACAAATCTTAAATGATTTATATATTTCAGAAAATTTGAAAAACTTCTAAAATCCATATAAAATAATCTACAACTCACATGAAAATAATATATGTATCAAAAATGATCAGAAAAATACATGCTATCCAGCTGTATCATTTTCATGCATGATTGAAGAACTTATACTCACTAAGTTGGACAACTCACTAAATGGAATTTTAAATGCTATGTATGAAGCTTGCGTTTGAACCTTTGGTTCAAATGTGCTTCAGCCAACCTTGCTATTAGTTATGTTAGTACAAATCACACAATGTTCCCACGTCATGATCATACATCATAGTGTTGCATTTCCGTGAAGTAAATGTTGTTCTTTTCCTGTTTGTCGGTGTTGTTCCCTCTCTATAGACGTTATTCCGAAGTTGAGCTCGATGTCACTAATGAAGACTCAATGATACCTTCAGAAGTGTCACGGAATCCAACCCCCTTGAGCATAGTGATATAAAACCACTCTCTCGCTCCTGCTCTCTTTTACTGCTTTACGACAATCATGATTCAATTGTTACATGTTCTTGGTAGTTGAACCAATTCCTTTGCATGACTTGTATTTGTAATAGTAAATAGTTGAAACCACTTAGAATGAATAGCAACTACTTGATACTTGTCGTGCTTACTCATCCATGCTTGCTTACTGTGCCTGTTATGCTTAGAGTCGTGTCGGGTTTGATCCATTGGGGTGATGAATAGGAATGTATATGTTCATGTCCTACTGTGTGAGATCTAAATGTGTGAATCTAATTGGGTAAAGGTAGTGATGAGAGGCCATGTATGAGTACATGGCGGGTTGTCTCATTGCAGCCATCCTTAAGAACTGTGTTTTGTGTATGTGATCCAACAGATACTACCACATGTTGGGCCATGAAATACGACCCTCCTCGACTTATTAATCTCCTTGATCTTTGTCGAGGAGCTGCAACTAGTGTCTGTTGTTTGTAGGGCAAGTGTTGGCGGCCGAGTTTAGCGCTTCCCAATGAAGTGGGCTTTAGTACGGTAGATGCACACTCGCATGATGTACCAAGTGGCACCCGAATGATGCGCTTGTGGAACCCTGCACACATCTTTTGGTGTTGTAGAGGAAACTTTGGCCTGACTTCCTCTCAGGTT
Source organism: Hordeum vulgare subsp. vulgare (assembly GCF_904849725.1). Taxonomy (NCBI): domain Eukaryota; kingdom Viridiplantae; phylum Streptophyta; class Magnoliopsida; order Poales; family Poaceae; genus Hordeum; species Hordeum vulgare. The sequence goes on along the minus strand of NC_058524.1, from coordinate 335,236,444 downwards.
CAGTCTCAAATAGGCAAAAAACTGAACTAGGGTCTTGTGTGGTTAATGATCATGGTCTATGATGACCAACAAGTATAGGGGATCAATCATAGTCCTTATGATAAGTAAGAGTGTCCAACCCAACAAGGAGTAGAAGGAAATGACAAGTGGTTTTCAACAAGGTATTCCCTGCAAGTTTTGTTAGTAACAGTGATAGATAGTATTGTAGCAAGATAATTCATAACAAGTGATAAATAAAAATAGTAGCAAAGGTCCAGCAAAGTAGCCCAATCCTTTTTGTAGCAAAGGACATGCCTAAAAGTATTCTTATATTAAGCAAACGCTCCCGTGGACACATGGGAATTTCTGTCTAGTCATGTTCATCATGTTCAGTTGATTCACGTTCGCTACTTGGATAATTTGATACGTGGGTGGACTGGTGCTATGGTGCTATTCTTACTTGAACAAACAACCAACTTATGATTACCCACTCTCACAAGCATCCGCAACTACGAAAGAAGAATTAGGATAAATCTAACCAAAGCATTAAACGTGTGGATCCAAATCAGCCACTTATGAAGCAATGCATGAACTGGGGTTGAAGGTTCTGTCACTCTTGCAACACATCATTTAATTGTTACTCCACATTGACTTCCCTTAGGACCATAACATGGTGAAGAGTAATGTAGTCGACATTCACATGACACCACAAAGAGAAGTAACAACATACATATCATCAAAATATCGAACGAATACCAACTTTACATGATTACTTAACAAGAATTCTCCCATGTCCCCAGGAACAATAGTAACTACTCACATCTCATCAACATGTTCAAGATGAGAGGAATAATAATAAATAAGGATCTCAACGTAATATCTTCCACCAAGTAATCCAGCAAGCATCATGAAAGCACAATTGCTCCCTAGGGTGGTTTTGATAATTGATCACAACATCTGCATCATTGGACTAATGTGTTTTCCAAGTATATTTCAGAAAATTTCAAAAGATGCTATGGTTAAAGGTTTATGTGGAGATGCCCCTAGATGCAAGAAAGGAATAATATTGGCTCAAGCATCAAGCTAGAAGACTCTTCATTTTAGAACTCTAAGAAATCACTTTTGAGTCCATGGGAAAGCCAATACTATTAATAGGAGGTGAGGTAGTAAAATGAATTGATTGCTCAAATGCTCAAAGCTAGCCACCAAAACACTCAGTCATTTGTTCCACATATCCATTCTGTCAAGTTCCACATACACAAATTCGGTGTAACCAACATTGCCACATCGAACCCACCGAGTTTGAACCTAAGACAAAACCATAGCCATTCCCACCAAATCATTGCAACCGAAACTCCATCGATTCTACCGAGTTCAGTGCAACCAACATTCTGTTGCCAAGATACACAAAATAGGAATTTCTGAGTTTGAGTATTGGTGCCACCGAGTTTGGCCATCTCACTGTTAGTCACCTTTTCGGTGCCACCGAGTTCTATATATTGGTCTCACTGAGATTCAAAAGTTCACACCTTTAGTACTAGTTGGTACCACTGAGTTTTCCACTTCGGTGTCACCGAGTTTGCACTATTGTGTGTAAGGTTGGATTTTGGCTGCTGCCAATGTATACCCCTTCGCCCACCTCTCATTCGTGGGAGAAGCACTCAGAACACACACTTCATTTCCAAATACATTTTCTGAGAGAGAACCACCTACTCATGTGTTGAGACCAAGCTACTCCAATCCAATCATTTGAAACTTGATCTCTAGCCTCCCCAAACTGCTTTCCACCAAATCAACCTCTCCTATCCATTCATATTCTGTGAGATAGTGATTTGTGTTGAGGAGACTATCTTTAGAAGCACAAGAGCAAGGACTTCAATGATCTACCCCATCTATTACCTTTCGGAGGGTGGTGCCTCCTAGATTGGTTAGGTGTCGATTGGGAGGCTCCTACTTCGTGTTGTGGAGTTGAACCAAGATGTTTGTAAGGGCAAGGAGATTTCCTACTTCGTGAAGATCTACCGTGAGTAAAGCTAGTCCTCCATGGACGGAAGCCGTGGTGGGATAGACAAGGCCGCTTATTTGTGGGCCCTCCGTGGACTCTCGCAGTCGTTACCCTCCGTGGGTTGAAGTCTCCACTAACATGGACGTACGGTAGTGCCACCTATCGGAACCATGCCAAAAATCATCGTGTCAACCTCATGTGTTTGATCTCCCTACCTTACTCCTCTACTTTACACTTGCATGTTTTACTTTTCGCTGCAATACTATTAGAACTGCATGTGTAGGGTGTACTTGACCTGTTATAACTGCCGTAGTTGCCTCTCAAGTAAAATTGGGAAAAGGCAAAAATTTATCTTGTCAAGTAGTCCAACCACACCCCTCTAGACATACTTTCGATCGTACACATCAACTACAAGATGTAATCAACACAACTAGTAACCCACATGTACCACTCTCAGGTTTTAAGAGAAAGATTGAATACAAGAGATGAACTAGGGTTGGAGCTGAGATGGTACTAGTCAAGGTGTTGATGAAGATTGATCCTCCCACAAAGGAGGAAGTGTTGGTGATGACGATGGCTTTGATTTTCCCCTCCCGGAGGGAAGTTCCCTCGGCATAATCTCTCTATCGGAGAGAAAAAGGGCCGCTGCCCAGCTTTCCGCCTCAAGATGTTAGCGCTTTGTCCAGAAAGGTTGCTTATGATTTTTTCTATGGTAAAACACACCATATAGGAGAAGAGGGGAGTCGGGAGACTTGTAGGGGACCCACAAGCCATTAGGGCGTGCCCAGGGGGAGCTGTTGGCTGGTGGCCAGGACGTGGCCCCCCTCTAATATATATTTGGCCCAATAATTATTATATATTCCATAAAAATTCTCGGTGAAGTTTTAGGTTATTTGGATTCTGGTATTTTTTTTTTTGGTTTCCAATTTCGAGATATTTCCCTATTTATGATGTACCTTGCATATTCGGAGAGAAATGGCATAAGAATTATGTTATAATAGGGCATAATGGACAAGAATAACACAAATATCCATAATAAATGATGATGCAAAATGGATGTATCAACTCCCCAAGATTATACCTCGCTTGTCAATTTATATTTTGCCTTATGATAGCAAACTTTATTATGCACTCCGTCACTTTTATTTCTTTGCCATCACAAGATCGTACAAAGATTATTTTCCCTTGTAGTAAAAGACCATACATATTTAAGAGCATTTTTTTATTGCTTGATGCATCCATGAAAACTTCTTGAAGGATCTTATTCAATCCGTAGTTAGGTATGGTGGACTCTCATGGAAACAAACTGGGTTTAAGGGGTTATGGATGCACCAGTAGTATCTCTACTTAGTGCGGAAATTTTGGGCTAGCTAGAGATCTAAAGCAAGCTCCACATGTTAAAAAATCCAAGACCATATAACTTCCATGTGAATATAAAGTACCATGATCATTATGTTGTCTTCCATGCCCGACATCAACACTTGATCATTATATAATATTTGGTGAGCGCTCACAATCATAAAAGATGTCTAGATAGTGTATTTGCTGCTCTCCTCTATGATAATCTTGCTTATATTGTATCTATGACTAATAGTATGTTTTTTATTCTCAACAACATTTATCACCTATACCCTTTTCTATGTGAAGTCGTTACTCCTCATGAGATAAGCATATGATATTTCTATTTCTTTTATTGCCATGCTATGATGATGGGTGAATAGAAGTAAAGCACACAAACTCAAGTAATCTTTATTATATAACTCTCACACTTGATTACAAGGGTAGGTAGATCTCAAAGCAAAAATTCTAAGCAAAGAAAATCTGAAATTTTAATTCCCTAAATCACAAAATCGCCAATAATCAAACTAAGATAGATGGTATTGATAGAAGTGATGGTGATATGATAACAGGGCACCTCCCCCAAGCTTGGAACATGCTGTGGGTGCTGACCATACCCTTGATGTGGCAGGCTTGTCCACTTTCTTCCATGGCGTAGGTTCCCCATTGGAAAGGAAGAGCTCATCTCTAGAATACTGAAATCTGTAACTATACTCATCCTCTTGAAACGAGATTCATACTCATAGTTTTGGTTTTGCAGATCATAGATTTGAGCAGGAAGGTCTTGTAGCTTGTTAGGGAGCTTGAAGATCGTCTCCCAAATTTCATCATTGTACTTCTTGTTCTTACGAATAGAATCTGTAGTAATCACTACAGGAATCAGACTCTTTGTCGTCTGCTATAACAGACGGCAAAGAGGTGTTCCACAGACGGCAATGTACTTTGCCGTCTATCTCCTGCCGGTAATATTTCTGCATCAGCTTTTGACGGCATAGTACCTTCTTTGTCGTCTGCCTCCAGGAAGCGGACGACAATGTCCTTTGCTGTCAGCCATATGCCCAAGCTCACGGCAAATTAACTTTAGACGGCAGCCGAAGGCAACTACTTTGTTAGGTGACCAATGGAGCACTTTGCCTTCAGCCTTCTTTCGCAGCCTTTGCTGTCTGCCTTACAAGCCCTTTGTCGTCTGCCTCCTGGCCTCTTTTCTGCCTGCCTTGCAAGCCCTTTGAAATATGACTCCTGCATCTTTGTCGTCTGCTGGCCTTGGTGGCGGACGGCAAAATGACTAAATGGGCTAGCTGCTGATGCCCCAGGTTGCACATGTGGCTGCCACCTGGCCTCTTTGTCATGTGCTCCCTGATGGAAAAGGCCTTTGCCATCAGCTGGCAGACGGCAAAGAGCCCATATAGTGCCTATTTTATTTGTTTTACTTTAATTCACACCACATATATATATTCGACGGCACATATATGATATATTTTTCACAACACATATATATATAGTTCACATCACATATTTGATATTCACATAAAAGTTCATCATTGTACATCCGATATATCAAAAGAACCAACATACAAAGTTTTACACTGTTCATCCATAGATACATATACATATAGTTCGACATTGTTCATCAACTCAAATGAAAACTAGAACTAAAGAACTCCATCAATGCCAGCATCCATGCATGTAGTACATCCAATCTGCAAAAATGTGAATAAGAAAGTTAGAAGAAGAAGAATAACAACATATGATGTTTTTGAGCTAATCAACAACAACAACAAAAATGTGAATATGAAAGAGTAGAAGAGAGAGGAGGAGGAGGAGAAGAATAAGAAATCAAGAAGAAGGAGCAGAAGGAGAAGGTCTTCTCCTCCTTATCCTTCTTCTCCTCCTCCTCTCCTCCTCGTTCTTCTCCACCTCCTCCTTCTTCTTGTAGCTAAATAGGCTAATTATGTCATTCTTGGGGAAAATAAGGTAAGGAGAATACGAAAGAGGAGAAGAAAGAGGAGGAGGAGAATAAGAAGAATAAATCAATAAGAAGGAGAAGGAGGAGGAGGAGGAGAAGGAGGATAAGGAGGAGAAGAAGGGAAAGTTCTTCTCCTCCCACTCCTTCTTCTGCTCCTCCTCTCCTCCTCCTCCTTCTCCTTCTCTTATTATTCTCTTCTTCTTCTCCTTCTTCCTTCTTTTCATTTTTTCTATTTCTTCTCCTCCTCTCCTATTCTTGGAGCTAAATTTTCAAATTATGTCTTTTCGGAGCTAAATTAGCTAATTATGTCATTTTTGAGCTAAATTAGCTAAGTATATAATATTCATGAGCTAACCAAGGTTCTTATGCCATTTTAAGCTTATTATGTCATTTTGGAGCTAAATGGGCTAATTATGTCATTGTTGGGGAAAATAAGGTAAGGAGAATATGAAAGAGGAGAATAAAGAGGAGGAGGAGAGTAGAAGAAGCAGAAATCAAGAAGAAGGAGAAGAAGAAGGAGAAGGAGGAGGAGGAGGAGGAGAAGGAGGTCCTCCTTCTCCTTCTTCTCCTCCTCCTCCTTCTCCTTCTTCTCTTCTTCTTCTTCTTCTTCTTCCTTCTTTTCATTTTTCCTATTTCTTATCCTCTTCTCCTCTTCTTGGTGCTAAATTATGTAATTATGTCTTTTTGGAGCTAAATGGGCTAATTATGTCATTTTGGAGCTAAATTAGCTAAGCTGTGAGCTAACCAAGGTTCTTATGATGTTTTTACCTAACTAAACTAAACTAGCTAATTATGTCAAAAATGAACTAGAGGAAACTTACCACAATGGTCATCAAGGAGGAGAAACTCTAGGTTTGCTCGCGTCGGCTTCTTTTGGAGACGCTTGCCCTCAAGAAGGGTCGTGCTATGCCGCTCGGGAGTTATACTGCAGAAAATATATTTTGCAATGTCTCAGTTAGCATGATGACACACAATTGTTAATACTAGTTTATAATGACCACTGAAATGAAACTCACCGTGCCAATCGCAGAGAAGACGGGCATCGGCGGAGGGGCTTGACCGGTCTTCTGGTACATAGAGTGCACATTCGGTTGTGAAGAGTGAGTCGTATTAGTTAGTAATGAAACAGAGATTACACACATGATTTGGCTAATGTGAAAAAGAAACTTACTACAATAAGCTCGTACATGGCCAGGTGAGCCACCTCATTCCGGGCCCTCTCCTCCTCAATCAACCGAGCTGTGGTCCGGTCCCTCTCCTCAAGAGCAGCCTGAAGAGTAGCCTGGCTTGCCGCTATCTCTTTCTCAAGAGCAGCCTCGGTTGCCGCTCTCTCTTTCTCAAGAGCAGCCTCATTTAACGCTCTATTTTCTTAAGAGCAAGCTGGAACACCATTCCTCGGTACCATAGTAATGATCGATGGCCACACACACAATGAAATGGATGAAAGTTTTCTGAGTCCGTACGACTAACCTCGATGGCAAGATCGACTGGCCGTGGATGAGGCGTTATCCCGGGAAATTTGTCCGGCAAAGCACACCAAGGACGTTGTTCGGCTTGCAGACTCCACGAGGGTGTTTCCATCCCCTGCAGTATGATAAGGTCAATACATTAGATATTTGAAGAAACTTGAAGGCAGAAGCTAAAAAAAGAGTAAATGTACTTACCTATCCCCTTCAGGCTTAATCACCGGCTTCTGCTCGTGGGTAGCCGGCGCGACCGGGAGACGTGTACTACCACGCTTGTACACGGTGGCCCCGTCGACCTGCACGTCGCCCTCACTATCCATATACTCATCCCCGCCATCAACAGAACATCCACCCGGACCCTCGGTCCAATCTGGCACCTCGGTCCAATCTGGCCAGGCACCCCATCCGGACCACTCCATGTCGGCCGAAGCGTGTGTGGCAGGAGTCTCGTGGGACGTAGCCTCAGGAACCGGAGTCTCATGGGCCGAAGGCACCTCGACCCGAGGCTGATCCTGGACCGGAGTCTCATGGGCCGAATGCCCGTCCACCCGAGGCTCCTGGACCGGAGTCCCCGTAGCCTCCTCCATAAACCGGTCCACCATAGTAGTCATGTGCTCGGGTGAATGAGCTGGTGGTGGTGGCGAGGACGACGCAACAGTCCGCCTAACTCTTCCGCGGCCACCACCTCTCCATGTACCCTTCCCCTTCTGCCCTACCCGACCAGCACCTCTCCCAGTGGGCAATGCCGCCGACGAAGAAGCACCCGCGGGTGGTGTCTTCAGACTGTCTGCCAAGGCTCTACGGAGAGATAGGGGTGGAATGGAAGTACCTCCCCTTTGCGGGCCTTCGAAGAAGAACCCGTCGAGCGATCTGGACCCGCGCCCACCATCTTTCAACACCTGCTCACCTGCCATGATAAAGATTAAAAGAAATTAGTACAACATTAAAAATTTGAATAACTGACATGTATAATAGTATGTATATATATAATTTAAGTTGGGAACCTTACAAACTAATAATCATCATCAATAAATGCATCATCATCATCAGTATCACGCATGTCTTCATGAATGACTAGCTCATCGGGTTCAAGGGCATGAAGTTGTGGAAGGCCTTTGTGTAATCGGTGAAGCATTGACAGGTCTTCCACATCAGTAACCTCTTCTAGTTCCATCTCTGCTGGTTCCGGCTCAGGGTTGTAGTCGGATTCATTGTCGCTGTATACTTCCATGTTCTAGGGTGAAGCATGGCGGTTCTTGAAACATTTCTTGGAAAGATGTGTTTCTTGGAAGAATTCTCCATCATATGTGTCTGGGTTAATGTGAGGTTCATAATCTTGTTCATTTGGGAGAGGTGGTCTAACACGTGGCGGGACTTCATAAACAACATACCAACCTTCCAGATTCTTATCAGTTTGGCATGCCCATGGTAGATAAAAAACTCGGGTCGCCTGTTGAGCCATAATATAGACATCGGGAACATCTAAATGGGTGTTTGGATTGATTTCGACTAGTCCTATATGTTCATGAGTCCTTCTAGTCTCCTTCGGCTGGACCCAATAACATTTGTAGACTACGACGTTCGTTGGGTTTTCACCATAGAATTGAAGTTCATAAATTGCTTCAACTCTTCCATAATACTCGGTAACACCTTCACCGATAGCAGAGACACCACAATTTGTAGATTTCCGGTCGGGCATAGATAGCTCTTTGCCAAAGGTACGAAAGAGATACCCGTTGATGTTGTATTTCTCAAATGAACGGACCTTATAGTCAAAACCATTAGCGGCTTGTCTGAATTCGGCGTCCATTGACTCTGAATTAGCCTACAAGTTTAATACTAAATTATTGTTGCATTAGCCGCAAGTTAGACCAAGAAATGAAATGGTCAATTATTGATAATTACCGTTTGTTTGAACCAAGAGATGAAACCGGGATAGCCGCCTCCTGTCTTTGCCAGAAGCTCATACTCTTCGATGGAATCATTTTGGATCACCGCTCCATCCGAGAATTTGGCGACGTATCGGTTGTATGAAATATCCGGGAATAAGAGCAGTTCAAAGGAATTAGAAGTTATGGGAAAATGTGCCGAGAACTTACTCGATGTACGACCACACTTCTGTTAGGTTGTGGAAGGTATACAATGAAATGTTCCGCCATTCTCTGACATCCAACGTTATTGGTTTCGAAGCACTGGCTGGTGCGAGATTCCCTTTAAATATGATGAGGTTGGACCCACCTTTTTAGGGTATGCATCATTGTGCCGAGGCTTCGGATTATTCAAATGATGATTTTTGGCTTCGTAGTGTGCTGTCACAAAGCTTGCCACCTCCTCAGTAATGAATGCCTCAGCCATCGATGCTTCCATTCTACGCTTATTTTTACACTTAGCTCGAAGCGTCTTCTGCATCCTCTCAGTTGCATAGCACCATCGATTTTGCACGGGCCCACCCAATCTTGCCTCGGTCGGTAGATGTAAAATCAAATGTTGCATTGGATTAAAGAAGCCCGGCGGAAAGATCTTCTCTAACTTGCACATCAACTCCGGTGCAAACTCCTCCATGTCATCTACCACGCCAAGCGACAATTCTTTCGCACAAAGAACACGGAAGAAATAGCTCAGCTCCGCCAATACTAGTCATTCATCCTCAGGAATAAAGCCACGTAACATCACCGGCATTACCCGCTCTAGCCATATGTGCCAATCATGACTCTTGAGACAAAAGATTTTTAATATTTCAAGACTCTCTCCCCTCTTTTGATTCGTTGCATACCCATCGGGGAACATCAAGTGCATTTTGACCCACAAGATAATTTCCCTCATAGTTGGCCTTCCAACATTGAACCAGGCCTTTGGCTTCGACCACTTCTGCTTTCCTTTGCCTTCTCGCATGTTTTGTAACGGTCTGTGAAATAGTGTCTCTTGATCGACTCTAGCCTTAGTATTATCCTTTGTCTTGCCATCTATGTCGAAAAATGTACCAAAAATAGCCTTTCCGATATTCTTTTCAGTGTGCATCATGTCGATATTATGTGGAAGAAGGAGGTCTTTGAAGTAAGGCAGACCCCAGAAGCATGGCATGTGAGTCCAGGCGTGTTTTGAATTATACCCCTTGAAATACCCTGGATGCTCTGGATCAGGCTCGAGGGTGTTTAACTGATCTAGGACTTGTTGGCCTGTAACCGCAGGTGGTGCCAAGTTTTTGACAACTTTACCTTTGGGAAAGTTCTTCTTGTCTTTTCTGAACTGTTGGTCAGGATCCAGGAACTGTCTATGCAAGTCAAATCAAGAATACTCTCGACCCTCCTGCAACCAATGAAACTGAAGAGCTGCCTTGCATTGGGGGCACGGGAACCTTCCATGCACACACCATCGAGAGAATAGCGCATACGCCGGCAAGTCATGCATAGAGTACATGTACCACACATGCATTTTGAAGTTTTCTTTTCTAGCGGCATCGTATGTCCTGACCCCATTATCCCAAGCTTCTTCCAATTCATCCTTAACCGGCTGCAGGTACACATTCATATTCTTCCCCGGATAATTGGGCCGTGGAATTATCAACGTCGAAAATATGTACTTTCTTTGCATAATCTGCCCGGGAGGGAGATTGAGTGGAATGACAAATACAGGCCAACAACTGTATTAGGTTGTCGTCATGCTGAAGGGATTAAAACCATCTGTGGCGGCGGAGACTCGAGGATTCCTTGGATCTGCCGCTTTATCCTGATGTAATCCATCGAAATGTTTCCACGCTTCCCCATCTGATGTGTGTACCGCCATCTTATTCCCATCTTCATCTAGTTCAGTTCTTTTGCCCAATTTGTGCCATGTCATCTTTCTGGCTGTCTCTTCGACCATGAAAAGACGTTGAAGCCTTGGTACAATTGGCATATACTAAAGAACACTAACTGCGATTTTGGTTTGCCTCTTCTCACCCATACCGTTGTCTACCACAAGATACCTGCAAGACTCGCAATTGGGACAATAGTCCAAGTGTGCATACTCCTTCCTAAATAAGACACATCCTTTCTCACATGCATGTATCTTCTCATAGGGCATCTTAAGTACACGAAGTATTTTGTCCGACTGGTATAGGTTTGCAGGCATGACATGGCCTTTGGGTAGGAAGCGGCCAAATACTGTCATCATCGCATCGTAGCATTCTCTTCCCAAGTTGAACTGAGCCTTCAGAGCCATTACTTGTGCAATTGCATCCAACTGACAAAGCTCAGTGTGCTCATGGAGAGGACGTTTTGAAGACTCCAACATTTCATAGAAGGCCTTTGCAGATTCCTCCATCTCATCTTCCGAATCCCGAGCATCATCAAAGTCTTGCACCATGTCTTTGATCACGGTACCATGCTCGTCGGTGCAATGACAGACCACCTCAGCTCTGGTGTGTTGTATAGACTCACCATGAAATGTCCACACCGTATAATTAGGCTTAAAACCCCTCCTCTGCAGGTGTTTAATCATTACAACCTCTGTCGTCTTTTTATAGTTGTCGCATCTAGGACAGGGGCAATAGTTTATTTCCTGGCCATTGATACGTCTCCGTCCTATCTACTTTTCCGAACTCTTTTGCCCTTGTTTTGGACTCTAATTTGCATGATTTGAATGGAACTAACCCGGACTCACGCTGTTTTCAGCAGAATTGCCATGCTGTTGTTCTTGTGCAGAATTAAAAGTTCTCGGAATGTCCTAAAAATTTACGGAGATTTTTTCTCGATTAAAAGAAAAATACCTGCGCAAAGATCCACCGGAGGGGGCGTGCTAGTGGGTCACAAGCCCACAGGCCGCGGCCACCCCCCTAGGTCGCGCCGTCGGGGCTTGTGGGGCCCACATGGCACCACCGCCCCAAACTCAGTTCTATATCTTCCGTCTCGCCGAGAAAAAATGAGGGAGAAGGTTTCATCGCGTTTTACGATACGGAGGCGCCGCCACCTCCCGTTCTTCATCTGGAGGGCAGATCTGGAGTCCGTTTGGGGCTACGGAGAGGGGAAATCGTCGCCATCGTCATCATCAACCTTCCTCCATCCACAATTCCATGATCCTCTTCATCGTTCGTGAGTAATCTCATCGTAGGCTTGCTGGACGGTGATGAGTTGGATGAGATCTATCATGTAATCGAGTTAGTCTTGATGGGGATTGATCCCTAGTATCCACTATGTTCTAGATTGATGTTGCTACTACTTGGCTATGCTTAATGCTTGTCACTAGGGCTCGAGTGCCATGATTTCAGATTTGAACCTATTATGTTGTCGCCAATATATGTGTGTTTTAGATCCTATCTTGCAAGTTGTAGCCACCTACTATGTGTTATGACCCGGCAACCCCGGAGTGACAATAGCCGGATTCACTCCCGGAGATGACCATAGTATGAGGAGTTCATGTATTCACCACATGTTAATGCATTGGTCCGGTTCTTTATTAAAAGGAGAACCTTAATATCCCGTAGTTTCCATTAGGACCCCGCTGCCACGGGAGGGATGGACAATAGATGTCATGCAAGTTCTTTCCCCTAAGCACGTATGACTACATACGGAATACATGCCTACATTAGATTGACGAACGGGAGCTAGTTACATATCTCTCCGTGTTATAGCTGTTACATGATGAATCACATCCGTCATACTCATCCATCACCGATTCACTTCCTATGAGTCTTTTACTACTGGTCCTTGCTATGTTACTTTGTCTAGGCTTGTCCCTTGCTACAAAAGGGATTGGGTCACTTTGTTGTTGCTGTTGTTACTACTGTTGCTACTGCTGTTACTCTGCTGCTACTACTGTTCCTTGCTACATCGCTGTTACTTGTTGCAAGATCCTTTTCCAACACTATTGTTGGGGAAGAATAGTTACCCGCTCACGTGCAACCTACTGGCGCCATTGATACAACAGTTAGGAATATTCTGCCGTCAACAGATCGTTTCTGACACCGTTGCTATCATACTACTTTGCTGCTGATAATTTGCTTGCAGACACTAATCTTTCAGGTGTGGTTGAATCTGAAAAACTCAGCTGCTAATACTTGAGAATATTCTTTCGCTTTCGCTTTGGCGAACCAACAAATTTGGGTTAAATACTCTACCCTTGAAAACTGTTGCGATCCCCTATACTTGAGGGTCATCAAGACATTTTTCTGGCGCCGTTGCCGGGGAAGCACAGCTATATTCTTTGAGTGACTTGGGATTTTCATCTGCTGGTCACTATCAGGAATCCGAAAGATCCAAGAACTATAATCTTGCCTTTCACTACAAGGACAGGTAAGGAACTACCATCTAGCTCTGCACTTGATTCACCTTCAGTTTGAGTAAGTTTGCGACATCACCTCCTGCTAGAAATCTTGATATGTCGTGTGTGCTTGATACTATGCCTGATGATGCTATGCTTGATACTATGCCTGATGATGCTATGCTTGATACTGCTTTGCCTGATGATACTATGTCTGATACTGCTTTGCCACTAGGTGCATTCCTTTATGCACAAATTGCTAGAGTTGCTGCTAGACGTGATGATACTTCTGAAACTGTTGATATTATTGAAGTAGAACCTGCTACTATGCCTGAATTGCCTGTTATGCCTGATACGCGCTATGTTATGGAGGGAGAGATAGCTGAGGATTTTCTTGCGTGTAAGGATAGCTATGATGTTGAGAAACTACTGCGCAAGTGGAAAGAAAAATCTCTGAACGCTAGGATGAAATACGACCCGAAGTTTGCTACTTCGCCTATCTTTGTGACCGATAAGGATTATGAATTCTCTGTCGACCCTGAGTTAATCACTCTGGTCGAATCTGATCCTTTTCACGGTTATGAGTTTGAAATGGTTGTAGCCCATCTTACCAAACTGCACGATATAGCCACCCTATTCACTAGTGAGAAAAAGATCCGCCATTATTATATCCTCAAGCTGTTTCCTTTCTCGCTAAAGGATGATGCTAAGACTTGGTTCACTTCTCTTGCTCCTGGATGTATGCGTAGCCCCCAGGATATGGTGTACTACTTCTTTGAAAAATATTTCTCTACCCATAAGAAGCAAGCTGCCTTGTAGGAAATATACAACTTTGCTCAAGTTGAGGAAGAGAGTCTCCCACAAGCATGGGGGAGGCTCATCCAGCTACTGAATGCTTTGCCTGATCACCCTCTCGAGAAGAATGAAATACTTGATATCTTCTATAATGGACTTTCCGATGCTTCCAAAGACCACCTAGATAGTTGTGCTGGTTGTGTTCTTAGGGAATGAACTGTAGAACAAGCTGAGATTCTACTGAATAACATCTTGTGCAATGAGAATGCTTGGACTATTCCTGAACCACCTTCTAAGCCAACTCCGAAGAAAATAGTTATTCTATTCCTCAGTCCTAAAGATATGCAAGGAGCCAAGAAATCTATGCGAGAGAAAGGCATTAAATCTGAAGATGTCAAAAATCTACCACCTATCGAAGAGATCCATGGTCTCGATAACCCGATACAGGTAGTAGAAGTAAATTCTCTGCGTAGGTTTGATGAGAGTGATATTCCTTTTCATAAACCTGCTAGCCTATGCATGGATGAATTTGATAACTTCGTTGGCAAACAACAGAGTTTCAATGATTATGTTAGCAGACAATTGGAAAAGAATGCTCGTATGCTTAGTCTTTTAAGTGCTTGTGTGGATAGAAATGTCAATGATCTTAAGCTTCTGAGTAAACATGCCTCTATGGTTACTACTCAGGTAGAACAAGTACTTAAAGCTTAGAATGACTTGCTCAATGACTTGAATGACAATTCTGTCAGAGTCGTTACTAGAGGTGGTAGAATGACCCAGGAACCTTTGTATGCTGAGGGTCATCCGAAGAGAATTGAATAATATTCTCAAGGAGTTAGCACTGATGCACCTAGTCATCCTAGAAAGAAGAAGAAAGATGATAGGAACCTGCACGCTAGCAACCCTATTGCTGGTACATCTAAGAGTCCAAACGATATCTCCGTCTCTAATGCTGAAACACAATCTGGTGATGAACATGAGCCTAATGATGATATCAATAGTGATGTTCATGTTGATGCTCAACCTATCAATGATAAGGATGTGGAGATTGAACCTGTTGATCTTGATAACCCACAACCTAAGAATAAGAGATACGATAAGAATGACTTCACTGCTAGGAAGCATGGTAAAGAAAGGGAACCATGGGTTCAGAAACCTATGCCCTTTTCTCCCAAACCATCCAAGAAAAAAGATGATGAGGATTTCAGCAATTCGTTGAAATGATTAGACATGTCTTTCTGCAAATGTGTTTGACAGATATGCTCAAAATGTCTCCGTATGCTAAGTACATGAAGGATATTGTGACTAATAAGAGGAGGATACCTGAGGTTGAGATTTCCACCATGCTTGCTAACTATACCTTCAAGGGTGGAACTCCTAAGATACTAGGTGATCCCGGTGTGCACACTATACCTTGCTCCATTAAAGGTAACTACGTGAAAACTTCTTTATGCGACCTTGGAGCCGGTGTTAGTGTTATGCCTCTCTCTCTTTATCGTAGACTTGAACTGGATAAGTTGACACCCACTGAAATCACTCTGCAAATGGCCGACAAATCAACTGATTTCCCTATCGGCATTTGCGAGGATATGCCTGTTGTGGTTGCTAATGTCACTATCTTAACATATTTTGTTATCTTGGATATTCCCGAGGACGATGCCATGGCTGTCATCCTCGGAAGACCCTTTTTAAACACCGTAGGGGCTGTTATAGATTGCAACAAAGGCAATGTCACTTTCCATGTCAATGGTAATAAGCATATGGTGCACTTTCCGAACAAACAATATCGAGTACATTGCATCAGTGCTATCTAAAAAACTTCATCGATTCTTATTGGGAGCTTTGAATGCCCTATTCCTCGTGTCAAGATGAAGTATGATTTGCTTATTGGGGAGATAAACAACCCTATTGAGGTGATCTAGTGACTATTCGAAAATTCTCCGTTCTCTTTTGCGATTCGAAAAGGTTTGTCAAAGAGGTTTGATCAACCTCACTGGCGGATTTCTTTCGATGACCATGAGATGGATGAATCGAGGAGTCACAAACCTCTGTTCGAAGCTTTCACCTTCGGTTGCTTAGAAGAAAAATGATAGATTTAGTTTAGTTTTCCCTGTTTTCTGTTTTAGCGTCCTGTGGAAAAGTACCCCGGAGCTGGTTATTTCCCTCCTTGGGAGTGGACCAACTTAGGCCAAAAGCCTAAGCTTGGGGGAGTACGTGTTCTCACCGATTTTACATTCTCGCTTATGCTTTCACTTTGTTCGTCGGTGTTCACACTTTGCCACTGTATCATCCATGCTAGTTTATTTTCTTTTTCTCCTTTTCTTTTCGTGTGTCTGTCTAGTTTGAGAAAACCCAAAAAGATTTTCTTTTTCTTCTTTTGCTTGTTGGGAGCTTTCCCGTGTAAATAGTTTTCTTTTTCTTTGGGTCAAGGTAGAAAATATTGGTTACAATGTTTAGTGGCTCTTGCATGCATACATGTTTAGCTTTCAAAGAGCCATATTACTTTGTCTTCTCCTTTGTGTTTTCCTGCAGATTCCAGCATAGTCCAATGCACGATCACTCTTATTATTGTTCACATTGTTTGGTCGTGCAAGTGAAAGGCAATAATGACGATATATGATGAAGTGACTAAGCCTGGAAAAGCTGGTATGAACTCAATCTATTTTGCTTTTGTAAATATGACTAGCTCATCATGCCTGATTCAGCTTTGTTGTCAGGGAAACATGTTTGCAATGACAACTTAGAGATCATAGTTGCTTATGCCATGCTTACTTAGCTAGGAGCTTATAATGGTTTATCTTGGATGCCCACATGAATTTTGAGATGACTGTGTTGTATTATGATAGGATGGTATCCTCCTTTGAATGTTTCAAGTTGCTTGACTAGGCGCATGTTCATGCATGTAGTTGAAACAGAATCAACATAGCCTCTATGATATTCATGTTCATGGTGATTTATGTCCTACTCATGCTTGCACTCAATGTTAGTTAATCTCAATGAATTTTGATGACTGTTGTTGCTCTCTAGTTGGTCGCTTCCCAGTGTTTTGCTAGCCTTCACTTGTACTAAGAGGGAATACTGCTTGTGCATCCACTTCCATAAACCCAAAGTTGTTCCATGTGAGTCCACCATACCTACCTATGCGTGGTATCTACCTGCCGTTCCAAGTAAATTTGCATGTGCCACTCTCTAAATCTTCAAGAAATAATCTGTTTTGCATGCCCGAACCGCTCATGTGGTGACAGGGGGCTATTGTATCTTCCTTGCTAGGCGTGTTATCCTCGATATGCGTTCATTCACTATAATTCACGAGAAAGGGGCCGGTAATTGGAATTCCCAGTTCCATGCTCAAATCGAAAAGATAATTTCAAACAAAACCCCCCTAGGATTGATGTTGGTATGGACGGTACCCGAGGATTTGGCTAGTCGTGGAGTGTGATTGATTGGTGGTGGGGGAGTTAAAACTTTTATTTTCTGTTTGGAACCACCTATAGCATGTGTAGCATGGAAGATGTTGAGAACTCTTAGTCATTGCATTGACAATGAAAGCATGCCACCCTAAATTATTATCTTTGTTTCCAAAGCTTGAGCTCTGGCACCTCTCCAAATCAATGCTTCCCTCTGCGAAGGTCCTATCTATTTATGTTCCTGTCGAGTCATCCTCCTCTTACAAAAGCACCAATTAGAGAGCACCTCTCTCATTTTTATGCTTTGCTTTTAACTTTGTTGAGTATGACTATGACTGTACCTTCATTGCCTTGAATTACAATGTTTAGTCAGCCCTTGGTCTTTGAAGCTGCTCCCCATTTATGTTTTGCGGTCTCAGAAAAAGCTAGCGAGATACCTTCTGTTCGTACTGCTTCATGTTGTTTTGATTGAAGTGTTGACATTTGAGGCTTATTATTATTTGCTCGCTAGTTGATTATGCCATTGATATGAGTTTACCGTGAGACCTAGATGTCATTTTTTTTCAAGGAAAACTGTAAGGGAAACCCTCCACCGCGAGTTTTTCTTAAATAATAAGAACCCAAATTCGCGCCCGTGGGGACTTGAACCTGGGTGGCTGGGTTGTAGATCCACTCCACTAGCCAAGTGAGCTAGGCTCACTTCCTTACCTAGATGTCATTTGCTTATGTGGTTAGCTTGTGATCTTGCTGAAATTCTGGTTGTGAGTTAGACATAGTTGCAACAACAAGATCAAACAGAGTTCGTCAAAGTTTTTCTTTTGTCTCTTTCAGTTTGTCAACTGAATTGCTTGAGGACAAGCAATGCTTTAAGCTTGGGGGAGTTGATACGTCTCCGTCGTACCTACTTTTCCGAACTCTTTTGCCCTTGTTTTGGACTCTAATTTGCATGATTTGAATGGAACTAACCCGGACTGACGCTGTTTTCACCAGAATAGCCATGGTGTTGTTTTTGTGCAGAAATAAAAGTTCTCAGAATGTTCTGAAAATTTACGGAGATTTTTTCTGGAATAAAAGAAAAATACCTGCGCAAAGATCCACCGAAGGGGGGGTGCTAGTGGGCCACAAGCCCACAGGCCGCGGCCACCCCCTTGGTCGCGCCGTGAGGGCTTGTGGGGCCCACGTGGCGCCACCGCCCCCAAACTCAGCTCTATATCTTCCGTCTCGCCTAGAAAAAAATGAGGGAGAAGGTTTCATCCCGTTTTACGATACGGAGGCGCCGCCACCTCCTGTTCTTCATCTGGAGGGCAGATCTGGAGTCCGTTCGAGGCTCTGGAGAGGGGAAATCGTCGCCATCGTCATCATCAACCTTCCTCCATCGACAATTCCATGATGCTCTTCATCGTTCATGAGTAATCTCATCGTAGGCTTGCTGGACGGTGATGAGTTGGATGAGATCTATCATGTAATCGAGTTAGTTTAGACGGGCATTGATCCCTAGTATCCACTATGTTCTAGATCGATGTTGCTACTACTTGGCTATGCTTAATGCTTGTCACTGGGCCCGAGTGCCATGATTTCATATCTGAACCTATTATGTTGTCGCCAATATATGTGTGTTTTAGATCCTATCTTGCAAGTTGTAGTCACCTACAATGTGTTATGACCCAGCAACCCTGGAGTGACAATAGCCGGAACCACTCCCAGAGATGATCATAGTATGAGGAGTTCATGTATTCACCACGTGTTAATGCGTTGGTCCGGTTCTTTATTAAAAGGAGAACCTTAATATCCTGTAGTTTTCATTAGGACCCCGCTGCCACGGGAGGGATGGACAATAGATGTCATGCAAGTTCTTTTCCCTAAGCACGTATGACTACATACGGAATACATGCCTACATTAGATTGACGAACGGGAGCTAGTTACATATCTCTCTGTGTTATAGCTGTTACATGATGAATCACATATGTCGTACTCATCCATCATCGATCCACTGCCTACGAGTCTTCTACTACTGGTCCTTGCTAGTTTACTTTGTCTAGGCTTGTCCCTTGCTACAAAAGGGATTGGGCCACTTTGCTGCTCCTGCTGTTACTACTGCTGTTACTCTGATGCTGCTGCTGTTCTTTGCTACATCACTGTTACTTGTTGCAAGATCCTTTTCCGACACTATTATCGGGCAAGAATAGTTACCCGCTCACGTGCAACCTCCTGGCGCCATTGATACACCAGTTAGGAATAGTCTGCCGTCAATAGATCGTTTCTGACACCGTTGCTATCATACTACTTTGCTACTGATACTTTGCTTGCAGACACTAATCTTTCAAGTGTGGTTGAATCTGACAAACTTAGCTGCTAATACTTGAGAATATTCTTTCGCTTTCCCTTTGGCGAACCAACAAATTTGGGTTGAATACTCTACCCTCGAAAACTATTGCGATCCCCTATACTTGAGGGTCATAAAGACATTTGCAAATGCAGCTTTCACAAATTCCTTGGTTTTTACAAACCATTCTTTCGTCATCTCTTTCCGACTAGGGTGACCGGTGTACATCCATGCACGATCACTCATCTTGCCTAGCTACTAACCACACAAAAAATATATTTATACATAATTTAGCATATATATTCATCAGTTAATCAAGTTCGCAATTTTTATTACATCCATGCAACCTACACGCTAATAGGTAAAGATAGGTCCTAATCCCACCCGAGTATGTGTAGAGTGGGTTCGTTTTCCCATGCTCTTCTCCAGATCCAACGCAAAATTTCGGCAGCACCTCCCCGCTGTTCTCTTGATACACGTCTCCGCAATAAACAGAGAGAATGTGTATCCGAAGAACAACAAGGAGGTACTATCGAAATTATGCATCACATCCGGAACAAATCATATGGGAAAACGAACCCAATCTACACATACTCGGGCTTTCCATGGATAATATTGGAAAATTCGAAAGAATCACAGTTATAAATATAAGCAAATGCATGCATATTTTTAACTGTAACCCTTTCGAACAGGAGACGCATACTGGTCACGCATACTGATAAATTAATTTAATTACCTACATCTAGCAAGTTTCATCCGAAAACCGACCCACAGTAATTGAAGGGGCGAGGAGCAGATGACATTTGTACTGACCCACGAATGCAGGGGCGGAGCTCGTAGAATGCACGGCGAGGTCTTCGCACAACATATACGATCAACAAAAATAATTTGTGTTCATTAATAAAATCGAAAAATATACGACCTAACATAAATATATGGCGTATTAACAGTTGCGCAGAGTTTCGGGTTGGGATGTCAGGATGTCATGTTGGGGCGTCGTGTCGGGGTGTTGGGGCATGGTGTCAGGGTGTCTTTTCGTTTTCTTTCTCTTCTTTTTTTCCTCTTCTTCCTTTTCTTCTCCTTCCATTTCTCCCCTTTCTTCTTTTTATTCTTCTTCTTCTTATTCTTCTTCTTCTTCTTCTTCTTCTTCTTCTTCTCTTCTTCTTCCGTCGGCAGGAGGAGAGAAGAAGGAGAAGAAGAAGGAGGGCTCCTTCTCCTCCTTCTCCTTCTTCTTCTCTTCTTCTTGTCTTCTTCTTATTCTTCTTTTTTTCATTTTCCCTGTTTCTTCTCCTCTTCTTCTTCTCCTCCTCCTCCTCCTCCTCTTCTCCTCTTCTTCCTCCTCTTCTTCCTCTTATTTCTATTTCTATTTTTCTTTATCCTCTTCTTCTACTTATTCTTCTTTTCTTATTTTCTCTTCTTCTCCTTCTTATTTTTTCTTCTTCTCTTCTTCTTTTCTTCTTCTTCTCTTCTTGTCTTCTTCTTGTCTTCTTCTTTTCTTCTTCTGCTTCTTATTTTTTCTCCTCTTCTTCTTATTCTTCTTCTCCTCCTCCTCCTCCTCCTCTTCTTCTTCTTCTTCCTCTTCTTTCTATTAAGCTAACTAACTAACTAACCTAACTAACCAAGCTAACTAACTAACCTAACTAATTTAACAAGCTAACTAACTAACATAAACCTAATAAACTAAAAAACTAACCTAACTAATTTAACATAAATAAAAAAAGGAAAAACTAACCTAACCATACAAATTGCATGGGGCGGGGGGGGGGGGTCACTGGCGGGGGCGGCTGGGGCGTCGTGGGTGCGGCGGGCTGCCGGGGCGTTGGGGGCTGTCGGGCGCCGGGGCGGCGGCGCCGGGGGTGTTGGGGCGTTGGGGCTGGGCCGAGGGCATTGGGGCGGTGGCGCCGGGGCTGTGGGGCACCGGGGCGGCGCCGGGGGCGGTGGGGCGGAGGCGCGACAGGGCCGGTGGGGCGGCGATGGTGGTGGCAGCGGTGGGCATCGGGGAGAGGAGTGGAAGTGGGTGGAGCGACGTGGGTGAGTGAGTGAGAGAGAGGGGCCGGGGTGGGGGCAAAGAGCCGTTACAGACGTTAGCTCTTTGTCGTCAACTGTTGCGTTGCCGTGTGCTGTGCGGCTCTTTGCCATCTACGGCCGATGACAAAGAAGAGACTCGAGTTCGACATAACGTCCTCGCAGCCAGGTGGGCCCCACCTGTAGCTTTCCCGTCTGTTGTGCGGCTCTTTGCCGTCTGCGGCTGACGGCAAAGAAGTGACTGATAGCAAAGACGTGCAATGCCATCCCCCAGTTCTTTGTCGTACGCTTTGTGGAAGCTGAGGGCAAAGAAACTCTTTGCCTTCAGTCAGCAGACGACAAAGATCTGGCAGACGACAAATAAGTGAATTCCAGTAGTGAATGGAGTGGTTGGCGGTGACTCCATGATCGACTATCCCTTGGCACTTGAAGATATCTTGCTCCATCGCGGCGAGCCTGGCCTTCTCGCTTTCCCCCTTCTTCGGTCCTTGCACATCACGGATGTGAAGCACCCCCTCGAGCATCTCAATGGTCTGATGGTATTTCATCACTTCCACGAGGTAAGAGTTGATGACCTTTGATACGTCTCCAACGTTTCTATAATTTTTGATTGTTCCATGTTGATATATTAGCATTCTAGAATACTTTTGGGGTATGTATGTACCATTTTTTTATTATTAAGCACTAACCTATTAAACCAATACCAAGTGCGAGTTGTTGCTTTCTCCGTGTTTTTCACTTTTCAGGTTTTCCATACCAAACGAAGTCCAATATCCCTAAAACTTTTTGGTGTTTTTTCAGACCAAAAGAAGACCAATGAGCATCACAAGAAGGCTGCACGCCTCATGAGGGGCCCACAAGACAACAGGGCGCAGATTGGGGGTTGCGCCCTGATAGCTTGTGCACCCTCGTGGCCCTCCCGACTCCGTTCTCTGGCTTATAAATTATCATCTACCGTAAAAACACCAGAGGGAGTCCCAAAACACTTTTTACACCGCCGCAAGTCTTTGTTCCAATGGGAGGCCATATGGAGCTCCCTTCCAACACCCTGTCGGAGGGGGATGGATCACGGAGGGTGTCGGTGCACTAGAGACTGGGGTCCCTTGTGCCCCAGACTTGTGCACGGGCATCGACAACGCCCCCGGCAACAGTGTACTGGGAAGACAGCGGGGAGGCAATCCAAGAACATGCCCTTCCCCTTTCTCTAGGGGCATGGGATACAAGGCCTCTAGACGCAAGGCCCCGGCAAGCCCTCCTTGCCGGGATGACTCCCAGGGCCCCGGCAGGCAAGCTTCGCCGGGAAGACTCGAGGCCCCCGGCAAGCCTTCCTTGCGAGGAAAGTTTCCAAGCCTCCGGCAAGCCTTCCTTGCCGGGAAGGTGACCAAGCCACCTGAAGGAGGCTCCAGGCCAGCAAGCTGTTGGTCGCTCGCCAGGTGTCCCCACCAGTTTCTACCACAATCCGACCGCTCCAGCACACCCCTCGTGTGCCATTGCAAGGCACATGTCTCGATTCACCTGGGTACGTGTCGCAACTATCTTGCGGCTGGTCAGGGGCCAGACAAGGCATTTACTGCCCCTGACACCACCGAAGAAGTACAGCGGTGAACACTGTTCACTTCACATCCCGTGAGCACACTGTTGGTGACCCCTTTTCCTATAAAAGGAGGCCCAAAGCTCATTCTTAGGGGTTGGGACTTTTGGGGATCAGAGACTCCCTAATCACCATCTAAGTTACTGTAGAAAAATCAACCTACAGTAAGCCCACAATACAAACTAATCAGGAGTAGGGTTTCACGCGCCAAGCGTCCCGAACCTGGGTAAAAAGAACCTTGCCGGTGTTGATCGCTAGTTCCGCTCTCGATGCCATACCTCCCTCTCCCCACCAAACGATCAAGGGACTCTTCGAGTTTCCCATAAGTGTTGGTCCTCCCCAACATCTTTGCCACCCCAGGTAGGGGGATGTCGATGGTTGAGACCTTCTTTGCAAATTGAAGCAAGTTCCGCGTCAAATCTTAGAAGATTGAGCTCACCACTGCGGTCCCTCGAAGGAGGGCATGGCGGTGCTCGCTCTACTTCGCTAAAGGCCTCTCGACGGAGACCTCGAGCTCGAAGGTGCCAGACTGACGCACCGCTCCGGGACAATGCGCTGCTGTCGACGGTGTGCCTGGGGGGCTCCGGCGAGACCTCCGACGCATACTCCGGTCGACACACCTCCATGGAGAGGTGCATAGCCGTCGAAAATGTGCCAACGGGCCCCGGAACCCAGGCACGCACTCCAGCCGAATGCTTTCCCCCCCGAAAGCACCACGTCTTCGCCAAAGGTATGCTCGGGGGCTCCGTCAGCATGGCCAAGCAAAACAGGAAAAGGAGTAATACTCCGGCAACCCCCCCTTTCTATAGGACAATGGAGAAACTGTCAGCAATACCATCGCCGGAGGGGAAGTTGCCAGAAGAGTATAGTCTCCAGCTTGCCGGGGATCTATGGCCCCAGTAAAAGACCCAAGCGCCGCAGAGAGAAGTGTCGCGACACGGCAGATAAGTGATAAATATTTCAGAATGAGATTTCATAGTAGATAGGTTGTTCCCTTTCTAAAAGATCCTGAACCTTGTTTGAGAAACCTGCACGTAGATGGAACCTTGTCAGGATCAGTGCGCCTTAGTTATGTTTAAACTAGTTCAATGACCTGAACGGCCAGAGAGCGCCTTCACACTGTTTCGAACCTGTTCAACAGTCTAAGTGGCTGCATAGCACCTTATTTCGCCTCGAGCAGCACTCGACATTCTAATGGTTGGACTGAGTGCGGCAAGGATACTTGCCGGTAACGACCCCTCAAGCGAACTGCTAAGGATCCGTTCCTCAAAGCATTAGCAACAGGACCAGTCATGCCGACAAGCTTCCGGAAGATGCAAAAGGCATATCATACAAGGAGAAGAATCAGACACGAGGAGAACAACATTTCATTCATTTGTTTGAAACAAACTCAGATATATTATATGAATGATTTTTGCTACTCTAACCTATTGCACTGTCCTTTGGCGAGGGACATGTTCGCCGGACAGAAGTTCAAGAAGACAAAAAGCTGGGCGACCCCCGGAGCAACCAAAGCTGGTTCCTCATTGACCAGCACAGTGCGAGGAGAACGGGAGTGGAAGATAGGTCGACCTGAGGGGGTGAAGAAGCCAGAGCCCATGATCGCACCTCCTTACAAACGAGGCGTCGATGCGGGCCCTTGCAAGGTCACCCCGCCGGGCAGGGGAGAGGCGTGAGCGGCCCTCGGCGGCAGGGCCGGCGGTCAGTCGGAGCTCGGGGAGTCGTACTCCGACCCGACCCCCCGAGATCCTGACCTGCCAAGAGCGCCACTACACTTTTGTCCTCCTCGTCGCTATCACTCGAGGAGGGACATTCGGCTCCGCTTGAGCTCTCTTTGCAGCAGCCAAGACGCACACCTGAGCGCCCGTAAAACTTGACGGATAGCATATTATCCTCCGCTAGATTGAAGCAGAGGATATGCCCTTCCTCGAGGTTGTGGGCACGGGCGAAGGTTGTCCAGCCCCGCCCGAGCAACATGGAGCGGCGTTTCGGGTACTCCACGTGCACTTGTATAGCACCGTTGGAGCAGTCGTATGCCCGCAAACACAAGATAGGGGGCTTGGCGGCCGCCATCGCCCTAGGAAAAGGGCGAGGGAGATGCAAATGGCCCCGTGGGACGCCGTGCAACTCCACGACAAACTCTAGCGTCGTCCCGTCCGAGTGCCCGCTAAGCACAAGAGAAGGCGGAGATGCTGGAGTAGCACTGTGCCTCCCTCACCCACGGGCTCCACAGCAACTGCGGCTCCTCGCCCTTCCGCCTCCACGGACGCTCGTGTCCCCCTCCGTAGCTACACCCCCTGAAGCTGTGACATGGTCCAAGTGGGATCCCCTTGCCGCCCTGGCAGCCGGTGGTGGTTTCCCTCATCCCCTAGCCATGGTTAGGGGCGAGCGCCACCTGGAGTTAGAGAAGAGTCTACAAGATGCAAGCTAGGAGTGGTGGATGTTCCAGGAGCCGAGGGATGAGAAAAAACCCCTCACAAACACCCAAATTTATAGGGCAAGGCATAGGGGGCTAGCTCCCCTCGCTCCAGAAACCGCCGCCCCTCTCGCCCAATCACCCGTGATCACGGGCGAAAAGGGAACTGCCCTGCTGCACCAATGCATGTGGGGGCGGGCCCTACCATGACTGCGGCCATTAAGGCCATGAACGCCACTTGACTGACCTTTACTGTGCATGCCTCAAGTGAAGCAGTAAGACGTCGGGAGGTGGGGAGGCTACTGTGCATGCACTTCACCTCCTCGCTCATTCAATGTGCGACGTGGGGATGGGCCGCCTGCAACGGCTCCAAGACTACAAATTTCCATGCCAGACAAGCCCGTGCACTACTTTGGGCCTGGCCCAGCAACACCCCGCGCGCGTGCGTGGCCCAGGCCCGGGGGCTCTTGTCGGTGCACTAGAGACTGGGGTACCTTGTGCCCCAGACTTGTGCACGGGCATCGGCAACGCCCCCGGCAACAGTGTACCGGGAAGACAACAGGGAGGCAATCCACGAACCGCCCTTCCCGTTTCTCCAGGGGAGTAGAATACAAGGCCTCCAGACGCAAGGCCCCAGCAAGCCCTCCTTGCCGGCATGCTTCATTGGGAAAACTACCCGAAGGTGAGCAAGACCCCAGCAAACTTTCCTTGTCGGGAAAACTCGAGGCCCCCGACAAGCCCTCCTTGCCGGGAAAGTATCCAAGCCTCCGGCAAGCCTATCTTGCCGGGAAGGTGACCAAGCCACCCGATGGAGGCTCTAGGCCAGCAAGCTCCTGTTCGCACGCCAAGTGTCCCCACTAGTTTCTACCACAATCCCACCACTCCAGCACACCCCTCGTGTGCCAGTGCAAGGCCCAGGTGTCGATTCACCTAGGTACGTGTCGCAACCATCTTGGGGAATGTCAGGGGCCAGACAAGGCATTTACTGCCCCGAACACTACCGAAGAAGTAGAGCGGTGAACATTGTTCACTGTTCATCCTATGAGCACACTGTTGGTTACCCCTTTGCGTATAAAAGGAGGACCAAAGCTCATTCTTAGGGTTTGGACCTTTTGGGGATCAGAGACTACCTAATCACCATCTAATTTACTGTAGCAAAATCAACCTAAAGTAAGCCCACGATACAAACTAAGTAGGAGTAGGGTTTTACGCGCCAAGCGGCCCTAACCTGGGTAAAAAGAACCTTGCGGATGTTGATCGCTAGTTCCGCTCTCGAAGACATACCTCCCTCTCCCCGCCAAAGGATCAAGGGACACCTCGAGTTTACCATAGGTGTTGGTCTTCCCCGACAGACGGCCTCTTCTTCAACCTTGCTACCCTCACAATGATTTGTGAGTATTTCACCACAGACCTATGGTTCCACGTACAATACTTAGATAGCAATATTTGTCTCTTTGATCTTGAATACAATGATCAACGCATCTTCACTTTGATCAATATGGTGCAATCATTTTGTGCGGTGCGTTTGTTAGGATGCTATGAATTGTGGGTTTAAGTTCAGATGTTTCATGATAAATATTTGAGTCCCCTTTCAATACTTATATGATTCTTATGTGCATGATTATGATAGCTTCGTAATTCTCTCCGATCTATTGAAATAGTTTGGCCAACTAGATCAATATTTCTTCGATTAGAGAGGTGTGTTCTGGTAGGTTCAACTTGGCGAAGTTCTATATCCCAGTGACAGAAGGGGATAAGATGTGTCTTTGTGTTGTTGCTACTAAGTATAAAACAATAGGGTTTATTCATATTGCTTGAGTTTACTTTGTCTACATCATGTCATTGTTCCCCATGCATTACTCTGTTTTACTTAATACTCTAGATGCACGTTGGATAGCGGTCGGTGAGTGGAGCAATATTAATAGGTGCAAACAAAACTCTGCCTATTTTTAATGAACGTGATGCATATGTACACATGATCATTGCTGTGAATATCACATAACTATCCGCTTTTCTGTCAATTGCCCAACAGGAATTTCTTTACCCACCAAATATTATTTTTCATGAGAGATGCCATTAGGGAAAGCTATGCCCCCGGCTCTATTCACAACAAGTTAATAAAACCTTCATTACCTTGCTGACATTTACTTCTTTTTATTTTATCTTGCTATCTACAATTATCTACACACCTCACTTTCTTGCAAATAACAAGACAATAGGATTGACAACCCTCTTGCCCGTGTTAGGTGCAAGTTGTTTGTTCTTTTGTGTGGAACAGCTGAAGACGGTTTTGGTTGATATTCCTGTTGGTTTGATAAACCTTGGTTTCAAAACTGAGGGAAATACTTACCCACGCTATGTTGCAATAACCCGTTCCTCTTCACGAAAAACCCAATGCAGAACACAAGTATTAGGAAGTATTTCTGACGCCGTTAACGGGGAATATCATCACCAACTACCAATTAACTTCAGAAAAATTTCATTCACTTTTTCCTCTTTTTATCTTCTGGTATATTTAGTTTGTCTCACAAAAAAATAAAAATAGAAAAATATTTACCTTTGTATGCTTAGCTTGTCACTAGATTGCATCTTTGCTTTCTAGTTTGCTTGTCTTGCTTGTTACTTTGCTTGTTCGGTCACCATGTCTCAAGATACTACTAATTTGTGTGACTTCTAAAATACTAATAACAATGATTTTATTAGTACTCCTATACCACCCGCCACTAGTGCAGTTGCCTTTGGTATTAATGCTACATTGTTGAATCTTGTCATGAAAGAGCAATTTTCGGGAAGTCCTAATGTGGATCCTACTTCACATCTCAATACCTTTGTTTAACTTTGTGATATGCAAAATAAAAAGGACATGGATAATGATATTGTGAGATTAAAATTGTTTCCTTTTTCACTAAGAGAGAAAGCTAAATCTTGGTTTTCATCTTCACCACGTAATAGTATTGGAACATGGGATAAGTGTAAAGATGCTTTATTTGCCAGATATTTTCCTCCTGCAAAATCATCTTCCTTACCAATCAAATAATTAATTTTAAACATCAATATCATGAAAATGTTGCACAAGCTTCGGAGTGGATGAACTTAATGATGAGAAATTGTCCAATGCATGGCTTAAACTTGTGGATGATTATCCAAAATTTCTATGTTGTACTATACTTTGTGTCTAGAAATCCTCTAGGTTCTGCCACAAGTGGTACTTTCATGGAGCTGACCTTAGGAGATGCCATCAAACTTCTAGACAACATCATAGCCAACTATTGGCAATGGCATGCCGAAAGAGCTCCAGCTGGTAAGAAGGTAATTTCTGTTTGGGAAATCGCTACCTTGAGTGAAAAAGTGGACGCTCTTATGAATTTGGTTCCTAATAAAAATACTCATGTTGATCCTAATATGCCGTTGGCTACCTTGATTGAACAAAATAATGATGCTATTGATGTGAAATTTTTCTCGCAAAATAATTTCAACAACAATGCTTGTATGGGTAATTTTGAAACATGATGAAGATACTAAAATGATTGGTACTTCTCCTATTTAATCTTTGTTGACTTATCTGAATGTTAATGGTAAAGGAACATTATATGAGCCAACTCTAGTAAAGGAGTGTCCCGTTTGCTTGGTCGGTGATGATTTAATGCTAAAACTAAAGTAAAATGGGTTTGGAGAGGTCAAAACTTTAATTAGTGATGTGCCCACTATTTTGGATTACAACGTCTTTAATTATGATAACTGCTCTTTAGTAGAATGTATTTCCTTGTTCCAATCCATTATTATATCATTCAATTCTTATGAACAAAACAAAGCTTTTACTCAACATATAATGCAAGCTATGGTGAGGTCTTATGATGAGAAACTTGAGCTTGAACTTTCAATTCCTAGAAAGTTGCATGATGAGTGGGAACCTACTATAAAAATTAAGATAAATAAATTTGAATTCAATGCTTTGTGTGACCTTGGTGCTAGTGTTTTAACTATACTTAAAACTTTATGTGATGTGCTTGGTCTCAATGACCAATGTTCCCTTAACTTGCATCTTGCGGATTCTACCATAAAGAAACCCTTGGGGAGAATAAATGATGTGCTTATAATTGTAAATTAAAATTATGTGATGTAGATTTCATTGTGCTTGATATTGATTGCAACCCTACTTGTCCAATTATACTTGGAAGACCCTTCCTACGTACTATAGGTGCAATCTTGACATGACAGAGGGAAATACAAGGTTACAATTTCCATTCAAGAAATGAATGGAACACTTCCAAAGAAATATAATTAGTCCACCATATGAATCAATCATGAGAACCAATTATCGATTGAGTGTCGAATATGACAATACTTGAAACTATGCAATATGCCTAGCTAGGGGCCTAAAACAATAACGCTTGTTGGGAGGCAACCCAACAGTTATCCCTATTTTTTCCTTTTCACTTTTATTTTAATTTGTTCTAACATGATTATTTCCTCTATAATTATTGTATTTTTATGTTTTAGTTAGTGTTTGTGCCAAGTCAAGCCTTTGGGATGATTTGCATGATGAGTTGAATTGATATAGTGCAAAAACAGAAACTTTGGTGTCAAGTGCAGAATTTCTCTGATTTTACTGGAATGTATTTTTGCGCTGAATGTTTAACATAGTATTTCTATACAAATTCCTCAGTTATTTTAATTTTCAGAATTTTTGGAGTTATAATACTATAGATTCATTATATATTACTACAGACTATTCTATTTTAGAGAGATTCTGTTTTTGCATGTGTAGTGTGCTTGTTTTGATGAATCTATGGATTGTATCCGGGGGTATAAGCCATGGAGGAGAGAATATATAGTACAGTATTACAAAATAAAATAAGAATAAATTTTTAATAGAACCTCAAAGTATTTGATATGTTGCTTATACTAATGGATCTCACTGAGTTTTTTTGAGTTTTTTGTGATTGAAGTTTTCAGGTTTTGGGTATTGTCCCGATGGACAAAGGATTGAGTAAAAAAAGCCTAATCTTGGGGATTCCCAAGGCACCCCGAGGTAATATTCTAGGTATACTCAAGTGTCTAAGCTTGGGGATGCCCCGGAAGGCATGCCCTCTTTTCGTCGCAATCCATTAGTATGCTACTTGGAGCTATATTTTTATTCATCACATGATATGAGTTTTGCTTGGAGAGTCTATTGCTTTTGTTTGATTTTACTTTCAGTTTACCACAATCATTGTTAGCTAGAAGCACCTATTTGAGAGAGATATCACATCGTCACAATTTGTTAGAGTTCTCTATGTGCTTCACGTATATGTTTTGAGCTTAGAAGTTGCTCTAGTACTTCCCTTATACCTTTTTGAGCATGGTGGCGTGTTGATTTTATAGAAATATTATGATCACATTTTTCACTTATATTTGCTTGAGTGCTAGACAAAAAGTGATGGTATTTTGGATTGGTCATAAGACTAGATAAAAATAATGAGTATTCAATGAGTGATGATAAAAACCATCATCTAGCACATATAGAGAAATTGTGGGTTAGTGATATTGATGTGGTGATATGAAAAAGGCGTGAGTGAATTATTATTAGTTCACATAGGTGTTGATATTAAGAGATGTTATACTTCTTGTTCATCTAAAAAAATTAAAAGGGCATGGTGATGATGTGTCAGCATTTCTATTCGTCGTTGAAATCCTTGTGTTGTTTTGAGTCGGACTCGCGCGATGGTTAATTACTACCAACCCTCTCCCTCGGGGCATGCGATTAGTAATTTGATTTGTGATAAAAACTAATAAAACTTTGAAATAATTGTATGAGTTCTTCATGTCTAATGTGACACCATGGACATACACACTCTCACCTCCTCATATTTCTAGCCTCTTCGATACCGTGCATCGCCCATTCTAACCTTGAGGACCGGTGGAACTTTCATCAGTGCATCCAACCCCGTGACATCACACACTCTATTGCACATAAACATTTTTATATCCTCCTCAAAACAGCCACCATATCTACCTATATTGGCATTTCCATAGCCATTCCAAGATATATTGCCATGCAAATGACATTGTCACTTCACATGACTAGTTCGTTCATCATCATAATGCTTTGCATGATCATATAAAGATGACATAGTATTTGTGGCAAAGCCATCGTTCGTCATGTTTTTGAAACATGTCACGCAAGATCTTTGCACATCCTGGTACACTGCCATAGGAATTCATTGAGAGTCATATTGTCCTATGAGTTTTCATATTGAGTTGTGAGTAAATAAAAGTGAGATGATCAACATTATTAGAGCATTGTCCTTATGAGGAAATAAAAATGGGGGAGGCAAAATGAGCCCACCATCATGAAAAATGAATGCGAGAAAATTACAGAAGGGACTTTGCTACTATCCTTTACCACACTTGTGCCACAAAGTGGCACCTTGTTCTTCATATAGAGATTCCAATGACGGGCTTTGCTACTATCCATTACGACACTTCATGTTATATCGTTCATATGCTAGTGGGAATCACTTTTTCATAAACTTGGCTTGAATATTCCAATGACGGGCTTCCTCAAATGCCCAAGGTCTTCATGAGCAAGAAAGTTGGATGGACATCCCACTTAGCTTTAGTAGAACTTTCATACACTTATAGCTCTTATGCATCACTTGTATGGCAATCCCTACTCCTCGCATCGATATCTATCGACGAGCATGTCCATAGCTCATTGTACGCCTAGTTGATGTGAGACTATCTTCTCCACTTTTACCCCTTTGAAATGGACCACCACATTCTATTCCACCTTTATGCTATGTCCAATGGTTCACGCTCATGTATTGCGTGAATAATAAAAAATTGATGCATATTGAAAAATTATGATCCAATTGTCTGACTTGAACATTGTGGTGCTTGACATTTGTATTAGTGTGGTGAAGATGTAGTCATGCCTTGCTAATACGATAAATATGGATGGGGGGTAGAACAATCTTTAATGATCGTATACTTTGAAAAATTAATGAGTTGCTTCTTACACCTAATGGTATTGCAGTGTTAATGTTTGTTAATGCATCATTTCTGAGTGAGCATACATGCATAAGGTTACATCATGGATAGCATGTCACATCAAAAAATCTGTTTTTATCATTTACCTCGAGGACGAGCAGAAATCAAGCTTGGGGTTGCTTGATACGTCCGCAACGTATCTATATTTTTTTACAGTTCCATGCTGATATATTATAATTCAAGAATATTTTTGGGGTATTTATCTACCATTTTATATTATTTTTAGCACTAACCTATTAACCCAGTGCCCAGCGTGAGTTGTTGTTTTCTAGGTGTTTTCACTTTGTAGGTTTTCCATACCAAACGAGGTCCAATTGCCCTGAAACTTCTTGGTGATTTTTCTGGAACAAAAGTGTCGGTGCACTAAATACTAGGGTCCCTAGTGCCCCATACTTGTTCACGGGCGCGAAGATCCCCTGCCGGCAGGGCATGGCAAGACCCAGTCAAGATGCAACCCCCAAGATTATCTAGGCCTCGGCAAGCCTGCCTTGCCGGGAAGATGACCAAGGTCGCGCCCATTTGGTGGGCGTGAAGAAGTCACCAAGTACAAGACCCCGGCAAGCTCCCTTGTCGGGATGACGACTGAAGCCCCAGGCAAGCTCCCTTGTCGGGATGAAGACTCAAGGCCCCGACAAGCTCCTTGATGGGATTACGGGCCTGACCACTGGTAGGCAACCACCCTTGCCACACTGCCAGCGCCCCCCAAGTGCCAGCGTATTCCGCATGCGCCAGCACAACGTCCAGGTGTCGAAACACCTAGATACGTGTCTTCACCAGCACATCGCTGGCAAGGACAAGACGTGCATTAAATGCACCTGACAGCGGTAGATGGATACACACCACCCTAGGTTCACTGTAACTCCTCGTGAACCTACCCCGAGCACTGTAGGTGACCCCTTTGCCTATATAAGGAGGCCCTTAGCTCATTCAAAAGGAGTTAAACTCTTTGGACATTGGCCCATAAGACGTTTATCAACAGCCACTGTAACAATCAACAACAAAACGCTTAATACAACCAGACAAGCAGGACGTAGAGTTTTACGTGTAAGCGGCCCGAACCTGGGTAAAAAGGCTTGTCGAGTGCTGATCGTTACCTCTGCTCTTCACGTCACCTCTCCCCGCCCTACTATCACAAGGGATTCACGTTCATTCCCATAGGTGTCGACCTCGAATGGTCGACATCTTTGGCGCGCCAGGTAGGGGGTGCAGAGTTTTGCGCGGATCTGAGCAAACTCGGCACCAGATTCTTGGAAGTTTGGGCGTTGAGCCGCGTTCCCCGGGAAACGGGGTACCGCGGTGGACGCCCTGTTCTGCTACGGCTTCCCAAGGCCTGTGCGAGTGCGTTGCTACGCGAGCACGGGGCAGGGAGGCGGAGGCTCCAAAGGCGGCGCCGTCAGGCCGATGCGTCGCTTGGGGCCAATGCGCGTCTGTCGAGGGCGTTCCTGGGAGCTTCACACAGGCCTCGGTGCATACTCCGGCGGATGCACCTCCGCAAAGTGACGCATAGTCATTGAGGATATGCGCCACACGGTCCCGAAGCCCCGACGCGCACTCTAGCATAAGTATTGTGCCCCTAAGAGCGTCGCATCGTTGCCCAAGATGCGCTCAGGGGCTCCGCAAGCACAGCCTAGCAACATAAAAGCAAAGGGGTTACACCATGGACAGCTTTTTCTCCAAACGACGGTCGCGGACTGTCGACAAGAAGTCTTTGCCGGAGAAAAAGCCCCCGGGAGCAGTAATTTTCTGCTTGCTGGGGACTCCGATGCCCCGGCAAAAGATTCAAGCGCCATGCAACCACGACATGAGCAGATAAGTTCTAAGTTTGAGATTCCAATCTGAAGTAGATAGATTCTCTTTTTTTCCCTTTAAAAGTTTTGAGTCTTTGTGCGTGGAGTCTGTGCATACTGGGACCTTTCCAAAGATCAGTGCACCTTGTCTTTGTTTTGAACTCGTTCAAATGACTTGAATGGCCACACAACGCCTTCAAACTGTTTTGAACCTGATCAACAGAGCAAGCGACTACGTAGCACCCGATTTCGTCTCAAGCTACGCTTGGCGATTTCTATGGTTGCACTGAACGCGGCAAGGAGCCTTGTCGGTAGTTGCAGACAAGCTCCCAGATAATGCAAAGGCGAATCATACAAATAATAGAATCGAAAAAGGGAAAACGATCTTTTCGTTCATCTGAATGGATACATTTGGCTTCACTTACAAAGCGTCATTATCC
Organism: Hordeum vulgare subsp. vulgare; assembly: GCF_904849725.1. Lineage (NCBI taxonomy): Eukaryota > Viridiplantae > Streptophyta > Magnoliopsida > Poales > Poaceae > Hordeum > Hordeum vulgare. The sequence continues at coordinate 335,201,636 of NC_058524.1, read as the reverse complement.
TAACCTAAAGACTGTGTCTTTTGACGAGGATCGACGTGCGCGGAGGAGTGAAGTTCAAATGGACAAAAAGCAGGCCGGCCCACTACACAACCCAGGCTGGCCCCTCGTGGATCAGCATTGCACAGTGGAGAGCAGCACCGGAGGAGATGGAGGGGCCGGAGCCAATGGCCGCGCCACCTCAAAGACGAGGCATTGATGCGGGCTCCGGCAAGAAGGGGGAGAGGCGTGAGCGGGCGCTGGCGGTAGGGAAAGAAGTCAGTCGAAACTCGAGGAGTCGTACTCCGGCTTGACCCCCCTGGGATCTCGACCTGCTAAGGGCGCCACTGCCGCCGCTGCTCCCCTCGCCACCATCGCTCGGGAAGGGTCGCTTGCCGCCGCTCAAGCCCTTTTCGCAGCAGCCGAAAAGCACAAGGGGGCGCCCCTAAAGCTTGACGGACGACATATCCGCCTCCGCCGGCTTGAGGTGGAGGGCATGCCTGACCTCGTGGAGGTAGGTGCAGGCGAAGGCCTTCCGGCCTCGCCAGAGCAGCATGGAGGACCGCCGCAGGAGCAAGCCTTGGGGAAGGTGGAGGCGCTAGAGTAGCGCTCCGCCTCCCCCGGCCTTGACTTCCACGACGACCGCGGCCCCTCGCCCTGCCTCTCCCACGGGCGCTCGTGCCGTCTTCCGTCGTGGCGCTCCCAGAAAATGTGGCATGATCTAAACGGGATCCTCTCGCCGCCCTGGCGGCCGACGATGGCCGACCCCGGACCCTACCATGGTTAGGGGCGAGTGCCACCTGCAGACAGAAGAAGATCCTGAAGACCAAGGCTGAGGAGTTGGTGGATTCAGAAGGAGCTGGGTGAGAAACACCCCTCGCAAACCCTCCCAATTTATACGACGGGGCGTGAGGGCTAGCCTCCCTGGCTCCAGAAGCCACCACCCCTCTCGCCCAATTGCTCGAGCTCACGGGATAAAGAGAACCGCCCTGCTGCATCAATGCATGCACGGGAGGGCGCAACTACTACTGCGCCTTTTAAGGCCACGTCTGCTACCTGTGCATCCATAACTGCGCATGCCACGCGCGTGGGAGGGGCGTTTCAGGAGGTGGAAAGGCCACTCCATGCACGACCCCCCACTTCGTGTGTCCAATGCGCGACATGGGGAAAAGCAACCGCCAGCAGATCCAGCCACGGGAGCCCGTGCACCTCTTTGGGCCTGGCCCAATAATGCCTCGCACGCGTGTGTGGCCCAGGCCCGGGGCTCCTGTCGATGCACTAAAGACTGGTGTCCCTAGTGCCCCAGACTTGTGCACAGGCGCGAAGAGCCCCTGCCGGCAGGGCATGGCAGGACCCAGTCAAGATGCAACCCCCAATATTATCAAGGCCTCGGCAAGCCTACCTTGTCGGGAGGATGACCAAGGTCGCGTCCATTCGGTGGGCGTGATGAACTCACCAAGAACAAGTCCCCAGCAAGCTCCCCTGCCGGGATGACAACTGAAGCCCTCGGCAAGCTTCCTTGCCGGGACGGAGACTCAAGGCCCCGGCAAGCTCCTTGCCGGGATGACGGGCCAGGCCACTGGTGGGCAACCGCCCTTGCCACAGTGCCACCGCCCCCCAAGTGCCAGTGCATTCCACATGCGCCAGCGCAGCGTCTAGGTATCGAAACACCTGGATATGTGTCTTCACCAGCACATCGCTGACAAGGACAAGACGTGCATTAAATGCACCTGACAACGGTAGAGGGATAAGCACCGCCCTAGGTTCACTGTAACTCCTCGTGAAGCTACCACCGAGCACTGTAGGTGACCCCTTTGCCTATAAAAGGAGGCCCTTAGCTCATTCACAAGGGCTTAGACTCTTTGTACATTGGCCCATAAGACGGCTATCAACAGTCACTCTGACAATCAACAACAAAATTCTTAATACAACCAGACAGGTAGGACATATGGTTTTACTCATAAGCGGCCTAAACCTGGGTAAAAAGGCTTGCCGGGTGCTGATCGTTAGCTCTGCTCTTCACGTCACCTCTCCCCGCCCTACGATCACAAGGGTTTCATGTTGATTCCCATAGGTGTCGACCTCGCATCACCGACAAAAAGAATACAAACGAGCATCGAAAGAATGTTGGAGGCCTTGCAAGGGGCCCACAAGCCAAAAGGACGCGTCCTGGGGTGCCCTGAAGAATTGTGGCTCCCTCGTGGCCCTCTCAACTTTGTTATTTGGCTTATAAATTTTCATCTACCCTAAAAAAAACCAAAGGGGGTCCCGAAACACTTTTTACACCGCCGCAAGTATCTGTTCCAACGGGAGGCCATCTAGAGCTCCATTCGAGCACCTTACCAGAGGGGGGATCAATCACGGAGGGACTCTTCATCAACCTTGTTGTCCTCACTATAATGTGTGAGTATTTCACCAAAGACCTACGGGTCCATAGTCAGTATCTAGATGGAAATCTCTCTCTCTTTGATCTTCAATGCAATTATCGTTTCATCTTCGCTTTGATCCATATGATGTAATTCCTTTTGTGCGATGCGTTTGTTGGGATCCGCTGAATTGTGGGTTTATGTTTAGATTATTCATGATAAAAATTTGAGTCACCACTGAATGCTTATATGATTTTTATGTGCATGATTGTGATATATTTGTAATTTTCTCCGATCTATTGAAATAGTTTGGCTAACTAGATCGATATTTCTTCACTCGCAGAGGTGCATTGTGGTAGGTTCAACCTGGCGAATTTCTATATCCCAATGACAGAAGGGGACAGGATGCTTCTTTCTGTTTCTGCTACTAAGGATAAAACGACGGGGTTTATTCATATTGCTTGATTTTACTTTGTCTACATCATGTCATTGTTCTCCATGCATTACTTTGTTTTACTTAATACTCTAAATGCATGCTAGATAGCGGTCGATGAGTGGAGTAATAGTAATAGGTGCAGGAAGGAGTTGACCTATTTGTTTATGGAAGTGATGCCTATATACACATGATCATTGCCGTGAATATCACATAACTATCCGCTTTTCTGTCAATTTCCCAACAGTAATTTGTTTACCCACCCTATGCTATTTTTCATGAGAGATAGCATTAAGAAAGCTATGGGCCCCGGGTCTATTCATAACATACTGATAAAACTTTCATTACCTTGTTGCCATTTATTTGTTTTTATTTTATCTTGCTATCTAAAATTATCTACACACCTCACTTGCTTGCAAATAACAAGATATGAGGATTGACAACCCTCTTGCCAGCATTGGGTGAAAGTTGTTTGTTCTTTTGTGTGCAGCCGCTAAAGACGGTAATGATTGATATTCCTATTGGTTCGATAAATCTTGGCTTCATAACTATGGGAAATACTTACCCACATTGTGTTACGATAACCCGTTCCTCTTCACGGAAAACCGAAAGCAGATCACAAGTATCAACCTTCTCCAAAAATTTGTCCTTGGAGGAGCTTGATGTTGTCATGGCGATCTAGATCTGTCCGGAAAATAGCCTGAAACAAGAACAAAGGATAAACCTACAATACGGTGGTCAAAACATACAGGAGAATATGTATTGAAGTGTAACAGGTCAGAATATGTGCACAGGAAGAAAGCAAAGTCCCGTAGGCACACAAGGGCCCCACAAGCCATCAGGGCACGCCGAGGGAGTGGCCGCACCATGTGAGCTTGTGCCTCCCTCATGGGTACCCCTACCTCCTTTTTTTTGTAATTTTTCTAAAATACCAAAAGCAACAGAAAATATATTTTTGTAATTTTTAGAGTCAGTTTTCTAACTAATTCACGTACCTACTCCTTTTTCAGGTTTGTGGAGCATTCCGAAAGGTCTCTCTTATGTGCTCCTCTGGTGTTATTACTTGAATAATGTTAGTTTCAACATTAATGGGCGTACATGAGATGTAATGCTTAATTCTTTGCACATTTACCACTCTCTGATTTTTGCTTTCGATATTATTGATTTTTATAGCACGGGAGCGATAGGCCTCCTCGACAACATATGGGCCTTCCCATATCGAGAGGAGTTTACATGCAAAGAATCAGAAACATGATTTGTACAAAAGCACTAGGTCTCCTACATTGAATTCTCTTTTTGGATCGTCTTGTCATGCCCTATTTTAACCTTTTTTAAACAACTGGGCATTTTCATAGGCATGTGTCCTGCATTCATCTAATAAGCTAATATCGAATAAGCTCTTTTCACCGGCAAGTTTAAAGTCGTAATTAAGTTATTTAATTTCCCAATAAGCTTTATGTTATAACTCAAGAGGTAAATGGCAAGCTTTTCCATAGACCATTTTATATGGGTACATACCCGTGGGATTTTTTATAAGCAGATCTATAAGACCATAAAGCATCATTCTTAGACCAATTCTTTCTAGATGTATTAACAATATTTTGAAAACATAATAGTGTTTCTTGGTTGATCAATTCAACTTGTCCACTAGACTCAGGATGATAAGGTTATGCAATTCTATGGTTAACATCATATTTAGCTAGAAGTTTACCGTAAGTACCATGAATAAAATATGAACCACCATCAGCCATTAGATATCTAGGGACTCCAAACCTCGGAAAAATGATGTATTTAAGCATTTTACTAGAAGTATCATGATTAACACTACTAGTTGGAATAGGTTCTAGTCACTTAGTAATGTAATCAACATAAACTAGAATATGAGTGTACCCATTAGAGGAAGGAAAAGGTACCATAAAATCAAAGCCCCAAACATCAAATGGTTCTATAGCAAGTGAATAATTCATAGGCATTTCCCATGTCTACCAGTATTAACAATTCTTTGACATTCATCACATGAAAGGACATACTTACGAGCATCTTTGAAAAGAGTGGGCCAATAGAATCCAGATTGTAATACCTTGTGTGCAGTTCTGTCACCAGCATGGTGCCCTCTGTAGGCCTGAGAGTGAAACTTCCTTAAGATGTGTCACATCCTTAAAATGTGTCACAGTTCATGCTTACGTACACAATGCCTAATAACACCATCAAATCCTTCTTTATAAACATGTGGGTCATCCCAAAAGTAATGTCGTAAATCAGAAACAAATAAATTCTTTTGTTGATAGGTGAAGCTAGGAGGAATATATATAGCAATAATGTAATTAGCATAATCCGCATACCAAGGAGTACAACCTGAAGTATTTATTACAGCAAGTTGCTCATCGGGAAAATTATCATCAATAGGCACTCGGTCATTAAAAACATTTTCCATACAATACAAGTTATGTGCTATAGGGTTTTCAGCTCCCTTCTTGTCAACGATATGTAAGTCAAATTCTTGGAGTAAAAGAACCAACCCAATAAGTCAAGGTTTAGCATCTTTCATTTCCATAAGATATTTAATAACGGCATGATCGGTGTGAATAGTTACTTTGGAATCAACAATGTAAGATCTAACTTATCACATGCGAACACAGCTACTAAAAGTTCTTTTTCAGTAGTAGCATAATTTCTTTGTGCACTATCTAGGGTCTTACTAGAACAATGAATAACATTCAATTTCTTGTCTACTCTTTGCCTAGAACAACACCAACAGCATAATCACTATCATCACACATGATTTCAAATGGTAAGTTCCAATCAGGTGGTTGAATAATAGGTGCAAACATTAAGTCTTCATTAAGTATTTCAAATGCTTCTAAACAATCATCATCAAAAATAAAAGGAATATTTTTTGAAGGACATTAGTTAATGGCCTAGGAAACTTTGAGAAATCTTTAATAAAACGCCTACAGAAACTAGCAAGACTGAGGAAACTTCTTATACCTTTGATATCTTTTGGGCACAACATTTTCTCTATTGCATCAACTTTGTCTTTATCCACATGAATGCCTCGGTCTAAAATTTTATGCCCAAGTACTATACCTTCATTCACCATAAAGTGGCACTTCTCAAATTCAAGACAATATTTGTTTCTTCACATCTCTTCAAAACTCGGTCAAGGTTGCTCAAGCAATCATGAAAAGAAATCCCTTAAATGGAAAAAACATCCATGAAATCCGCAACAATCTTTTCACAAATGTCAGAGAATACAACAGTCATACATCTTTGAAAGTTAGCAGGTGCATTCCATAGACCAAAAGGAATACACATATAAGCATAAGTTCCAAAAGGGCAAGAAAAGGGAGTTGTCTCTTGGTCCTATTTTGACACACGTATTTGAGAAAAACCAGAGTTTCCATCAAGAAAACAAAAGTGTGTTTGTTTGGACAACCTCTCTAAAATTTCATCAACAAAAGGCAAGGCGCAATGATCTTTTCTAGTAGCTTTATTCAATTTCATGAAATCAATCACCATCCTATAACCAGCTACAATTCTTTGTGGAATAAGCTCATTCTTATCATTAGGAACAACAGTTATACCTCCCTTTTTAGGAACACAATGACTATGACTTACCCATCTACTATCAACAATAGGATAAACTATACCTGCCTCCAGAAGTTTTAGTATCTGAGTCCTTACCACTTCCTTCATCTTAGGATTGAGACGGTGTTGATGATCAACGACAGGTTTAGCATCCGGTTCCATATTAATCTTGTGCCGACATAGATTTTGGCTTATGCCTTAAGATCATCAAGAGTATATCCAGTAGCAGCCATGTACTTCTTTAGAGTTTTACGTAATCTCTTTTCCTCATGGTGTGGAAGGTTAGCACTGATAATAACAGGATAAATATTATTTTCATCAAGATGAGCATATTTGGGACTATCAAACAACATCTTAAGCTCAAACACGCGATCTCCCTTGGGTGGAGGAGGAACCCCTAAAATATCAACTGGTAGGTTGTCTTTAAGAATGGGTGTTTGTCTAAGAAATAAATCATCTATTTCATTCATTTCCTTCATATGCATATAATTTTGATGGTCTAGGAAATATTATTCTAGAGGATCAGTAGGAGGTACATCAATAGAAGGAAGACTAATTATTTCATCCTTATTCGACAATTCTTTTTCATGTGATTGTCTACAAAACTTGGAGAAATTAAATTGATGAGACATATCACCAAAGCGTCCTTTGACCTTCTTAGTAGCACAATTAATGTTAGCATTAATATTATTCAAGAAAGGCCTACCAAATATAATGGGACACAAGTTATCTTGTTCTGAACCAAGTGCTAGGAAGTCAATTGGGTACTTGACTTTTCCACACAAGGCTTTAACATATCAATCAATCACAAATGGTGAAATAGTATCACAGTTTGCAAGCTTAATAGTGACATCAATATATTCAATCCTAGAGGGTGCTATATCATGCGTAATTTATTGATATAATGTAAAAGGTATAACACTAACACTAGCACCCATCTCACACAAGCCATGGTAGTAATGATCTCCAATTTGAATTTAAATGAAAGGCATACCTACAACTGGTTTGTTTTTATCGAGTTTGTCTCGCTTGTTTCTAACAGTTTTGCAATTCTAGCAGCTTCATAGTAGAAGTAAATAACCTACCCAGCAATATTATCTACTAGGAGATCATTAATTATAGCAACTTTAGGCTCAACATTTATTTGTTCAGAAGGTTTAGGTATCCTAACATGACTTTTATTAACCATACTTGTAGGCTTAGCATGTTCCCTAATTCTAAGAGGAAAAGGATGTTTCTCAATGTAAGTTGTAGGAACAATTGGATCAACATGGGTAACAATTACTTCTTCTTTCTTAATTTCAACAAGTTCCTAGGATGATTTTTCAATGGGAGGATGGTATTTAAACCACTTCTCCCTGGGAAGATCAACACGGGTAGCAAAAGATTCACACAAAGTAGCTACTATCTTAGAGTCAAGACCATATTTATTGCTAAACTCATGGAAAGCATTAGTTTCCATGAAGCATTTAACACAATCCAAATTAAGCTTTATACCTGACTCTTTACCTTTGTCGAGTTCCCAATCATAAGAGTTGCGTTTAATCATTTCCCGAAGATCCCATTTAAATTCAACAGTCTCCTTCATATAGGAACCAGTAGCAAAAGAATCAAGAAATGCTTGATCATCGTGAGAAAGTTGAGCATACAAGTTTTTGATAATCATTTCTCTCGAGAGCTCATGGTTGGGGCAAGTCAACATCGTAGATTTAAGCCTCCCCCAAGCTTGAGCGAAACGTTCTCCTTCATGAGGCCAGCAATTATAAATAAAGTTTCAATCAAGACGATCTAGATGCATAGGATAAACTTCCAATGAAGTTCCAGCATCAACCGATCCCAAACCCATGGTACAATATAATCCAATAGCATGTACCACATTAATTCCTTCCCGTACAAATATAAAGGTAAAACTTCTTAACTTTCTCTTTGGGTAGACCTAAAAGCTTAAACAATCTACAAATGTCGTCGACATATATCAAGTGGTCATCAGGATGAGTTGAACCGTTATAAGGATTAGACAATAGTTTCACTAGAATACCTGATGGAATCTCATAATAAATATTTTCATTAGGTTTACTAAGTTGAGGAACAACTTTATCAACTTCTGTTCGAGGCGAAGGTGCCCCGAACAAGCCGATCAAAGTGTGACCGCTCATAGTGACAATCAACAGTAAGTTTCAACACATACTGAAAATGTTTCCTTACGAATATCCACTTATCAAAGGTGCTTCAGTGTTAGTACCGGTTTCCAAATAAATAATTTTATTGGAAATCAGCCATGAATATCACCAGTGTAGAAAATCATCCCACTGATAGACCAATCTTGATACAGAAACCAATATTACTTAATATTAAAAGGGTAGAGCGGAGGTCGCTCTACAGTTTATTACAACATGCCCATAATATCATAAGTACGGATATATTAAAGTGGTCATGGGATGACTCTACTACTCGCCATAAAGAGGGCATGTCACATCAAGGTGAAGTGACATGGCATAAGTACTACTATGCGCCAAGCGTTAGAGTGAGGCTTGAGGATTTATTTGTGTTGGCGGAAGTGGTGAAATAATACAACGACGGACTCCATGATCGCACAACTGACTGGGACTCCCTAGGCGTCGGACTCACTGTCATACTCCTCATCCATGAGATCTCCTTCATCCATATGTCGCCACATCAACAAGCCAGTGAGTACTTCGAAATGTACCCGCAAAGAGTATGCACAAAAGAGAAGATGAATGCAACAATTAAATATGCATGGTTGATTATCACAGTTATCATGATCAAAGGAATTAATAGTGGTTAGGTTAATTATCATAGTTACCACAGAAAGGGCATAATAAATAACAAGCCACAGTCGGGCATCTTAGCGGCGCCACAAAAAGGGCATAATAAATATCAAGCCACAGTGGGGCATCTTAGCGACGCCATAGAAAGGGCATGATAAATCGCAAAGGATTATTCGAATGGTCCAACCAACCTTCAGGATATCCAAAATAACAATGTTTTCATCAAGTTAATTTCCACATCACTGTGTGGTGTCAACAATCTAGATTTTTGTAAACCAATACTTGTGCTCCACGGACCAAAACTAAGATCGACACTTGACATGTCAACTAGTCGTCCTTGACCATGGACACAGCTACTCGAATAGTTTCGACTCTGTAGAGGGTTTACTGTTTACCCACATCCAACGGGTTCCTATAGTCACTAGGATTACCCCCCTCCCCCGCGGTAATCCAACGGGTCCCACTTACGGTATTTTAAAAGCAAACACTCAGAACCAGCACACAACCATTTCCCACCCGCGAAGACCTTCCTCACCCGAGCTATGCTGCTAGGTAAAAACCATAACATAGGGAGGCCAACACCCTCAAATAGCTTGGGATCAAATTTATAGTACGCTACAAGGGAGTTCCCTCCCTCTCGGTTCCACACCAGAAACACCCCTTCCCTGACCGGATGACTGGCTTTATTCCAGGGCCATGGAGACCTTCATCCCGGCCCCTCTACTTGGTGTGTGACTGATAATAGGTTCACGACCTACTACACTACATTCCCTTTCGGCAAGAACTGTAACAACACGAAATAAAAGGTGACACACTGAAAATACTCAATCTAGGTCGATATTGGAGTTATTTTCACTTCATCTCATCATGATCATGCATCTAGCATAACCAGGCCACAACCTATCACGTCCCACATGACTAGGTTGTCCACGGCCTCTCATCACCACATCGGTCATAATTGTCATATATATAGTTATATCAAGTAATATGTAATATGTTTGTTAATGTAGCAGATGATCAACAAATTTTATCAGCAGACATCACATCAAGTGTTCAAACATGCTTGCCTAGTTCGACGAAGTCGGGATCGAGCTCGATGAAGTTGACGTCGGCTCTTCCCTCGTCGGTATCTACGTTGCACACATCGGTTCTAATATAAATACCATAGTCCAAAACTTGTATCCAAATATTTTTGAAAAAATATTAAAATAAACTAGACAGCAAGAGAAAGATTTTGCAAAAAGAATTATTGGAAAAGCCCCTGTAGTTTAAAAGATATGATGACAACAAGTCCACATAGCATTTTATAATGAAACAGAAATTTTCCACGGGGCCGACTGGAAAGAAGCAAAGATCCCGAATGGAAATACGGAAACCCAAAGAGGAAACGTAATCCAGAGGAGTGCGCTTTTAGAAAACGATTTGCTAAAAACTAAAATCCTGACAGTGGGCCTCAACTGGCACGTCTGAACTCACCTTGCCGGCAGCAAAGGCTCGCGGTGTCGCCGGCGGCGTCCTGCTGTGGATTCGAGGGGCAAGAGCATGTCGGTGCACTCACCAGGAGGTTCTGCAGCTAATGAAGGTGGAGTCACACGCCTGCGAGCACCACATCGATGGCATCTCCAAACACCGGCGACGACGTTTTCGGGTGCAGGTGGATCTCACCGGAGAGGCGTGCAATCACCGAATTGACGCGTAGGTCAGATGAGCTAGTGCTCTAGGGGCTCGCTAGTAAAAATTGGCTCCAAGGGTGCTCTTACTGGCTCTAATTAAGCCGGTACCTGAAACCCAATCGGGCGGCCGGAGGCGGGGAATACGACCTTCCGGGCGCCCTTCGAGTGTGTGGGCGAGGCTCTGTAGTGGAGGAGGGTGGGTGGTGGCACTAGCAAGAGCTCGGAGGGTCTATTTACAAGTAGCCGCGAGGGGAGCCATGGGGGGCCAACTCCACCGACATGTTTTGGCGAGATAGAGGGGTTAGCGGGTATTCACTGGGTTGGGTGAGCTGCTATGGTGTGTGGCTGATCCATTTTGCTCATGAACACGACCTAATGCGGGCAGGGACATGCTATCAATGGGGCAGCTCGTCACGGATGCTTCGGCAGCAGAATACACGCTCTGTGTTGTCCAGCGCATGGTGACGGGCATCACGGCACGCAGGGGTGGTGGACGGGAATGCGGTGCTTGCTGAGCGCTTGGGCGGTGCCGGGCGGCGCGACTTTGTAGCAATGGCTACTGGCGGCCACGACAACCGTCACTAGCGCTGCCACCAGAGTTGGCAGGTTGAAGCCACCTAACCACTGACACGCGCAACCGGCCAAGGGACCGTGTGGTGCGGTGGATAGGCTTGGGGCACAGTGCACAAGTTGCGAGGGTTGCCATTGGTGAGATTGACGATGAACTCCCTCCCCCCTCGAATAGTGCACACCACTTGTTCGACAGAAACAAAACTGCACAAGGAAAAGATCTAGGTGCTGAAAATTTCTGGGGTGGCCTCTCATTGATCCCAGAGGCTGCGTGTAAATTTTCAGAATTTTTAGAAAAGTTTAAGTTAGTTTGTTAACAAAAACAGCCAAACTTGGTCAAACTTTGATCAAACCTAATTTGATAATTTTAAACAAGAGACCAGAATGTTTTTGGTGAAATGAGTTGTGGGTACCTAGGTCTGCAATGGATAGGTATTTTAGTGTCAGCAACCAAAGGGAACTAATAGTTCCTTTACAAATTTTTGGGGGCTAAAACTGATCACAGAAATTGTCTTTCGTTAAAATAAAATATAAAACTCAATCAAATTGTCCCCAAACCTTTTAAAAGGAGTCTTGAAGCTAATGGAGGGTCATGGGCAAGAAATTATAGAGGGGAGAAGAGAAGAGCACATTTGTTAAACTAGTTACCAAAATTTTGGGGCACTCATCGCATAGGAGATTTTTAAGAAGATATTTTAAAACGGGTTATCCAAGAAAACTTTGTGAAGAAGAATTTCAGCAAGACTCTTCCCTAAAGGAGAGTAGTTATCAAAAGAACCATCAAAGGGTTTTGATCTAGAAAGTATTTTCAACGAATCCAAAAATGTTTTTGTAATTTTTTTTTGGGAAATCCACTCAAAAGTAATTAAAACTCAGAAAAATCCAAATTGGAACTTTGAGGGTGTTACGACACCTACCCCCTTAAGAAAAATCTCGTCCCCTAGATTTCAGCCATTCCTCAAGCAAGTGCAGATGTTCCTTTTGCAAAAAGTCTTCTCTTTCCCAAGTAGCCTCATTCTGTGAATGGTTACTCCACTATACCCTGAATAGCTTGGTGACCTTCTAATGTGTCTTCCTTTCTACTTCCTCTAGTATCCTTACGGTGTGTTCCTGGTAAGTGAGGTCTAGTTGCACCTCTATGTTGTCGTGGGATACCTGTTGGTATAGATTTCTCACACAGTTCCTTAACTGAGAAACGTGAAAGACGTCGTGCACGTCTCACAACTATGTGGGTAGGTCGAGGTGATAGAAAACCTGGCCTCTTCACATGATTATCTGGAACGGTCCGATAAAGTGGGGTGCGAGATTGCCTTTGACCTTGATTCTTTGCAATCCCGTCATTGGTGATAGTTTGAGGTACACATAACCGTTTGGCTCAAAGCCGATGTCACGTTGTTTTTTATCATAATAGCTCTTCTCACGGCTTTGGGCTGTCTTGAGTCGATCCGTGATGATCTTTACTTTGTTCTCAGCCTCTTGAAGCATGTGTGGGCCGAAGATATGACTATCCCCGGTCTCTGACCAATTTAGTGGTGTATGGCACCTTTGTCCGTACAAGGCTTCAAAAGGTGACATTTGCAGACTTTCCTGGTAGTTGTTTGTTGTAAGAAAACTCAGCGTAAGGCAAACTGTCCTCCCAATTGTTCCCATATGTTAGTACACATGCCTTGCGCATGTCCTCCAGAATCTGGTACACACGCTTGGTCTGTCCTCCATCCTAAGGGTGATATGCTGTGCTGAAGACTAATTGTGTTCCCAAGGCTTGTTGTAAATAATATCAAAACCTTGAGGAAAACGAAGTGCCTCGATCGTACATTATGGTCTTCGGGATCCCGTGGAAGCAGACAATGCAAGCGAGGTACAACCTAGCTAACTTCTGTGTGGAGTAAGTGGTCTTCATTGGAAAGAAATGAGGCACCTTGGTGAGTCGATTAGTGATAACCCATATAGCATCGTGTCCGTGTCGTGCTGGGGTAGTCCGACAACAAAGTCCATGCCGACCTCATCCCATTGCTGGCAGGAATCACAACATGCAATGAAAGAAGAGATATCTCTATTCATTTCATGCCACCAATATTTTGTCTGTAGGTCCTTCTACATTTTTGTGCCTCCTAGATGGATCGAATACGACACGTTGTTAGCCTCTTCCAAAATTTGCACCTTGAGGTCCTCTTAGTCTCGTACGCATAGTCAGTCGCCGTACCATCATATCCCTTATTCGTCAATAATAAATTTGGGGGCCTTGCCTAGGTCACCTTTCTTTTTATGCCTTCAATACTAGGGTACTCGTTCTGAGCCTTCTTGATCTGCTCATCTAGAGTGGGTTGTACTTCCATTTGTGCAACAGTGCCTTCTGGAACGAGAAGCACGTTTAGTCGAGCGAACTCCTGAATGAATTCAGGTCTTAAACTTTGTACAGTGCCATTGTCTGGAGTGGGGTTCCTACTAAGACCATCGGCTACCACGTTGGCTTTACCAGGATGGTAATGAATACCCACATCATAATCTTTAATTAATTCTAACCAACGGCGCTGCCGGAGGTTGATATCTGGTTGAGTGAAGATATATGTGAGACTCTTGTGATCGGTGTAAATTTCAAAGTGATTTCCAAGTAAGAAATGTCTCCATTCCTTGAGAGCTGTATCATGGCAGCTAATTCCAAATCATGAGTGGGTTAATTTTCTTCATGTCGTCATAATTTCCTTGAGGCGTAAGCCATGACTTTTCCTTCCTGCATGATTACACATCTAAGGCCTTTCCTTGAGGTGTCACAGTATACTTCAAAATTCTTGTGTAGATCAGGGACGATTAACACTAATGCAGTCGTGAGTCTCTTCTTCAACTCATGGAAGCTATTCCCGCATGCTTCAGTCATTTTGAAAATTTTATCCTTTTTGAACAACTAGGTCATGGGCTTGGCAATGGTGGAGAAACCTTGAATGAATCTCCCGTAATATCCTGCCATTCCGAGGAAACTCTGCACATCTGTCATGTTGGCTGGTTTGTACCATCCATTTATGGCCTTGACCTTCTCAGGATCCACTACTATGCCTTCTTGGGTCATTACATGGCCCAAAAATCTGACTTATTTTAGCCAAAATTCACATTTGTTGAATCTGTCATATAACTGATGCTTCGCAACTCACCTAATGCAATTCTTAGGTGTTGCGCGTGCTCTTCGGGTGTCTTGGAGTAGAAAAGTATGTCGTTGATGAATACTACGACAAATTTATCCATGTACTTCATGACGACCTTGTTCATTAGATGCACGAAATATGTTGGGGCATTTGTTAGTCCAAAAGGCATCACAGTAGACTAGTACACTCTATATCGGGATGTAAAAGTCGTTTTGGGAATATCTTCCGGGTGTATCTTTAACTCATGATACCCCAACCATAAGTCAGTCTTCAAGAAAATATTTGCTTGTGACAGTTGGTTTAATAAATCATTTATTCGGGACAAAGGATACTTGTTCTTGATGGCGGCCATGTTGAGAGCTCGATAATCGACGCATAGTCTTAGTGTTCTGTCTCTCTTTTTGGCAAACAGTACTAGCGATCCACATGGTGAGGAGCTGGGTCTGATGTACCCTTTGTCCAATAGTTCCTTTATTCGTTTCTAAAATTCGACCAATTCGGTAGCTTCCATATGATAAGGCTTCTTGTATATTCGGGATGTACCGGGTGCAAGTTCAGTGACGAACTCTATCTCTCGGTCTAGTGGTATACCTCGTAGTTCTTCGGGAAACACGTCCGGGAATTCACATACAACCGGAACATCCTTTAGCCCAGAGATGTCCATTTTGCTCAGTTGGGCTTGCGTTGGTTTGGTTCTCTCCAAGGCTACAACTTTTACTCCTTTTCCCTTATGATGGGTGAGGGTTACAGTCTGGTTGAGGTAGTCAATAAATCCTTTGTTGGCATTCAACCAATCCATTCCCAAAACGACATCAAGATTGTTGCTCTTGGGGACCCCGAGTGTCAAACTGAACTTGGCAGTCACAATTATATTTGCCCAGAGTGTCAAACTGTGGGGACCCCGACTAGTAAGTCGAGATCGCCGTGCCCAGTGACCCCAAGGATCAATGCTCACTGAACACAGATACTGAATAATAGAGTCTTACATCCAAATACCGATATTACATAAAATGACCGAAGGGTCAGGTTCACAAGCAGGGCCTAAGGCCAATTAAAACGGGTACGATGGGTAGCAGAAACTCATAAGAGCTAAGCGGGTGCCCATGCCATCAAGCTTACACCGACATGCATTCTGACTTGGAAGCGTCCTAGATCGTAGGTCCGTCTCCGAAGACGTTCTCATCACCAAACTACGGTCCTTCCATGTCTGGTCAAGAATATAACCAGTGGCAAGCCAATGAGTACTTTCAATGTACTCGCAAACAGCCCATGATATGAATAATGAAAGTGAAGTACAACAATAACATGCAGCTTTGATGAAATGCAACTTGGTGGGAAGATCATGTATATGCATCAAGCTAAAAATTACTCTTGAAGAACAGGTTACAGATGCCCTCGCATCTGTCAAGGGCTGAACAATCCGGCTTCACCCTATATGCCAAGTCACCGAACTTGGTCATATCAATTCATCTTGTAACACCAATTACCACACATACACACACAAAAACTCACACTTGGTTTATGCGGAAACGCTGGACGTAGTTTAAGCAGGATTACCCAACTGTCCTTGACCATGGACACGGCTATTTGAATAGTTTACACTCTGGAGAGGTAGTACGCTGGACGCACGAGATCCGGGAAACTTTCGTGTCATCCACGACTCGCGGTATATCACATACCCGAGGTAAGTATCTGATCAATGCATTTCCCCTAATGATACTAGACAAAGAGGTCCACTCAATTGGTACCCAACCGACATGTTGTACGTCTTACGAGCACCGACTCTGGACAGTATCAACCATGCGGGGACCAACGGTGTGCCTGGAACTCATAAAAATGGCATAGTCGCCCTTCCTAGCACGACCCCATCACAAGAGTGACAATAATCACTCCCGCCACTAGTAATGTGGCTCTTTGCTAGTACCGACCAGAGTAATCAACAAAGCCCCGTCCCATAAATGGGTAACATGGTCGCACATGTATGGTTGGGACGGTCGACACATCATAAATCTAATCCCATTTCCGAAACCATACTCACACAAAACACCGGTGCACCACTTCACCAAAAGTGGCCACCCATCTCATCATCACCCTCGGGCATTAGTGGCACCCGACGGGGTTTTTCATAAACCTTTGATTTAACTCAACATCATGTTCATGCAATGGTTCTCTAAATCTACTAGTCAACGTGATAGTAACATGATCCTCATAGATGGTAGGATCAAGCTCATCATGCTTGTGCTCCGAGGAGCCATATGTATAACATCACCATCATGCAAGTGCTTCAAAGAAGCCTTCGGTACCATCACACCAATGATGAACCGGCACTATGATAACATGCAACGGAAAAGTACTTGCTATTCTAGCATGCATCAATTTATATTCTCAAGTCATGGTCAAAGGGCTGCTTGCCTTGGTCAGCTAGGTATCCGGGGTCTTCGAGGTCTTCCACTCCGAATCCTTCGTCACTCGGTAATTCTATCATCGAGAATATAATAAATAAGAAATAGCTCACACAAAAACAGATCACAAATCACTTTTAAAAATGTTGCAAAACTTTGTTAAATTCAGGTTGTTAATTAGAAAAATATCTTCTCTTAGTTTTTACTAGCTAAGCATTTTTAATAATTACTAAACAGGGTCAAACTATTGCCTTTAATGCCTTTATATTATTATAAAATAGATTCTGTTCTTGAAAAATGCCAACAATGGCAGAATCAAATACTACTCATTTTTAGAAAAATATATTTTTCCACTGGGTAGTTATTTTTACAAAAATCATTTTAGTCTCTGTTTTAAAAATAAAAGAAAAAGGCCAAAGCCTGGCCTGGGAAGTAGGCCAGCCCAGCCAGCCACCAGGCTGCCAGGCGCGCGCGCGCGCCAGGTTCGAACCTGACGAGCGGGCCCCTAGGGTCAGTGGCTGTGGCTGCGCGCGGGGGCTGCTCCAGGACGCCGACAGGTGGAGCCCACGTGCCGGGTTCTTCCCCTACCTTCGGCCAGGGAGGAGGAGATGAACTCCGGCGAGGCTACCGTCGTCCTTGGGCCTAGCTAAGGGTAGGAATGGGTTCAGCGTGCCTCCCCCTACCTGCATATGGTCAGGACAGCGCCAGAGAGGCTTGGAGTCGCCGGCGACGATGTGGCCATGGCGGAGGAGTTTTTGGGACGTGGTTGAACTAGTAGCTAGGGGCACGGAATCGCTCAGGGCAGTTGGGGGAAAGGTTCCTGGTGTCGAGGGGAGTGCTCTGGTGGGTCGAGTGTCGCAGGAGTCGGCGTGTAGCCGGAGATCGACCAGAGCTCCGAAGCGGAGGGGCCTCGGTCGATCTCGAGCACCGGGGCTCTACGAGCTCGATTGGGTGGCTAGGGAGGAGCTAGTGGTCATGCAAAGGCTGCTGAAGGGGTGCTGAGGCGCCGGGGAGGCCTATTTATAGGCTCGCGACGGTGAGCGTGCATAATGAGGAGCTAGCAGCGAAACCATGGTCTCCAGATGTGGTTTCGGATGCTCTGAAGCATCGGTCGCAGAGGGAGAAGGTGTATGGTCGAGCTGCGGTGTCTGTGCATGCTCGACCGAGTCGGGTGCGCGCGGGCACGCGTCGCCCAAGCTTTAGCGCAGGAGAGGAGGGTCCCTGGCGGCTACTTTACACAGAGGGGTTGTCGGGGGAGGACTTGGACACTTCGGGGGAGGTTGGGACCGGCCGGGAGCGTCGTCCCCTTCTCGGGGGCTGCATGTAGCGCGTCCAGAGCACAGTTTTGGCATGCCACGGCATGCTGCCGCGCTCTGGGGTACTTTAGACATGTCCCTCATATCTTGGGTGTTGCTGGGAGTGTTTCTAGCCGTTGTATGCTAGTGAGAGCACTGGCTGGTCAAGGGGGACATGTTTCACTAGTGTTGCCAGCCCTGATCTGTGGCATAAATTGGGGTTCTTGTCACTTGTGGTTTGAACTAGGGAGGGGCTAGTTGACTGGGTGTTTAGGTTGATCTGAGGCACTAATACACCAAGTTTGAGGCTTTGACATAGGGTAAAACAGTGGCTAGGTGGGTTTTTACCTTCCTCTCAGAAGGTGTTCGATAGTGGTTTGGGGTGCTTCCACTCCACCACTGGAACTGCAACTTAACAGGTTTGGTCTTGGCGTCAAAGTAGGGGTTTCCACCAATTTTGAGATCCATTGAACAAGTTTAGCTTTGTAAACTTGAAAATGCATCAAAGTGGCCAGATCTGTCCTCTCCAAAGGGAGTGTGACTAAACAGAATCTTTCAAATCTCATTTTTGGTGTGGAGCTCTCATTTGAGGTGCCAAACACCCCTGCAAAGTTCCAGTCCCATTGGACAAACTTTTCTATGTAGAGTTGTTCCAACTCTATTATGGACAAAGAGGGTTTTAGGCTCATTTGGTGACCTTCCCCACCTTGGATCAAGGTGAGATTTTATGTGGGCACCAAATATGGCTTGGGGAGGCTCGTGTAATTTAATGGGATTTTATTGAGAGTATTTCCTTTGGAAATATCCAAAAAGGTTAAAACAGACAGGAATGGGTTTCAGAGTTTTATTCAAATAATTATAATATAAAATACGATTGAAAATCTTATATATGGAAAATATATGTCCTTCTGAGTTTCCATGATTTTACTCAGAATTTTCTAAGGCAGAGAAGCATTTTTTCTTGTGGGAATATCATTCCAGGCCTTAGAAACAGACATGTATTTAAAATAGAAAAATAATGTTTTAAATCATTAATTAACGTTTTTGGTAAATAATAATAGTATTTGAGTTCAAATCACCAACTTTGGTTGGGAGTGCTACTAGGCATCATGAGCTAGTAGTGTAACCCAAGCAAGGTAGAGGTGATCTGGTGTCAAAGAAAAAGAGCTTTGGAAATTCATTTAAAACTAAATTTATCATGGGTTTTGGATCAACAAGAAAACAAGCATACATTCATACAAGACATTCATAGCATTCACAACATCATTAGAAAAAGTTTTAACAAGCTCTGGTTTTTGCAACTTAAAACATTGGTGGTGAAAAACAGGGTGTGACAGACCTATCCCTCTTACAAGAATCTCGTCCTCGAGATTCCTAAGCTAAGCGTTAAATAGCTCTGGAAATTCTGATCGGAGATAGTCTTCACATTCCCATGTTGCTTCTGCTTCGGTATGGTTGCTCCACTGAACCTTTAAATACTTGATGGTGTGGCTTCTGGTGCAACGCTCTGCTTCATCCAGAATGCGAATCGGCTTCTCGCGATAGGTAAGGTCCGGTTGAATGTCAACATCTTGGTGGTCAATGTCCTTGCAAGGATCGGAACGGTTCGTCACTTGTAAGCACTTCCGGAGCTGTGACACGTGGAACACGTTGTGCACACCCGAAAGTTCTGGGGGTAGCTCCAACTGATAAGCCACTTCCCCGCGCCTTGCCGTGATCTTGAAGGGTCCAATAAACCTTGGGGCTAGCTTCCCCTTGACATGGAATCGCTTGGTTCCCTTGGGAGGCCATATAGCACCTCGAATGGGGCCATTTGAAGACTGGACTCGTAGCGGTTGTTGTATGAGAACTCAGCAAATGGCAGACAGTCTTCCCATTTGGCACCATGAGCCAAGACACATGCACGGAGCATGTCCTCAAGTATCTGGTTTACCCTCTCGGTCTGTCCGCCCGTCTGCACGTGCAAAGCCGTGTTGAAAGAGAGCTTGGTTCCGAGAGCTTCTTGAATCTTCTTCCAGAATCTTGAGGTGAACTGTGTGCCGCGGTCGGACACGATCTCCTTAGGAACTCCATGGAGGCTAACGATGCGCTCAATTTAGAGGCTAGCCAACTTGTCGCCCCCATAGGCGGTGTTGACCGGAATGAAATGAGACACCTTAGTTAAGTGGTAGATGATGACCCATATGGAGTCATGACCCCTCCTTGATCGGGGTAGTCCGGTGATGAAGTCCATGCCGACCTTATCCCATTTCCATTATGGCACTTGAAGAGGTTGTAGCAGCCGAGTAGGTTGCTGATGCTCAACCTTGACCCGCTGGCATACATTGCACTTAGCGGCGTAGGAGCCTATCTCTCTCTTCATGCCATGCCACCAGAATCGTTCTCGGAGGTCTTGATACATCTTGGTACCACCGGGATGGATGGAGTATGACGTGTCATGAGACTCTTGTAGGATCAAGTCCTTGAGTTCGGACTTGTTGGGCATGCATAAGCGTTTCCCGTGCCACTCCACTCCTGGATCATCAACCGAGAACCCTGGGGCCTTGCCTTCCTGTATCTTCCTCTTGAGGCCTTCAATACTCTTGTGTCCCTTCTGGGCTTCCTTGATATCATCTGCCAGAGTTGGTTTGACTTCGAGGTTAGCCACGTATCCTGGTTCGACTAACTCCAGCCCGAAGCTTTCCATCTCTTCATACAAGGCAGACAACCTTTCCTTGAGCATGACGTTCAAGGTGCCAGCCTTCCGGCTTAAAGCATCAGCTACCACGTTTGCCTTACCGGGGTGGTACTGAATGTTGAGGTCGTAATCCTTGACTAACTCAAGCCATCTTCGTTGCCTCATATTCAGCTCCCTTTGGGTGAAGATATATTTCAGACTCTTGTGGTCTGTGTATATTTCACATCGCTTCCCTAGAAGGTAATGTCGCCATGTCTTGAAGGCATGCACTACGGCTGCTAACTCAAGATCATGGGTGGTGTAGTTCTCCTCACGCGGACGCAGTTGCCGTGACAAGTACGCCACGACTCTGCAATCTTGCATTAAGACTCCACCGAGTCCGGTTCCGAAAGCATCACAGTAAATCACAAACTCCTTGTTGATGTCCGGGGTAGCTAGTATCGGGGCGGTAGTCAGTCTTTTCTTCAACTCTTGGAAGCTCGCTTCACACGTCGGTGTCCACTCGAACTTCTGGCCTTTCTTCAAAAGCTGAGTCATAGGTCGAGCGATGCTGGGGAATCCCTCTACGAACTTGCGGTAGTATCCCGCGAGCCCGAGGAAACTCCTGACATCCTTCACGTCTCTCAGCGATTCCCAGTTGGTCACTGTGGTAATCTTGGATGGGTCTACTGCCAATCCGCTTGCCGTCATGATATGACCCAAAAATCCAACTTCGTTCAGCCAGAATTGGCACTTGCTGAACTTGGCATACAATTGGTGCTCCCGAAGCTTTCCCAGAACTAACCTCAAGTGTTGCGCATGCTCCTCTTCGGATTTTGAGAAGATTAATATGTCGTCGATGAATACGATGACAAACTTGTCCAAATACTCCATGAAGACCTTGTTCATGAGGTACATGAAGTAAGGTGGGGCATTTGTCAATCTGAAGGGCATAACAGTGCACTCATAGAAACCGTATCGGGTCACGAATGCAGTCTTGGGTATGTCCTCGGCTGCTAATATCCGGATCGGATATCGATCTTGGAGAATACCTTAGCTCCAATTAACTGGTCAAACAGGTCTTCTATCTTGGGGAGTGGGTACTTGTTCTTGATTGTGACTCCGTTGAGAGAACGGTAATCGACGCAGAGTCGAATTGTACCATCCTTCTTTGATACAAACAGAACAGGTGATCCCCAAGGTGATGCACTCGGATGAATGAATCCTTTCCTGAGTTGCTCATCCAGCTGCTTCTTCAGCTCTGCTAGCTCCTCGGATCCCATCCTGTAAGGCTTCTTATATATAGGCCTTGACCCGGGTATGAGCTCGATGATGAACTCGATGTCTCGGTCAGGAGGCATTCCAGGTAGCTCGTCAGGAAAGACGTCCGGGTACTCACATACTACAGGCATATGGTCGAGCTCTACCTCGAATAGGCTCTTGATTCGAGGTACTTGAGCTGATACCGGCTCAGAGACATACTTGACCTTGACCCCTTGGTCGCTTGTCATGGTAATGGCCCTGTTGGCACAGTCCAAGAGACTCTAGTGCTTGGCCAGCCAATCCATGCCGAGAATTACTTCTAAGCCTTGCGACTTAAGCACAATCAGGTCTGCCAAGAAGCTCGTCCCATGGATAACTATCTCGACCCTTCTACACTCTAGATTGGTCCTCAACACTGCTCCCGGGGTTTGAATTGCCATCTGCCCATGAAGCAGAGTGGGTTTTAAACCACACTTCTCCGCAAACCTTCGAGTAACAAAGGAATGCGAAGCACCACAATCAAACAACAGTGTAGCTGAGGTGGAGTTGACGAGGAATGTACCTAGAATGCAGTCCGGGTCTTCCTGCGCCTCTTTGGCGGTGATGTGGGCTATCCACCCCTTGCTATTGAACTGCTGGTTGCGGGGAACCTGGTTTCTTCCTGGTGCTCCTAGACCTGGGTTGGGTGCATTGGGACGCAGTGCATCGGGCTTTTTGTTGGGACACTGCCTGGAATAGTGTCCGGTTTGACCACACCCAAAATAGGTGACCTGACCCGGAGGGTTGGTCTTGACTCCACTGTTATTCAGCGGGTTGGAAACTGGCTTGGTGTTGATTTGAGGCTAATAATTCTGACGGAATACCGGGGTCTTGTACTGCTGATGTTGATAGTTGGGCCGTGCATGTGCTGACTGCCATGGTCTTGGTCTTGCATTAGTGGGTCCTCCACTGCCTATCAGCTTGCGCTTGCGGGTGTCGTCCATTGCACGATGCTTGTCTTCCAGCATAAGTGCCTTGTTAACCAAGTCGATGAAGGTCTTGCAGTCGCAAACTACCAACTGGTATTGCAGGGACTGCTGCAACCCTTCCATGAAGCGTTCCACCTTTGCGGCCTCAGTATTAACATCCTCAAGGGCATACCTCGACAAGAGGTTAAACTTGTGCACATAGTCTTTAACAGGTCCACTGCCTTGCCTCAAGGCTCGGAATTCCCGCTTCTTGATGGTCATCATTCCTGGCGGAATATGAGCCGCGCGGAATCCTTCCTTGAACATTGCCCAAGTGATGACTTGCCCAGCTCGCATGATCTAGAAACCATCCCACCAAGCCCTGGCGGTGCCTCCGAGAGAGTGAGAAGCATAAAGGACCTTCTCACGTTCATCGGTGCACTTGACCAGCGCAAGGAGGTCTTCAATAGTGCGAATCCAGTCATCGGCATCCATTGGTCCAGTCGTCTCTATGAATATGGGAGCCGTAGTCCGCATAAACTCGGAGAGAGTAGAGAGGCCATTGCCATTCCCGTTCTGTGGCGGGTATTTCACTAGGACTTGAACCAGATGCTGAATAGCGGCATTGTTGGCTTGACGTTCCTTGCGAAGAGCCTGAAGGAACTGAGCCATGGTCAAGTTCTCGGGAGGAGGTGGTGGAGGTACATTGCCAGGCTGCTCATGGTGATCTCCAGCGTGAGCTTCTCCTTCGGTTCCCTGTGGCTGACCTGAGGAGGCGGCGTCGGGGTTGCCGAAGGTGCTGTTGCGGGTTGCGTTCACCATCTTGTAATGGAAACGGACAGGTCAAAAATCCACCTTTCTTGAAACCACAAGGGTTTGCTCTAGTAAGAGGGGGTCCAAATGTGCGCTAGTGCGAGTCTTTAAAATCAAAGTCCTGAAAACAGAATTTGCATTCATTGAAAACAAGTGACGTAGTCGCGTACAAGCTGCCTAAGGCAGAATGCGGCTTACATCATACACACTCATAATTTGAAAGATCGGATACATGGATACCCTACGCTTAGGGGTACTCCTAGTTGCCTACGATGAAATCCTACGCGGCGGACTGCTCGGTCTCATAGGTGGGTTCGGCATGATCTTCGTCTTCGTCGGTGTCTTCTTCCTTCAAAGGAGTGGAAGAAAGAAGCAGTACATCACGGGTTCTCTTAGGTGAGGCGGCGAAGAGCTCAGTATACTCTTCCGCTGTCAGGCGGCGACACTAAATAGGGACAACCCGGATCGGTAGCACACCAACCCTGGTAACAACACCAGTCCTTCCTTCAGGTGCGCCTGCTTTCTTCACCTTGCAATTCTTCATCTTCTCGGTGTGAAGTAGGCCCTTGACTTGGTGCAGTTCTTGGCGAAGCTTCGTTGATTCCTTAACCAGAAGGTGTGTCAGGGTGTCGGATGAGAGACTGAAGTAGGTCTGAAACCTTAATGGCATCCCGTCCTCAGACGATGGGGTGAGCGTCCAACTCCCGTCCACTCCTTCCTTAATAAAAGTTAGGTGACAAGTAGCGGGCTCATCAGCCATCTCAGGGAGGATATCGCGGAGACACACGAGCGCCTCTCGTGCGGCTGTCCCCACTGCCAGCATCAGTTCCCCCATTTGTGGTCCTTCAAAGAACCAACTAGACGGGGAGTTGTTAGCCTTCACTATCACGTCCACGTGATATTCCTTGGTGTCAGCGTTGACCCAATGCTTGTGGTAGAGGAAGATGCGTGTGCAGCGTACGTGGCACTTCTCGAGACTATCCACCAGGAGTAGGTGAAAGTTGATTTCCAGAAGCGTCTCTGGTACGGCGGCCATCTACAATATATCGGAGAGAGAGAGAATCAAAAGATTCTAGGTGCAAAATCTTAAGTGTAAGGCTGGTGTACTAATCGTTTTCGGCTAACGTCCATGCTACCTTAGGCTTCCTATAGTCAGGATGGCTCTGATACCAGTTCTGTGGGGACCCCGACTAGTAAGTCGAGATCGTCGCGCCCAGTGACCCCAAGGATCAATGCTCACTGAACACAGATACTGAATAATAGAGTCTTACATCCAAATACCGAATATTACATCAAATGACCGAAGGATCAGGTT
The DNA here is from genome assembly GCF_904849725.1 of Hordeum vulgare subsp. vulgare. Lineage (NCBI taxonomy): Eukaryota > Viridiplantae > Streptophyta > Magnoliopsida > Poales > Poaceae > Hordeum > Hordeum vulgare. Next base: position 335,176,413 of record NC_058524.1, on the reverse strand, counting down.
CACAAGCAGGGCCTAAGGCCAATTAAAACAGGTACGATGGGTAGCGCAAACTCATAAGGGCTGAGCGGGTGCCCATGCCATCAAGCCTACACAGACAGACATTCTGACTTGGAAGCGTCCTAGATCGCAGGTCCGTCTCCAAAGACGTTCTCATCGCCAAACTCCGGTCCTTCCATGTCTGGTCAATAATATAACCAGTGGCAAGCCAATGAGTACTTTGAATGTACTCGCAAACAGCCCATGATATGAATAATGAAAGTGAAGTACAACAATAACATGCAGCTTTGATGAAATGCAAATTGGTGGGATGATCATGTATATGCATGAAGCTAAAGAATTACTCTTGAAGAACAGGTTACAGATGCCCTCGCATCTGTCAAGGGCTGAACACTCCGGGTTCACCATATATGCCAAGTCACCGAACTTGGTCATATCAATTCATCTTGTAACACCAATTACTGCACATACACACACACACTCACACTTGGTTTATGCGGAAACGCTGGACGTAGTTTAAGCCGGATTACCCAACTGTCCTTGACCGTGGACACGACTATTGGAATAGTTTACACTCTGCAGAGGTAGTACGCTGGACCCACAAGATCCAGGAAACTTCCGTGTCATCCACGACTCGCGGTATATCACATACCCGAGGTGAGTACCCGATCAATGCCTTTCCCCTGACGATACTAGACAAAGAGGTCCACTCGATTGGTACCCAACCCACATGTTGTATGTCTTACGAGCACCGACTCTGGACAGCATCAACCATGCGGGGACCAACGGTGTGCCTGGAACGCATAAAAATGACATAGTCGCCCTTCCTGGCACGACCCCATCACGAGAGTGACGACAATCACTCCCGCCACTACTAATGTGGCTCTTTGCTAGTACAGACCAGATGAATCAACAAAGACCCGTCCCATAAAGGGGTAATGTGGTCGCACAAGTGAGTTTGGGACGGTCGACACATCATAAATCTAATCCCTTTTCCGAAACCATACTCACACAAAACACCGGTGCATCACTTTTGAAAATGTTGCAAAACTTGGTTAAATTCAGGTTGTTAATTTGAAAAATATCTTCTCTTAGTTTTTACTAGCTAAGCATTTTTGATAATTACTAAACAGGGGCAAACTATTGCCTTTAATGCCTTTATATTATTATAAAACAGATTCTGTTTTTGAAAAATGCCAACAACGGCAGAATCAAATACTACTCATTTTTAGAAAAATATCAATGGAAGAATTATATTTTTCCACTCGGTAGTTATTTTTACGAAAATAATTGTATTCTCTGTTTGAAAAATAAAAGAAAAAGGCCAAAGCCTGGCCTGGGAAGCAGGCCGGCCCAGCCAGCCAGCAAGCTGCCACGCGCGCGCGCGCCAGGTTCGAACCTGACATGCGGGCCCCTAGGGTCAGCGGCTGTGGCTGCGGGCGGGGGCTGCTCCAGGACGCCGACAGGTGGAGCCCACCTGTCGGGTTTTTCACCTACCTCCGGCCAGGGAGGAGGAGATGAATTCCGGCGAGGCTACCGTCGTCCTTGGGCCTAGCTAAGGGCAGGAATGGGTTCAGCGTGCCTCCGCCTACCTGCAGGTGGTCGGGACAGCACCGGAGAGCCTTGGAGTCGTCGGCGACGAGGTGGCCGTGGCGGAGAGGTTTCGGGACGTGGTTGAACTGGTAGCTAGGGGCACGGAATCGCTCGGGGCAGTTGGGGGAAAGGTTCCTGATGTTGAGGGGAGTGCTCTGGTGGGTCGAGTGTCACAGGAGCCGGCGTGTAGCCGGAGATCGATCGGAGCTCCGAGGCGGAGGGGCCTCGGTCGATATCGAGCACCGTGGCTCTGCGAGCTCGATTGGGTGGCTAGGGAGGAGCTAGTGGTCGTGTAGAGGCTGCTAGAGGGGTGTTGAGGCGCCGGGGAGGCCTATTTATAGGCTCGCCACGGTGAGACGACTCGGTGCACCGGTGACTCACCGTGGCGCGCGTGCGTGCACAGTGAGGAGCTGACTGCGAAACCACGGTCTCCGGACGTGGTTTGGGACGCTCTGAAGCATCGGCCGTAGAGGGAGAAGGCGTGGGGTGGAGCTGCAGCGTCTGTGCATGCTCGGCCGAGTGGGGTGCACGCGAGCATGCATCGCACGAGCTCTAGCGCGGGAGAGGAGGATCCCTAGCGGCTGCTTTACACAGAGGGGTTGTCGGGGGAGGTTGGAACCGGTCGGGAGCGTCGTCCCCTTCTCGGTGGCTCCCTGTAGCGCATCCAGGGCGCAGTTTTGGCATGCCACGGCATGCTGGCACGCTCTGGGGCACTTTAGACGTGTCCCTCATGTCCTGGGTGTTGCTGGGAGTTTTTCTAGCTGTTGTATGCTAGTGAGAGCACTGGCTGGTCAAGGGGGACAGGTTTCACTAGTGGAGCCAGCCCTGATCTGTGGCATAAATTGGGGTTCTTGTCACTTGTGCTTTGAACTAGGGAGGGGCCAGTTGACTGGGTGTCTAGGTGGATCTGTGGCACTAATACACCAAGTTTGACGCTTTGACATTGGGTAAAACAGTGGCTAAGTGGGTTTTTACCTTCCTGTCAAAAGGTGTTCGACAGTGATTTGGGGTGCTTCCACTCCACCACTGGAACTTCAACTTAACAAGTTTGGTCTTGGGGTTAAAGTAGGGGTTTCCACCAATTTTGAGCTCCATTGAACAAGTTTAGCTTTGTAAACTTGAAAATGCATCAAAGTGGCTAGATCTGTCCTCTCCAAAGGGAGTGTGACTAAACAGAATCTGGCAAATCTCATTTTTGGTGTGGAGTCCTCATTTGAGGTGCCAAACACCCCTGCAAAGTTCCAGCCCCATTGGACAAACTTTTCTATGTAGAGTTGTTCCAACTCTATTCTGGACAGATAGGGTTTTAGGCTCATTTGGTGACCTTCCCCACCTTGGATCAAGGTGAGCTTTTATGTGGGCACCAAATAGGGCTTGGGGAGGCTCCTGTAATTTAATGGGATTTTATTGAGAGTATTTCCTTTGGAAATATCCAAAAAGGTTAAAACAGACAGGAATGGTTTTCAGGGTTTTATTCAAATAATTATAATATAAAATAGGGTTGAAAATCTTATATATGGAAATATATGTCCTTGTGAGTTTCCATGATTTTACTCAGAATTTTCTAAGGCAGAGAAGCATTTTTCCTTGTGGGAATATCATTCCTGGCCTTAGAAACAGACATGTATTTAAATAGAAAAATAATATTTTAAATCATTAATTTATGTTTTTGGTAAATAATAATAGTATTTGAGTTCAGATCACCAACTTTGGTTGGGATTGCTACTAGGCATCATGAGCTAGTAGTGTAACCCAAGCAAGGTAGAGGTGATCTAGTGTCAAAGAAAAAGAGCTTTGCAAATTCATGTAAAAATAAATTTATCATGGGTTTTGGATCAACAAGCAAACAAGCATACATTCATACAAGACATTCATAGCATTCACAACATCATTAGAAAAAGTTTTAACAAGCTCTGATTTTTGCAACTTAAAACATTGGTGGTGAAAAACAGGGTGTGACACAAACCTTTAATCTCAATTATAATACCCTTGCAATACTTTTGTTTAACTTTTCGTATTCCGGGGACTTCATGGTCATTGAATTTTCCAAGGGGAGGATTAAAAAATAGTGTTTCAAGGCAAACTTTTTCGAAATGAACAAAAGGGAAGCTCCAGAATCGAACAAAACCGTGGCAGGAATTTTGTTGACAGTGAACTTACCGAGCACTATCTCCGGCGTATTAATAGCATCCTCCTTGGCCACATGATTTACATGATCTTTCATGTGGTTGGTGTTGGTTGAAGTTGCTGCGTCTTAGTGCTGAGTTATTAATGGAGTTGTTTGGCATCTGCGCACAATTTCCTGTCTTTGGGCTCTACCAAGCGTAGTGTCCTGCTTCTCCGCAAGTGAAACAATTGTTCCCTGTGCAGGGGGTGAAGTCCTTTTTCCTTGCATAAAAGTGGGTGTTTGAGTTGTTGGTTTGGGTTGGAGCACGGGGGGTTGAACTCTTTGAGTCTTCAGTCTTGTGCCTGCTGTTGCGGGTTTGTGTCGAGTTATTACGACGGAGCTTGCGAATGTCATCAAGGCTGTGACGTTCGGTCTCGAGCATAATGGCCTTGTCCACAAGTGTTTTGAAATATGGGAAGGTGTGAACAACAAGTTGGCATTTAAATGTAGGAGCGAGTCCATCATGGAATTTTCCCATTTTCTTCTTTTCTGCCTTATAGTCATCACTAGCATAGCGAGATAGTTGGTTAAATTGGTCCAAGTATTCCATCACAGTGGAACTCTGTTGCTTTAGGCCTACCTTTTCCTAATCTTCATGATGCTATTGGGAATATGCGCCCCATGAAAGTTTTCCTTAAACTCAGCGCAGGTGATGTTGTTCTCATTAGGGTGCACGTGGAGTACATTTTCCCACCACTAGGTTGCGGCTCCAGTCAGATAATGAGGTTCATAGAGTACCCTATCGTAGTCGGAGCATTGGGCAATAGTAAGCGTTCTTTCAATATCACGTAACTAGTCATCGGCTTCCATTGGCTTATCGGTGTGCGAGAAAGTCAGTGGATGGGTCTTTTGTAATTCAATCAATCTGGAGTGTTGTTGGTGAGGTCCACGTTGATTTCCTATATTCACAAGCTGACTCATCATTTCTTGATGTTGTTGTTGACTTTGCTCATATAGGCAACAGACTTGTGAGAATGATGTGTCACTCTCTTGTTGACTCGACTGTCCTTAAGTGAAGTCATTACCTCTCTCAGCAGATTGATTCACTCCCTGTAGTCTCGGCATGCAGCGTGTCGAGGGACGATTCATTTCACAATTCTGGGTTAATGTTGCAAGAACCAAATGATAAATCCAAGTATAAGAGGAAACGAAAAATTTCTCAGCCATGTAAAACACCAAATTTTTTTCATAAAACAATTGCCGTGTTTGGAGAAGGACTACGCTACATATCTTACATCATGCATATTCATACAATATATCACTCAGGCCATACTCATAAATGCCTGCCATCTTACTTAAGCTAGTGCACTTCTCCTGATCCTACATGATGCAACACGACTACTTCTCTTCGGTCTAAGAACACAAAATGATACGTATCATACAAGCGTCCTGGCGTGCTGCTAAACCATTTCTAGGTGGAGTTGGAAGGAACCTGGATCGGCTGGCCAAGGGTAACTCCAAGACGAGATGCTGGGGACTCAACTTCCTCCTACACGGGCTCTAGGCGGATGGTAGGAGGCACCGAAGCACGCACGGGGCTAGCAGGCAGGGCAGCTTTCATGGGGCCATGGGTTAGGAGCAATGACTTGATTGAACTCCTCAAATGTAGGCAGCTGGTGGCGAACTGGCTGGGCTGATGGTGTACATGAAGTTTACGAGGAAGGGCATGACCAGGGTGGTGTGGGACGAAGAAGCTCAGTCCTGTTAGGGGGACGTGCATGAGCCTCCATACGAGCAGCCACCAAGTCATCCACTAAGACACCGAATGCTGACTCCAGGGCCATAAGGTACTGCACCAGCATCCCAATGGCATCATCATCCGCTCCTCTTGGGCAAGCAAAAGGTGACTAGTGTCCGGAATGTGACACAGGAGGTAGTGATAAGGACGAGTCTTCATCACTCGAACGGTGTCCCGAAGACGAGCAATCGCCTCCCTCGAAGCCATGTTCGTAGCCTACCTCGCCGTAGGCATCGCTCTCCCGACAAAGCAAAGACGGCGGGTCTCAACTCGTCCACCAATGAAATGCACCGAGGCCTGATGCATAGTTAGAGCATCACTGATCTTGTGGTGGTAGAATGAGTACTGGGTGCGAGTCATCGGTCCAATCGTGATCCTCCCAATGACTCAGAGGAGTCGCGAAAATCTCGCCGGCTTGTTGGCGAATACCTGTGACGGAAACCGTTGCCAGCCTTCTACACAGTAGATAAAATTTTCCAGATACTCATAACATAAATATATATTGACTAACAAAAAAATATCTATAGTATGTAGAATACTAATCGGGTTAGCGGTCGAACCTAGTGGTTTCTTGCAGTCACCCTGGCTCTGATACAAAGGTTGTCATGACTAGTTTCCAAATAAATTTTTTTATTTGAAATCAGCCATGAATGTCACCAGTGTAGATAATGATTCCCACTGATAGACCAATCTTGATATAGAAACCAGTAGTACTTAATGTTGAACAGGGTAGAGGGGAGGTCTCTCTACAGTTTATTACAACACGCCGATAATAACATAGGACAGATATATTACAGTGGTCATGGGATAACTCTATTGCTTGCAATAAATAGGGCATATCACATCAGGGTGAAGTGACATGCCATAAGTACTACTACATGCCAAGCGTCAGAGTGACGCTTGACTATTTATTCATGGTGGCAGAAGCAATGAAATAATACAACGATGGACTCCATGATCGCACAACTGACTAGGACTCCTCTAGGCGTCGGAGTCGCTATCGTACTCTTCATCCATGAAATCTTCTTCATCCAAATCTGGCCACATCAACAAGCTAGTTAGTACTTCGAAAAGTACTCTCAAAGAGTTTGCACAAAAGATAAGATGAATGCAGCAATTAAATACACATGGTTAATTACCACAATTATCATGATCAAAGGAATTAATAGTGGTTAGGTTAGAATAGATAAGTCGGGCGGTAGTCCTCCCGAAATATCCAAATGAAAATAAAATGCACCGATTGGGTGTCTGAAGTGACGTCTCGAAAGGTTTAAAAAGTAAAATAAATAACCACCATCGGGCGTCTAAGCGACACCACATACCGGGCATAATAATAACAAGCCACAGTTGCACATCTTAACGACACCACAGAAAGGTCATAACAAATAAGAAGACATAGTCAGGCATCTTAACGACGCCACAGAACGGGCATATTAAATAACTAGTCATAGTCGGGCATCTTAGCGACACCACAGAAATGGCATACTAAATAACAAGCCACAGTCGGGCATCTTAGCGATGCCACATAAAGGGCATAATAAATAACAAAGTATTATTCGGGTGGTCCAAACAACCTTCAGGATATCCCAAATAACCAAGTTTTCATCAACTTAATATCCACACCACTTTCAGGTATTAATAATCAACATTTTGGTAAATCAATACTTGTGCTCCACGGACCGACACTTGACACGTCAACCAGTAGTCCTTGACTGTGGACACGACTACTCGAATAGTTTTGACTCTGCACAGGGTGTACTCTTTACCCAGAGCCAACAAGATCCAATGGTCACTAGTACTAATCCTGGGTACGGTATTATAGAAGCAAACACTCAGAACAATCACACACCCATTTTTCCCCCGCGAAGACCGACCTCACCTGGGCTATGCTATCAGGGAAAAACCATAAGAAGGGGAGGCCAACACCCTCGACTAGCATGAGATTAAATTTCTACTTCGCGCTACAAGGGAGTTCCCTCCCTCTCGGTCCTAGACCAAAAACACCCATTCCCCTCACCGGATGACTGGCTTTATTCCAGGGCCATGGAGACCTTCATCCTAGCCCCTCTACTTGGTGTCTGACTGATAATAGGTACACGACCTACTACACCACATTCCCTTTCGAAAAGAACTGTGGAAGCACAAAATAAAAGGTGACACGCTGACTAGACTCAATCTAGGTCAATACTGGACTTATTTTAACTTCATCTCATCATGATCATACATCTGACATAACTAGGGCACAACCTATAACGTCCCACGTGACTAGGCTGTCCACAGCCTCTCATGAGCACATCGGTCATAATTTTCACATATATAGTTATATCAAGTAAAATGAAATGTGCTTGTTAATGCAATAGATGATCAACAAATTTTATCAACAAACATCACATCAAGTGTTCAAACATGCTTGCCTCGTTCGACGAAGTCGGGATCGAGCTCGGTGAAGTTGACGTAAGCTCTTCCCTCGTAGGTATATACATTACGCACATCGATTTAATATAATTACCACAGTCCAAAACTTGTACCAAAATAATTTTCAATAAATATGAAAATAAACTAGACAGAAAGAGAAAGATCTTGCAAAAAGAATCACTTGAAAATCCCGTCTAGTTTAAAAGATATGATGACAACTAGTCGAGAGACCATTTTGTAATGAAACATAAATTTTCCATGGGGCCGACTGGAAAGTAGCAAAGCACCCGTTGGAAATACGCAAACCCAAAGAGGAAACTAATCTGGAGGAGTACACTTTTAGAAAATGATTCAATAAAAAATAAAATCCTGACAGTGGGCCTCCACTGTCAGGTCTGAAGTCACCTCGCCGGCGGTAGAGGCTCGCGGTATCACCGGTGGCCTCCTGCGATGGAATCGAGGGGCAAGCGCATGTGGGTGCACTCACGTGGAGGTTACGCATCTTATGGGGGTGGAATCACATGCTCGCGGGCACCACATCGACGACATCTCCAAACTCCGGCGACGACGCTTTCGGGTGCATATGGATCTCACCGAAGACACGTGCAATCACTGAATTGACTCGCACGTCAGATGAGCTAGTGTTCTAGGGGCTGGCTGGTAAAAAATTGGCTGCACGGGTGCTCTTACTGGCTCGAATTAAACCGGGATCCGAAACCGAATCGGGCGGTTAGAGGCGGGGAAGACGACCTTCTTGGCGCCCTTCGAGTATCTGGGGCGAGGCTCTGGAGTGGAGGAGGGTGAGTGGTGGCGCTACCAAGAGCTCGGACGGTCTATTTATAGGTCGCCGCCAGGGGAGCCGCGGGGGACCAATTCTGGCGACAAATTGCAGCGAGACAGAGGGGTTAGCACGTGCTCATAGGGTTGGGTTAGCTGCTACGGTTTGCAGCTGATCCATTTTGGTCATGAAGATGAGATAATGCGGGTAGGGACAAGCTATCAATGGGGCGGCTCGGCACGGACGCGTCAGCTGTAGAAGACGCGTTCTGTGTTGTCCAGCGCACAACGAAGGGCATCGCAGCATGCAAGGCTGGGGGGACGGGCCCGTGGAGCTTGGAGAGCGCTTGGGCAGTGTCGGGCGGCGCGGCTTTGCAGCAATGGATGTTGGCGGCTGCGGCAGCCATCGTTCGCGCTGCTTCTAGAGCTGGCGGGCTCACGCCAGCTCACCACCAATGCATGCAACCGACCAAGCGACCATGCGGCGTGGTGAATAGGATCGGGGCACAGTGCGCAAGCCGCCAAGGTTGCCACTTGTGAGATTGATGATGAACTCCCTCCTCCCTCTAACAATGCACACCACTACACAAGGAAAAGATCTAGGTGCTGAAAATTTATGGGGTGGCCTCTCATTGATCCCAGAGGCTTCCTGTAAATTTTAAGATTTTTTGGAAAAGGTTAAGTTAGGTTTTGAACAAAAACAACCAAATTTGGTCAAACCTAATTTGAAAATTTTAAACAAGTGACCAGAATGTTTTTGGTGAAGTTAGTTGAGGGTACCTAGGGCTGCAATGGATAGGAAGTTTAGGGTCACCAACCAAAGGGAACTAATAGTTCCTTTGCAAACTTATGGGGGCTAAAACTGATTACAGAAATTGCCTTTGGTTAAAATAAAATATGAAACTCAGTTAAATTGTCCCTAAACCTTTAAAAGCTATTTTTAAAAGGAGTCTTGAAGCTAATGGAGGGTCATGGGCAAGAAATCGGAGAGGGGAGAACAAAAGAGCACATTTGGTAATCTAGTTACCAAAATTTTGGGGCAATCATCACATAGAAGATTTTTAAGAAGAGATTTTAAAAGGGGTTCTCCAAAAAAAAATTGTGAAGAAGAATTTCAGCACGACTCTTCCCTAAACGAGAGTAGTTGTCAAAAGAACCATTGAAGGGTTTTGCTCAAGAAACGATTTTCAAAAGAATCCAAAAATGTTTTTGTAATTTTTTTTTGGGAAATCCACTCAAAAATTATTAAAACTCAAAAAAATATAAATTGAAAATCTGAGGGTGTTACATTCACTCCCCGGTAACGGTGCGAAAAAAGAGTCTTGATGACCGACAAGTATAGGGGATCAATCATAGTACTTTAGAAAAGTAAGAGTATCGAACCCAATAAGGATCAGAAGTATATGACAAGCGGTTTTCATCAAGGTATACTCTGCAAGTGTTGTAAGTAATGGTGATAGATAGTTTTGTAGCAAGATAATTCATAAAAAATGACAAGTAACAATATTATAAAAGGTAAACCAAGGTAGCGCAATCCGTTTTGTAGCAAAGGATAGGCTTGAAAGTACTCTTAAAATAAGCAAGCGCTCTCGAGGACACATGTGAATTTTTGTCTTGTTGTGTTCATCATGATGAGTTGATTGGCGTTCGCTACTTTGATAATTTGATATGTGGGTGGATCAGTGCTAAGGGGTTGTCCTTACTTGAAACAAAAACAACTTATGATTACTCTGTCCCACAAGCATATGCAAGTAGGAAAGAAGAATTAAGATAAATCTAACCACAACATTAAACGTGTGGATCCAAATCAACCCCTTATGTTGCAACACATTAATTGGGGTTTAAGCTTCTGTCACTCTCGCAACCCATCATCTACTTGTTACTCCACAATGACTTCCTTACGCCCAGAACATGGTGAAGTTTCATGTTGCCGACGTTCACATGACACCACTAAGTGAAGTAACAACATACAAATTATCAAAATATTGAATGAATACCAACTTTACATGATTACTTATAACAAGACTTCTCCCATGTCATCAAGAACAATAGTAACTACTCACACCTCATCAACATGTTAAAGATGAGAGGTATAATAATAATAATTAATTATATGAACAAAATATCTTCCACCAAGTAATCCAAAAAGCATCAACTACAAGATGTAATCAACACAACAAGTAACCCACAGGGACTAATCTAAGGTTATAAGATAAAGGTTGAATACAAGAGATAAATTAGGGTTGGAGATGAGATGGTTCTAGGTAATATGTTAATGAAGATTTGTCCTCCCACGATGGAGCAAGACTTGGTGATGACGATGGCTTCCATTTTCCCCTCTCGGAGGAAGTTTCCCCGGTAGAATCTCTTTGTCGGAGACCAAAAGGGGCTCTGCCCAAGTTTCCACCTCGATACGGAGGCGCTTTGCCCCCAAAGGTTGCTTTTGGTTTTTCTAGGGAAAAACACACCATATAGGAGAAGAGGGGGTAGGGAGACCTGCACGGGATCCACAAGCCATTAGGGCATGCCGAGGGGGGTCGGCACGCCCTGTTGGGTTGTGGCGAGCAGGTGCCCCCCCTATGGTATATTTTTGGTCCAATAATTCTTAAATATTCCATAAAAATTCTCCATGAATCTTTAGGTCATTTGGAGTCTCGTGATTTTTCTTCCTTTTTCTTGGTTTCCCGGTCGAGAATTCTAGTTTCCACATATTTCCCTCTTTATTATGTACTTTGCATATTTAGAGAGAACGGGCATAAGAATTGTATGATAATAGGGAATAATGGACAAGAATAACACAAATATCAATAAGAAATCATGATGCAAAATGGACATATCAATCTACATCCATGTCGGGCTTCCGCTTGAAGGTTGCCGAGATCGATACATGACGTGTATATGCCGCTAAGTGATGGAAATATGTGTGAAGAAGTACACCCATGCAGGGTTAATGCTTTGTTCGAATAGTCGTGTCATCGGATATGGACTACTTGGAAAGTTTATATGGTCCATAGAAAACTTGAAATGGATACTCTAAAATGCGCAAGATAAGTGTGAGTGACATGGATGGCTTTCTCGTAGGGAGACGAAAGTGGGTCCATAGTATTGTATTGATGTGGCGAATATGTGGACTCATGTGTGCTCTCTTACCCAAAAGATACTACTTGTAGTCGTAGGACAAGTGATCCAAGAGTTAATGTTGGGTTCATACAAGTAAACTCCACAACCCCTTTATACTGATGCATATGTAGATAGTTCTAATGTAAGTCTTGTTGAGTACCTTTGTACTCACGGTTGCTTAATTTATGTTCTCCAGAGGGGACCTCAGTCTCACTATAGGTTTTCTACACGAAGTTTGTGTTGGGGAACGTCGCATGGGAAACAAAAAATTTCCTACGCGCACGAAGATCTATCATGGTGATGTCCATCTACGAGAGGGGATGAGTGATCTACGTACCCTTGTAGATCGTACAGCAGAAGCGATTAGAGATCGCGGTTGATGTAGTGGAACGTCCTCACGTCCCTCGATCCGCCCCGCGAACAATCCCGCGATCAGTCCCACGATCTAGTACCGAACGGACGGCACCTCCGCGTTCAGCACACGTACAGCTCGACGATGATCTCGGCCTTCTTGATCCAGCAAGAGAGACGGAGAGGTAGAAGAGTTCTCCGGCAGCGTGACGGCTCTCCGGAGGTTGGTGATGATCTTGTCTCAGCAGGGCTTCGCCCGAGCTCCGCAGAAACACGATCTAGAGGAAAAACTATGGAGGTATGTGGTCGGGCAGCCGTGAGAAAGTCGTCTCAAATCTGCCCTAAAAGCCCCATATATATAGGAGGAGGGAGGGGGACCTTGCCTTGGGGTCCAAGGGATCCCCAAGGGGTCGGCCGAGCCAGGGGGGAGGACTCTCCCCCCCCCCAAACCGAGTCCTACTTGGTTTGGTGGGAGGGAGTCCTTCCCCTTCCCACCTCTCCCTTTTTTTTTCTTTCCTTTGATATTTTCTCTTCCTTGGCGCATAGGATTTGGTGGGCTGTCCCACCAGCCCACTAAGGGCTGGTGTGACCCCCCCAAATACCTATGGGCTTTCCCGGAGTGGGTTGCCCCCCTCCGGTGAACCCCCGGAACCCATTCGTCATTCCCGGTACATTCCCGGTAACTCCGAAAACCTTCCGGTAATCAAATGAGGTCATCCTATATATCAATCTTCGTTTCCGGACCATTCCGGAAACCCTCGTGACGTTCGTGATCTCATCCGGGACTCCGAACAACATTCGGTAACCAACCATATAACTCAAATACGCATAAAACAACGTCGAACCTTAAGTGTGCAGACCCTGCGGGTTCGAGAACTATGTAGACATGACCCGAGAGACTCCTCGGTCAATAACCAATAGCGGGACCTGGATGCCCATATTGGATCCTACATATTCTACGAAGATCTTATCGTTTGAACCTCAGTGCCAAGGATTCGTATAATCCCGTATGTCATTCCCTTTGTCCTTCGGTATGTTACTTGCCCGAGATTCGATCGTCACTATCCGCATACCTATTTCAATCTCGTTTACCGGCAAGTCTCTTTACTCGTTCCGTAACACAAGATCCCGCAACTTACACTAAGTTACATTGCTTGCAAGGCTTGTGTGTGATGTTGTATTACCGAGTGGGCCCCGAGATACCTCTCCGTCACACGGAGTGACAAATCCCAGTCTTGATCCATACTAACTCAACTACCACCTTCGGAGATACCTGTAGAGCATCTTTATAGTCACCCAGTTACGTTGCGACGTTTGATACACACAAAGCATTCCTCCGGTGTCAGTGAGTTATATGATCTCATGGTCATAGGAATAAATACTTGACACGCAGAAAACAGTAGCAACAAAATGACACGATCAACATGCTACGTCTATTAGTTTGGGTCTAGTCCATCACGTGATTCTCCCAATGACGTGATCCAGTTATCAAGCAACAACACCTTGTTCATAATCAGAAGACACTGACTATCATCGATCAACTGGCTAGCCAACTAGAGGCATGCTAGGGACGGTGTTTTGTCTATGTATCCACACATGTAAATGAGTCTTCATTCAATACAATTATAGCATGGATAATAAACTATTATCTCGATACAGGAATTATAATAATAACTATACATTTATTATTGCCTCTAGGGCATAATTCCAACAGTTTGATGGTGACTGGATTAGCTTGGGAATCCGACACACAGGTCTGGCTACTTTGGTAGGGTTGTTGTACACTTTCAACCTCCTCCGACCAATTTTAGTAGATATATGTACCCAGACATGCTATGCTTCCTCTTGTTGCTTGTATGACTTTAGTGTTGGGTCTTGTGACTCCTGTTTGCAGTATCACACCATGTTGGCTCTTATGAGTCTTTAATAAATACTCAAGTCATAGAGTTGTGTTGTGATGCCATGTTATATCTACACATATTGTGCATATTGCGTCATGATACCTGGTTTGTGTGCCTATGGTAGCCTTATTTAGAGGGAAATGCCTCTTTGTGCCTCCATTGAGTCATGATAGCTGGCTACTGCTCCGGACACATTATTTGATTGACGTGTATCCTTCTTTGTTGTTGTATGTGTCCCGACAGAGAGATGTCACATGGTGTAATGGAGTCCATGTAGCCTCCTATGACTCGTCTACATGCAATTGATGATATAAATGCCTCACTGTGTAATGCAGTCCATGTAGCTTGTTATGACTCGTCTACACACAGTTGATGACTGACACCTACATTGTTAGATTACGTATCTCTGTTCCTGTATGGATGTGACACTTGGGTTTAAAAGTAGTCATGTGACCCGGGTTCTCTAACATATGATTGCTAGTGACATATTCATATATGTCAGCCAAAATACACAAGCGCACCCGACCAAGGTAAGGTGGGAGTCATGGGGTTTACCGTGTGTGAGGCCGAAAATTGATGTGATGTGTTACATGCTAGATTCGTATGTCTTAGGATCAGGGCCCTGACAACGTTGGTATCAGATCTTGACTGTGTGTAGGATTACAAAGCCAAACTGATTGTTGTTGAGTCTAGAACTGCTTTAGTTATATAAAGGAATTGATTGTGGAAGGGAACGTAAGATTTTTTTACTCCTTTCCTCGCGTCATTATAATTTTGAGGCACCCTCTTCTTTATTTTACGTGGCTTAAGAACTAGGCATTCTTATCTATCAATCAGGATGACGAGTTACTATGCTGCACACTTGTACGAAAGTTGATGTCTTCCTGGATCAGTTTTTCCTTACGAACTCAGTTGTTATGTTGTCAGTGTCATGCAGGTTGCCTCATATTTCATGCCCGTACAACCGTTATGTTGTCCGAGGTATCCAAGGTTTCTAAATAATCTCATGAAATTGCAAATCCTTTCATTGGATTTAATGTCTTTTGGGCCAAACAAAACACACTAATTATTGTGTTGAGGTACTCTATTACCTCGATGTATTTGTTGAAGTGTTAGCAAACCATGTTATTCCAGAGAACCACTAAGTAATTTAGCCATGTTTTGTGTTCCCGGTGTGATAATTCTGGACATCATTATCGAAAGCATCACGTGAGTAGGTTATCTATATGTGGGTTCTTGAATCCATGTTTCATTCTTCTAACTCATGTTGATAGTGATTTCTCGTTTCTTTAGGATGGTTAGTAACCTCATTCTAGTCCTCGAGATCTGGGGTATATCATTCTTCTAATACCATGAACCAATATGGCAGAAATTCTTCGTGAACTAAGGATCACAACAAGAGTACTTTTGATGAGTTTCCATTCTGTAGTTGTGACTCTGCCAATCCTACCTTTTCGTATGAGTTATCCATCAGAATTATGTTGAACTTGTTTGACATGCTAACCTATCCATCTACAACACACAAAAATCATGTGTTCTTGAGTTGCCCCAATTTAGTTGTATTCTGACCTTCATCTATCATGGATAGTCAAGAGCAGTTGTGCATTCGTGTTCATCGATGCATATTGTCCTTGCTCTAACAGCTCGAAACCGATGCTACAAAAGATTCCCTTTTTATTTCGTTATCGTCGTATGATTTATTTGGTTGTCGCAAGTATCATCGCATCATGTGCATCATTCGCATTGCATCTGCACCCTGTTGCTATCTTTTTTAAAAACTTGGATCCGTTTGTAGTTGTCGGATCTCCCCGTTCTTGTCATTGACCGTTTTGAGACCAACCACACATGTGTGCGCCCGTGGCTTTGCTAATTATTATTTTTAAAAGTGTCTATAAAACTTTCTCAGAATGGGTTGAAAGTTGGTGTCCGGTCTTAATATAGTGTAGGTGGAGTGTGTGCCAAATTTCGTCGCATCCAGAGGTCGTTTGATACCCAAACTGTTAAAGCTATAGCAGCACTATAGGCGGTCAAATCGCGGACATTTTTATTGTATAAAAATATGTTATCGGTCTTCCCATTTTCCCTCTCACCTACGTCTAACCACTCTGCACAATGCACCGGACCGCTCGCAACCGAGTGTGAAAACTCCCCCAGACCCGAATCGCCGGTCGTGACTGTTGGAACGGGATCAACCTCGTAATACCTAAACCATCATGCATTTTTCAATTGGACCCTAACCTATTTTTTCGACCAGCCGATCTAAATCGTAGGGCTCTAGAACGTCCGAGTGTGGAAATCCTTGCTATTTAAACAATCCCAACTCTAGCGTAACCCTAGACCATTTACTTGTCCCATCCATCCACTCCCTTAGTGGCCACGAGCCGCACCTTCCTCGGATTCCTCCCACCTTGGTCGTTGCGCGCACCCACCCTCTCCACTTCAAATTCCCTAGCCAGCCAACCGTAGCAAGCAGCCCGATAGCCACCTCACTCTGTTGTCCCTAGACCTGTCTGACAACCACACGGGCCCGAGATCTAGAGACACGCTCCTCCCGTCCGTCTTCATCAGACCTCGACCTCACATGCCTCCCATGGCTGACCCCGTCCGTGTCGTGCTCCTCACCTTGACATGGACTTTCACCATTGTCCCTTGTTGGAGCTACATTGTCAGATCCCCGCCGGTCGGAGATCCTTGCCTCGCCGGTCTCGTCACCCGATCCGACGACCCCAGGCTCCGCTGAAGCCCGGCCTCTGCCTCCGGCCGCCGTAGGCGAGCAGAGCCACCGGAGTGCCTCGTCGTTGCACCGCCGCTGGACCACTACACGTCCACAACCATGCCACTTCAACCACCTCCCTCCTCGGGTTTCCTTCCCCCTCTTGCCATCTCTCTCCCCTTCTTTTCTCTACACAGGAGAACCCATGGTTTCCCGAACATGGAGACAAGTCGTCATGGAAGCCTTGCCCCGCCGCTGTTGTCACAAGCCCCATCAAAGCGCCACCATCGGCCAGATCTGGCCATCTCCGACCCGTACCCGACCTCCCTACCTTGCTTTGTCGCCCTTCGTCAGAGTCTCATGCCGCCGTCGCGTGAAGCCTGCAGCTCTGCATTCATTTCCTGTGCGGGAACGAAGAGCAGCCACTCGCCTCACCCGATCCCACTCACATTGACCATGTGGCTTGCGCTTGCTGAAGATGCCTCCTCCCACACTGCAAGCGTAGACCAAGATGGGGCCTTAGTTCCCATGCTCGTGTGGTCGCTAGTCCCGAAGCCAGCCACCTCCACGTTGTCCTGCCTTTGTAGCTCCACCAACTGGCCCGATCTGGCCCGAAGTGAGACTCCACCCGCATCCATATCTTGTGTAGTTCGAAGCCCCATTGAAAGCACAATTACTCCCTAGGGTGGTTTTGATAATTGATGACAACATATGCATCATTCGGCTAATGCGTTTTCCAAGTATATTTCAAAAAAGTACAAAAGATGCTATGGCTTAAGGTTTATGTGGAGATACCCGTGGATGCAAGAAAGGAACAATATTGGCTCAAGCTTCAAGCTAGAAGACTCTTTATATTTGTGAGAAATCACTTTTGAGTCCGTAGGAAAGCCAATACTATTAAAAGGGGGTGAGGTAGTAAAATGAATTGATTGCTCAAATGCTCAAAGTTAGCCACCAAAACACTTAGTCATTTTTCCCACATATCCACTCTGTCAAGTTCCGCATTCAAAAATTCAGTGTCACCAACATTTCCACATTGGACCCACCGAGTTTGAACCTCAGACAGAACCCTAGCCATTCCCACCAAATCGGTGCAACCGAAACTGCATCGGTGCTACCGAGTTCAGTGCAACCAACATTTTGTTGCCAAGATACACAAAATAGGAATTTCCGAGTTTCAGTATTGGTGCCACCGAGTTTGGCCATCTGACCGTTAGTCACCTTTTCAGTGCCACCGAGTTCTATATATCAGTCTCACCGAGATTCAAAAGTTCACACCTTTGGTATTAGTTGGTACCACTAAGTTGTCCACTTCGGTGTCACCGAGTTTGCAGTTTTGTGTGTAACGGTTGGATTTTGGTTGCTGCCAATATATACCCCTTCACCCACCTCTCATTCGTGGGAGAAGTACTCGGAACACACACTTCATTTCCAGATACATTTACTAACAAAGAACAACCTACTCATGTGTTGAGACCAAGATATTCCAATCCAATCATTTGAAACTTGATCTCTAACCACCGCAAACTGCATTCCACCAAATCAACCTCTCCTACCCATTCATATTCTGTGAGAGAGTGATTTGTGTTAAGGAGACTATATTTAGAAGCACGAGAGCAAGGATTTCATTGATCTACCCCATCTATTACCTTTTGGAGGGTGGTGCCTCCTAGATTGGTTAGGTGTCGCTTGGGAGCCTCCTACTTCGTGCTGTCGAGTTGAACCAAGATGTTTGTAATGGCAAGGAGATTGCCTACTTCGTGAAGATCTACCATGAGTAAGGCTAGTCCTCTGTGGACATAAGTTGTGGTGTGATAGACAAGGCCTCTTCTTTGTGGACCCTGCGTGGATGGATACCTCTGTGGACTCTCGCATCCGTTACCGTCCGTGGTTTGAAGTGTCCAGTAACATGGACGTACAATAGCGCCACCTATCGGAACCATGCCAAAAATCACCATGTCAACGTCATGCGTTTGATCTCCATACCTTACTCCTCTACTTTACACTTTCATGTTTACTTTCCGCTGCTATACTATTAGAGTTGCATGTGTAGGGTGTACTTGACTTGTTATAACTGCCATAGCTGCCTCACAAGTAAAATTGGGAAAGGCAAAAAAACTATGTTGTCAAGTAGTCTAATCACCCCCCCCCCCTCTAGACATACTTTCGATCCTACAAGTGGTATTAGAACTTTGGACTCCATTTCATTGTTTAAGTAACCTAGGAGATTATGGCTTTTAGTGAGGGAAATTATCATCGTAGAGGCCCTTACTTCGATGGCACTAATTTTGCTAGTTCGAAGCATAAAATGAAAATGCATATACTTGGCTTTAATCCTTATGTTTGGGCCATTATTCGTGTTGGCGTGCAAGGTAACTCCTTTGGAGAAGGGCAAGAACCAGATCATGATGCAACAACTGATGAACTGAAGATGTTGCCACTTAATGCTCAAGCCTGCGATATCATCTTCAACTGCCTTTGCCCCGAAGAATTCAAGAAAATCAGTCATCTTGAGAATGCAAAAGAAATTTGGGATACTTTGGTTGATATGCATGAAGGAACTGATTCTGTCAGATAAGCTAAGTTTAAGATGAAGGATGGTGAAGGATTCGCTGAAATGTACTCTAGGATAGCTCTCATCACCAATGAGATTGCCGGCTTTGGAAGCAAAGAGATGACCGAAAAATTCATCATCACGAAGATACTTAGAGCTCTTGATGGCAAGTATGCCAAATTACAAGGATCTCAAGCCAACTGAAGTCATTGGTAGGATTGTTGCTCATGAGATGTCACTCAAGGACAAAGATGAGTTGCACAACAAGTCAAGCAGTGCTTAAAAAGCTTCATGTGATTCTCCCACTACTTCAAAAGACAATCTTGTCACTCATGAAGAGAAAAGCCTCATGGTCAGAAAATTCAACAAGTTCTACAAGAGTAGAGGCAAAGATAGAAGCTCAAGTTCAAGACATGATGAGAAGCATTCGTCCAATCGTGACCAAAACTGCTACAATTTTGGGAAGCTCGAACACTACTCAAATGAGTGCTCGGCTCCCTACAAAATAAGAGAAGAGTCACCTCGAATATGAAGCTCAAGAGATGAGTCACCTCGTAGAGAGAGAAAGAGTAGAGAAGATCACAATGAATGAAGACACTTAGGGAGAGGTAAGGAATCTGAGAAGAAGGACAAATACACCAAGAGCAGTTCAAGAAGAATACATCAAGATCACGTTAGTGAATGGGTCCTTGGCTCCGAGTCTGATCACCACCTCGACACAAGCTATCACTCCAACTCCGGCTATAGTCAAGATGAAGGTGTTGCCGGGATTGCGCTTGTTTCCACCAACTCCTACGACTTATTTGATTCACCAAATGAGGGAGTCAGAAACTACTTCATGGCTAAAGGCCAAAAGGTATCACATCCTGAGCAACTTGATTTCAATACTGATGAGGATGAATTGTTAGGAGAAGATGACTTGCTTCTAGATAAAGCTACTAAATGCACTAAAAATGAACTTGCTATTTATCATGCTAGTCAAGAGAAATCGAATGATGATAATAAGAAAAAAATTGAACGACTAACTCCAGAATTAAAAACTCTTAAGTTAGCTCATGAGAGTACTCTAGAAGATCATAGAGAGCTTACAAGAACCCATAAGAAGCTACGCTTCGAGAAGCTCAACTCGGAGCAAGAGCATGAGTTCTTAAATGCAATCAATGATGATCTTCGGAAGAAGAGTTCTTCTTATCTAGCCAAACGATTACTCTCGTCTAACTTTTTTCCACAAGTTAAACCTAGGAACACTAGTAACAAAGGCAAGAAGGTTTCTTCATCTAGTAACAACAATGCTAAAGCTAAATCTAATAATGATGTTGCTAGTAGCTCTATTGATTCCACTAATGATTCTCTTATCCAAGTTACACTTGAGCAAGAAAATGATCTAGTGAAAGGGATTATAGAGAGAGGTGTCTTCAAGAGTCTTGCCGGAATTAAGCAATTTGAGGAAATTGTGCTCAAGCAAGGAGGACATTGGAATTAAGATGGCATTATACCACAAGACCACAAAAGCAAGGGAAAGCTTCAAGATGACATTGACCCATTTGAAGAAGAACCCCAAGCTAAGGTCAAGTGGATTCCCAAGGATACTACTAGCTCTACCTCAACAAGTGCTACCACAACTCCAAGGATTCCCATCAATTTGGTGTGGATTCCCAAAAGGAAGAACTAGAAGTTCTTGAGGGGTGACTCTACCAATGGAATTCACTCTTATTCATTTTGGCAAGAACTATATGCAATCAACCTCAACCATATGCATTAGTTCAAGGAATCACACATTCCCTCAAAGGTAAGCAAGGAATAAGGTAATTAATGCATCTCTGGACATTATCCTATGTGTGCTTCACTCCATGTCCATAGATATTCTTGTATATGTTCCTTTTGCTTTCGGACTAACCCATGCAGGTGAAAGGAGTATGAAAACAACAAGGATTGCTCCTAACTCAAGATGATTTTCATCGACACTGAGCACCCACCACTACTTCACCTAGTTGAAGTCTTCAACGACAAAACCCAAGGTTAGTTGATCCCTCTTAGTGGGGCTATCATATCAAGGGGGAGATTTAATATAAGAGTTGAGTATAAGCATATCCTAAGGATATGAACACATTAATGCTTATGTAAAAGTGGTAACACCACATGTGCCTAACGATGAGTATGACCTATGATCAAGTTTTCTTAATTAACACCTATGTCAATACACTCATATATAGATGACTTTGTCATCGCCCAAGTGCTTGATAGCTGCTAGGATTTATGTGCATGTTCACCATGTTTTATTCATCAGTATTATTGTGTGAGCATGTTCGTCTGCATGTGTTTGATCATTCGAGGACATCCAATTGTTGTTATTTGGATTCTCTTTTATCTTTTGCCAATTGGATGGGAAAGAATGCGTAGGACCCTTCTCTAGCTATCGATGCCATCTCAACTCAAGTTCAATTCATGCTTCATCACAAAACTTGAACAAGCACTTGTCGATCCCTCTGTGTGAAGGTGCACTCGGAGTTCCGTATTGTCAAAGGTTGCCTCCCAAAACCTCTTTGAAAAAACTCGGTGTTACCAACTCCACAAACTCGGCGCCACGGATTTTTCAAAGTTGATCAGGTTTTTCAATCTTGGTACCACCAAAGTCGCCAACTCGGTTACACCGAGTTTCCCTGTCTACTGATAGTTGAGGAACTCGGTGACACCGATTTTTCCATCTCGGTTACACCGACAGTGCATGTGTGTATATATACCCGGACTGAATCTTCTAACTTCACTTTGATAAAACCGTTTCGTTCGCCAAACCCTCGCTACCCCCGAGACCCCAGGTCATCGCCTTTGCCTCGCTGAGCACCTTGGCCTCTGGGATTTGCCATCATCGACGCAATCTGCTCCGCCGTCGTCACTGTAGCCAGACCGCCACCAAGTTAGGGTACGGATCCTATTTCCTTTGCTTTGCCCTATCTGATTCTTACGCATTGGGAAGTTTTTCTTTGAGCCACCATGTGCAAACCCTTCCTTCCACCACAAGAATGTCGTGGTGTAGAAGAAGTTGAAATTTTGGATCTGATCTGCCGCAGCATGCAACTCGGTGGGACCGAGTTTGCAAAATCGGTTCCACCAATTCATGTTTTAGGGCTCCTGAGTAGCAACTCCGTGAGACCGAGAAGCTCTTTTTGGTGCCACCGAAAATGACTGCCAAGTCTGTGTTAAGCGAGTAAGCCTTCTCGGTGACTCCGAAAATGCCAACTCGGTGCCGCCGATTTACGTCCTGCAGAAGATCATAACCTAAGTTTCAAACTTCAAATTTTCAAAAACATCAATTTTTTGTGATGCTCCTCCATTCTGTCTTTCCTATATCCACTTTAGAGGTTCTGTTGTTTGCTGCTAGTGAGAATAACTTCCGAGAGTAGAGTGTCGAGATGGACTCATGCACTAGTCCAAAGAAGAATGCTTCAGACCCTAGTTCTCCCAGTTCCCATGGCTTGCCCAAGGCAGCCACTAGGCAAAGGAGGAAGATAGTTTCTGATGAAGAAGACTCGGTCTCTTTGCCATAAGAAACTTCAGCCCCTCCTAAGGCTCCTCGAAGGAAAGTTGTTAGTTGCCAGTGTTGCTAACCTGAGAGCACCTGAATATGCAAAGAAGGGCAAAGCAATTCCCAAGGATGCACTTGCAAAGAAGGCTGGTGTGAAGAGGCCCAGGAGGAGAACTATCCATCTTGTTGGCAGAAAGACTTCTATGTTTGAAGATCCAGAAGAAGCTGAGGAAGTAGCTCCCGAGGAGATCCCATTTCCTCCCAAGAAGAAGAAGATGATGGCTGACGCCATGAAGTCTCCTCCAAAGCCTACTGCTAAAGCAAAGAAGGATGTAACTTCCACGAAGACCACTAGAGATATACCTGCAACTGCTAAGAGCAAAGGCCCTGCATAATGTTCCCATGCTGCGGAAGATGAAGAAGATGAGAATGCTCCAGTTCTCAGGAAGCTCAAGCCATTCCTTCCACTTCACAATGATGCTTGTCGTGTAGCAGAACATATGAAGAAGAGGAAGGATGTCGGACTATGAAAGTGGAGAGCCATTGATCAATATGCTGCCAGAAGAAGAACTGTTGTTGATCCAAGGTTTCACACCAAGGAACAACAAAATATTTATGAGACTATCCTGTATGACAAGAGTCCTATTGTTAGAGATATGAGGTATGTCAATTGGGCATACATCAAGGAAAATGAGAATTTATTTCCACATGTTCAAGAGAACTTCAGGCTAGTTGACATAGAAGATTTTGTTGGGCAAGAGATGGCCCCATGGAATGACGAGCTGGTCATGCAATTCTATGCAACTGTTCACTTCTATGATGACTCTTTTGTCTAGATGACTGATGCTCACAAGTATGAAGCCATAATTGTTGAATGGGTTGCTATCATACGTGTCCCCAAGCAGGAAGAAGCAAATGTAGATGTGTATGCAGAATCAAAGCAGAATCACAACTCCATGGCAAATATGTACAAGACCATTCCACATCAGTACTTGGCCAGTCACAAGTTTGGTTCAATATATTTTCTGCAAGCTGGCATTCCTACGACAAACACTATACTATGATATACCCTCATGCCTAAGTCAGGTGATGAGAAGATGGTTAGAGGATATTATATCAACTTGCTGCACCTACTTGATACCCATAACAGATTTCTAGTGATGGATTTGATAGTTGAGACTATCCGAAGGACTGCTGCGGATCAAAAGAGATCTTGTGGATATGCACCCTACATCTAGATGTTCATCAATGCCAAGCTAGGAAAGCATGCATATCTACTTGATCGTCCCCATCTACCTCTTCATCCTGAATTTGAAGATAATGAGGTTGTGATGGATAACAACGATCCCAACTAAGTTGTAGGAAGAATGGCAGCAGAGGCAGCAGATCCTGAAGCCCCTAGAAATAGGCCACCTCTAGTTCCATAGCTCAGAACTCAAGTTGAGCAAATGGCATTTCTAGTTATCACTATTCACAGCATGGAGAAGAACATCCAGGAGATCATGCAAAATCAGAAGAGTCTTGAGAGAGTTGTGGAGACAAAATTCCACAATATGGATATGAAGGTAACTGAGTTGACCACCATTGTCAGACACCTTCAACATGAAGTTGACTCTGTGGAGATTCCATGCTCAGAGGATGAACATGAAGACGATGATGATGATGACGAGAATGAGTCTTCTCCTCCCACTACCACTAGGTTCAGCACCAAGCCTCGAACAGTTGTTGTTCCTGCTCAGGAGACAAGACAAACATCTTCAACACCTTCAGCACCAGCTCCACCTAAAGCTCCTTCAGTATCAACTCCTCCAGCTCTAGGATATTCAGCAGAAGCCTTCACTGATATTGTTCTATCGACTCCATCATCGGCTGCACAGAGAGACGAGTAGTTCTATAGTTTCAAACTTTTTGGTAACTTGTTGCCAAAGGGGGAGAAATGTGTAGATCATAGACTTCGTGTGAGAGAGAGCTTTTGACTTTATTTGCTCTCGTTTGGTTTTCAAAACTTTGGTTTTTGGATAACTTTATCCTGTCTGTGTGATTGGTCATACGCTTTCTCCTCTGTGATGCTATGATATCATCTTTTAGATATCCTTGTGATGATCACTCACCTATCTTGTTGGTGTCATGTGCATTGCTATTATCCTAACGCACCACTAGGATGTATGTGACATGGAAGAGTAACCCATGATCCTAATCGATTGTGCATTTGCATTCAAACGCAAATTTCAAATAATGCACAAATTTAGGGGGAGCTCTTGCTTTTCACATACTTCTCAAAGCGTCGATGCTAATCATTGATTATATCTATTGTTGAATCTTTGATCTATATGCTGTCATCAATTACCATATAGGGGGATATTGAAAGCACAATTGCTCCCTAGGGTTGTTTTGGTCATTGATTGACTCTGTAACAGCAGACCTTCCCTTGCAACGGCACCAGAAGAATGCTGCTAGCATTCTCCGGCAATCGAAACTAGAAGAATGTTGTTGACGGCCCATCAACGCGTGGGATCGTAGCAGTCTTCGAGGGTAGAGTATTTGACCCAAATTTGTTGATCGCCTAACAGGAGGTGAGAGAATACTCTCAAGTATTAGCAGCTGAATGTGTCAGATTCAACCACACCTGAAAGATTAGTATCTGCAAGCAAAGTAGTAACAACAAAGTAGCGAGCAATGGCAGTGGCAAGGAACAGCAGTAGTGACAGCAGTAGCAAGTAGCAACAGTAGCAAGCGAAAGTAGTAGCAACAGTAGCAGCAGAGCAAGACAAGTAACAACAGTAGCAACAGTAGTAACACCAGCTGTAGGTAGCAACAGTAGAAAGCGACAGTAGTAGCAGCAGTAGCAGGAGAGCAAGACAAGTAACACATGAACTGTTGCTACTGTTATTGTCACTTGGTGAACACATGAACTCCTCAAACTATGGTCATCACCAGGAGTGGTTCCGGTTATTGTCACTCCGGGGTTGCCGGATCATAACACATAGTAGGTAACTGCAACTTGCAAGATCGGATCTAGAACACACATATATTGGTGACAACATAATAATTTCAGATCTGAAATCATGGCACTCGGGCCCTAGTGACAAGCATTAAGGATGGCAAAGTAGTAGCAACATCAATCTCACAACATAGTGGATACTAGGGATCAATCCCCATCAAAACTAACTCGATTACATGATAGATCTCATCCTACTCATCACCGCCCAGCGAGCCTACGGATAGATTACTCACGAACAACGAAGAGCTTCATGGAATTGGAGAGGGAAGAAGGCGACGATTTCCCCTCTCCGGAGCCCAAGACGGCCTCCAGATCTTCCCTCCAGATGAAGAACAGGTTGTGGCGGTGCCTATGTATCCAAAACGTGATGAAAACTTCTCTTTTTATTTTTTCTGGGACGAAAGTGAACTGATAGAGCTGGAATTGGGAGCGGCAGAGCCGTGCGGGCCCCACAAGCTTACCCACCGCCACCAGGGGGTGGCGGAGCCAGGGCTTGTGGCCCACTGGCCCACCCCCTCAGGTGGATCTTCGCGCAGGTATTTTTCATATTTTCCATAAATGATCTCCATAAATTTTCAAGACGTTTGGAGAACTTTGATTTTTGCACAAAAATAACACCAAGGCAATTCTACTGAAAACAGAGTCAGTCCAGGTTAGTTTCATTCAAATCATGCAAATTAGAGTCCAAAACAAGGGCAAAAGAGTTTGGAAAAGTAGATACGATGGAGACGTATCAACTCCCCCAAGTTTAAATCCCTTGCTTATCCTCAAGCAACTCAGTTGACAAACTGAGAGAGAAAGAAAAACTTTGACAAACTCTGTTTGATCTTGTTGTTGCAACTATGTCTAACTCATAACCAGGATTTCAGCAAGATCACAAGTTAACCACATAAGCAAGTGACACAAAGGTCTCACAGTAAACTAATATCAATGGCACAATCCGCTCACGAGCAAATAATAATGAGTTTCAAATACCAACACTTCAATTAAAACAAGTATGAAGCAATATGAATAGGTGGTATCTCGCTAGCTCTTTCTGAGATCGCAAAACATAAATGCAGAGCACTTTCAAAGATAAAGGGCTGACTAAACATTGTAATTCATAGAAACAAAGATACAGTCATAGTCATACTCAATATCAATCAAAAGCAAAGCATAAAAATGACAGAGGTGCTATCTAATTGGTGCTTATATTAGAAGAGGATGACTCAACAGGAAAATAAATAGACAGGCCCTTCGCAGAGGGAAGCATTGATTTGCAGAGGTGCCGGAGCTCAAGCTTTGAAAACAAAGATAATAATTTTGGGTGGCATGCTTTCATTTTCAACGCAATGACCAAGAGTTCTCAATATCTTCCATGCTACTCATGCTATAGGCGGTTCCCAAACAGAAAAGTAAAGTTTTAACTCCCCCACCACCAATCAATCACACTCCACGGTTAGCTGAATCCTCGGGTACCGTGCAAACTAACATCAATCCAGGGGAGTCTTGTTTTACAGTTATGTTTTCGATTTAAGCGTGGAACTAGGCATTCCAATTACCGGCCCCTTTCTCGTGAATGACAGTGAATAAACACATGTCGAGGATAACACTCCTAACATGGAAGATACCAATAGCCCCCTGTCACCACATGAGCGGTTTGGGCATGCAAAACATATTATTTCTTGAAGGTTTAGAGAGTGGCACATGCAAATTTACTTGGAACGGCAGGTAGATACCGCAAATAGGTAGGTATGGTGGACTCTCATGGAAAAACTTTTGGATTTATGGAAGTGGATGCACAAGCAGTATTCTGCTTAGTACAAGTGAAGGCTAGCAAAAGACTGGGAAGCGACCAACTAGAGAGCGACAACAGTCATCAAGATGCAATGAGTTTGACTAACATTGAAGGCAAGCATGAACAGGATACAAATCACCATGAACACGAACATCATAGAGGCTATGTTGATTTTGTTTCAACTACAAGCATGAACATGCGCCAAGTCAAGCCACTTGAAACATTCAAAGGAGAATACCATCCTATCATACTACATCATAGTCATCTCAAAATCTATGTTGGCAATCAAGACAAATCATTATAAGCTCCTAGCTAAATAAACATGGCATCAGAAACTATGATCTCTAAGTTGTCATTGCAAACATGGTTCTCTCACAACAAAGCTGAATCTGGGTTGACAAGCTAGTCATATTTACAAAAACAAAATAGATAGAGTTCATACCAGCTTTTCAGTCTCAGTCACTTCATCATATATCATCATTGTTGCCTTTCATTTGCACGATCGAACGATGCGAACGATAATAAGCGCATTGGACTAAGCTGAATCTGTAGGCAAACACAAAGGAGAAGACAAAGTAATATGGCTCTTTGAAAGCTAAACAGGTAAGCAAGCAAAAGCCACTAAACATTGAAGCCAATATCTTCTACCTTGACCCAAATAAAAAGAAAACTATTTACACGGGAAAGCTCCCAACAAGCAAAAGAAGAAAGAAAAATCTTTTTGGGTTTTCTCAAAAGGACACAAAACAAGAAAACAAGAAAACGGAAATAAACTAGCATGGATAATACAATGGCAAAGTGTAAACACCGGCTAACAGAGCGAAAGCATAAGCATGAATGTAAAGTCGGTGAGAACACGTCTCCCCCAAGCTTAGGATTTTGGCCTAGCTTGGTCTACTCCCATGGATGGTCCTAGCGAAACCCAAAATCATAATTTGTGTTATACGGGAGTGCTGCAGCCACTACCTGAATAGCTGCCTCACGAAGTCGAGCAGCCGTCGCCTCCCTCTCATACTCCTCTGCCTCTCCTATGGTTATGTAGTATCTTCGTTTTACCTGAAAGTCAAAGAAAGCAGGAGCAGGAAGGGTAATATGGAAAACATGCTGCCGGTTAAATATCAAGCGGTATAGGAGGGATCCATGATCTCTCTCAAGGAACTGGTAGCGTGTTAGAGCGTCACGATCAAGGTAGGCTTTATGGAGAGGAGGGTCTTCTGGACGGATGGAAACTCCAAGAAAATTTGCTAAGCGTGTAGCATAAACTCCACCAAAGAAATCCCCCTCACTGACATTTTTATTCAGCCTCCTTGCTATTATAGGTCCCATATTGAAGCTCTTGTCACCTGTTACTGCGCTCTTAAGGATACTAAGGTCGGAAGCGCATAGGTGACAATGTGCACCCTTGCCGTTAATGCACCTACCTATGAAGAGGGAAAGGTAGTGCAAGGCAGGGAAATGGATGCTTCCTATGATGGCTTGCGTGATATCTCTGGTTTCTTCAACAGTTATACTGGAGACAAGCTCTCTGACCGAAGACTTAGAAGGATCATTAATACTACCCCCATCGGGTATCTTGCAAATCCTATTGACATCCTCCAAATCCACGGTATAGGATTTATCATACAGATCAAAAGCATGGATGAGTCACGACCAACTGAAAATCTAAATTTACGCATGAAAGAGGCAGTGAGCATAGCATAATGTTCACATTTATCTGAGAGGAATTCTTCTAACCCGGCATTGCGGACAAGTGTATCAAACTCATCCTTGAAACCTGCTTCGATCATGAACTCATCGGAAGGCCATTCACATGGTTGCACCGGTGCGTCCCTTAGTAGAAAAGGTTCGGGCTCCCGAAAAGAAAGACGGGGACCCTTCTTACTTGAGGAACCACCATGAAACTTCCTCCTCAACATAATTTCCTTTTGCTGAAATTTTTGAAGTTCAAGAGAAAAGTGAATGAATACCAACCATACCTTGTAGAAACTACTCCTACTAGTGCCTAGAGCCATATCACGTGCTAAAAGTACTTGGGACCAGCTAAAATCAACCTTTCTAGCTCAATAACAGGGTCACCAAGGTAGCAAGAATACGCGAAGGATAAAGCACTAGAGCAAAAACTAATTGGACCAATGGAGGAGTCACTTACCAAGGAGTAATTTCCCCAAAACGGTTCGGAGAATGGTGCTTTGAGCAAGGAGATCGAAAATCACAGCCAAATGAGCAAGAACACGGGTTTGAGCTGCGAAACAATTTTTTCTGGAGGTGGAAGAAGAGGTTGGGAGCTGGAATGAGTGGAGGGGGTCCCTGTGGGCCCCACAAGCTTCCACTCCGCCACCAGGGGGTGGGGGTGGCAGGGCTTGTGGCCCACTGGTCTGGCCCCCAAGCCAGCTCTCAGGCCCAATAATTTTCAAAAATTCCAGAAAAAAATCATACTAGTTTTTGAGGACCATCGGAGAACTTTTATTTTCGAGGTATTTTTCTTCGGGACGCTAAAACAGAAAACGGGAAAAACTAAACTAAATCTATCATTTTTCTTCTAAGCAAAAGAAAATGAAAGCTTAAAACACAGGTATGTGACTCTTTGATTCATCCGTTTCATGGTCATCGAAAGAAATCCGTCAATGGGGTTGATCAAGTCCTCATGACAAAACCTTCTCGAATCGCAAGAGAGAACGGAGAATTTTCGAATAGCCACTAAGTCACCTCAATGGGGATATGAATCTCCCCAACAAGCAAATCATACTTCATCTTGATACGAGGAATAAGGCATTCAAAGCTCCCAATGAGAACCGATGAAGTCTTTTCGATAGCATTGATGCAATGTACTTGATATCGTTTCTTCGGAAAGTGCACGGTATGCTCATTACCGTTGACATGGAAAGTGACATTGCCTTTGTTACAATCTATAACAGCCCCTGCAGTGTTTAAAAAGGGTCTTTCGAGGATGACAGCCATGGCATCGTCCTCGGGAATATCCAAGATAACAAAGTGTGTGTTAAGATAATGGTGTTAGCAACCACAACAGGCACATCCTCGCAAATGCCGATAGGGAAAGCAGTTGATTTGTCGGCCATTTGCAGAGAAATTTCAGTGGGTATCAACTTATCCAATTCAAGCCTACTATAAAGAGAGAGCGGCATAACACTAACACCGGCTCCAAGGTCACATAAGGCAGTTCTTACGTAGTTTCCTTTAATAGAGCAAGGTATAGTGGGCGCTCCGGGATCACCAAGTTTCTTAGGAGTTCCACCTTTGAAAGTGTAATTGACAAGCATGGTGGAGATCTCAAGATATGGTATATTTCGTTTATTAGTCACGATATCTTTCATGTACTTGGCATACGGAGATATCCTGAGCATATCTGTTAACCGCATCTGCAGAAAGATGGGTCTTATCATCTCAACGAAGCGCTCAAAATCCTCATCATCCTTTTTCTTGGATGGCTTAGGAGGGAAGGGCATAGATCTCTGAACCCATGGCTCCCTTTCTTTACCATGCTTCCTAGAAGTGAAGTCATTCTTGTCGTTTCTCTTAGGTCGTGGGTTATCAGGATTAACCGTAGGTTCAATCTCCACATCCTCATCATTTCTAGGTTGAGCATTATTATGAATAACACTGTCCATATTGTCACCAGGTTCATGTTCATCACCAGATTGTGTTTCTGCATCAGACGGAGTAATATCATTAGGCTCTTCCGGTGTGATAGTATTTGGTGAACTGGCATGTAAGTTTCTATCATCCTTCTTCTTCTCCTTAGGATGACTAGGTGTATCAGCATTAATTCCTTGAGAATCTTGATCAATTCTCTTAGGATGACCTTCAGGATACAAAGGTTCCCCAGTCATTTTGCCTCCTCTAGTAATGACTCTGACAGAGTTGTCATTTAATTCATTGAGCAAGTCATTCCGAGCTTAAAGTACTTGTTCTACCTGAGTAGTAATCATAGAGGCATATTTACTCAGAAGCTTCAGATCATTAACAGTTCTGTCTACACAAGCACTTAAATGGCTAAGCATACGAGTACTTTGTTCCAAATGTCTGCCAACATAATCATTGAAACTCTGTTGTTTGGCAACAAAGTTGTCAAATTCATCAAAGCATAGGCTAGCAGGTTTATCAAAAGGAATATCACTCTCATCAAACCTACGCAGCGAATTCACTTCTACTACCTGTATCGGGTTATCGAGACCATGGAGCTCTTCGATAGGTGGTAGATTTTTGACATCTTCAGATCTAATGCCTTTCTCTTGCATAGATTTCTTGGCTTCTTGCATATCTTTGGGACTGAGGAATAGAATATCTCTTTTCTTCGGAGTTGTCTTAGGAGGTGGTTCGGGAATAGTCCAAGCATTATCGTTGATCAAGATGTTATTTAGTAGGGTCTCAGCTTATTCTAAAGTTCATTCCCTAAAAACACAACCGGCACAACTATCTAGGTGGTCTCTAGAGGCATCAGTAAGTCCGTTATAGAGGATATCAAGTATCTCGTTCTTCTTAAGAGGGTGATCAGGGAAAGCATTTTTTAGCTGGATGAGCCTCCCCCAAGCTTGTGGAAGACTCTCTTCTTGGAGTTGAGCAAAGTTGTATATTTGCTACAAGGCATCTTGCTTCTTATGGGCAGAGAAATATTTCTCACAGAAGTAATAGACCATATCCTGGGGACTACTAACACATCCATGAGCAAGAGAGGTGAACCAGGCTTTAGCATCATCCTTTAGAGAGAAAGGAAATAGCTTAAGGATATAGTAGTGGCGGATCTTCTCCTCATTAGTGAAAAGGGTGGCTATATCGTGTAGTTTGGCAAGATGGGCTACGACCGTCTCAGACCCATAACCGTGAAAAGGATCAGATTCGACTAGAGAGATTATCTCAGGGTCGACAGAGAATTCATAATCCTTATCGGTGATAAAGATAGGTGAAGTGGCAAACTTCGGGTCGTATTTCATCCTAGCTTCCAGAGATTTTTCCTTCCGCTTAACAAGTAATTTCTCGGCGTCATAGGCATCCTTACACGCCAGAAAATCCTCAGCTATCTCTCCCTCCATAACGTAACCCTGAGGTATA
The DNA here is from genome assembly GCF_904849725.1 of Hordeum vulgare subsp. vulgare. NCBI lineage: Eukaryota > Viridiplantae > Streptophyta > Magnoliopsida > Poales > Poaceae > Hordeum > Hordeum vulgare. The sequence goes on along the minus strand of NC_058524.1, from coordinate 335,143,719 downwards.
TCAAGCAATTCATATCTAGGAGAGCTAGATCTAACAGGAGCAAAAGCAGGTTCTATCTCAATAGTATTGACAGTTTCAGAAGCATCACGAGCATTGGCAGTAACTCTAGCAATATGAGCATCAAGGAATATCCCTACTCGAACATCAGGCAAAGTAGTGTCTCTAGCAGTATCAAGCATAGCATCTCTAGCAATATCAAGCATATCATCATCAGGCAAATTAGCATCTCTAGCATCATCAGGCAAAGCAGTATCAGGCATAGTAGCAAGCATAGCATCTCTAGCAGTAGCATCATAAGCATCATCAAGCACAGGCGACATATCAAGATTTCTAGCAGGAGGTGATGTCGCAAACTTACTCATAACTAAAGGTGAATCAAGTGCAGAGCTAGATGGCAATTTCTTACCTCCCCTCGTAGTTGAGGGCAAAACTTTGGTTTTTGGATCCTTCAGATTCTTCATAGTGATCGGCAGATATAAATGCCAAGTGACTCAGAGTATATAGCAATATCTCCCCGGCAACGGTGCCAGAAAAATGTTGACTCCGTAATAGCATACCTTCCCTTGAAACGGCACCAGAAGAATGCTGCTAGCACTCTCCGACAATCGAAACTAGAAGAGTGTTGTTGACGGCCCACCAGCACGTGGGATCGTAGCAGTTTTCGAGGGTAGAGTATTCGACCCAAATTTGTTGATCGCCTAATAGGAGGTGAGAGAATACTCTCCAGTATTAGCAGCTGAATGTGTCAGATTCAACCACACCTGAAAGATTAGTATCTGCAAGCAAAGTAGTAACAACAAAGTAGCGAGTAATGACAGTGGCAAGGAACAGTAGTAGTGACAGCAGTAGCAAGTAGCAACAGTAGCAAGCGACAGTAGTAGCAACAGTAGCAGCAGAGCAAGACAAGTAACAGCAGTAGCAACAGTAGTAACAACAGCTGTAGGTAGCAACAGTAGAAAGCAACAGTAGTAGCAGCAGTAGCAGGAGAGCAAGACAAGTAACAACAGCAGTAGGACAAACTCATAGGCAATGGGTTGGTGATTTGTTTGGATGATATTCATCATGCAACAGTTATAACACGGAGAGATATGTGGCTAGCTCCCGTTTGTCAATGTGATGTAGGCATGCATTTCGTGTGTCGTCATACATGCTTAGGGAAAATAACTTGCATGACATCTATTGTCCATCCCTCCCATGGCAGCGGGGTCCAAAAGGAAACTATGGGATATTAAGGTTCTCCTTTTAATAAAGAACCGGACCAACGCATTAGCACTTGGTGAACACATGAACTCCTCAAACTATGGTCATCACCGGGAGTGGTTCCGGTTATTGTCACTCCGGGGTTGCCGAATCATAACACATAGTAGGTAACTACAACTTGCAAGATCGGATCTAAAACACACATATATTGGTGACAACATAATAATTTCAGATCTGAAATCATGGCACTCAGGCCCTAGTGACAAGCATTAAGCATGGCAAAGTAGTAGCAACATCAATCTCAAAACATAGTGGATACTAGGGATCAATCCCCATCAAAACTAACTCGATTACATGATAGATCTCATCCTACTCATCACCGTCCAGCGAGCCTACGAATAGATTACTCATGAATGACGAAGATGTTCATGGAATTGGGGAGGGAAGAAGGTTGATGATGACGATGGTGACGATTTCCCCTCTCCGGAGCCCAAGACGGACTCCAGATCTGCCCTCGAGATGAAGAATAGGTTGTGGCGGCGCCTCCGTATCGCAAACGCGACGAAAACTTCTCTTTTTATTTTTTCTGGGACGAAAGTGAACTTATAGAGCTGGAATGGGGGCGGCAGAGCCGTGTGGGCCCCACAAGCTTGCCCACCGCCACCAGGGGGTGGCGGAGACACGGCTTGTGGCCCACTGGCCCTCCCCCTCAGGTGGATCTTCGCACAGGTATTTTTCATATTTTCCATAAATGATCTCCGTAAATTTTCAAGACGTTTGGAGAACTTTGATTTCTGCACAAAAATAACACCAAGGCAATTCTGCTAAAAACAGTGTCAGTCCAGGTTAGTACCATTCAAATCATGCAAATTAGAGTCCAAAACAAGGGCAAAAGAGTTTGGAAAAGTAGATACGATGGAGACGTATCATTGATCAAAACATATGCACCATTGGTCTAATGTGTTTTCCAAGTATATTTCAGAAAAGCTCAAAAGATGCTATGGCTTAAGGTTAATGTGGAGATACCCCTGGATGCAAGAAAGGAACAATATTGGCTCAAGCTTCAAGCTAGAAGACTCTCCATTTTTTATTTGTGACAAATCACTTTTGAGTCCATAGGTGTCGGCGAAAGGATCGACACCTATGGGGACCTCAAGGGTCCCCTTTTGCTGGTTTGGCGGGGAGAGGAGTTGCGGCAAGAGCAGAACCAATAGTCAGGGCCCGACAAGGTCTTTTTTACCAAGGTTCCGGCCGTGTGGTGCGTAAAACCCTACTCATGCATATGTTTAGTTATTCGTTTTGGGTTACTGTAGATCTGTCCCTTTTACAGCCTTTCGATTGGTCAAAAAGCCAAAAGCCCTTACTACTGAGCCTTGGTCCTCCTTTGATAGGCGAAGGGGTCACCACAGTGGCTCAGTGGGTGAATGGTGGGTTCACGAGATGAATAGCGCCAACCGACCGCCACAGTGTTACTGCGGTGCATTAAATTCTTCGACAGACTTCCCTAACCTCGTTCGGGGGGGTTGGATAGGTATCCACACATGGCAACTTCGGGGTGCTGCGCTGACGTGTGGGCGGACACGTGGTCCATGCATCGGCAATGGTGTGTTCATTGGTGGAGGCGTTCATAGGACGCCTTCGCCTCACCTTGGACCTTCTCTTCCTTCCCGGTAGGGTTACCTTGCCAGGGGCTCTTCTTGTTCCTCTCGGCAGGGAGGTGATGGCATGTCGAGGCCTTGTCAATCTTCCCGGCTAGGATGACTTGTCGGGGCTCAGTCCTTCTTCCTTGGTGGGAGGGTCCCGCCGTGGCATTGTTTATCTCCCCGGCAGGGAGGTCCTGCCGGGGTCTCTTCTTCTTTCCCAGCAAGCGAGGGCTTGTCGAGGGCTTGGAATCTGTTCTTGGTGGCTTCTGAGTCTTGCTTCCTCCCTAGGCTCCAGCGACGCGCCTTGCTGCTGCAGAGGGGCTGCCGGCGTCCGTGCACTAGTCCGGGGCACTAGAGACCCTAGTCTTTAGTGCAGCGACAGGAGCCCCCGGGCCTGGGCCACACACGCATGCGAGGCGTTGTTGGGCCAGGCCCAAAGTGGTGCGCGAACTTGAAGGCATCGGGCTTATCGGAATCGAGCCATTACATGATTTCTTTCCCCAGGTCGCGCATTGATCGCGCGAAGTGGGAAGATGCGCGACGTACACATGATGCCTCTTTATTCCCTGAAAACGCCTCTGTCACGTGTAGGACATGTGCAGCGGCGGTCGGGCAAGTGGCGATACTGGCCTCAAAATCCACGAGCATGGATGGACCCGCCCCTACATGCATTGGCGCATCAGGGCGGTTCCATGTTCCGCTCGCAACCTGAGGGCGATTGGGCGAGAGGGGCGGTGGCTTCTGGAGCGAGGAGGGTGGCCTCGGAGCTTTGCCCTATAAATTAGTGTCTTTGCATATAGGTTTTGCCCACCCATCTCACTCTCGAAGCCTTCCACGCCTATCGCCTTGTCTTCTCTTGTTTCTTTCACCCTTGCCGTGGGTACCCACCCCTAACCATGGTTAGGGGATGGGGCGGGCCTCTGTCGGCCGGAAGGGCGGCAAGGGGATCCTGCTTGGATCATTCCACAGCTTCATGGGCCGCAGCCAGCCGCAGCCCCGTCGACCGTGGCGGGAGAGGCTCGAGTGGCCGAGGACGCCGGGGACGTGGCCGAGGGAGGCGGAGCGCTACTCCAGCGTCTCCGCCTTCTTCTGGGCTCGTTCCGGCGGGAACTCACGTCGAAAGGACCCCATTGGAGTTCCTTGTCCAATTGCGACGACGCATGGGGACCCGGCTACAGCTCCCCCGCGCCTTTACCAAGGCGATGGAGGAAGAGAAGCTCCCGATGCTATGGCTACGGGTACATGGCTGCGGCAATGGTGCCGTACCGGTGGACGTAGAGCATCCGGGGCCCCGGCTCCTGTTCCTTGGCCGTGGGTGGGAGAGCTTCGCTCGTGCCCACAATCTATGGGATGTGCACATTCTCCGCTTTAAGATGACGGGTGACAACCTGCTCTCCGTCAAGCTATATGGGAGGTCAGGTGCGCGTCTTGGCTCCTGCGAAGAGAGCTCGAGCGGACTGATAGCACTTCCTCGTCTGGGTTGACGAGGAAGGGTCAGACGGCAGCGACAACGGAGACGAGTCAGGTCCTCGGTAGGTCAAGCCTGCGTATGAGGATCTGACCTCGGACTGACCGCAAGTCGCACCATCGCTGTCAGCCCGTAGCCCACCTCGTCCTGATCCGAGACCTATGCGCCGGTTCCTCGTCTTCTCAGCAGTTTCCAGAGTTTGGCTCCGTCTTCCCTCCTCGCCCCGTTCTCCTCTGCGCAATGCTGGCCCAGGAGGAACCAGCCTGGATTGCGCAGAGGGTCCTGCCGCCTTTTTGTCTTCTGGAACTTCACTTCCTCCGCATAGGTCTTTCCTCATCAAAAGACAGAGTCTTTAGGTTAGGACAACAATGATTTGTAAGTGGTATCAAATGTATGCAGACAAATGAATGAATAGATGCATCCTTTATTTGACTCTCGTTTTGTATGATTATTCCTTTGCACTTTCCGAATGCTTGCCGGCTTGACTTATCCTGCCGCGAGTACTTAGAGCAGCGGATCCTCAGAAAACCCAACAGAGGAGGTCGTCACCGGCAAGACTCCTTGCCACACTCAGTGCAACCATGTAAATCGTCGAGCGCGGCTCGAGGCGAAATAAGGTGCTACGTAGCCGTCCGAAACATTGAACGAGTTCGAAATGAGATGAGGGCGCTTTGTGGCCGCTCAAGTCATTGAACAGGCTCGAAACAAAGTCGGAGTGCATTGATACTAGCAAGGTCCATCTGCGCGCGAGATTCTCATACAAAAGTTGATGCTTCAAAAGGATACAACTAATCTACCAAGAGTCTGGCAAAAAGTTTGCCTCTGTACTTATCTGGTGCGTCATGGCATTTCTAGCGGCAGCGTCTGAAGGTGCTGCCGGGGAGGAATATCCATACCCCCGGCAAGCTAATGTCGCCTCCAGCGGCCTCCTTGCCGACGAGGTTCTCGCCGGTGGCCTTTGGCCACTCTGAAAGAAGTAGGCGCGCCGGGGCATATCACTTTCTCATCACTTTTGCAAGAGATTTGCTGGCAGAGCCCCCGAGCGCATCTTTTTGGCGTCACAATGCTCCAAGGAGAAATGCGAGCAGGAGGGCGCATAAAGTGGCGGTTTGGGGCCTCGGACGTGTCCTCGACGACCATGCAACACTCGAGAGATGTGCGACGCTCGGAGTAAGCGTCAGAGGCCTCGCCGAAGCCCCATGTCACGCCCTAGACAACTGCATGAGCGTTCCAAGGAGGTGTGTCGGCCGGGAGATGCAGAGCTCGGGGCTTCCGCTCCTTCCACCCGCGCTCACATAGCACCTATGAAGGCGCTCTGAGCTCTCACGCGGGAAGAGCAGCCACATCCCCCTCCCACTCAGGGAAGATGTTGCGGCAAATTGAGATCCGTGGAGCCGTCGAGCGGCTCGCCGGATCAGGGCGGCGCTGACGCCGACCTGCTTCCGGTGATCCCCGTACCTAGCGCGCCAAAGATATCGGCCAAACGATCGACACCTATGGGGGCTTCAAGGGTCCCCTTTTGCTGGTTTGGCGGGGAGAGGGGTCGTGATAAGAGTAGAACCAACAGTCAGGGCCCGGCAAGGTCTTTTTAACCCAGGTTCAGGCCGCGTGGTGCGTAAAACCGTACTCCTGCATTTGTTTAGTTATTCGTTTTGGGTTACTGTAGATCTATCCCTTTTACAGCCTTTCAATTGGTCAAAAAGCCAAAAGCCCTTACTACTGAGCCTCGGTCCTCCTTTTATAGGTGAAGGGGTCACCACAGTGGCTCATTGGGTGAACGGTGGGTTCACGAGTGGAACAGCACCGACCGACCGCCACAATGTTACTGCGGTGCATTAAATGCTTCGACACACATCCCTGACCTCGTCACGGGGGGTTGGACATGTACCCACCGACGTGGGGAGGACGTGTGGGCGGACGTGTGGTCCATGCATCGACGGTGGTGTGTTCGTCGGTGGAGGAGTTCACAGGACGTCAAGGCGCCCTGGGCCCGCAGCTCTCCTTGGGCCTTCTCTTCCTTCCCGACAGGGTTACCTTGCCGAGGGCTCATCTTGTTCCTCTCGGCGGTGAGGTGATGGCCTACCGAGGCCTTGTCAATCTTCCCGGCAAGGATGCCTTGCCGGGGCTCAGTCCTTCTTCCTTGGCGGGAGGGTCCCGCCGTGGCATTGTTTATCTCCCCGACAGGGAGCTCCTTACGGGATCTCTTTGTCTTTCCCATCAAGCGAGGGCTTGTCGAGGGGCTTGCAATCTGTCTTGCTTCCGCCCTAGACTCCAGCGATGCATCTTGCCGCTGCACAGGGGCTGTCGGCGTCCGCGCACTAGTTCGGGGCACTGGAGACCCTAGTCTTTAGTGCACCGACAATAGGAAAGAAAATACTATTAAAGGGGGGTGAGGTAGTAAAATGAACTGATTGCTCAAATGCTCAAAATTAGCCACCAGAACACTCCGTCATTTTTCCCACATATCCACTCTCTCAAGTTCCACATTCACAACTTCGGTGTCACCAACATTTCCACATTGTACCCACCGAGTTTGAACCTTAGACAGAACCCTAGCCATTCCCACCAAATCGGTGCAACCGAAACTGCATTGGTGCTACCGAAATCAGTGTGACCACCATTTTGTTGCCAAGATACACAAAATCAGAATTCCCAAGGTTGAGTATCGGTGCCACCGAGTTTGTCCATCTGACCGTTAGTCACCTTTTCGGTGCCACCGAGATTCAAACGTTCACACCTTTAGTACTAGTCGCTACCTCCGAGTTCTCCACTTTGGTGTCACAAAGTTTGCACTTCTGTGTGTAACGGTTGGATTTTGGCTGCTGCCTATATATACCCCTTCACCCACCTCTCATTCGTGGGAGAAGCACTCAGAACACACACTTAATTTCTAGATCCATTTTTTGAGAGAGAACCACCTGCTCATGTGTTGAGACCAAGATATTTTAATCCAATCATTCGAAACTTGATCTCTAGACTCCCCAAACTGATTTCCACCAAATCAACATGTCCTACCCATTCATATTCTGTGAGAGAGTGATTTGTGTTGAGGAGACTATCCTTAGTAGCACAAGAGCAAGGAGTTCATTGATCTACCACATTTATTATCTTTTGGAGGGTGGTGCCTCCTAGATTGGTTATGTGTGCTACTGCAGCAAAAGACCTTCCAACGGCGCCAGAAATTGGCATGTTGACGAAAGACTATTCTTGTCTTTATACTCCTCGGCAACGGCGCCAGGAATCCTTCTGCTACGGCTACGCCTTTAGGAACTTCCTTGAAAAATATGCAAAGGATTCCCCCGTGGCCTTGGAGCCTTGCGTTAGTGTTTCCTCAAAGCAGAAAGGGTGATGTAGCACAGCGGCGGTAAGTATTTCCCTCAGTTTTGAGAACCAAGGTATCGATCCAGAGGAAGGATTGCGTCCAGTCACAAGTCCCTGCACAAACACAAAGAGCTTGCACCCAACGCTATGAAGGGGTTGTCAATCCCTTATAGATTGTTTGCAAAGTGAGAACTGAAAGCAAAAAGTAAACAAAGCAAAGTAAAAGTGAAAGTGGATACGATAGTTGTGAATAGACCCAGGGGCCGTAGTGTTCACTAGTGGCTTCTCTCATGAAAGCAAATAGACGGTGGGTGAACGAATTACTGTCGAGCAATTGATAGAACTGCGCAAAGTCGTGACGTTATCTATGGCAATGATTATATCTATAGGCATCACGTCCAAAACAAGTATATCGATACTTTCTACATCTACTACTACTAGTAGAATGCCCGTGCGTTACTACGGGCCTAGTAATTTTTTTGAATGCATATATATACTTAAAACTTGATGAGTTTTGACCCCCTTCCAACGCCATTGCCTTGGAACCATTGTTGATGGACCACTTAAACCTCTTCCGTTTCATTGTGCTACACACATTGACTTTACAAATTAAATACAACACATGGACAAATATTGTACCTGACATATATTAATTATCATAGGTGATGTATGCATCTACTGATTATCAAAGGTTCCATTAATCAACATGGACGGATGGCACACATGAGTCAGCGCATTGCAATGCTGATTTGGCACATGAACAAGACATGATGTTTCTACTTTTTAGTTCATTACACAATTCTTCGAAGGACAGCTCCATCCTCCATCATCACACAATTATGTACGTGAACCAAAAGAAGATTAGTACTTAGAAACTAATCAATTGTTGTGAGAGAACAATGTATAGTATGCGTAAACTATCATGTACGCTAATGACATTACCACATGGATTAAAAGCCAAGTAAAGTTGTATATCAAAACTATATCTCCGCCAAAAGTTTCATCTCGAGCTTAACCTAAAGGAATTCAACAATTAAAGCTTCAAAATCGTATCAAAATAGTAGGAATTTAATAATGTTCATTATTCCATAGAAGTTCTGGAATAGACACCATGCAAAACCTAAAGGACAAGCAAACCATAGTAGTTTGTATGAAAATGATTAGCATCATGAAAGAACAATTTTATTGAATTTTTTCCTTTTGGAGGTACTGACATGCACCTTTTGTTTTGACAGTTGACACTCCTATGCTCGGTCGACGTGAAGCAGATATCAGAAATAAGTAAAGAATTATCTTCAAAGTTCTTTGGAATATTATGTTACTTTCCTTCTACATATACTAACCGATTTTTTGCGGCAATCATGTGGCAAAACAATATGCTTCTATTTGAAGATAGAGTTTATTCATTAGGACTTTAATGTTTGCATAACCTGATCAATCTACAATGTTATAGTTTGAACCCACCAAAATAACCATACGGAAATTTCCCTCTTATAGGGAACCATTGCTCCAACAGCTGGACTACGCGCCCGCCACCATATCCTCTCTCGAAGAGGCGCAGAGGTGCACCGCACCGTGCCCGTCGTCTTCCATTTTGTTCAGCAACTTCCCTTCTTGAAAGCACATTCTGAAGGCAGTGCGTGGTGACTCATGTGTGCGTGCAGGTAGTAAAGGCGGTGGGTGGAGCGGTCAGGTGCTGGTGGACAGCGGAGTAAACAAAATTACAATTGATTTCCTGTGTGGTCTAGAATAGAAAATAGTACATTACAATGTTTTGATAATGTGGCATCCTAGAAATCGTCATGTTTTCTAGTACGATATTTCTTAGCACCATGTTTCATTTTTTCCCTCATGAAGAAACCATGTACCAAGCAATACTATAGTCGATCTCTACAACTACAAGAGACCCAATGATTGTGCTTGCTACCTTGACAACAATGACTTGTGATCACAAATTCACCTTCATAAGTACTACCAAGTGCAGATTTCATAATTAACAAAACATTATATATACAACATATATATAAGTGTTATAATAACGTTTTATGAATTAGTAATGAATAGGAAGTACTTGCATAATTTAATGAGCATATTGCAAATTTATGTTTGACACGGATAAATATATAGTAACTGAAGCAAAGATTTTCCTAAAAATAGGCGAGGAACCATGTGAAGATATTATGGAGAAAACTTACCATCCATGGATGACTTTCTATAGGTGTTCTTCAGGAACTCGACAAAGAATGATCATTGTGAGTAAGCATCACTGGTCCAAAGAAATGTCAAAGTTACCAACAGTTATTACTAAAAGATGTTGCAACTTCTCCATACATGTTATGTTTGTAAATCGGTGTCAAATGAAGAGTAGTACATTACATTTTTGAAATAATTAGTGTGTCTTATGTTCAGAGCTACCGAACAAGAGGCGATCACACTGCTTCTGAATCTTTTTCTGAGCACATCTTGGAAAGGTTGTTTGTATCTAACAGGATACATGCAAGCTGAGGGCACACCCACAGAACATAATCAGGCGTGCTAGTTTAAATTGCGCACAATGGTCGCTAGAACAGGTAGAAAATACACCAACCAGAAATTTACTTATGTCCAGGCTCGGAAATGCTCATTGGGGAGGACTGTGCAAACTGAGCTCGCCTAGAAGAAAAAAACAAGTGTGTCTATAAGGTAGATGTTGTAATCATATAAATCCTTCAGCAGACAAACCAAAAGTACTGAGCACAACTACACGATATTACCTCACCGTTTGATCTTGAAATATCACGGACCACCACCACCATGGTGGCCCGTGGATCCGCTGTTAATCCTTTCATATCAACCAAATTCAGTTCAGCCTCTTTTTTTACGTTGTTCAGTTCAGCCTCTCAAAGTCAGCATCATATACATCTGCTTTCTCCGGATGTATGTGCAGGAACAAGTCGTCAATAAGAACAAAAAATCACTTGCCGCACGTGCCGGACCCCGCTCGCTGGGCTCCGCTCCATGGTCAAAGTTGTCCTACCATGGCGGGCTCGAGATCCTATATATAAGTCAGTAGTGTGTCATCATGTAGTTGAGATATGATTGCATCAAAATACTGAAAAACGATCATTCAGGATTTAGCAGAAAGAAAATTGAGGTGTACAAGAGCAATTCCTCAACCACTTTATGGGCACAACATACACTTTAATCTATCCAGAAACTAAGTAAACATTATATTACAGAATATAAAGAAATATTATATCCAGAAACTAAGTAAACGATCAAAATATTATATTAAAGAAATAAGATGTCGACCCATCCTAGAAATCTTGTAAGGAGCATGTTTAGCATAGTGTTGACACTACCCGAAGGATTATAACCACGTATATTAAGGGTTCACAGGACACTGAGAGCACAAGTAATTTGCACGCTATCTACCCACAGGCAGGGAGCTTTACTTTATCTCTATCTATAAACCCAATATTTACATGCTATAATTAAAATCCAGACTTTGAATGACAAGTTACATTATGATTGTGACATGGATAGTTGGACACACTGATGCATACTTCATAGGGATAACTCATCGGAATTATCTTAGCGCCTGTGCGTTGCCATGGAAGGAGAGGAAAAAAGCCACACTAATCACATAGAAAATATGTTTATGCCTTGCAGTGGGAGCATAAGTGTTCAACCTGCATGGGGAAGAAATCGGTCAAATGATCTTTTCCTAAAATCTAAGATATACACCCAAAAAAATACATATTGTAGGCAAAAAAGAACCAAAATTTGAAAAAAAAATTGCATATTAATGAGGGTATGATGATGCCTCAAGGCATGTAGTATGGGCATGTACATCGCAAGGAAAAACAAAAAATAATAGCATTAGTAATTTATGTGTATGTATAAAAGTACCCCCTCCTTTTCTAAATATAAATATGTTTAGAGACTCCACTACAACCTTTATATAGATGTATATAGAAATATATTAAAATGTAAATTCACTCATTTGCTCCATATTTAATCGTTAATATTTTTTAAAAGGACTTATATTTAAGAACGAGAGAGTAAATTCAAACTGCATGCACCACATAATGTAGCAGTGGCAATATGTAGACAGAGAGGGACATGGGCGAATATTGTCACCCATAAATTCAAAGCGTGAAGTCGTGTATAACAAAGTGATAGGCATCTGCATAAATATTTAGCAATTAGTAATGCAATAGAAAAACTAACCTTAATAATTGATCAATGTTAGCTTACATGTGTGATTGTTAAGTTCTTCCTCTGCATACCTAGACATGCAAATTAACCCAAGTGAGCATCGATTTTCTTCTACACAAAAGCACCATGGAAACAATGAGTTATTTTTGAATCACTTATTTTGAAACGAAGGGAGTACATAATAGGTTGTTGCACTAAACTAGCTGACAATCGTCCCCATCACCAGAGAACACGCGACCGTCGCCACGAGCGGCGATGCAGCCTCTCCTCGGCCGTCTTGCAGCTATGTCCACGTGAAAGTCACGAATCTATCTAGGATTGGGTTCAGCAATGGCAACATGCTGGCAGCATCTTGACGGTGCCGCCCAATGGAGTGGGCTGCAGATTCGTCGACTCTAACCACCATCCACCAAAACATCAATCAGAGCGGCGCACAACAGCATCTTCTGCATATACAAAACATGTATCAAAGAGAAAACTTGATCGGCATGCATCCTTCTACATTATAATCCACCTGATTAACAGGTTTGACAGGAACTGGTGCCAAATTTAGTAGGTTGGTACAACCAACTCCTGACACCAATACAAACTCATCATAAGATACATTCCAAAGAACAGGAGTTATACAATGTAGAACTGAAAAACAAATCCAAAAGAAAAAAAGGTGAACCACCTGGGTCACCAAAATTCTGGAACACTCGGAGACTCAGAGAATAGTAGAGAGAAAACTGACGGATCACACACTTGTACGCATGTGGAAATTAATACGCCGGAACAAATCGAGAGGTTCACCTGTAAGTGAAACACAATTTTGGCAAGAACAAAATCGACAACAGTACACCTCCACCGCCCCCTCTGCACCCACCCATCCACAGCTGCACAGAGGCCAATCGGAGAAAGGAAGAGAAAAACTTATACCAAACTATATGCATAATCGATATTGGAGCAAACTCACCAAGCGCCCGAACTCGGTGATCAGGAAGTTGACCTCCGCGCCCTTGGGAAACCTGTAGCCGCCGACCTCCGTGTCGCTCTGTATGCCATGAGGGAGGAGGAAGTGGGCCGGTGGGTGGAGCCGCAGCCCCTCGAGGACGACGACCTTCAGGTACGACATCCCCTGCAGGTCGCCTTCGCTGAGCTCCGGCTTGCTCCTGACCTCCTCGTAGACCTTGGCCTGCTTGTCTGGATGGTTCACCAGCTCCGCCATGATCCACTCCAGCAAGGTCACTGTGCTGTCCGTGCCACCGCTCAAGAACTCGGAGCAGAGGCTGACGAGCTCAGAGTCCGTGAGTGGGCGGTCGCCTTCGTCCGCCACACGGAGCGCAAGAAGCGAGTCGGCGTAGCATGGCGGGTCATCGGCGCCGCGGGGCATGGAAACAGAGCGCCTTGCTTCGATCAGCGGGAGCAATATCTCATCCTGCCTCCGGCGGACGGCAAGGTGCGCCTCCCATCGCTTGCAGAAGAGCCTCTTGGTGAGCGTCGGGAAGAAGGAGGAGATGGGGAAGCCGGTGATGGTGCGGACGACCCACAGCTGCATGTCCTGCATCTCGTCGAGCACCTCCGGGGAGAGCGTGGCACCGAGGCTCATGTACAACAGCAGGTCGAACATGGCGTTTTGGAACAGCGTCCTCACCTCTACGCGGTCTTCGGCACCGACGCGCACGCGGAGGTCGCGGACGAGCGTGTCGCGCATCCGGCGCCTCATGGGCGCGAACTGGCTGACGCAGGCCGGGTGCAGCGCCTCGGAAGCGAGGTTGCCGCGGACGAGGCGCCAGTAAGGCCTGTAGGGCGCAGCGCTGATGTTGCGGGAGCCAGACGTGAAGAGGAGCCCGGGCTCGAAGAGTCGCGGCCGGTCGGCGAAGGTGGAGTCGCCCTGGACGAGGATGCGGTGGGCGAGGCGGCGGTCGCAGACGAAGACGAGGGCGCAGAAGAGGCGGGTGGAGATGATGGGGTCGTAGCACGCGTGCAGGTCACGGAGGAGCGGCGCAAGGTGGAAGATGGACTGCCGGAGTGTACGGATATGGCCAGATCAAAGCTACATCGGACGGATCAACGATAAAATTGACCGGGAAATTCCTCGAACCCGTGACAAAATGGATCGAACTAATACGATTAGATTAGAGCGAGGGGAGGGGAGGGGAAAGCGAATCCGATCCAGCCGAACCGATTAGGGTCTGCATACGTACATTTTATTGATGATCTTGTCGCGCGCCTCGGACAGGAGCTGCGCGCACCAGTCGCCGGCGGCTCGGTCGGGTCAGCGCCGCCGCCGCTGCCGCCAGTCGCGGGATCCGACCCGTGGGAGGGGCGCGAGTTGGGGTCCATGGCCGCCGGCCACGGGATCCGACTCCTGGGTGGGGCGCGAGTTGGTGTCCATGGCCCGGATGGGTGGTTGACGATTTTACGTCTCGAGGGGATGGAGATGGAGGAAGTGAGAGCCTCCGCCTGCCTGCCTGCCATCGCGAGCGTCGTTGGTGAGGCGTTGAGACGGTGCAACACTGGTTTTTTTGGTTGAACCCTTTGGTTTTTGGAGGGTTGGAGAAATCGGTGGGAGGACGTGCGGGACGACTTTTAGCGTAGGAGGGGGATTGCTGGAGGTCGAACCATCACGACGGCAGATCCCCCTTTAATAGTAGACATTACTCCACACGTCGACCGCTATCTAGCATGCATCTAGTGTATTAAGTTCATGAGAACAGAGTAACACCTTAAGCAAGATGACATGATGTAGATGGACAATCTCATATCTACGATAAAAGCCGATCTTGTTATCCTTGATGGCAACAACACGATGTGTGCCTTGCTACCTCTTCTGTCACTGGGAAAGGTCACCATACGGTATGAACTCAAAACCAAACACTTCTCCCATTGCAAAAATCATAGATCTAGTTGGCCAAACAAAACCCAAGACTCGGAGAGACTTACAAGGATATCAAATCATGCATATAATAAATCAGCAAAGACTCAAATATAATTCATAGATAATCTGATCACGAATCCACAATTCATCGGATCTCGACAAACACACCGCCAAAGAGGATTACATCGGATAGATCTCCATGAAGATCATGGAGAACTTTGTGTTGAAGATCCAAGAGAGAGAAGAAGCCATCTAGCTACTGACTACGGACCCGTAAGTCTAAAGTGGACTACTCACAAGTCATTGGAGAGGCGATGATGTTGATGTAGAAGCCCTCCAACTCCAAAGTCCCCTCCGGTAGGGCACCGGGAAGGGTCTCCAGATGAGATCTCGCGGAAACGGAAGCTTGCGGCGGCGGAAAAGTGTTTTCGTGGATGCCCTGATTTTTTTTCTGGATTTTAGGAAATATGTAGGCGAAAGAGCTAGGGCAGGGGAGCGCCAGGGAGGCCACAAGCCTGGTAGCCGCCGCCCCCTGGTGGCCGCTACAGGGCTTGTGGGCCCCCTGTGGCTCTCCTGCCTTGGCCCTCAAGTCCCCCGATCTTATTCTGTTCTGGAAAAATTTATTTCAGGGATTTTATTCCGTTTGGACTCCGTTCCAAAATCAGATCTGAAAAGAGTCAAAAACACAGAAAAAATAGGAACTGACACTTGGAACTGAATTAATAAGTTAGTCCCAAAAAAGATATAAAAGGTATATAAAACATCGAAAGTTGAGAAGATAACAACATGAAACCATCAAAAATTATAGATACGTTTGAGACGTATCAAGCATCCCCAAACTTAACTCCTGCCCGTCCTCGAGTAGGGAAGTGATAAAGAATGACTTTTTGATGTTTTCATGCTACCTAGCATAGATGTCCTTTGTAACTCCTCTTATCTGACTTGAATGTTCAGATCCATTAGACTCAAAACAATAGTTTGCTCACTACTGGAATCCAGAAATTTGCCGTCTGCTTGGCCTTTGCCGTCAGCTCACACATGGCAAAGGTACTCTTTGTCGTCAGCTGCCACAGTGCTGACGGCAAAGAGGTGGCAGATGGAAAAAGATTATTTTGCCGTCGGCCACTTCTTTGCCGTCCGCTGGCCGACGGCAAAGAGCCCTAAGCGGACGACAAAGGGAGGGCGGACGGCAAAGCCCCGCCACACAACGGCCGAAACGTCACCCCACACACCCCTCCCCTTTGCCGTCTGCTTGGGGCCCTTTGTCGTCCGCCTGGGAGCGCGGCGGACGGCAAAGGTGACGGCGGCCCACCACCCAACCACCCACCCGGTGCTTCCCCCCCCCCCCGGGGGACCTTTGCCGTCAGCCTAGGAGCGCGGCGGACGGCAAAGGGCCGGCAGCCTAGCCACGTCCACGCGCACCCCCGCCCCCTTCCAACCGTTCCCACGTAGCCCCCCTCCAACCCTACCGACGTCCCGCGCCGCCGCTGCCCTGCACCGCCGCTGCCCCGCGCCGCCGCTGCCCTGCGCCGCCGCCTGCCTCGCGCCGCTCCTCCTCCCTGCCCCGCGCCACCGCCTGCCCCGCGCCGCTCCTCCTCCCTACCCCGCGCCGCCGCCAGCCCCGCGCCGCCCCTCCTCCGTGCGCCGGCCACTCCCCTGTCGCCTGCCCCTCCCGGCGCCGCCCCTCCTCCCTGCGGCACCCCTCCTCCCTGCGCCTCCTCCCTGCGCCGCCCCTCCTCCCTGCACCGCCCTTCCAAGATAGGTAAATTTATTTCTATTTTTTTGTTTTTTTCTCTTTTGTCATTTTTAGGTTCATGGTAATTAGTTTGTGGTAATTAGTTTGTTAGGCTATACTATATATGCTAATTGTTTATGGTAAAATTAATGACACGAGGATGATAACATTAGTTGTCAAGCATGATGTGTTTTTTGGTTTTGTTTCTATTTAATGGTATTTGTAGTTTGAAAACGCTGATGTGTTCTGTGTCACACATGTGTTCTCACAGTACCTCTTCATCGGAATGGCTAAAAAACAATATTTTTTTTGACTCGGGAGTACTGATGATGTGTTTCAAGAAAAAAGTGGTGTCATTAGAAAAGAAAAAGGTTTAGGGTTGAGCACATTATTCTATCTTCGAAGATCGACCCGGTACCCTCCCAAAAAAAAGATCGACCCGGTCCAGCTGATTCATGAGCACAGCGACGTGGGAAGCACTATGTTGTGGTGTGTGTGCTTCCACCGGACAAAACAATGAAATTTTGAAACATGGACGCGGCGCCGGACCAGGCGTTGACGGCGGAGGCGGCGGCCGTGCTCTCCCCGAGCGGGCCGGTCAGGTAGCTGATGAAGTTGGAGGAGATGCCGTAGTACGCGAACCCCCGACCCCGACGCCACTGACCCCTGACCCCCGACGCCACTAACCCTCGACCCCCTACCCCGACCGTGACGCCACTGACCCCCAACTCCCGAGCCCGGATACCTCTTTGGCCTCTTGTTGACCGAAAAGACCCCAACCCCCGACGCTAGTGACCCTCAACCCCCGACAACACTCACCCTCGACCCCCGACCCCGACCCCCGACGCCACTTACCCCCGATCCCCGACTCCCGACGCCACTGACCCTCGACCCCCGACCCTCGACCCCCGACAACACTCACCCTCGACCCCCGACCCCTACCCCGACCCCCGACGCCACTGACCCCCGACCCCCGACGCCCGACGCCACTGACCCTCGACCCCCGACCCCCGACCCCCGACAACACTCACCCTCGACCCCCGACCCCCTACCCCGACCCCCGACGCCACTGACCCCCGACCCCCGACGCCCGACGCCACTGACCCTCTACCCCCGACCCCCGACCCCCGACAACACTCACCCTCGACCCCCGACCCCCTACCCCGATCCCCGACGCCACTGACCCCCAACCCTCGAGCCCCGACACCTCTTCGGCCTCTTGTTGACCGAAAAGACCCCAATCCCCGACGCCAGTGACCTTCGACCCCCGATGACACTGACCCACATAGTTATGAGTTAGGTCATATAGTTATGTTAATTATAAAAACATCATATTTGTGTTGATCGGGTGAATTTCAATGTGCAGTTGTTCGACGACCTCCACGTGCGTTGGACGAGCTCCGCCCTTGCGTTGTTGGTGAGCACAAATGACTTCTCCTCCTACCCCCTTAATTTGCTCTGTCCCGGTCTTCGTGCCGATGAAACTTGCTAGCTATAGGTTTCTTCAATCAAGAGTATGCGTGACCAGTATGCGTCTCCCATTCGAAAGGGCGACATCTATAAATATGCATTTCTTTGCATATTTATAACCGCCATCCTTTCGAATTGTCCAACATTATCCATGGACAGCCCGAGTATGTGTAGATTGGGTTTGTTTTTCCCGTATGCTGTGCTCCGGATCTGATGGGGAATTTCGTCAATGCCTCCCCTGTTGTTCTCCGGGTACACATCCTCTCTGCTTATTGCCGAGACGTGTATCAGGAGAACAACGGGGAGGTGCTGTCGAAATTATGCGTCGCATCTGGAGCAGAGCATGGGAAAACGAACCCAGTCTACACATACTCGGGTGGGATTAGGACCTATCTTTACCTATTAGCGTGTAGGTTGCATGGACGTAATAAAACTGACAAACTTGATTAGCGTATGAATATAGATGATGAATTATATATTTATTTCTTGTGCCCCCATAGGTAGCTAGGCAACATGAGTGATCGTGCTTGGATGTACACTGGTCACCCTAGTCAGAAAGAACCGCTCTACTTCACCCCAGAACATTGAAGTAGACAGCGACAGTGAATCCGTCTTAATCCCTGAGCCCGAACAGGAAGAGCTGGAAGAAGAAGAGGTTACTGCTGCGGATGACCTGTCACTTCTTGAACGATTACATAATGGTGGCCTTCCGCATGTTCTTCTAGATAGTGATGATGATGATGCATTTATTGATGATAGTGATGATCATGATGCATTTATTGACCCCGAAGCATATATAGACGAGGACGATTGTTATTAGTTCATGTCAGGTATTCAACTATTATACTATATATAAATTTTGAGTTCATGTTAGGTATTCAATTTTTATTAGTCATGTTGGTATTTATGTTGTACTAATTTCATTTACTCTTTGTCATGACAGGTGTTGAAAGATGGTGGGAAAGGGTCGAAAGCACGCCGCGGCTGCTTCTTCGTCGGCGGGTGATGGGATGGGTACTTCCATTCCTGCCTCGCCTCTTCGAAGAGTGTTGCTCTCTACTATGCACGGAGCGCCCCCCGTGAGAGGAGGTCGACCACCCGCGAAGCCGAGAGGCACTAAAGGTACACGTTGTATTCATGTTGGTATTTATGTTGTACTCATGTTGTATGCATATTGGTATTTATATACATTTTATTACTCATGTTGGTATTTATGTTGTACTAAAGGTACACGTGGCCACGGGAGAGGTAGGGCTACACGGTCTCCGCCACCACCCCAAGCTGATTCACCTGAGCACAGGAGGACTTCTAGGGTGGATTCGTCTGAGGTGGAGGCTACACGGTCTCCGGTTCACGAGCCTCGGGTCGACGAGCCTCAGGTCGACGAGCCTTCGACCCACGAGACTCGTGTCCCAGAGGATTCCTTCCAGACGACTGCGGAGCACAGCAGGGATGAGGGTACGTCCCAAGAGACCCAGTGGGATACCTGGCCTGAGCCAACTGGCCATGCTGGTAGCGACGAGGAGCTGGGTGAGGGGGATACCGTCTACCAGCGTGGTAGTTCGGGGCTCCCGCTCGTGCCAGCGACCCCCGACCAGAGGTGGTCGATTAGGCCAAATGGGGACAAGTAAGTTAATTTACTCTTATTTAACCTTTTGTCTTCGCGTTTTCTCAAATATCTAATGTTTTGGCTTCAATTTGTCATACTGTAGGGGTTGGATTGTTGCCAAGGGTGTCCGCAAGCCCAACAGCGTCCTTGGTGTTCTTTGCCGTCAAAACTTCCCAGGGTTTGTTACGTTGCCCGGTCGGGAGCGAGAGGTAGGGATGACCTGGGAGCACTACTTGGGTGCCCCGGCCCCGCCGGAGGTGGATATCGACGGTGTTTTGTGTGACACGAGGGCGGACATGGTGATCCGAAAGTTCTGGGTAATTTCTCTTTCACACAATTATAAATTAACCATAGCTATTTATTGTACTAATCGGTGTTGTCTCGTTTGTAGACCTTCTACAGGTGTGAGGAGGGATACGAGGACGACGCGGCAAAGGTTATCGAAACCGAATGTCGCCGCCTACTTCAAAACTTTCGGCACGAGGCTCGGGTGCAGGCTATTCGAGACTACTATGCCACGCGGCGTATTAGGATTGATAAGGCGAAGTGCCGTGATGCTAAGATGGAGAAGGAGAATTACATGAAGGTGATTACATATTATTAAGGCTTTGTAGTTAGTTTCCTTGATTTGGTTCTTACGCACTCAAATTTCTCTTTATTAACTTAGGTGCCCCCGAGATGGTGTGTGGATAAGATGGATTGTTGGGAGGCCTTGGTGGATCAGTGGTGCTCCGAAACGTGGGAGACCAGCCACAACAACGCCAAGGAGAGGCGTGGCAAAATGGTTGGCGTGCCACACCATCAAGGGAGCGTCAACTTAATCCAATTTGGCGAGAACTGGGTATGTGGTTTGCTTCATGCCTCATGCAATTCATTCTTAATGCTATCTTGAGCCCTTTACCAATACAATTTTGTGCTCTCTCTCTCTTTTAGGCGCGTCACAATAAGACGGAGGCGCCACAGATGTACGACCTGTATGCGATGGCCCATACTGCCTCGTACAAGAAGGTCAAGGCATTCTCTGAGTCTGACCTCGAGCATCCAGAAAACTTCACCAACATCTCCTCCCATGACAAGCTCGTGAAGTACAGAGATCACGGGAAGGCGAGGAAAGGGGAGGACTTTAACCCGAGCGAGGGGCCTATTGATCCAGAGCTGGTGATGATAGCTGGCAACGGGAGGCCCCATGGCTCGATCGCCATTGGAGACGGCCTTATACGTTGTCCTAGCACTCTCCGGCAGATAAAGGCACGCCAAACGAGCTCTTGTCCGGAGATAACACGTCGTCCACGGCCAGTCGAGCTCGCCATCGAGGTTAGTTTAATGGACTCAACTATCTTTCCGCATTATGTTGTCCGTTGGAACCAATATGATTACATTGCTAACAATGAGTTGTGTTGCAGGCTGCTATTCAGAAAGAGAGAGCGGCAATGCAGGCGGCTATGGCGGAGAAGGATAAGGAAATTAGGGAGCTGGAGGAGAGGACGACTGCATTGGTGGAGGCGGAGAGGGCACGGAATGAAGCGTCTACCAGGGCCATATACGAGCTCTTCGTGGTAAGTTTCTTATTCATGTTATTTAAAATCTTGCATTTGAATGTCCGTTTCATTAATAAATAAAAAGTTTGACCTGTCGAAACCAAATGTACAGTCTATGTGCGAGAAGAACGGCCAAGTCCCTCCGCCGATGCTAGTCATTAACGTGGCGGGGACGGTGAGTTTCATTTCAGTGGAGTGATCTTAAGAGTGTCCTCATGCTAACTACACATTGCAAACGACGTTTGGTGCAGAATATGTCCCGAAACGCATCGCACGACCCTTCTACAGTCGAGCCTTCTCCAGGGCAGCCTTCTCCAGGTGAAACAAGCCAGAGCCACCGTGCTTCACCCTAACTTAGGTATGTTATTTCTAGTGTTTTAATAAAAAATAGCTAGACTTCCATCTAATGACATAATTAGCTTAGTTAGCTCCAAAATAGCTAGACTTCCATCTAATGACATAATTAGCTTAGTTAGCTCCAAAATGGCCTATTTAATAAAAAATGACCTATACTTAGCTCCAAAATGGCCTTCTTCCTCCTTCTCCTTCTTCTTCTCCTTCTCCTTCTTCTTTTCTTCTTCTTCTCCTCTTCCTTCTTCTCCTCCTCCTCCTCCTCCTCCTTATTTTACTTCTTCTTCTCTATCTCTTCTTCTACGTAGCTTAGACTCCTCCAAGAAAGGCTAAATTGGCTAATTATCCTACGAAATGACATAATTAGCGTAGTTAGCTCCAAAATGGCCTATTTAATAAGAAATGACCTATACTTAGCTAATTATCCTCGAAATGACATAATTAGCTCCAAAAATGCATTCTTAGCCAATTTAGCCCGAAGAAGGGGACAAGAAGAGAAAAAGAGGAAAAATGAAAGGAAGGAAGAGGAAAAATGAGGAGCAGAAGAAGGAGGAGAGGGAGGAGGAGAAGAAGAAGGAGAAGGAGAAGGAGCTCCTCCTTCTCCTTCTTCTTCCTCCTTCTCCTTCTTCTTCTCTTTCTCCTTCTTCTTTTCTTCTTCTTCTCCTCTTCCTTCTTCTTCTCCTCCACCTCCTCCTCCTCCTTATTTTACTTCTTCTTCTCTATCTCTTCTTCTACGTAGCTTAGACTCCTCCAAGAAAGGCTAAATTGGCTAATTATCCTACGAAATGACATAATTAGCTTAGTTAGCTCCAAAATGGCCTATTTAATAAGAAATGACCTGTACTTAGCTAATTATCCTCGAAATGACATAATTAGCTCCAAAAAGGCATTCTTAGCCAATTTAGCCCGAAGAAGGGGACAAGAAGAGAAAAAGAGGAAAAACGAAAGGAAGGAAGAGGAAAAATGACGAGAAGAAGAAGGAGGAGAGGGAGGAGGAGAAGAAGAAGGAGAAGGAGAAGGAGCTCCTCCTTCTCCTTCTTCTTCCTCCTTCTTCCTCCTTCTCCTTCTCCTTCTTCTTCTCCTTCTCCTTCTTCTTTTCTTCTTCTTCTCCTCTTCCTTCTTCTTCTCCTCCACCTCCTCCTCCTCCTTATTTTACTTCTTCTTCTCTATCTCTTCTTCTACGTAGCTTAGACTCCTCCAAGAAAGGCTAAATTGGCTAATTATCCTACGAAATGACATAATTAGCTTAGTTAGCTCCAAAATGGCCTATTTAATAAGAAATGACCTGTACTTAGCTAATTATCCTCGAAATGACATAATTAGCTCCAAAAAGGCATTCTTAGCCAATTTAGCCCGAAGAAGGGGACAAGAAGAGAAAAAGAGGAAAAATGAAAGGAAGGAAGAGGAAAAATGAGGAGAAGAAGAAGGAGGAGAGGGAGGAGGAGAAGAAGAAGGAGAAGGAGAAGGAGCTCCCCCTTCTCCTTCTTCTTCCTCCTTCTT
Organism: Hordeum vulgare subsp. vulgare; assembly: GCF_904849725.1. Classification (NCBI taxonomy): domain Eukaryota; kingdom Viridiplantae; phylum Streptophyta; class Magnoliopsida; order Poales; family Poaceae; genus Hordeum; species Hordeum vulgare. The sequence continues at coordinate 335,120,824 of NC_058524.1, read as the reverse complement.
CCTCCTTCTCCTTTTCCTTCTTCTTCTCCTTCTCCTTCTTCTTTTCTTCTTCTTCTCCTCTTCCTTCTTCTTCTCCTCCACCTCCTCCTCCTCCTTATTTTACTTCTTCTTCTCTATCTCTTCTTCTACGTAGCTTAGACTCCTCCAAGAAAGGCTAAATTGGCTAATTATCCTACGAAATGACATAATTAGCTTAGTTAGCTCCAAAATGGCCTATTTAATAAGAAATGACCTGTACTTAGCTAATTATCCTCGAAATGACATAATTAGCTCCAAAAAGGCATTCTTAGCCAATTTAGCCCGAAGAAGGGGACAAGAAGAGAAAAAGAGGAAAAATGAAAGGAAGGAAGAGGAAAAATGAGGAGAAGAAGAAGGAGGAGATGGAGGAGGAGAAGAAGAAGGAGGAGAGGGAGAAGGAACTTCTTCCTCCTTCTTCCTCCTTCTCCTTCTCCTTCTTCTTCTCCTTCTCCTTCTTCTTTTCTTCTTCTTCTCCTCTTCCTTCTTCTTCTCCTCCACCTCCTCCTCCTCCTTATTTTACTTCTTCTTCTCTATCTCTTCTTCTACGTAGCTTAGACTCCTCCAAGAAAGGCTAAATTGGCTAATTATCCTACAAAATGACATAATTAGCTTAGTTAGCTCCAAAATGGCCTATTTAATAAGAAATGACCTGTACTTAGCTAATTATCCTCGAAATGACATAATTAGCTCCAAGAAGGCATTCTTAGCCAATTTAGCCCGAAGAAGGGGACAAGAAGAGAAAAAGAGGAAAAATGAAAGGAAGGAAGAGGAAAAATGAGGAGAAGAAGAAGGAGGAGAGGGAGGAGGAGAAGAAGAAGGAGAAGGAGAAGGAGCTCCTCCTTCTCCTTCTTCTTCCTCCTTCTGCTTCTCCTTCTTCTTCTCCTTCTCCTTCTTCTTTTCTTCTTCTTCTCCTCTTCCTTCTTCTTCTCCTCCACCTCCTCCTCCTCCTTATTTTACTTCTTCTTCTCTATCTCTTCTTCTACGTAGCTTAGACTCCTCCAAGAAAGGCTAAATTGGCTAATTATCCTACGAAATGACATAATTAGCTTAGTTAGCTCGAAAATGGCCTATTTAATAAGAAATGACCTGTACTTAGCTAATTATCCTCGAAATGACATAATTAGCTCCAAAAAGGCATTCTTAGCCAATTTAGCCCGAAGAAGGGGACAAGAAGAGAAAAAGAGGAAAAATGAAAGGAAGGAAGAGGAAAAATGAGGAGAAGAAGAAGGAGGAGAGGGAGGAGGAGAAGAAGAAGGAGGAGAGGGAGAAGGAACTTCTTCCTCCTTCTTCCTCCTTCTCCTTCTCCTTCTTCTTCTCCTTCTCCTTCTTCTTTTCTTCTTCTTCTCCTCTTCCGTCTTCTTCTCCTCCACCTCCTCCTCCTCCTTATTTTACTTCTTCTTCTCTATCTCTTGTTCTACGTAGCTTAGACTCCTCCAAGAAAGGCTAAATTGACTAATTATCCTACAAAATGACATAATTAGCTTAGTTAGCTCCAAAATGGCCTATTTAGTAAGAAATGACCTATACTTAGCTAATTATCCTCGAAATGACATAATTAGCTCCAAAAAGGCATTCTTAGCCAATTTAGCCCGAAGAAGGGGACAAGAAGAGAAAAAGAGGAAAAATGAGGAGAAGAAGAAGGAGGAGAGGGAGGAGGAGAAGAAGAAGGAGAAGGAGAAGGAGCTCCTCCTTCTCCGTCTTCTTCCTCCTTCCTCCTTCTCCTTCTCCTTCTTCTTCTCCTTCTCCTTCTTCTTTTCTTCTTCTTCTCCTCTTCATTCTTATTCTCCTCCACCTCCTCCTCCTCCTTATTTTACTTGTTCTTCTCTATCTCTTCTTCTACGTAGCTTAGACTCCTCCAAGAAAGGCTAAATTGGCTAATTATCCTACGAAATGACATAATTAGCTTAGTTAGCTCCAAAATGGCCTATTTAATAAGAAATGACCTGTACTTAGCTAATTATCCTCGAAATGACATAATTAGCTCCAAAAAGGCATTCTTAGCCAATTTAGCCCGAAGAAGGGGACAAGAAGAGAAAAAGAGGAAAAATGAAAGGAAGGAAGAGGAAAAATGAGGAGAAGAAGAAGGAGGAGAGGGAGGAGGAGGAGAAGAAGGAGGAGAGGGAGAAGGAACTTCTTCCTCCTTCTTCCTCCCTCTCCTTCTCCTTCTTGTTCTCCTTCTCCTTCTTCTTTTCTTCTTCTTCTCCTCTTCCTTCTTCTTCTCCTCCACCTCCTCCTCCTCCTTATTTTACTTCTTCTTCTCTATCTCTTCTTCTACGTAGCTTAGACTCCTCCAAGAAAGGCTAAATTGGCTAATTATCCTACGAAATGACATAATTATCTTAGTTAGCTCCAAAATGGCCTATTTAATAAGAAATGACCTGTACTTAGCTAATTATCCTCGAAATGACATAATTAGCTCCAAAAAGGCATTCTTAGCCAATTTAGCCCGAAGAAGGGGACAAGAAGAGAAAAAGAGGCAAAATGAAAGGAAGGAAGAGGAAAAATGAGGAGAAGAAGAAGGAGGAGAGGGAGGAGGAGAAGAAGAAGGAGAAGGAGAAGGAGCTCCTCCTTCTCCTTCTTCTTCCTCCTTCTTCCTCCTTCTCCTTCTCCTTCTTCTTCTCCTTCTCCTTCTTCTTTTCTTCTGCTTCTCCTCTTCCTTCTTATTCTCCTCCACCTCCTCCTCCTCCTTATTTTACTTCTTCTTCTCTATCTCTTCTTCTACGTAGCTTAGACTCCTCCAAGAAAGGCTAAATTGGCTAATTATCCTACGAAATGACATAATTAGCTTAGTTAGCTCCAAAATGGCCTATTTAATAAGAAATGACCTGTACTTAGCTAATTATCCTCGAAATGACATAATTAGCTCCAAAAAGGCATTCTTAGCCAATTTAGCCCGAAGAAGGGGACAAGAAGAGAAAAAGAGGAAAAATGAAAGGAAGGAAGAGGAAAAATGAGGAGAAGAAGAAGGAGGAGAGGGAGGAGGAGAAGAAGAAGGAGAAGGAGAAGGAGCTCCTCCTTCTCCTTCTTCTTCCTCCTTCTTCCTCCTTATCCTTCTCCTTCTTCTTCTCCTTCTCCTTCTTCTTTTCTTCTGCTTCTCCTCTTCCTTCTTATTCTCCTCCACCTCCTCCTCCTCCTTATTTTACTTCTTCTTCTCTATCTCTTCTTCTACGTAGCTTAGACTCCTCCAAGAAAGGCTAAATTGGCTAATTATCCTACGAAATGACATAATTAGCTTAGTTAGCTCCAAAATGGCCTATTTAATAAGAAATGACCTGTACTTAGCTAATTATCCTCGAAATGACATAATTAGCTCCAAAAAGGCATTCTTAGCCAATTTAGCCCGAAGAAGGGGACAAGAAGAGAAAAAGAGAAAAATGAAAGGAAGGAAGAGGAAAAATGAGGAGAAGAAGAAGGAGGGGAGGGAGGAGGAGAAGAAGAAGGAGGAGAGGGAGAAGGAACTTCTTCCTCCTTCTTCCCCCTTCTCCTTCTCCTTCTTCTTCTCCTTCTCCTTCTTCTTTTCTTCTTCTTCTCCTCTTCCTTCTTCTTCTCCTCCACCTCCTCCTCCTCCTTATTTTACTTCTTCTTCTCTATCTCTTCTTCTACGTAGCTTAGACTCCTCCAAGAAAGGCTAAATTGGCTAATTATCCTACGAAATGACATAATTAGCTTAGTTAGCTCCAAAATGGCCTATTTAATAAGAAATGACCTGTACTTAGCTAATTATCCTCGAAATGACATAATTAGCTCCAAAAAGGCATTCTTAGCCAATTTAGCCCGAAGAAGGGGACAAGAAGAGAAAAAGAGGAAAAATGAAAGGAAGGAAGAGGAAAAATGAGGAGAAGAAGAAGGAGGAGAGGGAGGAGGAGAAGAAGAAGGAGGAGAGGGAGAAGGAACTTCTTCCTCCTTCTCCTTCTCCTTCTTATTCTCCTTCTCCTTCTTCTTTTCTTCTTCTTCTCCTCTTCCTTCTTCTTCTCCTCCACCTCCTCCTCCTCCTTATTTTACTTCTTCTTCTCTATCTCTTCTTCTACGTAGCTTAGACTCCTCCAAGAAAAGCTAAGTTGGCTAATTATCCTACGAAATGACATAATTAGCTTAGTTAGCTCCAAAATGGCCTATTTAATAAGAAATGACCTGTACTTAGCTAGTTATCCTCGTAATGACATAATTAGCTCCAAAAAGGCATTCTTAGCCAATTTAGCCCGAAGAAGGGGACAAGAAGAGAAAAAGAGGAAAATGAAAGGAAGGAAGAGGAAAAAGGGATAAGAAGAAGAAGGAGAAGAAGAAGGAGAAGAAGGAGAAGAAGAAGGAGAAGGAGCCCCGCTCCTTCTCCTTCTTCTTCTCCTTCTTCTCCTTCTTCTTCTCGTTCTTCTCGTTCTTCTTCTTCTCCTCTTCCTTCTCCTTCTCCTCCTCCTCCTCCTCCTCCTCCTTTTTCTTCTTCTTCTCCTCTTCCTTCTCCTTCTCCTCCTCCTCCTCCTTCTTTTACTTCTTCTTCTCTTTCTCTTCTCCTATAGTTAGCTAGGGTTCCACCTAAATGACATAATTAGCTTAGTTAGCTCCTAAATGGTCTATACTTAGCTAATTTCTATCCGAAATAACCTATATATACACTACTTCATCTAGTATTATTTTTCTAACTTTCTTATTTGTCATTTTGCAGATTACCTTCACTTCACGGGAAGCTTGGTTGATGGAATGCTTGAAGCTGATTTCTTGTACCATGGGTTGTATTGAAACTATTGTAGTATATGAATATATGAAACTTTGTATGCACGTGGATGAAACTGGTGTAACATATGGTTTGGTACGGATGTAACTTGCATAATATGTATGCACTATGGATGAGAGTTATTTTAATATGGTTATGAGTACGAAAAGAAATTTATTTATGTCAAATATATATATATATATTCTGATTATTGTTAAAAATGCTGGATATAACAAAAAATAAATAAAAAGGGGATGGTTCCCCTCTTTGCCGTCTGCCAACACATGGCAAAGGGGGGAAGGCACATGGCAAAGGGGGAATCTGCCCCCTCTCTCTCCCCCTTTGCTGTCAGCCCCCACATGGCAAAGGGGGCAAGGCACATGGCAAAGGGGGAATCTACCCCCTCTCTCTCCCCTCTTTGCCGTCTGCCCCCACATGGCAAAGGGGGGGAGGCACATGGCAAAGGGGGATTCTGCCCCCTCTGTCTCCCCTCTTTGCCGTCTGCCCCCTCATGGCAAAGGGGGGAAGGCAGACGGCAAAGGGGGAATCTACCCCTCTCTCTCTCCCCTCTTTGCCGTCTGCCCCCTCATGGCAAAGGGGGGAAGGCAGACGGCAAAGGGGGAATCTGCCCCTCTCTCTTTCCCCTCTTTGCCGTCAGCCCCCTCATGGCAAAGAGGGTATGGCAGACGGCAAAGAGAGGAGGCCTGCCGTTAACACTTAACGGGGACGTTGCAATATATGCCGTCCCATTTATTTTGCCGTCTGCCCCCTCATGGCAAAGATTCTTTGCCGTCCGCTTTGCAGAGGCAGACGGCAAAGAGCCTCTTCACCGGATTTTTTTTACCGTCTACTTTGCCATGAGGGGGCAGACGGCAAAGCCTTTGCCGTCCGTGGTTGCCCCCTTTGCCGTCCGCCTTGGCAGACGGCAAATTTCTGGATTTCAGTAGTGGCTATTGACGTGGAGACAATAATAATTCAAGCAAACTAGCAAGGTAATCATGAACTTTCAAAATAACGAGTCCAAAAGAAAGTTATCCCTACAAAATCATATAGTCTGGCTATGCTCTATCATCCTTGCACAACGAATTTAAAGCATGCACAACCTCGGTATTGGGCAAGTAATTGTTTTCACACCTTTACTTTCTCAAACTTTTTCAACTCTCACGCAATACATGAGCGTGAGCCATGGTTTTAGCACTATGAGTGGAATGGAGTGTGGTGGAGGTTGCAAGACAAACAAGGAGAAGATGGTCACATTAACTAGGCATATCAATGAGCTATGGAGATGCTCATCAATAGATATCAATGTGAATGAGTAGGGATTGCCATACAAATGATGCACTAGAGCTAAGAGTATGTGAAAGCTCTTAAAGAGAACTAGTGGGTGTGCATCCAACTTGCTTGCTCACGAAGACCTAAGGCAATTTTAAGGAAGCCTATCATTGGAATATACAAGCCAAGTTATATAATGAAAATTTCCCACTAGCTATATAGTGGTGACAAAACGAGAGACTCTCAATCATGAAGATCATGGTGCTTAATAAGCACAAGTGTGGAAGGATAGTACCATTGTCCCTTCTCTCTTTTTCTCTCATTTTTTGGTGGGCTCTTTGGCCTCTTTTTTTTTTGGTGAGCATCTTTGGCCTCTTTTTGTAAATGGGCTTTGCTGGCCTCTTTTATTTCCTCACATGGGACAATGCTCCATCAATGATGATCATCACACTTACAACTCAAAACTTAGAGCAATGATGACTCTATATGGAATGCCTTCGGTAGTGTACCGTGACAATGGTCTAGCATGGCATAGACATCAATGGAAACATCATGCTAGCTATCTTACGATCATGCAATGGCAATGTAGAAGTGGTGGCACATGTCATGGTGGTAGTTGCATGGCAATATATCTCGGAATAGATTTGAAAAAGCCATAGTAGGCAGGTATGGTGGCTGTTTTGAGGGAGGCTATATGGTGGGTTTTGTGCACCGGCGAAAGTTGCACGGCACTAAAGAAGATAGTGATGGTGGAAGGTGAAAGTGCATCTAAACCATGAAATCAACATTAGTCATGAAGAACTCATATACTTGTTGCAAAAGTTTTAGTAGTAATCGAAACAAAGCATTCAACGCATACTCCTAGGGGAAGGGTTGGTAGGTATAAACCATCGCGCGATCCCGACCGCTACACAAAGGATGACAATCAATAAACTAATCATGCTCAAACTTCATCACATAGCGGTTCACCATACGTGCATGCTACGGGAATCACTAACTTCAACACAAGTATTTCTAGATCCACAACACCATACTAACATAACTTAAATATTACCACAACCACATCTCAAAACTAATTGAAAGGAATCAAACTTCTCTAACTATTCAATGCACATGAAGGTGGTAGTTTTCATATCCCTTTGGATAACTACCCCTTTTGAGACTACTTTCATACCATAGATCAACTACCAAGCCACGCACTTCCGTGCTCTAAAAGGTATAAGTGAAGCACACAGAGCAAAATCAACTAGCTCAAAAGATATAAGTGAAGCACATGAGAGCTGAATTGTCTAACCAAAAGATATAAGTGAAGCTCGACAAAATCACGGTGAGTGCATGTCTCTCTCTCTAGGTGTGCAGCAAGGAAGATTGTGACACAACAAAAATAAAAGACTCCTACGATACAAGACGCTCCAAGCAAAACAAATAACATGTGGTGAATAAAAATATAGCCCTAAGTAACGTTACCGATGGATTGAAGACGAAAGAAGGGATGCCTTCCCGGGGCATCCCCAAGCTTAGGCTTTTACGGCATCCTTGAATCAACTTGGGGTGCCTTGGGCATCCCCAAGCTTGAGCTCTTGCCACTCTTTATCTCTTTGTCCATAAGAACTTCACCCAAAACTGGAAAACTTCACAACATGAAACTTAATCAGAAGCTCGTGATAACATTAGTATAAGAAAGTAAACCACCACTTCCTTAGGTACTGTAGCAAACTTAGGCGAAAGAGCTAGGGCAGGGGAGCGCCAGGGAGGCCACAAGCCTGGTAGTCGCCGCCCCCTGGTGGCGGCTACAAGGCTTGTGGGCCCCCTGTGGCTCTCCTGCCTTGGCCCTCAAGTCCCCCGATCTTCTTCTGTTCTGGAAAAATTTATTTCAGGGATTTCATTGCGTTTGGACTCCGTTTCAAAATTAGATCTGAAAAGATTCAAAAACACAGAAAAAACAGGAACCGGCACTTGGCACTGAATTAATAAGTTAGTCCCAAAAAAGATATAAAAGGTATATAAAACATCCAAATTTGACAAGATAACAGCATAAAACAATCAAAAATTATAGATAAGTTTGAGACGTATCAATGTGTCGCTTGGGAGCCTCCTACTTTGTGTCGTTGAGTTGAACCAAGACGTTTGTAAGGGCAAGGAGGTCGGCTACTTCGTGAAGATCTAGCGTGAGTAAGGCTAGTCCTCCGTGGACGTAAGCCGTGGTGGGATAGACAAGGCCGCTTCTTTGTGGACCCTCCGTGTGTGGAGCTCTCTATGGACTCTCGCAGCCGTTACCCTCCGTGGGTTGAAGTCTCCACTAACATGATGTACGATAGCGCCACCTATCGGAACCATGGCAAAAATTACCGTGTCAACCTCGTGCGTTTGATCTCCCTACCTTACTCCTGTACTTTACACTTGCATGTTTACTTTCCGTTGATATACTATTAGAACTGCATGTGTAGGGTGTACTTGACTTGTTATTATTGCCGTAGCTGCCTCTCAAGTAAAATTGGGAAAAGGTAAAAAAATTATCTTGTCAAGTAGTCCAATCACCCCCGCCCCCCTCTAGACATACTTTCGATCGTATACCCATCATAGCAAAACCTACCCTCCTAGTCTGACTGGAAATTAAGCGAGATGCTCATCCTGGAGGTCCTGGGTTCGATCCGAGGAAGCCTAGTATTATTCCAGCGCATGCATATTTTCAAACAAATACCATAATTTAAAATTGCTAATAACTAATTAACCATACATGAGATTAAAATGAGCTAGACATGTAAAATGATCACATGTTTAACAATTTTTAATTTGATATTTGCCTTAATTTGCATAAATGTCATGTTAAAATGTCTTTTTTCCTAACTTAATAACCGTAGCTCCGTTTAAAATGATCCACATATGTAACTGGACTAGAAAAATCTGTAGAATAACATGGTGCACTTTATTTTCATCTTTAATAAATATAAAATATGATTTACTCATACCTTTTCTAATTTCGAAAATTGCATATGAGGTCGTTTCGGAGATACTATAAGTTGTTTTCGACCTCATTTGAAATGCCTAGATAGTGTAGTTTATTTATGCGTCACCTCTTGCCATATTTAAAAACATTTCAACTTGGCTTGTAAATAAACAAGAGTGAACTGAATGATTTTAATGTGGAGTTTCGTCAATATGAAACTCGTTGCATATCGAGATTCACTTAATTTGTAGTATTTGATTTTTGTGATTGGCATGCCTTGCATAATTAAAACGGACATGCATCATATGTGTTTGTGCATCATGTCATGCATATGTTGTGGTGTATATTGTGTGTTGATTCTTGTTTCGGATTGTTTCTTCTCAATTAAGTTCCATAAGCGTGTCGGAGTGTGAGGATTTGTTCGACTACGCCCCGTTCGTCTACTTCAAGGATTCGTTCTTCTTCCAACGGGATTTTTGGCAATATGATCAATACCACTACTATCATTGCCTTGCTAGTTGTCTCATTTCTATGGCTATGTCTCGCTGCCTACCACCTGTTATGTTAGGCTTCCCAACATTACAATGAAAAACCTCTAAACCCCTCCACATCCCATCAAACTTTTGTTTGGCTATGTTATAGCTTGCTCAGCCCTTCTTATAGTCTTGCTAGTTGCAGGTGTAAATTTCTTCCCATGTGACAACATGGAATCGTCGATATATCACCATATTGCTAATTAATTTAATGCAAATATATACTTGGTAAAGGTGGAAGGCTTGGCTTTTTTTCTCGTTGTTTTGTTCCACTTTTGCCGCCCTAGTTAGCTGTATACCAGTGTTATGTTCCATATTGAGTGCTCCGAACATGCTTCGGGTTGTTATGGGGACTCCCTTGATTTTCGTTTTGGGATAATATTCTTCTGGCAAAGCCCAACATTGGTACTACATCTGCCTAATAACTAATAAAAAGAATAGGGACATGCCGCCACCCATGGATAATTAATCAACACCCGGTCCAGTGCTCCTCGTGAGTGTTGGTCCAAACTAGAGTCATGGGGGGGGGGGCAACACGGGACAACTCGGGAGATTTCTATCTAGGCCACTAGATGATGTGCTCATCTCGTAGTGCCCTGAGAAAGAGATACACACGAGTCCTATTGGGATCTGGCCTACTGGGTGGTATTGCTAGATTTGTTTTACCTTTGTCAAACATCTTGTGCACGGGATTTCAAGGATACTTTGTGCTATCTTGAGGTTGGGGTTTTCCACCGGGAAACCGAGAAGACTACGGGTTTCCGTGGTTGAGGTTTTCGAGGCAACTTGTGGCTAGTTTATGATGGATGAGTTGGAGAACACCCGCAGCGCTAAATCTTTTATAAAGTGCTGCCCGCGGTTATGTGGAAACTTGGAAACTTTGTCTATCACCCGGTCATTGAAAACTTGAAGTAAACTCAACTAAAATATGCCAACTTTGTGTGTAACCGTGCCTGTCTCTTCGCGCGAGCTCTGAATCCGGAAGAGGACACGATGGAGGTATGTTTGACTTGTAAGTAGGTGTTCGGGATCACTTCATGATCATTGTTAGCTCACATCCACTTATGCGTAAATCACCCCACCCCCTCTTATTCTTGTACTCGTAAGTTAGCCACTCAAATAAATCCTTGGCGATTGCTGCAGCCTCACCAATCAACCATACCTCACCCATTAATCTTTGCTAGTCTTGATACCTTTGTAAATGAGATTTATCGGTTCGTGTGGCTCACGGATTACTACAACAATAGTTCCAGGTACAGGTAAAGTGATATTTTGATGTGATTGCGATGATTGTTCAATTTCGAGTTTCTTCTTCTTCATCATCGATCTAGGATGGTTTCCATGTCCGCATCATGGGATTAGCAAGTCTTGATGTTGTTTTATTGTTTGATTTCGTCCGTAGTCAGGCTCTGCTTTTCTACATGATGATTGAATGTATTGTTGTATCGAGATGTTCATACTATAGCTTGTGGCGAGTGTAAGCCAATTCCCTATACTCATCTCTTGGTTACATGCACTTGTAATGATATCTGTTGCTGTGAAACAACGAGATGCGCTTCTATCCTTGTCAAGGCCCTCATGCCAAAATAAGTATAGGATTGCATATTGGGGTTACACTTCTGGTCCGTCAAGCCAATCTATCCCTGAATGACTAGGAGAAACAAACTCTAGTACCTCACCCATTTGTCCGATTGGGTCAAAGCAACTGTATGCCACATATCAAAATGTCAATCTAATTTTTTGGTTGTTCTATCTTGGAGTATTAGCCTCTTTATGTCAAGATTATCATGGTAATTCCACAACCTCTTATGAGTTCTTGATATAGTGGTACTTCTCACCATCATTATCCATTCCACAGTCTCCGTGTTGGTTGTAACCGGAGCACCGACAAGTGAACAATGATGTGTGAAATCAATACTCCTAGCAACCTTGTTGCTTGGTAGTTAATGGACAATAATTTCATTCTTGGTGTGTTGGTTATTGAATCATCATTCCAAAAATAGATCGTTCTACCTAGTCCATCTTTCCTACTGCACTCCTCAATCTATGAGTTAGGATTGTGTTAATTCTTCTCTCTTTTGATCACATCGTCTTGCCCTGAAAATATAGATTGTTATCGAGCTAAATAACATATTGGTGGTCCCTGATTTTCCAAATGCCTTCTCAGAAGTATTACCAAGTTGACTCCTAGCCGTTCTGTTGAGGTCTTGACCAAGTTAGTTTTCTTCTAAGCCACCTCTTTTCCAAGCATTAGTGTTGGATACCCTTGAACTAGTTGGTTAACCTAAACAACAACTTGGACAGTTGCAAGATAAAATCTTCACCTAACTTAGTTCATTCCATGGGGATATCCTTTGTTTGTTAGTGTTGAAGAAATTGATATCTTCATCGATTGACCATCCGGTTCAATTATTGTGTCTATTGTCTTATCCAGTCTTTTGATTTGAGTGTGGGCTATTGTGAGATCAAAATCAGAACCAAAGATTTGCCTATTGTCGTTATACTCATGAATGCCTCCTCGAGCATACACAATTATATCTTCGTGTGTAACCAGTGCTATCACCTTGATCACATCATTATGTAATTCAATCTTCATGGAAATCTCGATGGTTTGTTGTTGAATCCATCGAAAACATTTTCATCGGTTCCATGATTAATGCTGGATATTAAGATAGTGTTGGAAACTTTGTAGGCAATATCTTTGTGTCCCATACAAGAAGTATATATTTGGTATAAGGGTCACTTCCTCTAAATTCATGTGTACTTGATGCAAGTTCCCGTCGTGAATTTAAGAAAAGTTATTTTGGTTCCTTTGGGATCATCCCAACTCAGTCATGCACGTGCAAAGTATACTAAGGTTCGATATGCTTGCTACCTCCATTCCATATGTATTCCTAGCACACCAAGACACCGATTGACTTGTCAAAGAAAAGGATGTTTGTAAGTGCTAATTTTAGATCATGCACAAGAATTTTTTATCTTTTAATGATGGTTCCCAACCCAAACTCGGAAGTGTTTTGGTGTAAGGTTTCCATGTGATTACATTTATATTGGAAACCCGGTTCACATGTATCTTGCAATCCAGCTCAGGTTTTTGAGCTGGCTTCCATAGTTTATTTCCCTAGAATCCCATAACATCATCTCTTCGATTTGTGTTGTAACCTTTATCCTTCACACATGCTAACTTTGGAACATCATGTCACCAACCAGATCTAAATTTCAGGCAGATATGATGGCTGGAACATTTTCCCAAGGATTACAATATTGATCTTTCTAAACCGGTAAAGTGGATGTTGTGACTAACACACCTAGCCAGAAGATATAATATTGTAATATATTGTATCAACAACATTATACACATCCCCATGAGGACTTTGTAAGACTTATTCTAAATGTTTTTCCCCATGGACCCTTTGAGATCCCGAAGTCCGACCTTTACTTGATGTTCTACATACCAAATGTTACCTATAATTTGGTTACGCTATTTCATAAAGGAGAACATTATAAGGAGAGTGCTATATGTATCTCCGTATGTTGGTGTACTAAAGAAAGGGTCCCTTAGTACCCGGACTTGTGCACACACGACAGTGGCCTCCCCGCCCGGTGGCACTCTACTAGAAGTTAACATGATCAGCTCAAACACAAGCAAAAAGGCCAAGCCACCAGCAAGCCACCTTGCCGGCGAGGAAGACCCGGCAAGCCATTGCGCCCGGCAGGACTCCTCCACATCTTCGCGGCTCCACCTCATCAGGTTGATTGTCAACATCAGAAGGTATCGAGCAGGACGGCAGATAGGTGAGCCTTGTCATGCCTCAAGCAATAGTTAGCCACATGCAGCAACTTTAATGACACCATCCCACAACATACAAAGATAATAGAAGGTATCTTTTGGAACGACACAAAAGGATAGGAAATCCTTGCTCAGAGATGTCGCTAGCGTGACAACTCACGGTGCATTTAATGTGTGTGTCCTAATCTGTCAAGGTTAGGTATTTACAACTATAGCTCTTGTGAGTCGTTTTCGCAGCTATAACACCCACTATTCACCCATACAAAAGACCATTTTAATGATTGTGGTAACCCCTTCTATTATAAAAGGAGGCCCATGGCTATCTTTAGAAAGGTCGACACTTTGTCCTTTTGCACGCGTAGCTGCACTCCTCATGTGTCCTTGTCAGGTTGTTGCGCACCTTGTAACTTGGACTTCCACCCAAATAATCCCAAAACACAGGACATAGGATTTTACGCTCCCCAGCGGCCCCGACCTATCTATAACCCCGAGCAAGTTCGAGTTTGGTTGATATCTTTGTGCATGCATGACCCCGCCTAAACCACAAGGGGCCTCATTGATCCCATGGATCCTACTATACACCCCAACATCTTCGGCGCGTCGGGAAGGGAGGACTCGCTTGCCCGAACCTTCATATAATTTTGCATGCCTTCATCGACATCATAATCGACGCCCGTGGCTCCCAAGAAAGCCAAGCGCGCATCTATGGTTGTCCCGTCTTTGTCTGATCTACCATTGCAGGCAGCTACAGGCAACGTTGACGGGGGCGACGAACGCGCTCATCGTGCTAGTGAGCGCAGCCATAACACCACACGGAGTTCCATGAGCTGGAACCCGAACCCCGTCGTTATCGCGGCACAAGGTGTGCCTATGTGACTAGGGTCAACGCTGGAGCTATAGTAGTTGTAGCAACAGCGGCAGCAACAGGACCTTCACCACGCCCTTCACAAGTTAACCGTGACCAGTGCCCATGGAGCAATGACCCCACGCGATATGTGGACTAGACCCCTACACACCATTCCCAGGGTGCTTAGAGCCAATATGAGCATCAATATCCGGAGGAGGGCGTGTAGCATATAGCAAGACGTAGGAGTGTTCCTCCTGGCACTGTTGGGAGTAGAAGCGCCACCCATTCCTCGCATCGTTCCATGCCCAAGACCACGAAGGAAACCCTGGTACGGGCCCAACTTTTGTTGAACTTCCCACTCGCACTGGAGAAGATAGAAGACTAGAGGGCGACCATACACAGCCTGCTGAGCTTCACGAACTGTGATAGGCCGAAGGTAGCGGGTCCCTCACAAGTGGCAACGCAGCTCCAACAGGGCCCGGTGCCGGACGCTTATACATCTCCAACGTATATATAATTTTTGTTTGTTCTATGATATTATGTTATAATTCTAGAACACTCTTTATGAACTTATCTACCAATTTATATTATTCTTTAGCAATAACCTCTTGACCCGGTGCCCAATGCGAGTTGCTATTTTTTGCATGTTTTTCCACTTTTCAGGTTCGAGTACCAAATGAAGCCCAATTGATGTGAAAAAATTTCTGAATTTTTTCTCGGCCAAAACAAGACCGTGGAGCATCGGAAGAAGGTAGGGAGGCGCACGAGGACCCCACAAGCCATTAGGGCGCGTCTCGGGGGCATCCTAATGGCTTGTGGCCACCTCGTGGCTCTCCTGACCCCGTTCTTTGGCTTATAAATTCATATTTACCCTAAAATTCCACAGGAGGTCACGAAATACTTTCCATGCCACCCCAAGTCTCTGTTACAATGGGAGGCCATCTAGAGCTCTATTTCGGCACTCTACTGAAGGGGGGTCGATTACGGAGGGCTTCTTCATGAAACTTGTTTCCCTCATGATGACATGTGAACAACCACAAACCTATGGGTCCATGGCAGTACCTAGATGTCATATCTCTCTCTCTCTTTGATATTCAATACAATGATAATTGCATCTTCGCTTTGATCCATATGATGTAACTCTTTTGTATGGTGCATTTGTTGGGATATGATGAATTGTGAGTTTATGTTCAAATTTTTCATGATAGATATTTCAGTCTCCTCTGATATATAATATGATTCTTATGTGCATGGTTATGATAGCTTTGTAATTCTCTCTGGTCTATTGAAATACTTTGGCCAACTAGATTGATATTTCTTCAGTGAGAGAGGTGCGTTGTAGTAGGTTCAACCATCCCATCGGTCCGGTCTATATCTACCTACGATGCAATTGTTAGATTGGGCATAGAGCTCGGCGACAATTGAGAATCAATAAGGTACGGGATGTCGCCGTGCTCTATGCCCAAGCTGACAATTGTGCACATGTTGAGGAAGGAAGGATACTCCTCGGAGAAGATGCTGACATAGAGGTCGACTCCGATGATGAAGAGGCGCCCGCCTCCAATGGGAAGTGCCGAAAATGCAACCGGAAGTGCAAGGCACATCAGTCATGGCTGTGGAAGGATCTGGCAAGTCCAGTGTCGTCCAGAGGCTAAGTCCAAGGGGTCTGGATAGGGATCTACCGCATGCTTAGGAGACGACGAGGTCGCGTCAGGAGAGAATGTAGACAAGCCATAGTGCAAGATCCATCTCACCAAGGGCCATGATATCAAAGAGTGTCGCCAAGTAGATCAACTTGTTTAAAAGCAGAAGCAAGAGTACGAAAGCACGATAAGGAGAGAGGCAAGAGCGGTGTGGGTGGGTACGACAAGAAGAACCGTGGTGGCCGTACCGGTCGCCACGGCAAGGCCAAGTAGCAGAAAGATAAGACTCGTAGGGGTCCTGACAAGAAGTCTGATGACGAGGATGGTGATGAGGATGTAGATTAAGAAGGATCAGAAGGCCAGGTAGAAGAACATATGCTCCCTTGGTGGTTTTGATAATTCAAGACAACATACATTGTCTCTTGGACTAACACTTTTACCTAGTATATTTCAGGCATAGTCCACGGAGATCTTCGGCTATAGGATTGTGAGGAGATGCCCCTTGATGAAGGAAGGATAGGATTGTCTCAAGCTTCAAGCAAGAAGACTCTTCATTTTACACTTTGTGGGAAATCACATTTGAGTGCATGTGAAAGCCAATACTATTAAAAGGGGAAGAGATATTATGATGAATTGGTTGCTTAATTGCTTGAGATAGCCACCAAAAATACTCAGCCACTCTTCCATAAAATATATTTGTCCCAAGCCAAATATCCAGAATCGGTGCCACAAACATTTATAACTCGGCCATACCAATTTTAGACTTAGACAGATTCCAGCCAAACCCTACCTTCTCGGTGCAACAGAATCTGCATCGGTGCTCCAGGTTTGGGTGACCAACCTTCTATTGCCTCGCTACACAAAATCAGAATTTCCGAGTTTCTGTATCGATGTCACCAAGTTGTGCCATTTAACCGTTAGTCACCTTTTCGGTACTACCGAGTTCTGTATATCAGTTCCACCAAGATTCAAAGTTGCTACCTTTTGAGCAAGTCGGTACCGCCGAGTTTGTAACTTCGGTGTCATCGAGTTGGTCAATTATGGTGTAAGGGTTGGATTTTGTGTTTGCCTATATATACCCCTCCACCTAGCTCTAACTCATAGAGGAAACACTCAGAACACACTTACACTTGTCAGATCCATTTTTCTATGAGAGAGCCACCTACTCCTGTGTTGGGATCAAGAGATTCCGTTCCTACCATTTTAACCTTGATTTATAGCCTCCCCAAGTTGCTTTCCACAAGATCAATCTCTCCTACCCATGCTAAATCTAAGAGAGAGTGATAGGGTGTTGAGGAGACTATCTTTAGAAGCACAAGAGCAAGGAGTTCATCGTTCTACCACATCTATTACCTTTTGGAGGGTGGTGCCTCCTAGATTGGTTAGGTGTCGCCTCGGAGCCTCCTACTTCGTCTTGTGGAGTTGAACCAGGATGTTTGTAAGGGCAAGGAGATCGCCTACTTCATGAAGATCTACCGTGAGTGAGGCTAGTCCTGTGTGGACGGAAGCCGTGGTGGACTAGACAAGGCCGTTTCTTCGTGGACCCCTTATAGGTGGAGCCCTATGTGGACTCTCGCGGCCGTTACCTTCTGTGTGTTGAAGTCTCCACTAACATCGACGTACGATAGCACCACCTATCGGAACCATGCCAAAAATTGCCATGTCAACTTCTTCGCATTTGATCTTCCTAAACTCTACTCCTTACTACATGTGCAAAGTCTTTACTTTCCGATGCCTTATTTGTTGACTGGCATGTGTAGGGTGCATTAGACTTGTCAGAATCGCTAAAATCTGCCGACCATTAAATTGGGAAAAGGATAGGATTTTAATTTATGCAAGGTGTCATGGTATGACACCTATGGGATCGCGTGGATCCCTTTACGGTTCGGCACGGAGAGAGGGATACACCCAGAGCATAATTAACGATCAACGCGAGGTGTATTCAGTGTTCTTGGGCTCTGGCTACAGGAGCGCTATGTGGTACACAACAACTACGTACATGTCACGCCCGAGATGCGACCCTATCCTCAATTTGGCATGAGGGCCTCGTCAGGGATAGAAGCGCATCTCGTCGTGTCGCAAGAATGGATATCGTTACAAGTACATGTACTGAAAAGAAGAGATATGTATATATAGAATTGGCTTACACTCACCACAAGCTACATCAGAGTCACCAGCAGCACAATAAATAAACATCATGAAGAAGAGCAGGGTCCGACTACGGACGAAAACAAACAAGAAAAGAAGAACGACGTCCATCCTTGCTATCCCAGGCTGCCGGCCTGAACCCATCGTAGATCGAGGAAGAAGAAGAATAAGAAGCAACTCCAAATGAACAATCAACGCGCTCGTGTCAAGTAACCTTTACCTGTACCTGCAACTGGTGTTGTAGTAATCTATGAGCCACACGGGACTCAGCAATCTCATTTCCAAAGGTATCAAGACTAGCAAAGCTTAATGGGTGAAGTAAGGTTAAGTGGTGAGGTTGCAGCAGCGGCTAAGCATATATTTGGTGGCTAACTTACGAGTACAAGAAATAAGAGGGGGGAAGATCTATGCACAACGGACGTGAACTACTGTTGATCAAATGAATGATCCTGAACACCTACCTACGTCAGACATAACCCCACCGTGTCCTCGATCGGAGAAGGAACTAACGAAAGAGACAGTCACGGTTACGCACACAGTTGGCAAGTTTTTCAATAAATTAACTTCAAGTTATCTAGAACCAGTGTTAAACAAAGTTTCCACGTTGCCACATAACCGCGGGCATGGCTTTTCGAAAATATTTAACCCTGCAGGGGTGCTCCAACTAGTCCATCACAAATTACCACAAGCCGCATAGGAATCCTCGATCACGACACTCGCGATCTCGTCGGATTCCTTAGTGGAAAACCTCAACTCTGAGATTACACAAAGCATCACCGGAATCCCGATGCACAAGATATCTCATCAAAGGTAAAACTAATCCAGCAAGGCCGCCCGACGTGTCGACGATACCGATAGGAGCCGCGTATCTCGTTATTAAGACACGACGCATGAAACTAGCTACGAGTGCCAAACCTCGAGTTTCCTCGCGGTGGCCCCGCAGGCAGACCGTTTGGGACCAACACCATCAGCACTGGCCCCTCCTGTTTATGTAAAATTACTCCTTGGGTTCATGACGCCCTATGCATCTCAGTATTAACAAAATTATTATGTTGGGCAAATGTAGAACCAATGTTGGGCCTTCCCAGACTAGCTTTATTGTAAAACGAATTATCAAGGGGATCCCCATAACAACCCCGATCGTGTTAGGAGCGATCAATTATGGAGCATAACACCGGTAGCCGAAACTAAGGGGGCAAAGGTGGAACAAAACACCAGGCTAGAAAGGCCGAGCCTTCCACCTTTGACCAAGTATATAGGTGCATTAGAATAGATAGCATTTAATATGGTGATATGACAAGGGTCCCATGTTTTCACATGGAAGCAATGCACCTGCAACTAGCAACGCTAACATAGGGTTAAGGAAGCGGTAACATATCCAATCAGTGGTTGGCTAGGTTGAACAGGGTTAAGGTTTTCATGGCATTGTTGACAGGCTGATATTTAACATGTGGTAGCCAACGAGACATAACGATAGAAACGGTAAAACTAGCATGGCAATGATAGAAATGGTAAATGGGTAAATGGTCATCTTGCCTGAGATCCTGCTTGGAAGAAGAATGACTCCGTGAAGCAGACGAGCCGATGTAGTGAAACGGGTCATCACATCCCACACGCTTGCGGAACTCTATCGAGACGGAGGAAACCGGAAACAAGAATCAACACACGAAATTTCACCACACGATGCACAACACATATGATGCATGAGAAGCTGAATTAAAGCAAGACACGGCATGGCAATTCACAACACTCAAACATTACACATTAAGTGAAGTTCAATATGCAACGAGTTGCATATTGACAAAAACTCCACGTTTAATAATTTAGTTCTATCCCGATTAGATACACGACATTATTAAATGTGGTTAAACATGGCAAGAGGTGAAGCGAAATTAATCTACCTATCTAGGCATTTTAAATGAGGTCGGAAATGCCATATAGCATATCCGAAACGACCTCACATGTTAATTTACAATCCTGTCCAGATCTGAACTAACATGTTTAATTAGTTGTTAAACAGCAAAACAAATAGGTTCACGTGATTCTACGCGTCGTCACAAGCAATTTACACATAGATATCTTCTCCAACGGAGCTACGTTTCAAAAGATACGGACACCGCAAGATATGATGGCATGAATGCAATATGTGTGCAGCGGCGGTCACGAGCTCTTCAAAACATACAACCAACAAGAGAATATGAAACTACACGAGATTCTAATAAAGTTTCATATAGGACACGATCAAATCGGAGCTACGGTTCAACAACTATGAGCAAAACAAGATATCACTACAATCTGCCAAAATCAGCCACATAGCATTTTCTACACCCCACAACTACGAGCTACACAAATCTTATTTAATCAACCAAGGCATGACACGATAGAGGGCAAGATGCACTACAACATAAAACTAACAACAACTAGCATGGCAGCATGGATCACTAGGAAAAGAAGTCACAAAATGGCTTCTCACACACTATTTCAGACTTTGTGAAAATAGTAGTTTATGAAGCTGCAGTTTTCGATCTGAAGGCATATTGACAACAGAAAAACCATAAGCTATAGTCCAAATGGCATGAAAATCCAGAGCATGCTAGAGAATCCCAAAGTATACAACTTACTCCATTGCACCAACCTCAAAAGAGCTATAGATCACAAGATAGAAGCAAGACAAGACAGCAACAAAATATAACAAATTCAGACTTAGAAATATGTCAACATCTCTAAAACATCACTATTTCTAGCAACTTTAGGGCAAGCAAACCACACCTAAACATGCATTTCTATTGCAACCAAAATTACCAGGGGCTATACTAAGCACCAAAGGGCAACTGTCTAGTTGACAACTCCTTCAAACGAAGCACGGAATAAATCCTACGAAATAGACAAGAGGCCAACATGGCAAAATAACGAGCGAACTAACTTGCACAAAAGGTAAAACTAAATACACAGAAAATGCGAGATAACGTCCTAAACACGGAAACCATATAAAACATGTGGCGTTGCACAACAATAATTCCGCCGCACGTAAATGCGAGATAACGTCCTAAACACGGAAAATAAACTAGCGACAAATTCCTACACGCAAAAATACCAACGACTACTCTAACATACATGGAAAAGTGGTTCCTAAAACATGAACATATCTACTACGGCGTTTGGGCACACCGGACACGCGCGAAAATAAATACGGGACGATCTCCTATTAGGACAACACGCTAATATAGGCATTCGACACGTCAAACAACGTCAAATAAATATGCAAGTTATAAATTCGGATTCTACGCGAAATTCTACACCAAAACCATAAGCTACACGCCTCGTTCCGACACACGGAATAAAATATACGGACGTTTTAATATTTAGCTAATTCCTGGAAATAATATATTCTTAGAAAAATCCTAAGCTAAATGGGCCTAATAGTGGGTGCAACTTTGCTAAACAATGCGCTGGGGCGGGGGCTTACCATCGGGTGCCTCTGGGCCGGTTGGAGGGGCTGGTGGAGCAGGCCGGCTCGAGGCTCTGGGAGGGGCTGGGGGCCTCTGGGCCGGTTGGAGGGGCTGGGGGCTGCTGGGCTGCGGGGCCCACGAGCGCGATCAACGGCCTGGAGGAGGGACTCCCTCGTCTCCCTCCCGTCGCCTCCTGGTCTGGCGAGGCCACGAGGCTATGGCGGCGCTGGCGTGAGGCTATAGGCAGGAGAGGAGGAGGCATGAGGGCGGCGGGACTCGAGCAGGAGGCCGAGGCCTCGGGCGGCGGCGGATCTGGCCTGCGGCGCGCGGCGAGGCGGCAGGGCAACCACGACCGGCGGCGGGCACAGGCGCTGGCGACGGGCGGCTGCACTCCGACGGGATCCGGCGGCGGGGAACCTCCGCCGAGGAGCTGCGAGGTCGGTGTCGAGGTGGCGCACGGCGACGGGAGACAGCGGGGCGAGGGAGGCTGTGCGCGGCGGCGACGACGGATCTGGATCGGGAGCTCCTCTCCCGATCTGGAGCTCGAGGCCGAGGAGCTCGGGGGTTGTGGGAGTTCGGGCCCGGCGGGCCCAGGATCGGTTCGTGCGGGTCGGCCGCTGGGGGGAGGAGGTGCTGCGGGGAGAGAGAGAGTGGGTGGTTGTGTGTGGGGGGCACGGAAATCGAGGCAACTAGGGTTTGGTGTCTAAATAATAGGAGGAGGGCGTATTTATAGAGAAAAGGGGGCTAGGTTAACCGGAATTTTGTTCCGGATCCAACCGTGCGGTCGGATTCGAACGATTCCGCACGCGGGAACGGGTACGTGGCTGTGAAGAGTGGTTTATCGGAGACGAGAGGGAAAATGGGCGGCACGGCAACGATATTTAAAACACCGAAAGACGTCCGATGATAGACCGAATACGATGCCGCTATGGTCAACCGTTCGGGTACCACACGGACTCCGATTGCGACGAAACTTGACAGACGGCATACCTATATTAAAATAAGACCGCACGTCAAATCTCAACCCGAATAGAGAAAGTTTTTCGCACATTTTTAAAATAGGGTTACGACGATGCCGCGGGCGCGTGCGTGTGTGGACGGGCTCAGAACGAACAACGACGAGAACCGACAACTAACAACGGATGCAACTTTTGCAAACTGCTGGCAACGGGATGCCGATGCAATGCAGACGATGCACATGATGTTATGATGATGCGACAAAAGAAAATAGACACACGACGAAAACGGAATAGAAGGGGAATCTTCTGGAATGTCGGCATCGGGCTGTCACAGTACACTAACTGACCTAGAAGCCTCCCTTTCTAAGAGTCTAAAACCCTAGGGTCCAAACCCCTGAGAGTCTCCACCTACCTTTCTGAGGCTACGCCTTGGGCCTCCTTTTATATATCAAAGGGGTCACCAACAGTGGCGAACAGGGCACACACGGGCTGTACAGTTGTTATAATGTTTACCGATGTCTGAGGACAAACACATTAAATGCTTCCGTCAGGTCTCCATGACCTTCTACGACACGAGACAGGGACCCATCCCATCGGCACCGCTCAACCCCCACCATTGCTAGTGCCTTGACACGTATCCAGGAGGAATAACAGCTGGTCGCTATGCTGGAGCAGCGACGGGTTGGTAGGATCTTGTCGGGTGGACGTGTCGTTGGGGCTCCGCCACCTATCCCGGCAAGGATCTTGTCAGGATCCCAGCCTTTGGCCTTCTGTCTTTTGATTGTTGACTTGAACGTTTTCTTGACATCATCGAATTTTCCTTCAGTTGTCCCATGACAGGCCTTGCCGTTGGCGTGGCTACAGCTGCTCGTGCACAAGTATGGGGTACTAAAGACCCAAACTTTAGTACACCGACACGAGCCCCTGGACCAAAGCCATACACGGGTGCGAGGCGTTGTTGGGCTAGGCCTAAACAGTGCACGGGCACGCGTGGCAGGAGCCTCTGGTTGTAACCATTTCAGTTACTGCGCACCACCTCCATCAACTACGCCGCCTAGAGACGTATCTTTGGCAAGGGCTCCTGCCAGCGAACCTATTCTTGTCAAGGATGATCCGGCAAGCGCACGGGCCGGCAGTCCTACATCGGCAACCAATGTTGTCGGGAAAGGAGCAACCACCTCTCAACAGCTTGGCGCGGGTAAACCGTTTGCCCAAGAGTACTCGTCATCCTGTCTTTATATCTTTTTGTCTTCTTGAACTTCTATTTTGCTCTCATCTTGTTGCCCTTCTTTTGGTTTCCAGATCTCCCTCCGATGGAACACATGGATGTCGATGCCATCATCGAGGAGACCGCCATGGATGCTGCCGCCGAGGCCGAAAGCATTGCCATTGATGAGGCCGCCAAGGATGTACAAGAAGAAATTGCCAAGGAGACTGCAGAGAGGGCCGGCAATGAGTCCAGTGACCATACTGACGACATTCCTGCCGTAGGAGCACCAAGCGCTACGTCGTCCATAGAGCCCTCAGTTTCCTGTGGGGTGGATGTTGAGGATCAACCGACAACATCCGAAGCCCCCTCTTCAAGCAGAAACCTCGAAGTTGGTGAGAACTTGTTCATCACCATACCAGGAACGGCACGTGCTGGGGTGCCAACTGAAGGAGAAACCTGCTTCACTTGTTTTTCCACCATCGTTCCATGCCAAAGACAATTTTATCTGAAGTTAGAATCGCGGCAACTATTAATATAATATAATTGGATGTTATTGAATGAATGCATGCTATCCTTCTTGTATGATATCTTCATGTATGGTACATACCCTTCGCTTTACTAGAAACTTGTCGGTGCGCACAACCCTGCCGCGAGCGCTTCGAGGAATGGATCCTTAGCAACCTGTTGGAGGTGTCGCTACTAGCAAGATACTTTGGCACAATCAGTGCAGCCACTTAAGTTGTTGAGCGGGCTCAAAACAAAGTCTTGTTGGAAATATGCCCTAGAGGCAATAATAAATTAGTTATTATTATATTTCTTTGTTCATGATAATCGTTTATTATCCATGCTATAATTGTATTGATTGGAAACACAATACTTGTGTGGATACATAGACAAAACACTGTCCCTAGTAAGCCTCTAGTTGACTAGCTCGTTGATCAAAGATGGCCAAGGTTTCCTGGCCATAGGCAAGTGTTGTTACTTGATAACGGGATCACATCATTAGGAGAATCATGTGATGGACTAGACCCAAACTAATAGATGTAGCATGTTGATCGTGTCATTTTGTTGCTACTGTTTTCTGCGTGTCAAGTATTTGTTCCTATGACCATGAGATCATATAACTCACTGACACCAGAGGAATGCTTTGTGTGTATCAAACGTCGCAACATAACTGGGTGACTATAAAGATACTCTACAGGTATCTCCGAAGGTGTTCGTTGAGTTAGTATAGATCGAGACTGGGATTTGTCACTCCGTGTGACGGAGAGGTATCTCGGGGCCCACTCGGTAATACAACATCACACACAAGCCTTGCAAGCAATGTGACTTAGTGTAAGTTGCGGGATCTTGTATTACGGAACGAGTAAAGAGACTTGCCGGTAAACGAGATTGAAATAGGTATGCGTATACTCACGATCGAATCTCGGGCAAGTAACATACCGAAGGACAAAGGGAATGACATACGGGATTATATGAATCCTTGGCACTGAGGTTCAAACGATAAGATCTTCGTAGAATATGTAGGATCCAATATGGGCATCCAGGTCCCGCTATTGGATATTGACCGAGGAGTCTCTCGGGTCATGTCTACATAGTTCTCGAACCCGCAGGGTCTGGACACTTAAGGTTCGACGTTGTTTTATGCGTATTTGAGTTATATGGTTGGTTACCGAATGTTGTTCGGAGTCCTGGATGAGATCACGGACGTCACGAGGGTTTCCGGAATGGTCCGGAAACCAAGAATGATATATAGGATGACCTCATAGGATTACCGGAAGGTTTTCGGAGTTACCGGGAATGACGAATAGGTTTCGGGTGTTCACCGGGGAGGGGGGGGGGGCAACCCACGTCGGGGAAGCCCATAGGCCTTGGGTGTGGCGCACCAACCCTTAGTGGGCTGGTGGGACAGCCCAAGAAGGCCCTATGCGCCATAGGAAGAAAATCAAAGAGAAAAAAAAGGAGGAGGTGGGAAAGGGAAGAAGGACTCCACCTTCCAAACCAAGTTGGATTCGGTTTGGAAGGGGAGACCTTCCCCCCATGGCTCGGCCGAAGTCCTTGGGGGTCCTTGGACCCCAAGGCAAGGCTCCCCCTCTTCCCCCTATATATACGGAGGTTTTAGGGCTGATTTGAGACGACTTTTCAACGGCAGCCCGACCACATACCTCCACGGTTTTTCCTCTAGATCGCGTTTCTGCGGAGCTCGGGCGGAGCCCTGCTGAGATAAGATCACCACCAACCTCCGGAGCGCCGTCACGCTGCCGGAGAACTCTTCTACCTCTCCGTCTCTCTTGCTGGATCAAGAAGGCCGAGATCATCGTCGAGCTGTACGTGTGCTGAACGCGGAGGTGCCGTCCGTTCGGCACTAGATCGTGGGACTGATCGCGGGACGGTTCGCGGGGCGGATCGAGGGACGTGAGGACGTTCCACTACATCAACCGCGTTCACTAACGCTTCTGCTGTACGGTCTACAAGGGTACGTTGATCACACATCCCCTCTCATAGATGGACATCACCATGATAGGTCTTCGTGCGCGTAGGAAATTTTTTGTTTCCCATGCGACGTTCCCCAACAGTGCTATCAGAGCTAGGTTCATGCGTAGATGTCTTCTCGAGTAGAACACAAAAGTTTTTGTGGGCCGTGATGTGCGTTTTGCTGCCCTCCTTAGTCTTTTCTTGATTCCGCGGTATTGTTGGATCGAAGCGGCTCGGACCGACATTACTCGTACGCCTAGGAGAGACTGGTTTCATCGCTACGAGTAACTCCGTTGCTCAAAGATGACTGGCGGGTGTCAGTTTCTCCAACTTTAGTTGAATCGGATTTGACCGAGGAGGTCCTTGGATGAGGTTAAATAGCAACTCATATATCTCCGTTGTGGTGTTTGCATAAGTAAGATGCGATCCTACTAGATACCCATGGTCACCACGTAAAACACGCAACAACAAAATTAGAGGACGTCTAACTTGTTTCTGCAGGGTATGCTTGTGATGTGATATGGCCAACGATGTGATGTGATATGTTGGATGTATGAGATGATCATGTTGTAATAGTTAATATCGACTTGCACGTCTATAGTACGGCAACCGGCAGGAGCCATAGGGTTGTCTTTAAACTAACGTTTGTGCTTGCAGATGCGTTTACTATTTTGCTAGGATGTAGCTTTAGTAGTAATAGCATGAGTAGCACGACAACCCCGATGGCGACACGTTGATGGAGATCATGATGATGGAGATCATGGTGTGACGCCGGTGACAAGAAGATCGTGCCGGTGCTTTGGTGATGGAGATCAAGGAGCACGTGATGATGGCCATATCATGTCACTTATGAATTGCATGTGATGTTAATCCTTTTATGCACCTTATTTTGCTTAGAACGACGGTAGCATTAAGAGGTGATCTCTCACTAAAATTTCAAGACGAAATTGTGTTCTCCCCGACTGTGCACCGTTGCTACAGTTCGTCGTTTCGAGACACCACGTGATGATCGGGTGTGATAGACCCAACGTTCACATACAACGGGTGCAAAACAGTTGCGCACGCGGAACACTCGGGTTAAGCTTGACGAGCCTAGCATGTGCATACATGGCCTCGGAACACATGAGACCGAAAGGTCGATCGTGAATCATATAGATGATATGATTAGCATGGGGATGCTTACCACTGAAACTATGCTCAACTCACGTGATGATCGGACTTGAGCTAGTGTAAGTGGATCATGAACCACTCAAATGACTAGAGAGATGTACTTTTTGAGTGGGAGTTCTTAAGTAATATGATTAATTGAACTAATTGTCATGAACATAGTCTAATGGTCATTGCGAATTACGATGTGGATTGCGCTATAGCTCTACTGTTTTTATATGTTCCTAGAGAAAATTTAGTTGAAAGTTGATAGTAGCAAACTTTGAAGAGGATTGTCCTTGTTGCTGCGGAGAAGGCTTATGTCCTTAATGCACCACTCTGTGTGCTGCACCTCGAGCGTCGTCTGTGGATGCTGTGAACATCCGACATACACGTTTCTGATGACTACACGATAGTTCAGTGCAAAATACTTAATGGCTTAGAAGAAAGGCACCGAAGACGTTTTGAAACGTCACGGAACATAAGTGATGTTCTAAAGAGATGAAATTGCGATTTCATGCTCGTGCCCTTGTTGAGAGGTACGAGACCTCCGACAAGATTCTTTGTCCACAAAGTAAAGGAGAAAAGCTCAATCATTGAGCGTGTGCGCAGATTGTCTGAGTACGACAATCACTTGAATCAAGTGGGAGCTAATCTTCCAGATGAGATAGTGATGGTTCTCCAAAGTCACTGTCACCAAGTTGTGAGAGCTTCGTGATGAACTATAACATATCAAGGATAGATACAATGATCCTTGAGCGATTCGCGATGTTTGACACTGCGAAAGTAGAAATCAAGAAGGAGCATCAATAGTTGATGGTTTGTAAAACCACTAAGTTTCAAGAAATGCAAGGGCTAGAAGGGATACTTCGTGAAACGGCAAAACAGTTGCTGCACTAATGAAGAGACCCAAGATTAAACCCAAACCCGAGACTAAGTGCTTCTGTAATGAGGGGAACAGTCACTGAGGCGGAGCAACTCTAGATACTTGGTAGATAAGAAGGCTGGCAAAAGTCGAAAGAAGTATATTTGATATACATGATGTTGATGTGTACTATACTAGTACTCCTAGTAGCATGAGGGTATTGGATACCGGTTCGGTTGCTAAGTGATTAGTAACACGAAATGAAAGCTACGGCATAAACGGAGACTAGCTAAAGGCGAGGTGACGATACGTGTTGGAAGTGTTTCCAAGGTTGATATGATCAAACGTCGCACGCTCTGTCTACCATCGGGATTGGTGTTAAACCGAAATAATTGTTATTTGGTGCTTGCGTTAAGCATGAACATGATACGATTATTCATTTAAAGAGAATAATGGTTACTCTATTTTGTTGAATAATCACCTTCAATGGTTTATTGGATCTCGATCGTAGTGTTACACATGTTCATGATATTGGTGCCAAAAGATACGAGGTAATGATGATAGTACCACTTACTTGTGGCACTGCCGCTTGAGTCATGTTGGTATAAATTGCATGAAGAGGCTCCATGCTGATGGATCTTTATACTCACTTGATTTTGAATCACTAGTGACATGCAAATCATACCACGTGAGCAAGGCCTTGTTTTTCATTGAGATGAAATAAGATAGTAACTTGTTGGAAGTGATACATTTTGATGTATGCAGTCCAATGGGTGCTAAGGCACGCAGTGGATATCATTATGTTCTTACTTCAATGACGATTTAAGTAGATACAAGAGTATTTACTTAATGAATCACAAGTCTGAAATATTGAAAAGTTCAATTCTGTTTCAGAGTGAAGTTCGTCGTAACAAGAGGATAAACTGTCTACGATATGATCATAGAAATGAATATCTAAGTTACGAGTTTTGGTGCGCAGTTAAGACAATATGGAAATTGTTTCGCAGTTCATGCCACCTGGAACATCATAGTGTGATGATGTGTCTGAACGTCATAGCCACGCACTATTTGGTATGGTGCATGCTATGATGTCTCTTATCGAATTACCACTATCGTTTATGGGTTATGCATTAGAGACAACCGCATTCACTTTAAATAGGGCACCGCGTATTTCCGTTGAGATGACACAGTATAGACTAAGGTTTAGAGAAATCTAAACTGTCGTTTCTTGAAATTTTGGGGCTTCGACACTTATATGAAAAAGTTTCAGTCTGATAAGCTCGAACCCAAAGCGGATAAATGCATCTTCATAGGATATCCAAAAAGGTTGGGTACATCTCCTATCTCAGATCCGAAAGCAAAGTGTTTGTTTCCAGAAACGGATCCTTTCTCGAGGAAAGGTTTCTCTCAAAAGAATTGAGTGGGAGGGTGGTAGAACTTGATGAGTTTATTGAACTATCACTTCA
Organism: Hordeum vulgare subsp. vulgare; assembly: GCF_904849725.1. Classification (NCBI taxonomy): domain Eukaryota; kingdom Viridiplantae; phylum Streptophyta; class Magnoliopsida; order Poales; family Poaceae; genus Hordeum; species Hordeum vulgare. The sequence goes on along the minus strand of NC_058524.1, from coordinate 335,091,351 downwards.
ACCAATGTGTAGCAGGGTGCGGGAAGTTGTTCCTGTGGCGCCTACACCAATTGAAGTGAAAGCTGATGATGGTGATCATCAAGCATCAGATCAAGTTACTAGAAACCTCGTAGGTTGACAAGGTCGCGTACTGCTGCAGAGTGGTACGGTAACCCTGTCTTGGAGGTCATGTTGTTGAGCAACAATGAACCTACGAGTTATGAAGAAAGCAATGGTGGGCCCGGATTCCGACAAATGGCTGGAGGCCATGAAATCCGAGAGAGGATCCATATATGAAAACAAAATGTAGACTTTGGAAGAACTACTTGATGGTCGTAGGACTATTGAGTAACGATGGATCTTTAAAAGGAAGACACACGATGATGGTGATAAGTCACTATTAAGAAAAGCTCGACTTGTCGCAAAGATGTTTCCGACAAGATCAAACAGTTGACTATGATGAGACTTTCTCACTCGTAGCGATGCTGAAAGTCTGTTAGAATTGTGTTAGTAGTTGCTGCATTATTTATGAAATATTGCACATAGGATGTCAAAACATTGTTTCCTCGACGGTCTCCTTGAGCAAACATTGTATGTGATACAACCAAGAGGTTTTGTCGATCCTAAAGATACTAGCAATTATGCAAGCTCCAGCGATCCTTAAATGGACTGGTGCAAGCATCTCGGAGTTGGAATATACACTTTGATGAGATGATCAAGGATTTTGGGTTTGTACAAGGTTTATGAGAAACTTGCATTTCCAAAGAAGTGAGTGGGAGCACTATAGAATTTCTGATAAGTATATGTGGTTGACATATTGTGGATCAGAAGTAATGTAGAATTTCTGTAAAGCATACAAGGTTGTTTGAAAGGAGTTTTCAAAGGAATACCTGGATTTAGCTACTTGAACGTTGAGCATCAAAGATCTATGGAGATAGATCGAAAGCGCTTAATGGAAGTTTCAACAAGATGCATGCCTTGACAAGTTTTGAAGGAGTTCAAAATAGATCAGCAAAGAAGGAGTTCTTGGTTGCGTTGTAAGGTGTGAATTTGAGTAAGACTCAAAACCCGACCACGGCAGAATAAAGAGAATAGACGAAGGTCGTCTTCTATGCCTTAGCCGTAGACTCTAAAGTATGCCATGCTGAGTACCGCACCTGATGTGTGCCTTGCAGCAAGTCTATTGAGAGGTACAGAGAGTGATCCATGATTGAATCACTAGCAGCGGTCATAATTTATCCTTAGTAACTGGTGGACTAAGGATTTTTTCTCGATTATGGAGGTGGTTAAAGAGTTCGTCGTAAAGGGTTACGTCGATGTAAGCTTTGACACTAATCCGAATAACTATGAGTAGTGAAACGGATTCGTATAGTAGAGTAGATATTTGGAGTATTTCCGAATAGCACATAGTAGCAGCATCTATAACATGGCATAAAGATTTGTAAAGAATGCACGGATCTGAAAGTTTCAGAACCGTTGACTAAAAACCTCTCTCACGAGCAAGACGTGATCAGACCCCAGAACTATATGGGTGTTGGATTCGTTGGAATCACATGGTGATGTGAACTAGATTATTGACTCTAGTGCAAGTGGGAGACTGTTGGAAATATGCCCTAGAGGCAATAATAAATTAGTTATTATTATATTTCTTTGTTCATGATAATCGTTTATTATGCATGTTATAATTGTATTGATTGGGAACACAATACTTGTGTGGATACATAGACAAAACACTGTCCCTAGTAAGCCTCTAGTTGACTAGCTCGTTGATCAAAGATGGCCAAGGTTTCCTGGCCATAGGCAAGTGTTGTTACTTGATAATGGGATCACATCATTAGGAGAATCATGTGATGGACTAGACCCAAACTAATAGACGTAGCATGTTGATCGTGTCATTTTGTTGCTACTGTTTTCTGCGTGTCAAGTATTTGTTCCTATGACCATGAGATCATATAACTCACTGACACCGGAGGAATGCTTTGTGTGTATCAAATGTCGCAACGTAACTGGGTGACTATAAAGATGCTCTACAGGTATCTCCGAAGGTGTTCGTTGAGTTAGTATGGATCGAGACTGGGATTTGTCACTCCGTGTGACGGAGAGGTATCTCGGGGCCCACTCGGTAATACAACATCACACACAAGCCTTGCAAGCAATGTGACTTAGTGTAAGTTGTGGGATCTTGTATTACAGAACGAGTAAAGAGACTTGCCGGTAAACGAGATTGAAATAGGTATGCGGATACTGACGATCGAATCTCGGGCAAGTAACATACCGAAGGACAAAGGGAATGACATACGGGATTATATGAATCCTTGGCACTGAGGTTCAAACGATAAGATCTTCGTAGAATATGTAGGATCCAATATGGGCATCCAGGTCCCGCTATTGGATATTGACCGAGGAGTCTCTCGGGTCATGTCTACATAGTTCTCGAACCCGCAAGGTCTGCACACTTAAGGTTCGACGTTGTTTTATGCGTATTTGAGTTATATGGTTGGTTACCGAATGTTGTTCGGAGACCCGGATGAGATCACGGACGTCACGAGGGTTTCCGGAATGGTCCGGAAACGAAGATTGATATATAAGATGACCTCAATTGATTACCGGAAGGTCTTCGGAGTTACCGGGAATGTACCGGGAATGACGAATGGGTTTCGGGTGTTCACCGGGGAGGGGGGGGGGCAACCCACCTCGGGGAAGCCCATAGGCCTTGGGTGTGGCGCACCAGCCCTTAGTGGGCTGGTGGGACAGCCCAAGAAGGCCCTATGCGCCATAGGAAGAAAATCAAAGAGAAAAGAAAAAAAAGGAGGAGGTGGGAAAGGGAAGAAGGACTCCACCTTCCAAACCAAGTTGGATTCGATTTGGAAGGGGAGACCTTCCCCCCTTGGCTCGGCCGAAGTCCTTGGGGGTCCTTGGACCCCAAGGCAAGGCTCCCCCTCTTCCCCCTATATATACGGAGGTTTTAGGGCTGATTTGAGACGACTTTTCAACGGCAGCCCGACCACATACCTCCACGGTTTTTCCTCTAGATCGCGTTTCTGCGGAGCTCGGGCGGAGCCCTGCTGAGATAAGATCACCACCAACCTCCGGAGCGCCGTCACGCTGCCGGAGAACTCTTCTACCTCTCCGTCTCTCTTGCTGGATCAAGAAGGCCGAGATCATCGTCGAGCTGTACGTGTGCTGAACGCGGAGGTGCCGTCCGTTCGGCACTAGATCGTGGGACTGATCGCGGGACGGTTCGCGGGGCGGATCGAGGGACGTGAGGACGTTCCACTACATCAACCGCGTTCTCTAACGCTTCTGCTGTACGGTCTACAAGGGTACGTAGATCACACATCCCCTCTCATAGATTGACATCACCATGATTGGTCTTCGTGCGCGTAGGAAAATTTTTGTTTCCCATGCGACGTTCCCCAACAGTGCTATCAGAGCTAGGTTCATGCGTAGATGTCTTCTCGAGTAGAACACACAAGTTTTTGTGGGCCGTGATGTGCGTTTTGCTGCCCTCCTTAGTCTTTTCTTGATTCCGCGGTATTGTTGGATCGAAGCGGCTCGGACCGACATTACTCGTACGCCTAGGAGAGACTGGTTTCATCGCTACGAGTAACTCCGTTGCTCAAAGATGACTGGCGGGTGTCAGTTTCTCCAACTTTAGTTGAATCGGATTTGACCGAGGAGGTCCTTGGATGAGGTTAAATAGCAACTCATATATCTCCGTTGTGGTGTTTGCATAAGTAAGATGCGATCCTACTAGATACCCATGGTCACCACGTAAAACATGCAACAACAAAATTAGAGGACGTCTAACTTGTTTCTGCAGGGTATGCTTGTGATGTGATATGGCCAACGATGTGATGTGATATATTGGATGTATGAGATGATCATGTTGTAATAGTTAATATCGACTTGCACGTCTATAGTACGGCAACCGGCAGGAGCCATAGGGTTGTCTTTAAACTAACGTTTGTGCTTGCAGATGCGTTTACTATTTTGCTAGGATGTAGCTTTAGTAGTAATAGCATGAGTAGCACGACAACCCCGATGGCGACACGTTGATGGAGATCATGATGATGGAGATCATGGTGTGACGCCGGTGACAAGAAGATCGTGCCGATGCTTTGGTGATGGAGATCAAGGAGCACGTGATGATGGCCATATCATGTCACTTATGAATTGCATGTGATGTTAATCCTTTTATGCACCTTATTTTGCTTAGAACGACGGTAGCATTAAGAGGTGATCTCTCACTAAAATTTCAAGACGAAATTGTGTTCTCCCCGACTGTGCACCGTTGCTACAGTTCGTCGTTTCGAGACACCACGTGATGATCGGGTGTGATAGACCCAACGTTCACATACAACGGGTGCAAAACAGTTGCGCACGCGGAACACTCGGGTTAAGCTTGACGAGCCTAGCATGTGCATACATGGCCTCGGAACACATGAGACCGAAAGGTCGATCGTGAATCATATAGATGATATGATTAGCATGGGGATGCTTACCACTGAAACTATGCTCAACTCACGTGATGATCGGACTTGAGCTAGTGTAAGTGGATCATGAACCACTCAAATGACTAGAGAGATGTACTTTTTGAGTGGGAGTTCTTAAGTAATATGATTAATTGAACTAATTGTCATGAACATAGTCTAATGGTCATTGCGAATTACGATGTGGATTGCGCTATAGCTCTACTGTTTTTATATGTTCCTAGAGAAAATTTAGTTGAAAGTTGATAGTAGCAAACTTTGAAGAGGATTGTCCTTGTTGCTGCGGAGAAGGCTTATGTCCTTAATGCACCACTCTGTGTGCTGCACCTCGAGCGTCGTCTGTGGATGCTGTGAACATCCGACATACACGTTTCTGATGACTACACGATAGTTCAGTGCAAAATACTTAATGGCTTAGAAGAAAGGCACCGAAGACGTTTTGAAACGTCACGGAACATAAGTGATGTTCTAAAGAGATGAAATTGCGATTTCATGCTCGTGCCCTTGTTGAGAGGTACGAGACCTCCGACAAGATTCTTTGTCCACAAAGTAAAGGAGAAAAGCTCAATCATTGAGCGTGTGCGCAGATTGTCTGAGTACGACAATCACTTGAATCAAGTGGGAGCTAATCTTCCAGATGAGATAGTGATGGTTCTCCAAAGTCACTGTCACCAAGTTGTGAGAGTTTCGTGATGAACTATAACATATCAAGGATAGATACAATGATCCTTGAGCGATTCGCGATGTTTGACACTGCGAAAGTAGAAATCAAGAAGGAGCATCAATAGTTGATGGTTTGTAAAACCACTAAGTTTCAAGAAATGCAAGGGCTAGAAGGGATACTTCGTGAAACGGCAAAACAGTTGCTGCACTAATGAAGAGACCCAAGATTAAACCCAAACCCGAGACTAAGTGCTTCTGTAATGAGGGGAACAGTCACTGAGGCGGAGCAACTCTAGATACTTGGTAGATAAGAAGGCTGGCAAAAGTCGAAAGAAGTATATTTGATATACATGATGTTGATGTGTACTATACTAGTACTCCTAGTAGCATGAGGGTATTGGATACCGGTTCGGTTGCTAAGTGATTAGTAACACGAAATGAAAGCTACGGCATAAACGGAGACTAGCTAAAGGCGAGGTGACGATACGTGTTGGAAGTGTTTCCAAGGTTGATATGATCAAACGTCGCACGCTCTGTCTACCATCGGGATTGGTGTTAAACCGAAATAATTGTTATTTGGTGCTTGCGTTAAGCATGAACATGATACGATTATTCATTTAAAGAGAATAATGGTTACTCTATTTTGTTGAATAATCACCTTCAATGGTTTATTGGATCTCGATCGTAGTGTTACACATGTTCATGATATTGGTGCCAAAAGATACGAGGTAATGATGATAGTACCACTTACTTGTGGCACTGCCGCTTGAGTCATGTTGGTATAAATTGCATGAAGAGGCTCCATGCTGATGGATCTTTATACTCACTTGATTTTGAATCACTAGTGACATGCAAATCATACCACGTGAGCAAGGCCTTGTTTTTCATTGAGATGAAATAAGATAGTAACTTGTTGGAAGTGATACATTTTGATGTATGCAGTCCAATGGGTGCTAAGGCACACAGTGGATATCATTATGTTCTTACTTCAATGACGATTTAAGTAGATACAAGAGTATTTACTTAATGAATCACAAGTCTGAAATATTGAAAAGTTCAATTCTGTTTCAGAGTGAAGTTCGTCGTAACAAGAGGATAAACTGTCTACGATATGATCATAGAAATGAATATCTGAGTTACGAGTTTTGGTGCGCAGTTAAGACAATATGGAAATTGTTTCGCAGTTCATGCCACCTGGAACATCATAGTGTGATGATGTGTCTGAACGTCATAGCCACGCACTATTTGGTATGGTGCATGCTATGATGTCTCTTATCGAATTACCACTATCGTTTATGGGTTATGCATTAGAGACAACCGCATTCACTTTAAATAGGGCACCGCGTATTTCCGTTGAGATGACACAGTATAGACTAAGGTTTAGAGAAATCTAAACTGTCGTTTCTTGAAATTTTGGGGCTTCGACACTTATATGAAAAAGTTTCAGTCTGATAAGCTCGAACCCAAAGCGGATAAATGCATCTTCATAGGATATCCAAAAAGGTTGGGTACATCTCCTATCTCAGATCCGAAAGCAAAGTGTTTGTTTCCAGAAACGGATCCTTTCTCGAGGAAAGGTTTCTCTCGAAAGAATTGAGTGGGAGGGTGGTAGAACTTGATGAGTTTATTGAACTATCACTTCAACCAATGTGTAGCAGGGTGCGGGAAGTTGTTCCTGTGGCGCCTACACCAATTGAAGTGAAAGCTGATGATGGTGATCATCAAGCATCGGATCAAGTTACTACAAACCTCGTAGGTTGACAAGGTCGCGTACTGCTGCAGAGTGGTACGGTAACCCTGTCTTGGAGGTCATGTTGTTGAGCAACAATGAACCTACGAGTTATGAAGAAAGCAATGGTGGGCCCGGATACCGACAAATGGCTGGAGGCCATGAAATCCGAGAGAGGATCCATATATGAAAACAAAATGTAGACTTTGGAAGAACTACTTGATGGTCGTAGGACTATTGAGTAACGATGGATCTTTAAAAGGAAGACACACGATGATGGTGATAAGTCACTATTAAGAAAAGCTCGACTTGTCGCAAAGATGTTTCCGACAAGATCAAACAGTTGACTATGATGAGACTTTCTCACTCGTAGCGATGCTGAAAGTCTGTTAGAATTGTGTTAGTAGTTGCTGCATTATTTATGAAATATTGCACATAGGATGTCAAAACATTGTTTCCTCGACGGTCTCCTTGAGCAAACATTGTATGTGATACAACCAAGAGGTTTTGTCGATCCTAAAGATACTAGCAATTATGCAAGCTCCAGCGATCCTTAAATGGACTGGTGCAAGCATCTCGGAGTTGGAATATACACTTTGATGAGATGATCAAGGATTTTGGGTTTGTACAAGGTTTATGAGAAACTTGCATTTCCAAAGAAGTGAGTGGGAGCACTATAGAATTTCTGATAAGTATATGTGGTTGACATATTGTGGATCAGAAGTAATGTAGAATTTCTGTAAAGCATACAAGGTTGTTTGAAAGGAGTTTTCAAAGGAATACCTGGATTTAGCTACTTGAACGTTGAGCATCAAAGATCTATGGAGATAGATCGAAAGCGCTTAATGGAAGTTTCAACAAGATGCATGCCTTGACAAGTTTTGAAGGAGTTCAAAATAGATCAGCAAAGAAGGAGTTCTTGGTTGCGTTGTAAGGTGTGAATTTGAGTAAGACTCAAAACCCGACCACGGCAGAATAAAGAGAATAGACGAAGGTCGTCTTCTATGCCTTAGCCGTAGACTCTAAAGTATGCCATGCTGAGTACCGCACCTGATGTGTGCCTTGCAGCAAGTCTATTGAGAGGTACAGAGAGTGATCCATGATTGAATCACTAGCAGCGGTCATAATTTATCCTTAGTAACTGGTGGACTAAGGATTTTTTCTCGATTATGGAGGTGGTTAAAGAGTTCGTCGTAAAGGGTTACGTCGATGTAAGCTTTGACACTAATCCGAATAACTATGAGTAGTGAAACGGATTCGTATAGTAGAGTAGATATTTGGAGTATTTCCGAATAGCACATAGTAGCAGCATCTATAACATGGCATAAAGATTTGTAAAGAATGCACGGATCTGAAAGTTTCAGAACCGTTGACTAAAAACCTCTCTCACGAGCAAGACGTGATCAGACCCCAGAACTATATGGGTGTTGGATTCGTTGGAATCACATGGTGATGTGAACTAGATTATTGACTCTAGTGCAAGTGGGAGACTGTTGGAAATATGCCCTAGAGGCAATAATAAATTAGTTATTATTATATTTCTTTGTTCATGATAATCGTTTATTATGCATGTTATAATTGTATTGATTGGAAACACAATACTTGTGTGGATACATAGACAAAACACTGTCCCTAGTAAGCCTCTAGTTGACTAGCTCGTTGATCAAAGATGGCCAAGGTTTCCTGGCCATAGGCAAGTGTTGTTACTTGATAATGGGATCACATCATTAGGAGAATCATGTGATGGACTAGACCCAAACTAATAGACGTAGCATGTTGATCGTGTCATTTTGTTGCTACTGTTTTCTGCGTGTCAAGTATTTGTTCCTATGACCATGAGATCATATAACTCACTGACACCGGAGGAATGCTTTGTGTGTATCAAATGTCGCAACGTAACTGGGTGACTATAAAGATGCTCTACAGGTATCTCCAAAGGTGTTCGTTGAGTTAGTATGGATCGAGACTGGGATTTGTCACTCCGTGTGACAAAGAGGTATCTCGGGGCCCACTCGGTAATACAACATCACACACAAGCCTTGCAAGAAATGTGACTTAGTGTAAGTTGCGGGATCTTGTATTACAGAACGAGTAAAGAGACTTGCCGGTAAACGAGATTGAAATAGGTATGCGGATACTGACGATCGAATCTCGGGCAAGTAACATACCGAAGGACAAAGGGAATGACATACGGGATTATATGAATCCTTGGCACTGAGGTTCAAACGATAAGATCTTCGTAGAATATGTAGGATCCAATATGGGCATCCAGGTCCCGCTGTTGGATATTGACCGAGGAGTCTCTCGGGTCATGTCTACATAGTTCTCGAACCCGCAAGGTCTGCACACTTAAGGTTCGACGTTGTTTTATGCGTATTTGAGTTATATGGTTGGTTACCGAATGTTGTTCGGAGACCCGGATGAGATCACGGACGTCACGAGGGTTTCCGGAATGGTCCGGAAACGAAGATTGATATATAAGATGACCTCAATTGATTACCGGAAGGTTTTCGGAGTTACCGGGAATGTACCGGGAATGACGAATGGGTTCCGGGTGTTCACCGGGGGGGGGGGGCAACCCACCTCGGGGAAGCCCATAGGCCTTGGGGGTGGCGCACCAGCCCTTAGTGGGCTGGTGGGACAGCCCAAGAAGGCCCTATGCGCCATAGGAAGAAAATCAAAGAGAAAAGAAAAAAAAGGAGGAGGTGGGAAAGGGAAGAAGGACTCCACCTTCCAAACCAAGTTGGATTCGGTTTGGAAGGGGAGACCTTCCCCCCTTGGATCGGACGAAGTCCTTGGGGGTCCTTTTACCCCAAGGAAAGGCTCCCCCTCTTCCCCCTATATATACGGAGGTTTTAGGGCTGATTTGAGATGACTTTTCCACGGCAGCCCGACCACATACCTCCACGGTTTTTTTCCTCTAGATCGCGTTTCTGCGGAGCTCGGGCGGAGCCCTGCTGAGATAAGATCACCACCAACCTCCGGAGCACCGTCATGCTGCCGGAGAACTCTTCTACCTCTCCGTCTCTCTTGCTGGATCAAGAAGGCCGAGATCATCGTCGAGCTGCACGTGTGCTGAACGCTGAGGTGCCGTCTGTTCGGCACTAGATCGTGGGACTGATCGCGGGACGGTTCGCGGGGCGGATCGAGGGACATGAGGACGTTCCACTACATCAACCGCGTTCACTAACGCTTGTGCTGTACGGTCTATAAGGGTACGTAGATCACACATCCCCTCTCGTAGATGGACATCACCATGATAGCTCTTCGTGCGCGTAGGAAATTTTTTGTTTCCGATGCGACGTTCCCCAACAAGTCTTGCCGGTGCACACAGCTCTGCTGCGAGCGCTTCAATGAACAGATCCTTAGCAGCCTGCTGGAGGTGTCGCTACTAGCAAGATACCTTGGCGGAATCAGTGCATCCACATAAGTTGTTGAGCGGGCTCAAAACAAAGTAAGGGCGCAACCGATCAAGACAAAGTTCCTTCGTGCGCGGGTTTTCCACTCAGAAGTCGAAATCGTCCAAGGAAAATAAGTTTAGAGTTCCAAATTTACTTAGAGTTTTTGCAACTTAGCTTTTTTGTTATTGTACTCCTTTTTGTTGGACATTGCCTGATCATCGCCTATTGTTGTCCATACCATCATCCCCCCGACAAACTCGTACGTGAGGGAACCTTCTATCTTTTGAGAAAAAGAAAGAAGAGATAATAGGGATATGGAACCTTGGTGGTTCGTTAGTACTTGCTGGAATTAGCGTAATACAATATCTTAGACAAACATGCAAAATAAACATGAAAATCAAGAAGAATTGTGAAACACTTAATTTTATTCAACTACGCGCAGGGTCTGCGCCTGGCTTTGCACAAAGGATTACATGCCTTATCGGCAAGACTTGTGTAAAGGGTGGTTGTCGGGAGACCCGACAATCGCACCTTATGGATAGAACTTACGAAGATGCTCGATATTCTAGGAGTTTCTCACCGGAACGCCATCTTCGGTCTCCAGGCAGACTGCTCCAGGCGTGGTGACTCGTACTACCCGATAAGGGCCTTCCCACTTTGGCGTCAACTTGTTGCAATTCTTGGCCGGCTGGACATGCCGAAGAACAAGGTCGCCTTCCACAAGTCTTCGGGCTTGAACCTTGCGGCTATGGTAGCAGCGCAAGGCTTGTTGGTAGTGTGCACCTCGCACAGCAGCCTGAAGACGGTCTTCCTCAAGGAGCATAGCGTCATCTTGCCGCTACTGCTCTTGCTCGAGCTCTTCGTAGGCGAGCACTTGAGGTGACCCGTATATGAGTTCCGTGGGGAGAACTGCCTGCGCCCCATACAATAGGGAGAAGGGTGTTTGGCCGGTGGTTCAATTTGGTGTCATTCTGATTGACCGAAGAACCGCTAGTAGCTGGAGGAACTGAACAATGTGGTGTGCCCATGTTGGAACCTGAGGCTCGACGGCAAGGACTAAAGGCATGTCCTCTGCTTTGGGAGCGTTTGTCTCTATGGCAAGGACTTGAGGTCCTGTCGTAGCCTGTTGCTCCCCGGCAAGCTTGGTGTTGTTCCCGGCAACTTCTGTGCTGGCAAGGTTCTTGCCGTCAGCTTTTGGTTGCTTTGCAGGAAAGTACTGGCCGGACTTCAACTTCCTTTTATTATCTGGTTTTGCTGGTGGTGCCAGGGACCTTGCAATAATGTTTGCCGGAGCCCTCTGGCTTGTCGACAGCCGCCAAGGCCTCACAAGGGGCGCACCCAGCAACGTCCTTCGTCTTCAGAATTGATTTCTGCATCGGTGTCTTCGCCGTGGAGCCTCCTACCTTCTTCAGCCAGAGCACATTTATCAGCCACAGCATAGAGCTCGGCAACATCCCTGATTCTATTCACCGCCAGTTCTTCATGCATCTTGCGATTGCGCATGTTCTGATGGAATGCGCTGATAACAAGGTGGGATGAACGTCTGGGATGTTGCGTTGTATACGGCCAAATCTCTGTATGTACTTCCGCAAGGTCTCGCCCTCTTTCCGGGGGATGAGATGCAAATCACTTTCTTGGCCAGGAGCTCACTGGCCACTGGTAACGGGGCAAATGGAATCATGGCACAGATCTGCCCAAGAAGAAATGGAACTTTTCGGCAGATGCATCAACCACAACATGACGTTGGGCTTAAGCACGAACGGGAAGTACTTGGCGAGTATCTTGTCGTCGCGAGCCCCAGCAGCCCGCGCCGCAATGGTGTAGATGCTCATGAACTCCAACAGGTGAGTCTTGCCATCGTATTTCTCCGGGACTTCTGGTTTGAACGTTCGGGAACTGGTCCATTGGACTCGCCGCAACTCACGAGTAAAAGCTGGACAACCCACCTCATAAGGTAGGTCGCCAGGATAGCCTAGCACAGGCTCATTGATAGTGGGCCCTTCGCGTCTATCAGAATGATAGCATGCTTCCTGCCGCCGCTCAAGGGTGGTCCTGGTGTCTTCTTCGCGTCATTCTTGAAGAATTTGACACTGATCGCGGAGGGTCCGCGGGTCAGACGACGCCGTTGAATCGTCAGAGACATCGATCCCCCGAGTCAGCGACCGCTGCTGCCGCTGTGAAGGAGAGTGTATCGTGGTCGTGCCACCTCCACCATTCTCTCCATTATCGTGCGCTGGCTTTATTGGCTGTCGTTTTGAAGGCTCCACCTGCTACGGCCCATCGCCATTAGAGAGGCCGATGAGGTTATGAATGGTAGCTCTCCATTCTCCGAGCTTCTCCCCCGCGGTAGGAAACTCCAGGAGCAGCTGTGCTTGTGCCAATGCTTTCGCTGGCGTAGGCGGTGGCGAGAGGTGTGAGGAACGTTAGGTGCTCTAACTCCTAATCGTGTTAGAAGGATCTCCATCACAGTCCCGTGATCGCACACCGCTTTCACGAGCTTCTTGACGTGCATGTTGGCACTGCGCATCTCGAAGGTGATGCTCAGAAGTCGATCCTCGGGGATGCTTGGAACCGCCGACGTCCGGCGCCGCTCGTTGCGTGCGACCTGGGAAGGTCGTGATGTATGCGCCGGTGTGGGTGCCTTAGAAGGCGCCTTTCCGTCCTTGGAGTTCATCATGCCGCCCGTAGGCAGCGCAACTCCGTCCTTAGACCTACCGGCGTGCTGGTTGTTGTTGTGGCTGCGAACGACGCTGCTCGCTTGGTTTTGATCACTAGAATGTCATGGAGGCTGAATACCTCCGCCTCCTCCGACTGCGTCCATACCGTTGCCCGTCTGTGTAGTCACAGGCATACAAGACGCGGGTGGATCAGTCGTCGTTGCAGTCCTCTCCCTGGGACCCATTGCTATGAAGATGATGAAGAAACTGACGCGTTGATTGCTCGATCAGGTTGGTGCAACCTCTTCCCCCTACCTGGCGCGCCAAAGATGTCATGGTACGACACCTATGGAATCGTGTGGATCCCTTTACGGAAAGATTTTTCTTGGACCATAGAACACGCAGCAGACTTGAATTACGGGGCAAGACACTTGCCGGGAGGCCACAAGCCTGCAGGGCGCGGCCTGGGGGTGGCCGCGCCCCCTGGCTTGTGGGCCCCCTACAGGTCTCCTAACCCTAATTCTTGGCCTATAAATTTCCTAATATTCCCGTATCGCCAAGGAGAGCAACGAAAATACTTTTGCGCCGTCAGGAGCCTGTGTTCCCAAGAGATCCTATCTGGGAGCCTTTTCCAGTAATATGTAGGAGAGGGAATTAATCACGGAGGGCATCTACATCAACTCCATTGCCCTTCCAATGATGTGTGAGTAGTTCACCACGGACCTACGGGTCCATAGCTAGTAGCTATATAGCTTCTTCTCTCTCTTTGACCTTCAATACCATGTTCTTCATGATCTTGATGTAGTACTCTTTTGCGGTGTGATTCTCGAGATCCAATGGATTCTGAGTTTATGTTCAGATTATCTATGAATATCATTTGAGTCTTTCATGAATTCTTATATTTATGATTTCATATTTTTGCAAGTCTCTTTGAATTATTGGTGTGGTTTGGCCAACTAGATTGGTAATTCTTGCAATGGGAGAAGTGCTTAGTTTTGGGTTCAATATTGTGGTGCCCTCTCCCAGTGGCAGTAGGGGTAGCGAGGAAAGTATTCTACTGCTGCCATCAAGAGTAAAAAAGACAGGGTTTTCATCATATTGCTTGAGTTTATCCCTCTACATCATGTCATCTTACTTAATGCGTTACTCCGTTCTTCATGAACTTAATACTCTAGATGCAGGCAGGAGTTGGTCGATGTGTGGAGTAATAGTAGTAGATGCAGAATCATTTTGGTCTACTTCATACGGACATGATGCCTGTATGCATAATCATTGCCTTAGATATCTTCATAATTATTCACTTTTCTATCAATTGCTCGACAGTAATTTGTTCACCCACCGTATTATTTTCCTTTATGAGAGAAGCATCTAGTGAAACCTATGGCCGCTGGGTCTATTTTCCATATTATGTTTTCAGGTCTATAAACAAGAAATACCAAAAATACTGTAATTTATTTACTTTTGTTTTACTTTCAGATCTATCAATCTTTTATATCTATCTCTATCAGATCTTATCCTTGTAAATAACTCTGAAGGGATTGACAACCCCTTTATAGTGTTGGGTGCAAGAGTTTGATTATTTGTGTAGGTACTACTATTGGGGCCTTGCTTGTTCCTCCTACTAGATTGATAACTTGGTTCTCAAAAAACGGAGGGAAATACCTATGTACTTTGATGCATCACCCTTTCCTCTTCAAGGGAAAACAAACGCAAGCTCAAGATGTAGCAAGAAGGATTTCTCGCGCCGTTGCGGGGGAGGATACATAGCAAGATCATGCCTACCAAGTACCCATCACAAACTCATCTCTTGCATTTACTTTATTTGGCATTTGCCTCTCGTTTTCCTCTCCCCCACTTCTAAAAAGATTTTCAGAAAATATCAAAAAGATTTGCCTTTTTATTCGCCCTTTTTCGTTCGTCTTTTTGTTTGCTTGCTTGTGTGCTAGATTGCTTGCTTTGTCACGATGACTCAAGAGAATACCAAGTTATGTGACTTTTCCACTACTAATAATAATGGCTTTATTATTACTCCAATTGATCCCGCCACTAGTGTGGAATCTTGTGAAATTAATGCCGCTTTACTCAATCTTGTTATGAAAGACCAATTTTCTAGCATTCCTAGTGAAGATGTCGCATCCCATCTAAATACTTTCGTTGAGTTGTGCGATATGCAAAAGAAGAAAGATGTGGATAATGAAATTGTTAAATTAAAGCTATTTCCTTTCTCATTACGAGATTGTGCCAAAACTTGGTTTTCATCATTACCAAAAAATAGTATTGATTCATGGAATAAGTGTAAAGATGCTTTTGTTTCCAAGTACTTTCCGCCCGCTAAGATTATCTCCCTTAGGAACGATATAATGAATTTTAAGCAACTTGACCATGAGCATGTTGCACAATATTGGGAGAGGATGAAATTAATGATT
Source organism: Hordeum vulgare subsp. vulgare (assembly GCF_904849725.1). NCBI lineage: Eukaryota > Viridiplantae > Streptophyta > Magnoliopsida > Poales > Poaceae > Hordeum > Hordeum vulgare. The sequence goes on along the minus strand of NC_058524.1, from coordinate 335,076,003 downwards.
ATGAATTGCCCCGCGCATGGTTTGAGTTTATGGATAATTATACAAAGTTTTTATGTGGGATTGAATTTTCCTTCTAGAAATATTTTAGATTCCGCCACGGGTGGTACTTTTATGGAAATAACATTAGGAGAATCTACTAAAGTCCTAGTTAATATTATGGAAAATTACTCTCAATGGCATACCGAAAGATCTCCTACTTGTAATAAAGTGCATGCTATGGAAGAAATAAACACTTTGAGTGGAAAGATGGATGAATTAAATAAATTTTTTGCTAGTAAGAGTGCTCCTATTGATCCCAATGATATGCCTTTGTCTTCTTTGATTGGAAATAATAATGAATCTATGGATGTGAATGTTGGAAATATGCCCTAGAGGCAATAATAAATTAGTTATTATTATATTTCTTAGTTCATGATAATCGTTTATTATCCATGCTATAATTGTATTGATTGGAAACACAATACTTGTGTGGATACATAGACAAAACACTGTCCCTAGTAAGCCTCTAGTTGACTAGCTCGTTAATCAAAGATGGTCAAGGTTTCCTGGCCATAGGCAAGTGTTGTCACTTGATAACGGGATCACATCATTAGGAGAATCATGTGATGGACTAGACCCAAACTAATAGACGTAGCATGTTGATCGTGTCATTTTGTTGCTACTGTTTTCTGCGTGTCAAGTATTTATTCCTATGACCATGAGATCATATAACTCACTGACACCGGAGGAATGCTTTGTGTGTATCAAACGTCGCAACGTAACTGGGTGACTATAAAGATGCTCTACAGGTATCTCCGAAGGTGTTAGTTGAGTTAGTATGGATCAAGACTGGGATTTGTCACTCCGTGTGAACGGAGAGGTATCTCGGGGCCCACTCGGTAATACAACATCACACACAAGCCTTGCAAGCAATGTAACTTAGTGTAAGTTGCGGGATCTTGTATTACGGAACGAGTAAAGAGACTTGCCAGTAAACGAGATTGAAATAGGTATACGGATACTGACGATCGAATCTCGGGCAAGTAACATACCGAAGGACAAAGGGAATGACATACGGGATTATATGAATCCTTGGCACTGAGGTTCAAACGATAAGATCTTCGTAGAATATGTAGGATCCAATATGGGCATCCAGGTCCCGCTATTGGATATTGACCGAGGAGTCTCTCGGGTCATGTCTACATAGTTCTCGAACCCGCAGGGTCTGCACACTTAAGGTTCGACGTTGTTTTATGCGTATTTGAGTTATATGGTTGGTTACCGAATGTTGTTCGGAGTCCCGGATGAGATCACGGACGTCACGAGGGTTTCCGGAATGGTCCGGAAACGAAGATTGATATATAGGATGACCTCATTTGGTTACCGGAAGGTTTTCGTGCATTACCGGAAAGGTTTCGGGCTCATCGGTAGTGTACCGGGAGTGCCGGGAGGGGTGCCGGGGACCATCGGGAGGGGTGTCACGCCCCAAGGGGTCTCATGGGCTATGGGAAGAGATAAACCAGCCCCTAGTGGGCTGGAATAAGTTCCCACTAAGGCCCATAAGGTTTGAGAAGGAAAAAACACAAGGTGGAAAGAGTTTCCAAGTGGGAAGGTGGAATCCTACTCCAAGTAGGATTGGAGTAGGACTCCTCCACCTCCAATTTCGGCCAAACCTTTAGGTTTTGAGGCTGCCTCCTCCCCTCCCTCCCACCTATATATACGGAGGTTTTAGGGCTGATTTGAGACGACTTTCTCACGGCTGCCCGACCACATACCTCCATAGTTTTTCCTCTAGATCGCGTTTCTGCGGAGCTCGGGCGGAGCCCTGCTGAGACAAGATCATCACCAACCTCCGGAGCGCCGTCACGCTGCCGGAGAACTCTTCTACCTCTCCGTCTCTCTTGCTGGATCAAGAAGGCCGAGATCATCGTCGAGTTGTACGTGTGCTGAACGCGGAGGTGCCGTCCGTTCGGTACTAGATCGTGGGACTGATCGCGGGATTGTTCGCGGGGCGGATCGAGGGACGTGAGGACGTTCCACTACATCAACCGCGTTCACTAACGCTTCTGCTGTACGATCTACAAGGGTACGTAGATCACTCATCCCCTCTCGTAGATGAACATCACCATGATAGGTCTTCGTGCGCGTAGGAAAATTTTTGTTTCCCTTGCGACGTTCCCCAACAGTGAATTATATCGGTAGGAACAATTTTGGCAATAACGCGTATACACGTAATTTTAATCCTAGCCCGTTTCCTAGTAATTCCTCTAATAATTTTGGTAGTTCCTACAACAATTCTTATGGAAATTATAATAAGATGCTACGATTGAAATTATAATTTGAAAATAATATTAAAGAATTCATTATCTCTCAAAAAGGTTTCAATGCTACGATTGAATTTTTTTTGCTCAAGATTGATGATTTGGCTAGGAACATTGATAGAATTTCTCTTGAGATTAATTCTTTTAAAATTAGATCTATTCCACCCAAGCATGATATTAATGAGTCTTTAAAATCTATGAGAATTTCTATTGATGAGTGTAAGGAAAGAACCGCTAGAATACGTGCTAAGCACGAATGGCTTGAAAAGGTGTTTTCTCGTGATAATATTGCTTAAGATCTAAAAGTGATTGATGTGACACGTATTGAATCTTTGTTTTCTAGCATAATTCTTGAAAAAGATGGGACTATATATGAGTAAACTTTAGCTAAAAGGCGTCCCAATGATTCAGAGTTCATAGATCTTAGTGATAAGATTGTTAAAAGTGGGATGCAAGAGGTCAAAACTTTAAATAGCATTGAGCCCACTCTTTCGGATTTCAAGGATTTTAATTATGATAGTTGCTCTTTAATTTATTGTGTTTCCTTGTTCCAATCCATGTTAAATTCTCCGCAGGCTTAATATCAAAATAAAGTTTTTACTAAACATATTGTGGATGCCATGATCAAATATTTTGAAGAGAAACTTGAGTTGGAGGTCTGTATACCTAGAAAACTTTATGATGAGTGGGAACCCACTATTAAAATTAAAATTAAAGGTTATGTGTTCCACGCTTTGTGTGATTTGGGTGCTAGCGTCTGCACAATTCCAAAAACTTTATGTGATGTGTTAGGATTCTGTGAATTTGATGATTGTACTCTAAATTTGCATCTAGTGGATTCTACAATTAAGAAACCTGCGAGAAGGATTTATGATGTTCTTATTGTTGCAAATAGGAATTATGTGCTCATAGATTTCATTGTTCTTGATATAGAATGCAATCCTACATGTCCTATTATTCTTGGTAGACCCTTGCTTAGAAAGATAGGTGCAATTATTGACATGAAAGAAGGTAATATTAAATTCCAGTTTCCATTAAGGAAAAGCATGGCGCACTTTCCTATAAAGAAAATAATATTACCTTATGAATCTATTATGAGATCTACCTATGGGTTGCATACCAAAGATGACAATACCTAGATCTATTGCATTATGCTTAGTTAGGGGCGTTAAACCATAGCGCTTGTTGGGAGGCAACCCAATTTCATTTGTTTTGATTTTATTTTTGTTTCTGTTTTTGGGTGCTGCACACATTATTACCTCTGTAATATTTGTGTTTTCTTGTTTTAATTAGTGTTTGAGCAAAGTAAGACCTTTGGGATGGTCTATGGTGTTTGCAAGTTGATTTATCAGATAAACAAAAACTTTCGCTCTGAGTCCGAGAATATTTTAAATTTGCTAGAATGTGCTTTCGATATTATTTTTTTACACAATATTGGTTTACAAATTTCCCAGATCTTCCTAATTTTTCATAATTTTTGGTGTTACATAAGTATTCGAAGTAACAGATTGCTACACACTATTCTGTTTTTGACAGATTCTGTTTTCTTTGTGTTGTCTACTTATTTGGATGAATGTATGGGTTGTATCGGGGGGTAATTGAAAGTGCGTTATATCGACTAGAGGGGGTGAATAGGCAATTTTTATAATTTCATCGCTGAGGAAATTCCTTGTGAGGAAATTCCTCAATGATGAATTAAGTACAACGGAAATAGCGCAAGATCAGAAGTGCAAAGACTACTACAGCAGATTACTTGGTGAAGATTATGAGAATCGGTTTGCATAGGTACATAGAATGCAGGTGAAGATTAACTCGGGTGAAGAATTTGAGGTAGAGGAAATTCAGAGAAAATCTTCAGAAAAATTCTTCAAACAGCACAGATGAAAGTCTTCAACGTACAATTTTGACAAAAATGAAAGAGCTGAACAAATAGAACCCGTATCATGATGAAGACAGTTATTGATGACCCAGTTCCAACTACTGTAACAGTTGTACGTCTGGTTTCGAGCGGCTTGGTATTCGAACCAAAGGACACACAGTCCCGGGACACACAATCCCTACCGTATTCTCCTTGAGCTAAGGACACAGAGTCCTCGCCCAACAGTCGTAGTAAGTCTTCAGGGCAGACTTCCAAACCCTCACAAACTCGGTCACCCGGCGATCCACAATTGACAACTAGATGCTCTAGACCATGATGCCTAACCATCTGGAGGATGCACAGTCCTGAAAGGTAAAAAGCTTCGGTTCCACACAGGAACAAATTCTTGAGTGATGCTCACTTGATGATTTTCTCTCGAAGACTCTGAGGAATTTGGGTTGCTCTAAATGACAAGTGTCAGTTTCTCTCGGAGCAGCCAACCAGCTAGTGGTTGTGGGGGCTGCTATTTATAGGATGGGAGCATCCCGACATGATTTGACATAAATGCCCTTAAATATTGTGACTCTTGGGTGGATAATATTAGTGAGGTGGCGCGTGTCGCGGCAACGGTCGGAATTTTCAACTGTGAAAGTCCTTATGTCTCTCGTATTCCTCACTTTCGGGCTTTGGTAGGTTTAGGCTTGGGTTGAGCACCATGAGGAAATTCATTCCTTAGTATTACTTCCACCCCCTTTAACAGTATGGTGTTCCTATGACTCAAGAGTTAAAAAATGAAATAGAAAGAGTAAATCTTCACGCTTCAAAGTCTTCAGACAGTTTTTTCTTCAGGAACCATTGAATTCTTCATCTTCGATATCTTCATGAGGACTATCAAATTCATCGCAATTTCTTCGCGATCAAATTCTTCAAGGTAAGACCAAAGTCTTCAGCCGAAGACATACATTTTTAGGGGTCGATATTCATCGTATAACTCAAACTCCTCAGCGACTTATAGAGCATGTGTACACTTACAAACATATTAGTCTCTTAACCTATAAGTCTTCAAACCACCAAAATCACTAAGGGCACTAGATGCACTTACAATCTCCCCCTTTTTGGTGGTTGATGACCATTAGGTTAAGTTTTCAACGGGGATAAAAGTATGAAATGTAAGTACTGAGTCTGAGTAAATTGAAGTCAAGATACCGAGAGACTCCCCCTAAAGATGTGCATATTTTGAGGAATTTTCTTTGCACAGCAGATGCACATTGATGATTTATATCATGGAGATCTCCCCATGTATCTTGTAAATCATGCATACATTTGACATATACTATGAGGAATTTGAAAATGCATGATGAAAAATGGTGTCTGACGAATTTCAGCATTCCTGCATTAATAGACTTTGAGGAATAAGCATACGAATAAAAACGTTCAAAAGAGCCAAAGCAACATCGGGCTTAAGTTACAACTCATTACATCAAAATACTTCAGAAGAACCAAGAGCTTGTAACTTAATAAGGTTTATAAGCCCCAAAATAGATATCGCTTGAAGACTAACTCTCAGATTTCTCCCCCTTTGTCATCAAGTGATGAAAAGGGACAAAACTGAGGACTAACTTCCTTTGAAGAAATTCACTTCTTGGTTGATGTAGAGGCGTGAGGAGTGTTGGAGACATGCTTCTTCATTGGACCAGTCGTAGTGTCTTCTGGTTCTTAATCTGATTCAGCAGTGCGAAATGAAGAAAATGAACAGTCCTCCAAGTCAGGAACAGGTATTGGCTTGAATTTCTTCTTTGGAGGCCACGACCAGTCAAAGTCTTGAGTAAACTCCAATTCCTCAAGTTCTTCTTGAGTCTTCAGATGAGTCAAGGTGGCCCAAGTGCGATCAACACCTCATGAAGATAATAGTGATTTTTCTTCACTGCATTCTCAGTCTTGTTGAGGGTTTTGACAATGGCACCAAACTGGTGTTTCACCCTCTTGTGATTGCGATCGACCTTTTGATGAAGACTGAGGTGTAGCTCTCTGTTATTCATCACTCTGGAGGCAGTTAGGCTATGAGGATATTGAGTAGAAGTGTCTTCATATGAAGAATATGAATCTGCCTTGCAAAATTGGCCATCAAGGGGCCGATTTCCTTCATCAATTACAGACTTGCCTTTGCCTTCAATAGGTTCAAATGATTTCTTGATGACTTTGATAGGCGGCAGATATCCAAGGTGATTCTGAAAATCAGCTTGATAGTTGATGCCTGACTTGTTTCGGATGAATCTCACAATCCAAGGCGCATAAATCTTCAACTCAAATGGCGACAAGGCATTGTCAACCAAACTCCTCAAGAAGAAATCATGAAGATTCATAGGTATGACATGAATGACATTGAACAAGATATTCTTCATGTTTCCTATGACATCTTCTTCATCATCATGCCCTTTTATAGGAGCAATGGCATAAGACAGGATTCTGTACACTGTTCTAGGTTCATACTTCAAGTCATGTACCAGAAATCGAGTCCTAGGGGTTGGTCCTTGGCCAAAGGCTTCATGAGGACTTCCATCATCTTGTCAGTCAGTTCTCGTTCATCATACTTCAGAGCTGCATCCTTTGAGGGAATTGAAATTGGAAGACCTCGAAGCAATTCAGTGGCAGGAGCTTTGTAGTGTGTGTGCTGAGTCATCCAATCCAAAACCCAGGTGTTGACATCCTTTGGGTCGTCAGAGATATGAAGTGTGGCATAGAATTTAGGAATGATGTTCGTGTTCCAATCTCCGATGTCAGTACAGAAAGGCAGTAACCCAGCTTTTTGAAGAATGTTGAGGAGTAGAGCAAAGCAAAGTATTTCCTCCGTATCACAGAGAGGAATATGGGTATGCTGAAATGTCTTGTTTCTCCCACAGAGCACAGAAGCATAGTAGTTAAGCTAATTTCTTGTCCAGAACTTTCTTGTGTGTGATGCGAAGCTTGTCATATGGATTTTAGCTAGTGAAGTACATGTGTTCTTCATAGAATGCCTCTTTCTGAAACTTTAGCCTTTTGGACAAAGGCTGATTTTGCTGCGGTTGAAGATTGTGTTGTTGTTCTTGAGAGGTAGCCCCTACCATTGTTGTTTCTATGTTCACCACAACAATAGTGGTTTCAGTGTTGGGCGCAGTAGCATTTTCTTCAGTTTGAGCATTTTCCTCAGTTTGAGGATTCTCTTCAGCTTGAGGAATTTGCTTGTTGGAGGAGGCAGTTGCAGTATTCGTCACTGCATTGTCTTCAGCTGATGCAGCTGATTCTTCAGCAGATTCCTCACGAATGCTTTTTCTGTCAGAATCGGTGAGAATCTCAGTTGCGGCCGGAATTGGACGGATTTGAGTTGACCTTGGTGAGAGAGGATGAGTTTATTCCTAGAAACCAATGTAATCATTACCCACTTGTTCTTCAGTGGTCTTTGGAGGAGTGGTGAACTAAGGAATTATCATCTATTTGTATTTCCTCATCCATTACTTCATCATCTTCAGCATCATTCATTTCTTCATCTTCTTCAGGAATGACATAGTCAACTCCGAAGGGAACGATCATGTAAGATGGTGCTACATTCATAGGAGTAGCATTCATCGGGGCTGATGAAGATTCTGACTGAGTGATCTTCAGACGTTTGGCCTTTGAGGATTCTGAGGCCATTGAAGCTTTTCTCTTTTTGGCTTCTTTCTCAGCCGCTTTGGTTTTCTTCACGTCTCATGCAGACGGAGTCACTTTGTTCACCTTTGAGGGTTGTGGTGAAGGTACAATTTCATCAGGCACTGGTTCAGTGTCAGTCCTCGCAGTTTCTTCAGCTGGAGAAGTTTCTTCAGCTGGAATATTTTGAGGAATTTCCTCAGCAGCTGGTTCATCAATTTCATCTTCCTCAGGTAGTTGAACAGTATAGCTTGACTGAGGTGGTGTTTGCTGCTTTGGAGGGTTAGTTCCCTTGTTGTATTCATCAACAACAGCTCTTGCAGCCTTGATGAATTTCACTTTGACACCTTGACGATCAGAGTGAAGACTTGTATACTTGTCTGTGAGGGTTTTGAGTTCAGCCTGAGTTGATACAAGTGCTTCAGGCGTCAGGTTGAGCAGATTCTGCTTGAGGAATTTATCCTATTTAATTTTGGCAACCCTTGCTTGCTTTGCTTGCTGCTCTTTCGACTTTGCTTCATTGATAAAAGTGGCCACCATATGGCTGACACCAGGGGAAAGCAAGTCATCAATCCATGTGTTTGGGTCTTCATACCAGAGGTCAATGAAATCCAGCAAAACCTTCGGATCCATAGCTAGAGGAATGGAGTTGCTAGAGGCTTGTGCAACACGTTCTTGTTTGTTTCTGATGATTGCTTGCAGAGTTTCATCATCAAATTCTTCATTTCCTTTTGATGCAGAAGGAACGTTGATGACTTTGCTAGGACTTGGCCTGATGCCTCTACCAACAGTCATTTTAGTCTTCAACAGAGTGGGTGAAGACTTTGCAACAAAGCTAGTGGCAGATGGCACTGAGGAATTGATTTTGCAGGATGAAGCTTACTGAGCTGCTTCTGTTGTGGGGGTGAAGACTACGGTTTTGTTGAAGATTTTGCTGCCATTGCAGCCTTCTGAGGCCATTGCTCTTTTGCCACTGTAGTTTAGGATTTGGGTTTTTTCATCAAAGTCTTCTTCCGAGGAATTGTTGTAGCACAGGCCTCACCAGCTGAAGAAGTGGCAGCAGGGGTTGCAGCAGCAGAATCCTCATTGAATTTCTTCACAGCTGCTTCTGCCTTCTTATGTAACTTACAAAAAATATTTGTCTTTCTCATCTGGGTAATCCTCAATAGTTTCTACACTTGAGGGATGAGCGACTTGTTAATCACCCTGTGGAGGCCTTTTGCAAGGTGGCTTGAGGGCGAATTTCTTCGCATATTTTGGAGTCACATATCTATACACCTTCCACTCCTTAGCCCACCTCCGCTCAATCTTCTGAAGCCTTATCTTGCGCTTCGCCATGGTCTATTTACCATGAATTTCCTCATCAGGAGTAAAATAATCAGCATATATGTCTTCAGGTATTTCAAATGTTGTATTCTGTTCCAGCTTATTTCCTAGTTTCTGCTTTCGATCATCCTCCATTTTCTTCAATTGAGGCTTCTGCTGAGGAATCTGAACTCTTGATGATTCTGAAGACACAGGTAAAACTTCTTCGAGGAATGCTGCAAATGAGTTAAGTTCATGAGAACCTAGAGATTCATCAACTGACATTTTTTTACGTGTGAACAGAGTATACATGCAAAGAATTTGGGGAGGTCATCAGTGTCGGTGCACTAAAGACTGGGGTCCCTAGTGCCCCAGACTTGTGCACGGGCACAAAGGTCGCCTGACGGTAGGGCATGGCAGAGTCCAGACAAGATGCGCCACCAAGATTACCAAGACCCCGGCAAGCCTGCTTTGCCTGGAAGATAACCAAGGCCACGCCCATTTAGTAAACTCGCCACGCACTAGGCCTCGGCAAACCTTCCTTGCCGGGATGACAACCGAAACCCCCGACAAACTTTCTTGTCGGGACGACAACCAAAGCCCCCGGCAAGCTTTCTTGCCGGGACGGAGACCCAAGACCCCGGCAAGCTCCCTTGCCGGGATGACGGGCCAGGCACTGGAGGGCAACTGCCCTTGCCACAGTGCCACCGCCCCCAAGCTCCAGCGCATTCTGCATGCGCCAGCGCGGCATCCAGGTGTCGAAACGCCTGGACACATGTCTTCAACAGCACGTTGTTGACAAGGACAAGATGTGCATTTAATGCACCTGACAGCGGTAGATGGATAAGCACCGCTCTATGTTCACTGTAACTTCTCATGAACCTACCACCGAGCACTGTAGGTGACCCCTTTGCCTATAAAAGGAGGCCCTTAGCTCATTCACAAGGGGTTAGACTCTTTGGACATTGGCCAGAAGACGGTTATCATCAGTCACTGTAACAAACAAGGAAACGTTTAATACGATCAGACGAGCAGGACGTAGGGTTTTACGCGTAAGTGGCCTGAACCTGGGTAAAAAGGCTTGTCGGGTGTTGATCGTTAGCTCTGCTCTTAACGTCGTCTTTCCACGCCCTACGATCACAAGGGTATCATGTTGATTCCCATAGGTGTCGACCTAGCATCGCCAACAATATGTGTTCTCCGATTTGAAGAAATTGAAAAAAAGTTGAGGAATTTGACGAGTGAGTTGAGGAATTTGACTAAGCATTCTGATCTTGGGTTCCAGAGTTGTGCAGATTCGAGAGTTTACACAATTGAGGAATCTCATGAAGAATTTTAGTGGCTTAGTGAAATTCATCAAGTGTTTGAGGAATGAGTGTGCATGGCTGACAGACTTTCTGAGGAAAAACAGATTACGCAAGTCTAAAGTGAATTATAAGATCAACAGAGGCAGTAAAATAGGATTTTATTTACCTTGTGCGAAGAACACGAAGAACTGGAGCAGTAACAGAGAGAACTTCCTCGATTCAGATATTCAGCGCCCTAACTTGGCAACTGAAATCAGCAACGGCGGCGGTGGAAGACGATTTTCCGCGGTCGGCGTGAGTCCGGCGATGGCAAGGGCGAGGCAGCGAAGTTTTTCCTCACCGGCAACAAGGATACTAGCAGTGGCGCTAGGGTTGAGCTCGAGCGGATAAGACGAGAAGATGAAGAGTTTTGACTGAGGGGGGTAAGGGCCTATTTATAGCTCAGGTGAAAAACTGTTAGGCCGATTTTTCGAACCGAACTACCCTTGCCCCTTCGTCTCTGCATGACATGTGGTGCCCACGACTGAAGCAGTGGAGTTCGTGGTTACCCGATCGTGAGAAGTGGGTCCGGTAAGTGTGTAACGTTATAAAAACTTTTTTTGAATTTTTGAGGATTTTGTTACGAAGTCCTCAGCTAACAAGGAAACAGTGAGGATTTTGAACAAGTGTCAAGTAGAACGCATATGAAGAATTGAGAATACTCTGGGTTGAGCTTAGCATAGAGGGGAGTCGGGTCCGATCACATTCTTAGATGAAATATCAAACTGAAGACTGAGCTATAAGTGAATGTTGTTGAGAACTTTGAAATCTTAGTTTTATATATATATATATATATATATATATATATATACATATATATATAACACTATTCATCATCCAGGGTGTAGAATAAGTTATTCTTCACCCGAGGTAATTTTACGATTGTTTCATACATAAATTACATATGATATACAAATAGTTACATTCATATTGATTCGCAAGGTAAAATTTGACATAAAAAAACAAAATTATGGGTCACAAGACCTGAAAAATTGTTTTTATGTACATTTTACACTGTAATTTTACGTTCATAAATATACATAACATGAAATAATTTTACGGTGATTATATATTTTCTTATGTTTCCTTTTTATGTGTGAAGTAAGTTAAAATTTACGGGACGTAGAAATACGGTGCATTGATATTAAAATAGGAGGGGTGAAGAATAACTATTCCTCACCCAGGGTGACGAATAACTATATACATATATATATATATGTATATATGTATATATATATATATATATATATATATATATATATATATATATATATATATATATATATATATATGCAAATGAAAATCATCAAACGTTTTGAAGAATTTAAAGATTTTGAAAATTTGAGGATTTTGTGACAAAGAGTCACATTGATGAATTTCAACCTTGAAGAAAAACCAACTTGAAGAATTTCAAAGTGGGGTGGTGGCGTGATCACCGTATAAGAATTATGATTTCAGGTGTCGCGTACAATTGTCCTAGGGCCCTGAGAACTAAATTCTTCATTAATTTTTTCACACTAAGAGTGATGTTCTTCATTGATTGAAGAAAATCGATTCTTCGTGTGTTGCACATCTAATTCATCAATTTTGCATAAGTGTTAGGATGTGTGCATGTTTCACAAAACATTTGAAGACTCTAGGATATTTAGCTCTCACCACAACTTGCAAAACCTTCTCTCATCCAACGGCTTAGTGAAAATATCTGCTAGTTGATCGTCAGTCTTCACATGGTCGATGATGATATTTCCCTTGAGGACATGGTCCCAAAGAAAATGATGACGAATCTGCATGTGCTTAATCTTTGAGTGTTGTATTGGTTTGTAGGCGATCTTGATTACACTCTCATTGTCGCAGTAGAGGGGCACATTCTTCATGTTGATGTCGTAGTCTATGAGGATTTGCTTCATCCATAGCAGTTGAGCACAGCAAGATCCAACAGCAGTGTACTTAGCTTCGGCGGTGGAGAGAGAAACATAGTTCTGCTTCTTTGAGGACCAACAGACTAATGATCTTCCGAGGAAATGGCAAGTGCCTGATGTTGACTTGCGATCCACACGGTCACCAGCATAATCAGAATCAGAATATCCAACGAGGTGAAGATTTGAGCCCTTGGGGTACCATAATCCTAGTGTTGCTGTGTGAGCTAAGTATCGAAGAATATGCTTCACAGCCTTATGGTGTGATTCCTTCGGTTTTTCTTGAAAACGAGCACACATGCAAATGCTAAGCATTATATCTGGCCTAGATGCACACAGGTACAATAAAGAGCCAATCATCGAGCGATATACCTGCTGAACGAAATCTTTACCATTTTCATCAGTGCAGAGGTGGTTGTTGGTAGGCAAAGGAATCTTGACGCATTTGCATTCATGCATGTTGAATTTCCTTAGAACATTCTTGAGGTATTTCTCATGTGATACGAAGATGCCACTGCGTGTTGAGGAATTTGAAGACCTAAGAAGAATTTCAGCTCCCCCATCATAGACATCAGATATTCTTCACTCATCATGTAAGAAAATTCATCACTGTAATGTTTGTCAGTACAACCAAAGATAATGTCGTCAAAATATATTTGGAACACAAATAGTTCATTGTCATATGATTTTGTGAAAAGAGTTGGATCGAGTGAACCAGATTTGAAGCATTTCTTCTTGAGAAATTCCTTCAATGTGTCATACCACGCCCGAGGGGCTTGCTTGAGGCCATAGAGTGCCTTTTTGAGTCTGAAGACTTTGTTTGGATGCCTCGGATCTTCAAAACCCAAGGGCTGAGCAACATATACTTGTTCCTCCAGCTTACCATTCACGAATGCACTTTTCACATCCATTTGATATAGAGTATTGTTATGATGATTAGCCTAAGCAAGTAGTATTCAAATAGCTTCAAGTCTAGCAACAGGTGCAAAAGTTTCATCGGAATCAATTCCTTCAACCCGTGTGTAGCCTTGGGCTACAAGCCGTACCTTATTCCTCACCACTTGACCATCCTCGTCTAGCTTGTTTCGGAAAAACCACTTGGCGCCGATGATATTGTGCTTGCGAGGATCTGGTCGTTTGACGAGTTCCCACACGTCATTTAGCTTGAATTGAAGAAGTTCATCTTGCATGGCTTGAATCCACTCAGGCTCCATGAAGGCCAAAGCAACTTTTTAGGGTTCTGTGATAGACACAAAAGAGGAATGCCCACAAAAGTTAACTAAATGTGAAGCTTTTGAGCGAGTGAGAGGACCTAGCGCATTGATGTCATCGAAGATTTTGTCAAGTTCCACTTCATTTGCAATTCTTGGATGGGATGGTTGAAGATTTTGTCTGGCTAAGGAATTTGATCTCGAGAAATTTGCTCAGGTGCACCTTCTTGAATTTCATCAGTAATGGGGACGAATTCTTCAGAAATTTCCTCAGTAGGAACGATGTCTTCGGTAGCTTTGAACTTGATAGCTTCCTCAAGAGATAATTTATCTGGCACAGGAGGCAATTGCTCTCTTTGCGAGCTATTAGTTTCATCGAACCACAATCTATAGTTTCAACGACCTTGTTGTGATAGGTGTTGAAGACTCTTTAGGTGTGCAAGTCCTTTCCATAACCAAGCATAAAACCCTCATGTGCTTTAGGTGCAAATTTTGAGCTATGGTGAGGATCTCTAATCCAGGATTTTGCACCGAAGACTTTGAAATAACTTACATTGGGTTTCTTATCAGTGAGGAGTTCATACGAGGTTTTCTTGAGGAATTTGTGAAGATATACCCAGTTGAAGATGTGGCAAGAAGTGTTGATTGCTTCAGTCTAGAAACGACGAGGAGTCTGATATTCTTCAAGCATGGTTCGTTCCATTTCAACCAGAGTCATGTTCTTGCGTTCAATGATGCCATTTTGTTGAGGAGTATAAGGAGCAGATAATTCGGGAGTAATACAAAGTTCATCAAGATAATCATCAAGACCGGTGTTTTTGAATTATGTCCCATTGTCACTTCTGATGTGTGTGATCTTGACGTCGAAGTTCGTCGAGGCCCTTGAGGAAAATCGTTTGAAGACTTCTTGCACTTCAGCTTTATACAGAATGATATGTACCCAACTAATCGATAATAGTCATCAACGATGACAAAGCCATATAAATATGATGCATTTGTTAGTGTAGCATAATGAGTAGGTCCAAATAGATCCATGTGAAGCAATGCAAACGGACGAGTAGTAGTCATGATAGTCTTCGAGGGGTGTTTGGATATGGTCATTTTTCCAGACTCACGAGCACCGTAGACATGCTTCTCCTCGATGCCATAGCCATCCTTCTAAGGTTTTTGCTAGTAAGCATGTGGCTGGTTGAGGACCTGTGGAAAAGTCAACAATATACAAATCTCCTCTCCTAAAGCCTTCGAAGACTTTGGATCTGTCAGATTCCATGATGACTACACATGTGTATTTTCCAAAGATAACAACCATATCAAGATCACAAAGCATTGAGACTGACATGAGGTTAAACCCCAAGGGATTCGACAAGCATGACTTTGTCCATGTGCCTATCCTTGGAAATATCCACTTTGCCAAGTCCCAATACCTTGCTTTTACCTTTGTCAGCATAAGTGATTTGCTTCAGTGGTGATGGAGTTAGTGGCATACTTATCAGCAAGCTATTAATACCAGTCATGTGGTTTGTGCAACCACCGTCAAGAACTCACTCAGTATTCTTGGGTTTGTGATCCTGCAGATGAATTAGTACAGCTTACCATCTCATATGCTTCAGACTTGAAGAATATGATTTCTATTTCATCATATAGGAATTTCATCATAAACAGTAAATTTCAGAATGTGTGAAATATTATCATTTCATCAATTTTAGCTTGCGTCCAATAAAGAATTTTCATCGCGTCTCCATCAAATTCTTCAAATGATGATTTTCATATGGAGACCTGTCCTGCAGAAGTGATTAGTTCAATTTCTTCACCACCCACATCTGAAGGGGTGGCAAAGAGTTCACCATCCTGCGAGCACCATATGAGAAAGGGGGCATTGAAGGTAATGCACTTTGTTTCATAGTAGGGGTTATAGTACCCAAATAAATAGGCAGAGAAGTTCTTTGAGGATTGATGAAATGATTTGAGGAATAATAATCATATTCGTATCCCTTGTAATTTCCCCGCATATCAGAAGCATTAGCACAAGCACGAGCACAGTATTGACCATTTGAGGATTTTGATCCTCTTGAAGACTTTGGTCCACCTGAGGAATTTGAAGTGGGTTCAGGTTCTTCATAAGTGGTGTCATGAGGACATTCACCTAAAGATTTTCGAAGCAACTTTTGGGGACCCAGATTGTCCATAGGGGTGGTCCATTCATGCAGTTAGTTCCAATATATCGAGCAAATACTTCACCAGATTGATTTTTGAATAGTTTATAGTTGGAGTCAAATGACTCATCTGAGGAAAAGGATAATGCACATGCAAAGCCTGTTAGAGTGGATGGATCGACGAGAGGACCTTTAGCAGCCACCCATGAGGTTTGGGGTACTGCTCAGGTTTCCAGTATGATCCATCGGCATTCAATTTCCCCATGAAGGCAATTCCTTATTTCCTCGGGTTCGTGTTCAAGATCTTCTTTTTGAGCACATCGCAAAGGGTTTGATGCCCTTTGAGACTTTTGTATATGCCTGTCACATACAATTCCTTCAACCCTGTATTTTCGTCAGTAGCATTTCTTGTTTCCTCAAGTGAAGAATTTGTAGCGATAGAAGCATTGGATGATTTTGGTGAAGAATTGGTAGTTTCACGCTCGATGCATTTGGGACATGGTGGAGTGAATTCAACCTGAGCGGCACTGATCTGTTGAGCAAGTAATGAATCGTTTTCCATTTGAAAATCATCATGAGACATCTTCAACTTCTCAAGATCAAGTTTCTTTTGAAGAAATTCATAGGAAAGTTTCTCATGATCAGCCAAGAGTGTGCCATAACGATCTTGAAGACTATCAAATCTAGACTGAAGACTTTTCACATCTTTAGTGAGGACTTGAGTGCAATTCATTTCATCATTCAACAGATCATCGCTTCTGTCTAGCATTTTTTAAGATTTTCAATGGCACTTTGTTGTTTAGTTGCAATGTTGACAAGTTTACTCTAACTGGGTTTTTTATAATCATTAGGTTCACAGTCACTTGAGTCAGAGGAAGTATCATTCGGTACCTTTGAACCTTTTGCCATGAAGCAATAGCTTGGACCGAAGTCATCAGCATAGTCATCAATGTAGATAGCGTTGTCATTTTCTTCAAGGTTGAAGATTGCCTTGTTGACGAATGTGGTAGCCAATGCAAGACTTGCCACACCAGACTCTGAATCTTCTTCAGATCCTTCCTCTTCATCGCATTCCTCAGATTCTTCTTCATAGTCCATTTCCTTGCTAATGAGTGGCCGAGCCTTTCTGAATCTGGTCTTCTTGAGCGATGATAAGTTTGAGGATGAAGATTTTGAAGATTTCTTGTTTTTCTTCAAGTCATCAGAACTTTCATCCATGTATTTCTTCTTCTTTGATTCTTCACCCAGCAAGGATAGTCAGCTATGTAGTGACCATATTTCCTACATTTGTGGCAGGTTCTTTTCTTGTAGTCCTCAGATGAAGATTCTGATTTCCTCATATCTCTTCTTGAAGATTTAACAAACTGTCCACGCCTTGTAAATTTCTGGAATTTCCTCACGAGCATTGCAAGCTCCTGTCCAAGTTCTTCAGGATCACCAATGCTGCAAACTCAGTCTTCTTCTTCAGATGAGGAAATTTCTTTAGCCTTCAGCGCACGAGGTCTTGAGTAGCTTGGTCCATATAGATCTCTCTTTTCTTCCTATTGAAATTCATGAGTATTGAGTATTTCAAGTATATCGGCAGGATCAAGCATCTTATAGTCTCCTCTTTCTTGAATCATCAGAACCACTGTATTAAAAGATGGATCAAGAGATGTCTTGAGCTCCCAGTGCTGGAAGTTCATTTGAGATGTCAGTGAGGCGATCAAAGGTATTTTGACATCTTTCATTGTCAAGCCTCTTGAAGCAATTGAAGAGATTGCGAAGAACAGCAACACGAGAGTCACGCTGAGTTGAGATTCCTTCATTGACTTTGGACAGCCTATCCCAGATATGCTTAGTTGTGCCCAAAGCACTCACTCTGCCATGCTGACCTTTACTCAAATGGCCACAGATGATATTCTTTGCTTGAGAATCAAGTTGCTTGAATTTATTCACATCAACGGCAGAGATAGTAGCAGTGATGGAGGGAATACCATGTTCCACAATGTACCAGAGATCATTGTCAATATCCTGAAGATGCATCTGCATCTTGGTCTTCCAGTAGGGAAAGTCCTTTCCTTCAAAATTATGACATCTTGTAGTAACCTTGATCATACCTGCAGTCGACATAACTAAAACTCCACGTGGTTAAACCAAAATCACACAGAACAAGGGAGTACCTTGCTCTGATACCAATAGAAAGTGCGTTATATCGACTAGAAGGGGGTGAATAGGCGATTTTTAGAATTTCATCGCTGAGGAAATTCATTGTGAGGAAATACCTCAATGATGAACTAAGTGTCCTGGAAATAGCGTAGGATCAGAAGTGCAAAGACTACTACAACAGATTACTTCATGAAGATTATCAGAATCGGTTTGCACAGTACGCGGGTACATAGAGCTCGGGTGAAGATTAACTCGAGTGAAGAATTTGAGGTTGAGGAAATTCAAAGTCTTCAGACAAATTCTTCAAACAACACAGATGAAAGTCTTCAACATACAATTTTGAGGAAATGAAAGAGTTGAAGAAATAGAACCTGTATTACGATGAAGACAATAGTCGATGACCCAGTTCCAACTGTTGTGACAGTTGTATGTCTAGTTTGGAGCAGCTTGGTATTGAAACGAAAGGACACACAGTCCCGGGACACACAGTCCCTACCGTATTCTCCTTGAGCTAAGGACACATAGTCCTCGCCCAACACTCGTGGTAAGTCTTCAGGGCAGACTTCCAAACCCTCACAAACTCGGTCACCCAGCGATCCACAATTGACTACTGGATGCTCTAGACCATGACGCCTAACCGTCTCAAGGATGCACAGTCCTCAAAGGTAAAAGGCTTTAGTTCCACACAGGAACGAATTCTTCAGTGATGCTCAATCACTTGGTTTTTTGGTTCAGGGTTTGGTGTTTGTGTTATTTCCTCACTTGATGATTTTCTCTCGAAGACTCTATGGAATTTGGGTTGCTCTAAATGACAAGTGTCAGTTTCTCTCGGAGCAGCCATCCAGCTAGTGGTTGTGGGGCATCTATTTATAGCCTGGAAGCATCCCGACATGATTTGACATAAATGCCCTTAAATATTGTGACTGTTGGGTGGATAAGATCAGTGAGGTGGTGCGTGTCGTGGCAACGGTCGGAACTTTAAACTGTGAAAGTCCTCATGTCTCTCATATTCCTCACTTTGAGGCTTAGGTAGGTTTAGGCTTGGGTTGAGCACCATGAGGAAATTCATTCCGTAGTATTATCGACCCCTTTAATAGTACAATGTTCCTATGACTCAAGAGTAAAGAAAATGAAACAGAAAGAGCAAATCTTCATGCTTCAAAGTCTTCACACAGTTTTTCTTCAGGAACCAGTGAATTCCTCATCTTCAATATCTTCATGAGGAATATAAATTTCGTCGCAATTTCTTCGCGATCAAATTCTTCAAGGTAAGACCAAAGTCTTCAACCAAAGACATACATTTTTAGGGGTCAATATTCATCGTATAACTCAAACTCCTTAGTGACTTATAGATCTTGTGTACACTTACAAACACATTAGTCTCTTAACCTATAAATCTTAAAACCACCAAAATTACAAAGGGCACTATATGCACTTACAGTATGAACCATGCATAAGTTGGAATGTAGTAAATATTGTATCAATATAAATAAAGAATGAGTTCACAACAATACCAAAGTGGTGATTTATTTTTCTTATACTAATGGATCTCATGAGTTTTCTGTTGAGTTTTCTGTTGTGAAGTTTTCAAGTTTTGGGTAAAGATTTGATGGACTATGGAATAAGGAGTGGCAAAAGCCTAAGCTTTGGGATTCCCAAGGCACCCCAAGCCATATTCGAGGATACGAAAGAGCCTAAGCTTGGGGATGCCGTGGAAGGCATCCCCTCTTTCTTCTTCAATCCATCGGTACATTTACTTTAGGCTATATTTTTATTCACCACATGATATGTGTTTTGCTTGGAGTGTCTTGTATGATATTATTCTTTACTTTTTAGTTTGCACAATCATCCTGGCTGCACACATCTTTTGAGAGAGTGACACACAATGAATCGTGAATTTATTAGAATACTCTTTATGCTTCACTTATATCTTTTGAGATAGGCAATGTTACTCTAGTACTTCACTTATATCTTTTAGAGCACGGCGGTGTTGTGAAAATTTTAAACTCTTGTACTTCATTAATATTATTTTGAGAGTTCTTTAAACAACAAGGTAATTGGTTTAGGTTATGAATTTAGTCCTAATATAATAAGCATCCAAGAGGGATATAATAAAAACTTCCATATTAAGTGCATTGAAAATGACGAGAAGTTTGATTCCTTGCATATAGTTTTGAGATGTGAGATGGTCATATGAGAGTCATTCTAGTAAGTAAATGTGAATTAGAAAAAAAATAGTGTTAAAGCTTGTGATTCCCGTAGCATGCATGTATGGTGAACCGTTATGTGATGAAGTCGGAGCATGACTTGTTTGATGATTGTCAACCTTTGTGTGGAGGTCGGGATCGCGCGATGGTTAACTCCTACCAACCCTTCCCCTAGGAGCATGCGTCTAATTTTCGCTTCGATAACTAATAGGGTTTGCAATAAGTATGTGATTTCTTTATGATTAATGGTGAGTTCATGGATTATACGCACTCTCACGCTTCCACCTTTGCTAGCCTCTCTAGTACCGTGCAACTTTCACCGCTACATTAAACCCACCTTCCTCAAAACAACCATCATATATTTTCCTCAAAATACCCAACACACCTACCTATTATGGCATTTTCATAGCCATTCTGAGATATATTGCCATGCAACACCACCGCCTCGTTTTTATGATACACACCATCACTTACATATTTCGTATAGAGTCATACTTTGTTCAACATATCGAGTTCTAATCTTTTCAGTTGTAAGTAAATAATAGTGTGATGATTTGTATTATTAGAGCATTGTCCCGTGTGAGAAAAAGGATGATGGAAGCTATGATTCCCTCACAAGGTGGGATGAGTCTTCGGACTTTACAAAAAATAAAAGAGACCAGCGAAACCCATAAAAAAATAAAATAGGCCATAGAAGCCCATCCAAAAAGAAAAAAGAAAAAATGAGAGAAAGAGAGAAGGGACAATGCTACTATCATTTTCCACACCTGTGCTTCAAAGTAGCACCATGTTCTTCATAGAGAGTCTCCTATTTTTTCACTTTCATATAACTAGTGGTAGTACATCTTTTGCACAACCACTTAGTTTTCTTTTTGAGCTTTCATACACTTATTGCTCTAGTGCATTTGTTGCATGGCAATCCCTACTCACTCACATTAATATCTATTGATGGGCATCTCCATAGCCCGTTGATATGCCTAGTTGATGTGAGACTATCTTCTTCCTTTCTATTTGCAACCTCCACCACACTCTATTCCACCTATAGTTCTATATCCATGGCTCACGCTCATATATTGCGTGAGAGTTGAAAAGGTTTGAGAACATAAAAGTTGTGAAACAATTGCTTGTTTTTCACCGAGGTTCTGCGTGATTTAGGTACTTTGTGTGGTGATGATGAAGCATAGCCATACCATATGATTTTGTAGGGATAACTTTCTAAGACCATGCTATTTCGAAAGGAAGCAATTACATTATTACTATGCTTGAAGTATTATTGTTTTTGTGTCAACATTAGACTTTTGTCTTGAGTCTTATGGATAAGAATACTCATGCACAATAGAGAATATTACATGGATAAATATGTTAGGTAACATTCGACATCAAAAATTATGTTTTTATCATTTACCTACTCGGGGACGAGCAGGAATTAAGCTTGGGGATCCTTGATACATCTCCAAAGTATCTATAATTTTTGATTGTTCCATGCTATTATATTATCTGTTTTGGATGTTTTATATGCATTAATATGTTGTTTTATATTATTTTTGGGACTAACCTGTCAATTTAGAGCCTAGTGACAATTTCTATTTTTCCACCTTTTTGAATATTGCAGATAAGGAATATTAAACGGAGTCCAAACGAAACAAAATCTCGAGAAAGATTTTTCTTGGACCACAAGGAACAAGCACACTTGGAGTAGGGGGCAAGGCACTTGCCGGGAGGCCACAAGCCTGTAGGGCGCGCTCTGGGGGGTGGCCGTGCCCCCTGGCTTGTGGGCCCCCCGCAGATCTCCAAACCCTAATTCTTGGCCTATAAATTCCAAAATATTCCCGTATCGCAAAGGAGAGCAATGAAAATACTTTTACGCCGCCTGGAGCCTCTGTTCCCGAGAGATCCAATTTGGGAGCCTTTTCCGGTAATCTGCCGAAGAGGGAATTGATCAGGGAGGGCATCTACATCAACTCCATTTCCCCTCTGATGATGTGTGAGTAGTTCACCACAGACCTACGGGTCCATGGCTAGTAGCTATATGGCTTCTTCTCTCTCTTTGATCTTCTATACCATCTTCTTCATGATCTTCATGGATATCTATTTGATGTAATACTGTTTTGCGGTGCGTTTGTCGAGATCCGATGAATTGAGAGTTTATGTTAAGATTATCTATGAATATTATTTGAGTCTTTCCTGAATTCTTATATGCATGATTTCATATCTTTGCAAGTCTCTTCGAATTATTGCTTTGGTTTGGCCAACTAGATTGGTAATTCGTGCGATGGGAGAAGTGCATAGTTTTGGGTTCAATCTTGACATAGCCAAGTATCAACAACCCCTTCTTCGAAGATGGAGGAAGAAGACAACAAAATCATATCCCTAACAATTATATGATAATGAAGTTCACTCATATCATTTGGATATATTATGTTCTTCGTTGCATGACTAACCATTGTAGGTGAAAAGTGAACCAAAACAACAAGGATAGCTCCCAACTAAAGATGATCAACAAGTTCACCTACATGCCACGTCATCAACATCATTCAAAGGTATGTACTCATATCCTTGATAAAGCTTTACACCAAGTCATGAGGTAAAGCAACTCAAGGGATATGAAGACATCAAAAGCTTAATCGAAAAATGGTAACCCAATTTTTGTGCTTAACGATGTGTATGACCTATGATCAAGCATTCTTGCTTGACTTCTCAAGTGAAATACTCTAATATAGGTGACCTAGTCACCACCTCACTTCTAGATGGATATTATTGTATGGTTCACATTTGTCATTACATGCTTTCTAAGAACCATTCAGTTCTCATCTATTTGTATGTATATTTTCAAAAAATGGTTTTCTCTTGTTTTCTTTCACAATTGGAATTATTTGTCTATTTTAGTGAAGGAGTTTACTTTCATTGCAACTCATTCTCACCGATCTAAGAAACTCAGTCCAACCGCTTTTTCCCAAAGGCCTAATTTTCATCCTTGGTTCTACCAAATCACATTGCCTCGATGACTCCGATATTATCACTGCCTTTGTTTTTCTGAGATTTTCTGGACTTTTGTCTTAGGGGGAGAAATATTATCAACGATCTCATGATTCATTACGTTCTAGGATCATATTGAACATTTTATGAAACAAAATCCGATCACATTATTTTTTTGGGAGAAAACTTCGCTTGGGGGAGAAATACCCAGTGATCCCATATAATATAAGAGGGAGAAACATCTCGATCCCTACCATAGGGGGAGATAGTTCAAGGAACTCTTATCTATATTAAAGGGGGAGAACATTCAATGAACCCTTAACTACTATCTAAGGGGTAGAAAAATTCAAGGAACTCTTATCAAAGAGAGAACTATCAAGGATCCCTTTCTCCCAATGAGCCCTTACCCTCTTACCTTTTTGGAAATTTATGCCAAAGGGGGTGACATGTCAAAAATGTCAAAGATTCAATGAACCTACATAAAGGGGAGATATATCACCAAGAAGCTTACACAAAAGGGGATAAATATCTATAGGGGGATATATGTTGCTAAGGGGAGATGTATCAAACCTTACATATTAAGGGATAGAAAGATAAAATTGTTTCACTTATCTTTTTTATTGGATTGAACTTGCCTTTCCCTACGTACTCCCATTATCTACATGCTATGATTCATGGGGGAGGAAATTCTTACATATTCATCCTTAGGGGAGAAAGTTCTAAATATTCATTGAAGACATATTTATCATCAAATTGTTTTTTCAACATGTTCTTCATATATTGGTAATTTTGAAGCTCTTTGCATATTTACAACAGAGTACTCTTGTGTTATCTAACATCTGTTTTCCCAAGTGTACTCCTACTTCTAAGATGCTCAAGAACCTCAAGGTAAGTATATGCATCATATCCTTGTTCAGGATGATCTCTTGCCTCTTGCACATATTGTTTGCAAGAGTGAGTCTTGAACATGGAAGTTCTTCATTCACATATGTTTGATGCATTTAGCCAAGATTTATATGACTTGTCTTGTCCTTTCTACTATGTGTGTGCCCATGCAGTCCAAAGCAATTGTCCTTTAAAAAGGGATTTCACACATTTACGGGAGCTTGTACTAGTCATGTATCTTTCAAAGCTAACATATTCTAATGCTTATATTTATTTGAAGCTTTGATTGTATGTTGTCATCAATTACGAAAAAGGGGGAGATTGAAAGCACATTTGCTCCCTTGGTGGTTTTTATAATTCATGACAACATAAATTGTCTCTTGGACTAACACTTTTACCTAGTATATTTCAGGTACACTCCGCACAGAGCTTTGACTATAGGATTGTGAGGAGATGCCCCTTGATGAAGGAAGGATAGGATTAGCTCAAGCTTCAAGCAAGAGGACTCTTCATTTTTCACTTTGTGAGAAATCACATTTGAGTCCATAGGAAAGCCAATACTATTAAAAGGGGATGAGATATTATGATGAATTAGTTGCTCAAGTGCTTAGGGACAACCACCAAAAATACTTAGCTAGTCTTCCCCAAAATATATTTGTCCCAAGCCAAATATCCAAAATTGGTGCCACCAACATTTATCACTCGCCATACCGATTTTAGACTTAGACAGATCCCAGCCAAACCCTACCTTTTCGGTGCAACTGAATCTGCATAAGTGCTACCAGTTCGAGTGACCAACCTTTTGTTGCCTCGGTACAGAAAAACAGAACTTCCGAGTTTTTGTATCGTTGTCACCGAGTTGTGCCATATTACCGTTGGTCACCTTTTCGGTTCTACCGAGTTGTGTATATCGGTTTCACCGAGATTCAAAGTTGATATCTTTTAAGCAAGTCGGTACCATCGATTTTGTAACTTTGGTGTCACCGAGTTGGTCAATTATGGTGTAATGGTTGGATTTTGGGGTTTCTTATATATATCCCTCCACCTACCTCTCACTGGTAGAGGAATCACTCCGAACACACTTACACTTGCCAGATCCATTTTTCTGAGAGAGAGAGCCACCTACCCAAGTGTTGAGATCTAGAGATTCCATTCCTCCCATTTGAACCTTGATTCCTAGCCTCCCCAAGTTGCTTTCCACAAGATCAATCTATCTTACCCATGCCAAAGCTAAGAGAGAGTGACTGAGTCTTGAGGAGACTATCTTTAGAAGCAAAAGAGCAAGGAGTTCATCATTCTACCACATCTATTTCCTTTTGGAGGGTGGTGCCTCCTAGATTGGTTAGGTGTCGCTTGGGAGCCTCCTAATTCGTGTTGTGGAGTGGAACCAAGATGTTTGTAAGGGAAAGGAGTTCGCCTACTTCATGAAGATCTACTGTGAGTGAGGCTAGTCCTGTGTGGACGGAAGCCGTGGTGCAATAGACAAGGTCGCTTCTTCATGGACCCCTTGTGGGTGGAGCCTTTCATGGACTCTTGCAGTCGTTACCCTCTGTGGGTTGAAGTCTCCACTAACATGAACGTGCAATAGTCCCACCTATCAGAACCATGCCAAAAATCGCCATGTTAACTTCTTCGCGTTTGATCTTCCTAAATTATACTCCTTACTACATGTGCAAAGTCTTTACTTTCCGCTAACATATTTGTTGACTAGCATGTGTAGGGTATACTAGAATTGTTAGAATTGCTAAAATCCGCCAACCATTAAATTAGGAAAAGGATAGGATTTTAATTTATGCAAGTAGTCTATTCACCCTCCCCCTCTAGACACCTCTTCTATCGATCTCACATCGGGAGTCTAAGTAGGTAATAGGCCCCATGTGTGTTGACAGTGGCGCATCTTTGCACTCCTCGCACCGTCAACTCAGCAATGGGTCTGTGCGATCAATGGAGAAGAGGCAACAAAACCCCTCAAGTAGTCCAACAGTCCCATCATGTTCGATGCTGAGGACGACCCTGACTGCATCACTATCATCGAGTGTGTGTTATTGCTGGTGTAACCAAAAAATCACAACCTCAAGGTCATGAAGATGTTGGACGATAGTGGAGTCGCCTTGGCCTTGATGTCACCCGACGGGATCAAGCGGGTGTAGATTCCCGAATAGGATCTCAAGCCGATAGGGTCCTTCGAGGGTGTGAACCCAGGAAGATCTCAGCCTAAGGTGAAGATCACTCTACCAGTGACGTTGGGCAACAAGCTCAACTGCAGGACTGAAAGAGTTGTTTTTGACATTGCGAAGATGTTAGTGCCACACAATGGAATCATGGGCAGACCGGCACTGGCAAAGTTCATGGAGGCATCTCACCAGTCCTACAACACACTGAAAATGCTTGGGTCGATGAGCGTGATCCGCATCCACACCGGCAAGAAAGACGCAATTTTCTACATCGACAAGCTCTTCCTGGAGGCTGTGGCAGCATTCCGTCGATGAGGCACCGGCTCGTACTGGCAAAGCTCCCGGGGAGGAGAAGAACTAGAAATGAGGCCAGGACTATGGCGAGAATTTCGAGAAGCACGCCCCAGGGTGTTGAACGCCCGTTGACGATTTACTAGAGACCTCTTCCGTTGGAAGCAAGAAGTACAGGACCGTGAGGACCTTGCCGGGTAGTACGAGCCAAAAGGCTAATGCAGTACACCTATAGGCTGGAGACAACACCCACGTGCAAGACTCGTGAAACATCGAGCATCTCCGTAAAAATCCTACTCGTGAGATGTGGTTGTCGGGCCACCCAGCAACTCCTTTTGTACGAGTCAGCCTCACAGGGGAAGTAAACCTTTGTACAAAAGTTGGGCGGAAACTGTGTTCATGGCCAATAAAGCTAGGTGTTCTACAACTCCTTGTCAAGGACGCCTTTGAACTATCAAGGTTCCTAGCCTCCTCTATTTTCTCTTTTTTATTTTTCTCAAAATAAAGAAGGGCCCCTTGCGTACAAGTCTTCCAGGGGTGGGGGAGTGAGAGTGTGGAGACATGTGGACGCGTTCAAGGACGACAACCGTGCGACAAGGAACGCAACAAGGAGATAAAGCTAAGTCAAAGTTTTTTCTTCGATTGCAAGCTATTTTTTCCCTTCCAAACGATTCGATTTGTATGAGAAAAGCATGGACTCGGGAACCCTTGTCGGATCTGTCTGCGCTCCTTGTTATTTTGAGTCCGCTCAATAACACGAGCAGCCACGGCAAGGACGATAAGGTGGTATGGCCGGCAACCGTGTCGTCGACAAGCTGCTAAGGACACATTCCTAAAGCGCTCGCGGCAACAATAGCGCATCGCATGACACTTCAAATAAGCAAAGGGATGGAAACATACAAGTGTGAATTCATGCACAAGAGAGAAGGGCCACTCGACAGACATAATAATGCTTAAAAGCTTGGAAGATATTACCCTACAATTTTCTTCGCATTTCTTTGCAGGATTACATAGGGTACTGTTTAGATACAAAAGGAGATCTTCCACTATGAAGTGGCGATTGATCCAGAAACGAGGATTTGCGGACTGAGTGCCAAGTTCGGACCAGCTAAGCCAAGGCGCGGCATCGTCTTCCGAATCCCGCCACGGCGTCGTCGCACCTACTTGGATTCATCGCCCTCAAGCCTCGCGTTGGGGGGTTGTCGCCGTCGTCGCTCTCGCTAGAGGTGTCAAGATTGCAGCCGCTGGAGATTTTCGCACAACAGTCCAGCCGGCTACCAGAGCTCCGTAAGAACTTAATGGAGAGCATGGCATCTCCTCCAAACTTGAAGTGGAGAAGATGCTCCAAACCAAGACCGCGGGAGTAGGCAAACGACTTCTATTCTTGCATCATGAACGTGGAGCTTCCAAGGGAGGAGGCATGGGGCTTGCTCTTTAGTACTCCAAAGAGTAACTGCGCACCACCATAGCAGCCGCCTAGACCTGCCAATACTGCACTCTGCATGCGACATGCATCGTAAAGGAAATAGCAACACACGAGAGGGCGAACCAGGATGAGCAGTGCATGTGCAAATTCCCACCCTTTATTTTCAACAAGGGTGGAATGCGCAGAGGCCACCTCTCCTTGTTTAACACGCCTGCGCTTCCCAAGGCATGCCCTGCGGATGCAATTTTGCTCCGCCACTCCAACGACCCACATTCAACGCACGTCGTGGGAAAACAGTGAAACATCATCATCACAATTGCAGCAAAAATCGGCCACATATGTGTGCATTGCTTTTGGGCCTAGCCCAATAAGCGTTGCGGACTTCAGTATGGCCCAGGCCCATCGGCTATTGTTCATGTACTAAAGAATAGGTTCCTTAGTATCCTGACTTGTGCACAAATGACAAAGGCCTCCCCTCCTGGCAGCACTCTGCCAGAAGTTAACACGATCATCTCAACAACAAGAAACAAGGCCAAGCCTCCGGCAAGCCACCTTGCCAGTGAGGAAAACCCGACAAGTCGTTGCGATCGGCAGGACTCCTCCGCAAACTGGTGCAGCGACATGATATAGAAAGAGTTTTTGACCCCTCTACGTGATACATGTTACACTGTCGCCTTGAATGTGTGGGCGATAGGGGGGTCCATCACACACAACACGAAAAAATCATCGACGATGGTGAACAATGGAAGCCGACGATCTACCAAACATAATCGTGTGCGGTGGAGGAACATATTGCACACACTATATTTTGGTCCTGCGTGTGAGATTTGGGATCAATCACACAAATCTATCATGAGTCAAACACGTCTAATTGCTCATGAAAAACAAACGGTGTTTGACCTTTTACCGTTTGCGAAACATTACCTAATCCACACGAGCCATCATAGAAACTGTGTGTCATATCTTCATCATCGCACATGATATTTCCGTGGCAACCGTCTGCCATGCATGATATCATCGCACACGTTTCCTAAAAAATTACTCATGGGATCGGCTTTCCATCTGGCACGATTTCCTTTTTGCTCATGTGTGAGATAAGGTGCTATTGCAAATGATTGAGGAGCTCCTATGCACACGTACAAGTGCTACAAATGCGTGTGATTTCTTATGTATCACCAACATTTCAGTTTATATCTTTTGTCCTTTACCTGTAGATCACAGCAGGTTGCACCATGAGTGTTGGAAATATGCCCTAGAGGCAATAATAAATTAGTTATTATTATATTTCTTTGTTCATGATAATCGTTTATTATCCATGCTATAATTGTATTGATTGGAAACACAAATACATGTGTCAATACATAGACAAAACACTCTCCCTAGTAAGCCTCTAGTTGACTAGCTCGTTGATCAAAGATGGTCAAGGTTTCCTGATAACGGGATCACATCATTAGGAGAATCATGTGATGGACAAGACCCAAACTATGAACATAGCATGTGAGCGTGTCATTTTATTGCTATTGTTTTCTGCGTGTCAAGTATTAATTCCTATGACCATGAGATCATGTAACTCACTGACACCGGAGGAATACCTTGTGTGTATCAAACGTCACAATGTAACTGGGTGACTATAAAGGTGCTCTACAGGTATCTCCAAAGGTATCCGTTGGGTTAGCATGGATCAAGACTCGGATTTGTCACTCCGTGTGACGGAGAGGTATCTCGGGGCCCACTCGGTAATACAACATCACACACAAGCCTTGCAAGCAATGTGACTCAAGTATGAGTCACGGGATCTTGTATTACAGAACAAGTAAAGAGACTTGCCGGTAATGAGATTGAAATTGGTATAGGGCTACCGATGATCAAATCTCGGGCAAGTAACATATCTAAGGACAAAGGTAATGTTATACGGGATTATATGAATCCTAGGCAAAGAGGTTGAACCGATAAGATCTTCGTAGAATATGTAGGATCCAATATGGACATCCAGGTCCCGCTATTGGATATTGACCGAGGAGTGTCCCGGGTCATGTTTACATAGTTCTCGAACCCGCAGGGTCTGCACACTTAAGGTTCGATGACGTTTTAGTATAGTTGAGTTACATGTGTTGGTGACCGAAGGTTGTTTGGACTCCCGGATGAGATCACGGACGTCACGACGGTTTTTAGAATCGTCCGGAAACGAATATTGATATATAGGAAGTTGGTGTTTGGATTCCGGAACGTTTTTGGGCATTACCGGCAGTGTACCGGGAGTGACGAATGGGTTCTAGGGGCCCACTGGGTGGGCCCACCACACCCCAAGGGGTCCACGTGGGTTTATTGGATGTACAATGAGGTATAATGGGCTTACAAAGTCATCCAAGGAAATCCCATGAGGAAAAAGTGGAAAAAACCAAAAGAGGTGGGGAAATAAGGAAGGAGTCCTAATCCAAGTGGGATTGGACAAGGACTCCTCCCTCCCACTTCGGCCGACCCAAGGAGGGTTTCCTTGGTGCACCAAGGCTTCCCAAGGCTGCCTCTCCCCTCCTCCTATATATACTAGAGGTTTAGGGCTTTTGAGACACAACTTTGCCACGTGCAACTCAAACCTACACCTCGTAGTTCTTCCTCTAGATTAGATTTCTGCGGAGCTCGGGCGGAGCCCTGCAGGAATAGATCATCACCAACACTGGCGCACCGTTATGCTACCGGAGAAGTCATCCACTTCTCCATCTCTCCTGCTGGATCAAGAAGGCCGAGATCGTCATCGAGATGTACGTATGCTGAACGCGGAGGTGTCGTCCGTTCAGCGCTGGATCGGAACGGATCGTGGCACGGATCATAGGACGACGGTGATTTGAATCGCGAAGCTGTACCACTACATGAACCACATTTCTTAATGCTTCCTGCTTAGCAATCTACAAAGGTACGTAGATCTAATCTCCTCTCGTAGATGAACATCACCATGATAGGTCTTCGTGTGCGTAGGAAAAAAATTGTTTCCCATGCAACGTTCCCCAACAGTGGTATCATGAGCTAGGTTCATGCGTAGATGTTATCTTGAGTAGAACACAAAAGTTTTTGTGGGACTTGATGTTCGATTTGCTACCCTCCTTCATCTTTTCTCGATTCAGCGGTATTGTTGGATTGAAGCGGCCCGGACCGACATTACTTGTACGCTTACGAGAGACTGGTTTCAGCGACTAACATGCAACTCATTGTATAAACATGACTGGCGGGTGCCTATTTCTTCAACTTTAGTTGAATTGGATTTGACCGAGGCGGTCCTTGGGGAGAGGTTAAATAGAAATTTGCACATCATCGTTCTGGTGTTTGCGTAAGTAAGATGCGATCATACTAGATACCCATAGCATCCACGTAAAACATGCAACAACAAATTAGAGGACAACTAACTTGTTTTTGCAGGGTATGCTTGTGATGTGATATGACCAAGGACATGATGTGATATATTGGATGTATGAGATGATCATGTTGTAATAGTTAATATCGACTTGCACGTCGATGCTACGACAACAGGCAGGAGCCATAGAGTTGTCTTTAAACTAACGTTTGTGTTTGCAGATGCGTTTACTATATTGCTAGCTTGTACCTTTAGTAGTAATAGCATAGATAGCACAACAACCTGAATGGCGGCACGATGATGGAAATCATGGTGTGGCGCCAGTGATGATGAAGATCATGCCGGTGCTTTCGTGATGGAGATTAAGAAGCACAAGATCATGGCCATATCATGTCACTTATGAATTGCATGTGATGTTAATCCTTTTATGCACCTTATCTTGCTTAGAATGACGGTAGCATTATAAGGTGTCCCTCACTAAAATTTCAAGATGAAATTGTGTTCTCCCCGACTGTGCACCGTTGCGACAGTTCATCGTTTTGAGACACCACGTGATGATCGGGTGTGATAGACTCAACGTTCACATACAACGGGTGCAAAATAGTTGCACACACGGAACACTAAGGTTAAACTTGACGAGCCTAGCATGTGCAGACATGGCCTCGGAACACAAGAGGCCGAAAGGTCGAGCATGAATCATATAGTCGATATGATTAGCATAGAGATGTTTACCACTGAAACTATACTCAACTCAAGTGATGATCGGACTTGAGTTAGTGGATTTGGATCATGCACCACTCAAATGACTAGAGGGATGTATTTTTTGAGTGGGAGTTTTTAAGTAATATGATTAATTGAACTAATTATCATGAACATAGTCAAAAGGTCTTTGCGAATTATGATGTAGCTTGCGCTATAGCTCTACTATTTTTTTTATATGTTCCTAGAGAAAATTTAGTTGAAAGATGATAGTACAAACTTTGCGTACTGAGTCCGTAAAACTGAGGATTGTCCTCATTGCTGCGCAGAAGGCTTATGTCCTTAATGCACCACTCAGTGTGCTGCACATCGAGTGTCGTGTGTGGATGTTGCGAACATCTGACATACACGTTTTTTAGGACTACGTGCTAGTTCAGTGCGTAATACTTAATGGCTTAGAAGCAAGGCGTCGAAGACGTTTTGAAACATCGTGGAACATAAGACATGTTCTAAGAGATGAAATTGAGATTTCATGCTCATCCCTTGTTGAGAGGTGTGAGACCTCCGACAAGATTCTTTGTCTACAAAGTAAAGGAGAAAACTCAATCTTTGAGCATGTGCTCACATTGTCTGAGTACAACAATCGCTTAAATCAAGTGGGAGTTAATCTTCCAGATGAGATAGTGATGGTTCTCCAAAGTCACTGCCACCAAGCTACTAGAGCTTCGTGATGAACTATAACATATCAAGGATAGATATGATGATCCTTGAGCGATTCGCAATGTTTGGCACTACGAAAGTAGAAATCAAGAAGGAGCATCAATTGTTGATGGTTTGTAAAACCACTAGTTTCAAGAAGGGCAAGGGTTAGAAGGGATACTTCATGAAACGGCAAACCAGTTGCTGCTCTAATGAAGAAACCCAAGATTGAACCCAAACCCGAGACTAAGTGCTTCTGTTATGAGGGGAACGGTCACTGAGGTAGAGCTACCCTAGATACTTGGTAGATAAAAAGGCTGACAAAGTCGACACAAGTATATTTGATATACATGATATTGATTTGTACTTTACTAGTACTCCTAGTAGCACGAGGGTATTGGATACCGGTTCGGTTGCTAAGTGATACGTCCATTTTGCATAGTGTTTTCATGTTGATATTTATCGCTTCTTGGGCTGTTATTTCACTTCACGGTACAATACTTATGCCTTTTCTCTCTTATTTTGCAAGGTTTACATGAAGAGGGAGAATGCCGGCAGCTGGAATTCTGGCCTGAAATTGGAGCAAATATGAGATACCTTTTCTGCGCAACTCCAAACGCCGTAAAAATCAACGATGATTTTTTGCTGGATTTATAAACAATACTGGGCCGAAGAAGCGCCAGAGGGGCGCCAGCAGGTGGCCACAAGCCGGCTAGGCGCGGCCACCCCCCTGGGCGCGCCTAAGGGGCTTGTGGGCACCCAGCTGGCCCTCTGCCCCCCCCTCTTCTGCTATATGAAGGGTTTCATACGGAAAAAAATAAAGAGGAGGCTTTTTCGTGGATTCAACGCCGCCACGAGCCGGAACTTGAGCAGAACCAATCTAGAGCTCCGGAGGACGATCCTGCGTGGGAAACTTCCCTCCCGGAGGGGGAAATCGTCTCCATCGTCATCACCAACACTCCTCTCATCGGAGGGGACTCATCACCGTCAACATCTTCATCAGCACCATCTCATCTCCAAACCCTAGTTATCTATTGTAACCAATCTCCGTCTCGCGACTCCGATTGGTACTTGTAAGGTTGCTAGTAGTGTTAATTACTCATTGTAGTTGAATCTAGTTGGATTACTTGGTGGAAGAGTTTATGTTCAGATCCTTGATGCTACTCATTACCTCTCTGGTCATGAATATGATTATGCTTTGTGAGTAGTTACTTTTGTTCCTGAGGACATGGGATATGTCATGCTAATAGTAGTCATGTGAATTTGGTATTCGTTCGGTATTTTGATGTGTTGTATGTTGTTTTCCCTCTAGAGGTGTTATGTGAACGTCAACTACATAACACTTCACCATTATTTGGGCCTAGAGGAAGGCATTGGGAAGTAGTAAGTAGATGATGGGTTGCTAGAGTGACAGAAGCTTAAACCCTAGTTTATGCGTTGCTTCGTAAGGGGCTGATTTGGATCCACTAGTTTAATGCTATGGTTAGACTTTGTATTAATTCTTCTTTGGTAGTTGCGGATGCTTGAGAGAGGGGTTAATCATAAGTGGGATGCTATTCCAAGTAAGGGCAGTACCCAAGCGCCGGTCCACCCACATATCAAACTATCAAAGTAACAAACGCGAATCATATGAACATGATGAAAACTAGCATGACAGAAATTCCCGTGTGTCCTCGGGAGCGTTTTTCCTCCTATAAGACTTTTTCCAGTCTTGTCCCTTGCTACAAAATGGATTGGGCCACTTTGCTGCACCATTGCTACTTTTGTCACTTGTTGCTTGCTACGAATAATCTCACCACACAATCACTTGTTACCTATAATTTCAGTGCTTGCAGATTTTACCTTGCTGAAAACCACTTGTCAGATCCTTTTGCTCCTCGTTGGGTTCGACACTCTTACTTATCGAAAGGACTACGATAGATCCCCTATACTTGTGGGTCATCAAGAATCTTTTCTGGCGCCGTTGCCGGGGAGGGAAGCGCCTTTGGTAAGTGGAACTTGGTAAGGAAACATTCCTATAGTGTGCTGAAATTTATTGACACTTGTCACTATGGAAACTAATACTTTGAGAGGCTTGTTCGGGGTATCTTCACCTCGAACGGAAGCACAAAGAGTTTCTCCTCAACCTGCTGCACCTACTTGAAATATTTTCTTTGAATTTCCTTCGGGTATGCTTGAGAAACTGTTGGCTAATCCTTTTACAGGAGATGGAACATCACATCCACACTTGCATCTAATCTATGTAGATGAAGTTTGTGGTTTATTTAAGCTTGCAGGTTTGCCCGAGGATGAGGTCAAGAAGAAGGTATTTCCTTTATCTTTGAAGGATAAGGTGTTAACATGGTATAGCCTATGTGATGATATTGGATCATGGGACTACAATCTGTTGAAATTGGAATTTCATCAAAAGCTTTATCCTATGCATTTAGTACATCATGATCGGAATTATATTTATAATTTTTAGCCTCGTGACAGGGAAAGCATCGCTCAAGCTTGGGGGAGGCTTAAATCAATGTTATATTCATGCCCCAATCATGATCTCTCGAGAGAAATTGTCATTCAGAACTTCTATGCTCGGCTTTCTCATGATGATCGCACCATGCTTGACACTTCTTGTACCGGTTCTTTTATGAAGAGAGATATTGACTTCAAATGGAATTTATTGGAGAGAATTAAACGCAACTCTGAATATTGGGAGCTTGAAGAAGGTAAGGAGTCGGGTATGAATTTCAAGTTTGATTGCGTTAAATCCTTTGTTGAAACAAATACTTTTTGTGACTTTAGCGCTGAGTATGGACTTTACTCTAAGATAGTAGCTTCACTGTGTGAATCTTTTGCTGCTCATATTGATCTCCCCAAAGAGAAGTGGTTTAAATATCATCCTCCTTTAGAAGTCAATGTAGTTAAACCCACTCCAGTTGAAGAGAAAGTCATTGCCTATAATGACCCTGTTGTTCCCAGTGCTTACATTGAGAAACCACCTTTCCCTGTTAGGATAAAGGATCATTCTAAAGCTTCAACTATGATACGTAGAGGCTATATTAGAACACCTACACCCCCTGAGCAAATTAGAGTTGAACCTAGCATTGCTATTATCAAAGATCTTCTGTCTGACGATGTTGAGGGACATTATATTCACTTCTGTGAAGATGCTGCTAGAATTGCTAAACCTCACGCTAGAGACATACATAGGCCTGTTTTTGGCACGCCTGTTGTTTCTGTTAAGATAGGAGATCATTGTTATCATGGTTTATGTGACGTGGGTGCTAGTGTTAGTGCAATACCTCAATCCTTATATGATGAAATTAAAGACGAGATTGCACCTGTTGAGATAGAACCCATTGATGTCACTATTCAGCTTGCCAATAGAGATACTATCTGCCATGTGGGAATTGTTAGGGATGTTGAAGTCTTGTGTGGTAAAATGAAGTATCATGTTGATTTCCTCGTTCTTCCTACCACCCAAGATAGCTTTTGTCCCATCATATTTGGCAGACCTTTTCTCAATACTATCAATGCTCATATTGATTGTGAGAAGCAAACTGTCACTGTTGGCTTTGAAGGTGTGTCACATGAGTTCAATTTCTCCAAGTTTGGTAGGCAACCTCATGAAAAGGAGTTGCCCAGCAAGGATGAAACTATTGCCTTAGCTTCTATTGTCGTGCCTCCTACTGATCCCTTAGAGCAACACTTGCTTGAGCATGAAAATGATATGCATATGGATGAAAGGGATGAAATAGATAGAGTTGTCTTAGAACAATATCCTATCCTTAAGAATAATCTGCATGTTGAATTGCTTGGGGATCCACCCCCACCAAAGGGTGATCCTGTGTTCGAGCTTAAACATTTGCCTGATACTCTTAAGTATGCTTATCTTGATGAAAAAGAGATATATCCTGTTATTATTAGTGCTAGCCTCTCAGAACATGAAGAAAAGAAGTTACTTAAAACTCTGAGGAAGCACCGTGTTGCTATTGGATATATTCTTGATGATATTAAGGGCATTAGTCCCACTCTATGCCAGCACAAGATCAAAACAGATCCTGATTTCAAACCAGTTGTTGATCATCAAAGGAGATTGAATCCTAAGATGAAAGAAGTAGTGAGAAAATAAAATACTAAAGCTTCTGGAAGCGGGTATCATCTATCATGTTGCTCATAGTGATTGGGTGAGTCCGGTGCATTGTGTCCCTAAGAAGGGAGGCATTACCGTTGTCCCTAATGATACGGATGAATTGATCCCACATAGGATTATTACTGGATATAGGATGGTGATCGATTTTAGGAAATTGAATAAGGCCACTAGGAAAGATCATTACCCATTAGATTTTATCGACCAAATGCTAGAAAGACTGTCTAAACACACACACTTCTGCTTTCTAGACGGTTATTCTGGTTTCTCCCAAATACCAGTTGCACAATCTGATCAGGTTAAAACCACTTTCACCTGCTCTTTCGGCACCTTTGCCTATAGACATATGCCTTTTGGCTTATGTAATGCACCTGCCACCTTTCAAAGATGTATGATGGCTATATTCTCTGATTTTTGTGAAAAGATTGTTGAGGTTTTCATGGATGCCTTCTCCGTTTATGGGTCTTCCTTTGATGATTGCCTCAGCAACCTTGATTGAGTCTTACAGAGATGTAAAGACACCAATCTTGTCTTGAATTGGGAGAAGTGCCACTTTATGGTTAATGAAGGCATCATTGTAGGACATAAAATTTCTAAAAGAGGTATTGAAGTCGATAAGGCTAAGGTTGATGCAATCGAGAAAATGACATACCCCACAGATATCAAAGGTATAAGAAGTTTCCTTGGTCATGCTGGTTTCTATAGGAGGTTCATTAAAGACTTCTCTAAGATTTCTAGGCCTCTTACCAATCTCTTGCAAAAGGATATTCCTTTTGTTTTTGATGATTATTGTGAGGAAGCCTTCGAAATACTTAAGAAGGCCTTGATAACTGCACCTATCGTTCAACCACCTGATTGGAACTTGCCTTTTGAGATCATGTGTGATGCTAGTGATTATGTTGTTGGTGTTTTCCTAGGGCAACGAGTTGATAAGAAGTTGAATGTCATTCACTATGCTAGTAAAACTCTAGACAATGCCCAAAGAAACTATGCTACTACGGAGAAGGAATTTCTAGCAGTCGTGTTTGCATGTGAAAAGTTCAGGTCTTACATAGTTGACTCCAAAGTCACTATCCACACTGATCATGCTGCTATTAAGTACCTCATGGAGAAGAAAGACGCTAAACCTAGACTTATCAGATGGGTTCTCTTGCTACAAGAGTTTGATTTGCACGTTGTCGACAAGAAGGGTGCTGATAACCCCGTAGCAGATAACTTGTCTAGGTTGGAGAACATTCTTGATGACCCATAACCTATTGATGATAGATTTCCTGATGAGCAATTGAATGTCCTCAATGCTTCACGTAGTGCACCGTGGTATGCTGATTATGCAAACTATATCGTCGCCAAATATGTACCACCTAGTTTCACATACCAGCAAAAGAAGAAATTCTTCTTTGACTTGAGACATTACTTCTGGGATGATCCTCACCTTTATAAGGAAGGAGTAGATGGTGTTATTAGACATTGTGTACCTGAACATGAACAGGGACAGATCCTATAGAAGTGTCACTCCGAGGCCTACGGAGGACACCATGCGGGAGATAGAACTGCACACAAGGTATTGCAATCAGGTTCCTATTGGCCCACTCTCTTCAAGGATGCCCGTAAGTTTGTCTTGTCTTGTGAAGAATGTCAAAGAATAGGTAATATCAGTAAACGTCAGGAAATGCCTATGAACTATTCACTTGTCATTGAACCATTTGATGTCTGGGGCTTTGATTATATGGGACCTTTTCCAATATCCAATGGGTATACTCACATCCTAGTTGTTGTTGATTATGTCACTAACTGGGTAGAAGCTATCCCCACTAGTAGTGCTGATCACAACACCTCTATCAGGATGCTTAAAGAAGTTATTTTCCCTGGATTTGGAGTCCCTAGATATCTAATGACCGACGGTGGTTCACACTTGCTAAGTACGATGTCAACCATAGAATTGCGTCCCCCTATCACCCTCAGTCCACTGGTCAAGTAGAGCTAAGGAATAGAGAAATTAAACTAATTCTACAAAAGACTGTTAACAGGTCTAGAAAGAATTGGTCTAAGAAGCTCGATGATGCACTGTGGGATTATAGAACTGCCTATAAGAATCCCATGGGCATGTCTCCGTACAAAATGGTGTACGGTAAAGCATGTCATTTACCTCTTGAGCTAGAGCATAAAGCTTATTGGGCAATCAAAGAGCTCAACTTTGATTTCAAACTTGCCGGTGTGAAGAGGTTATTTGACATTAGCTCACCTGATGAATGGAGAACTCAGGCATATTAGAATGCCAAGTTGTTCAAAGAAAAGGTTAAGAGGTGGCATGATAAGAGGATACAAAAGCGTGAGTTCAATGTAGGTGATTATGTCTTGCTATATAACTCTCGTTTAAGATTCTTTGCAGGTAAGCTTCTCTCTAAATGGGAAGGTCCCTATATTGTTGAGGAAGTATATCATTCCGGTGCTATCAGGATCAACAACACGGAAGGTAATTGTCCGAGAGTGGTAAATGGGCAGAGAATCAAGCATTATATCTCAGGTACTCCCATAAATGTTGAAAGCAATATTACCAATACCATAACTCCGGAAGAATACCTAAGGAATATTTATCAGCCTGTTTCAGACTCCGAAAACG
Organism: Hordeum vulgare subsp. vulgare; assembly: GCF_904849725.1. Taxonomy (NCBI): domain Eukaryota; kingdom Viridiplantae; phylum Streptophyta; class Magnoliopsida; order Poales; family Poaceae; genus Hordeum; species Hordeum vulgare. Next base: position 335,036,648 of record NC_058524.1, on the reverse strand, counting down.
AAGAGGTATGTGATTCGGTAAGAAAACAGACTCCAAAACTTTTCCAGTAGGAATTTTTCTCCATTTTGGAATATTTGAAAAAATACAAAAAATTGGAAGTAGTCAGGAAAGCGCGCGAGGAGGCGACAAGCCTGCCAGGTGCGGGCCCACCGCCTGGCCGTGCCTGGGGGGCTTGTGGCCACCTCGTGTGCCTCCCGGACTCCGTTTTCGTGTGGGGTACTCCTTCTGGTCTGGAAAAAATCAATATATATTCTCCCGAAAGGTCTCACCCTCGTATCACGCGATTTTCCTCTGTTTTCGTTTCGAGCCTGATTTCTACCGCAGTTTTAGGTCAAGATGTCTTCTCAGGATTCAGAGGAGGAGAGCTATGTGGTTGATTACCTTGCTAACCCCAAGGTCTATGGGGACATGGATCCTTATGGCTGGACCACTGATGAGGAAGAAGATTATGATCCCAAGGGGAAGGAACAAACAAGTTCCGATGAAGAGGAGGCTCCTCTACCTCAACCTGGACACACACATGTGGAGTTCAAGAAGTCGAGCCTCCCTGACTCAAGGAAGAAGCCTAAGACTTTGGTTATCCCTTCTCGTTTCTTGCAGGAGAGTAAGCAGGAATTATGCCAAAGGGTATTGAAGCTTGAAGAGGAAAATGATGATCTGAGGGAGCAGAATTTTATGCTCAAGTGGAAATTAAACAAGCTCAAGACCTCTGCAACAACTCCACCACCATCACCTCCAAAGGAAGGCAAATGAGCATGGGTATGGGCAATCCCCTTGGCTTGTGCCAAGCTTGGGGGAGTTGCCCCGGTATCGTATCACCATCACATCTTTTGCCTTTACCTTTGTTTTAGTTTGTTCCTTTTCAGTTTTCTCTTTGTCTAGTAGAATAAAAGTCTTAGTGTTTAGTCTTGAGTTTTGCTTTGTGTCACCCCCGATGTATTCGAGCTCGTGAGCCATATAATAAAGAGTGTCTTAGTTGAAGGGCTTTGCCTCATGCCATGATCAAAAGAGTGAGAAAAGAACAAAAGCATGAAATATCATGTAATGATCTTATGGGAAGTGATGGCTTCACATATAAAAATAATGATGAGTGAAACTTGTTGAGGGTAGACAAACATAGACCTTGGTCATTGTTGCAATTAATAGGAAGTGATAAAGAAGGAGAGGTTCACATATAAATATATCATCTTTGACACCATCTCTGATTGTGAATACTCACTAAACTATTGCATGCCTAGAAGTAGATGTTGGACAAGGAAGACAACATAATGAATTGTGTTTGCTTGGTTCCGAACAATGTTATATGATTAGAGATCCCTTAGCATGTGATTATTGCTTCCACCTCATATTAGCCAAAACTCCTGCACCAAGTAGAGATACTACTTGTGCATCCATAAAACTTCAACCCAGTTTTGCCATGAGAGTCCACCATACCTACATATGGATTGAATAAGATCCCTCAATTAAGTTGTCATCGGTGCAAGCAATAAAAATTTCTCTCTAATATGTATCATCTATTAGTGTGTGGAAAATAAGCTTTGTACGAACCTGTGATGAGGAAGACATAAAAGCGACAGACTGCATAATAAAGTTCTTTATCACAGGAGGAAATATAAAGTGACGTTCCTCCACACTAAGAGGACACACATCCAAACCTCAAAAGCGCATGACAACCTCTGCTTCCCTCTGCGAAGGTCCTATCTTGTACCTTTACTTTTTGCCCTTGAAAGAGTCATGGTGATCTTCACCAATTCCTTGTTTCGCCTTTATCTTGGCTAACGTCATATGCTAGGGAAAGATCTATATTCATATGTCAACTTGGAAGTAAGTATTCATGAATTATTATTGTTGACATTACCCTTGAGGTAAGCAGTTGGGAGGCAAAACTATAAGCCCCTATCTTTCTCTATGTCCAGCTGAAACTTTGATCTCATGTGTACCACGTGAGTTGTAGCAATTGTAGAGAACGAAAGGATGATTGAGTATCTGGATTTGCTTTACAAGCTCTTATTTGACTCTTTCTTATGTTGTGATAAATTGCAACTAATTCAATGACTAAAGGCTATCGGTTGTTACTTCTCGATAAGGTTCTTGATCCATGCTTTACTTTGTGAAGGAATTATCACTTTAGCATGAGAGATTATATGTTGGTATTGTTGTTCTAATCATGATCATGATGCATGCATGTTCGTATCTTGTTTTGTCGACACCTCTCTCCCTAAACATGTGGACATATTTATTGAGCTAGGCTTTCTCTTGAGGACAAGCGAGGTCTAAGATTGGGGGAGTTGATACGTCCATTTTGCATCATGTTTTCATGTTGATATGTATCGCTTCTTGGGCTGTTATTTCATTTCACGGTACAATACTTATGCCTTCTCTCTTATTTTACAAGGTTTACATGAAGAGGGAGAATGCCGGCAGCTGGAATTCTGGCCTGAAATTGGAGAAAGTTCGAGATACCTTTTCTGTGCAACTCCAAATGTCGTAAAAATCAACGATGATTTTTTCTGGATTTATAAAAAATACTAGGCCGAAAAAGCGCTAGAGGGGCGCCAGCATGTGGCCACAAGCCTGCTAGGCGCGGCCACCCCCTGGCCGCGCCTAGGGGGCTTGAGGGCACCCAGCTGGCCCTCTGGCCCCCTCTTTTGCTATATGAAGGGTTTCGTCCGGAAAAAAAAATCAAGAGGAGTCTTTTTCGTGGATTCGCTGCCACCACGAGGTGAAACTTGAGCAGAACTAATCTAGAGCTCCGACAGGACGATCCTGTCGGGGAAACTTCCCTCCCGGAGGGGGAAATTGTTGCCATCGTCATCACCAACACTCCTCTCATCGGAGGGGACTCATCACCATCAACATCATCATCAGCACCATCTCATCTCCAAACCCTAGTTCATCTCTTGTAACCAATCTTCGTCTCGCGACTCCGATTGGTACTTGTAAGGTTGCTAGTAGTGTTAATTACTCTTTGTAGTTGATGCTAGTTGGATTACTTTGTGGAAGAGTTTATATTCAGATCCTTGATGCTACTCATTACCTCTCTGATCATGAATATGATTATGCTTTGTGAGTAGTTACTTTTCTTCCTGAGGACATGGGATAAGTCATGCTAATAGTAGTCATGTGAATTTGGTATTCGTTCGGTATTTTGATGTGTTGTATGTTGTTTTTCCTCTAGTGGTGTTATGTGAATGTCAACTACATAACACTTCACCATTATTTGGGCCTAGAGGAAGGCATTGGTAAGTAGTAAGTAGATGATGGGTTGCTAGAGTGACAGAAGCTTAAACCCTAGTTTATGCGTTGCTTCGTAAGTGGCGGATTTGGATCCACTAGTTTAATGCTATGGTTAGACTTTGTCTTAATTCTTCTTTGGTAGTTGCGGATGCTTGCGAGAGGGGTTAATCATAAGTGGGATGCTAGTCCTAGTAAGGGCAGTACCCAAGCATCGGTCCACCCACATATCAAACTATCAAAGTAACGAACGCGAATCATATGAACATGATGAAAACTAGCATGACAGAACTTCCCGTGTGTCCTCGGGAGCGTTTATCCTCCTATTAGACTTTGTCCAGGCTTGTCCCTTGCTACAAAAGGGATTGGGCCACTTTGCTGAATCGTTGCTACTTTTGTTACTTGTTGCTTGGTACGAATCATCTCATCACACAATCACTTGTTACCTATAATTTCAGTGCTTGCAGATTTTACCTTGCTGAAAACCACTTGTCAGATCCTTCTGCTCCTCGTTCGGTTCAACACTCTTACTTATCTAAAGGACTATGATAGATCACTATACTTGTGGGTTATCACTAAGTGATTAGTAACTCTAAATGAAAGATCCGGAATAAACGGAGACAAGCTAAAGGCGAGGTGACGATACGTGTTGCAAGTATTTCCATGGTTGATGTGAACAAAACATCGCACGCTCCCTCTACCATCGAGATTAGTGTTAAACCTAAATAATTGTTATTTGGTGTTTGCGTTGAGCATGAACATGATTGGATCGTGCTTATTGCAATATGATTATTCATTTAAAGAGAATAATAGTTATTATATTTGCTTGAATAATACCCTCAATGGTTCATTGAATCTCTATCGTAGTGTTACACATGTTCATAATATTGGTGCCAAAAGATACAAAGTAATAATGATAGTACCACATACTTGTGGCACGACCTCCAAGACAGGGTTACCGTACCACTCTGTAGTAGTACGCGACCTTGTCGACCTACGAGGTTTGTAGTAACTTGATCCGAAGCTTAATGATCACCATCATCAGTTTCCACTTCAATTGGTGTAGGCACCAGAGGAACAACTTCCTGCGTCGTCCTACACACTGGTTTAAGTGACGGTTCAATAACGTCATCAAGTTCCACCACTCCCCCACTCAATTCTTTCGAGAGAAACTTTTCCTCGAGAAAGGACCCATTTCTAGAAACAAACACTTTGCTTCCGGATCTGAGATAGGAGATGTACCCAACTGTTTTGGATATCCTACGAAGATGCATTTATCCGCTTTGGGTTCGAGCTCATCAGACTGAAACCTTTTCACATAAGCGTCGTAGCCCCAAACTTTCAAGAAACGACAGCTCAGGTTTCTCCAAACCATATTTCATACTATGTCATCTCAAACGGAAATACGCGGTGCCCTATTTAAAGTGAATGCGGTTGTCTCTAATGCATAACCCATAAACGATAGTGGTTATTTTGATAAGAGACATTATAGTATGCACCATATCAAATAGGGCGCGGCTATGACGTTCGGACACACCATCACACTATGGTGTTCTAGGTGGCATGAATTGCGAAACAATTTCCACATTGTCTTAACTGTGTACCAAAAACTCGCAACTCAGATATTCATCTCAATGATCATATCGTAGACAGTTTATCCTCTTGTCACGATGATCTTCACTCTGAAATAGCTTTGAACTTTTCAATATCTCAGACTTTTGATTCATCAAGTCAATACTCCTGTATCTACTCAAATCGTCAATGAAGTAAGAACATAACAATATCCACTACGTGCCTCAGCACTCATTGGACTGCACATATCAAAATGCATTGCTTCCAATAAGTTACTTTCTTGTTACACGTGGTATGATTTTGCATGTCTCAAGTGATTAAAAATCAAGTGAATCCAAACGAACCATCCGCATGGAGTTTCTTCATGCGTTTATACCAACAGGTATGGTTTGCATGTCTCGAACGTTTCAAAAATGAGTGAGTAGAAAGATCCATCACCATGGAGCTTCTTCATGCATATTACACCAACATGACTGCTATATATTTCGCGGCCAAAAGAATCAAGCTACAAATCGTGTCGTACAAAATACATCGAAAGGTATATCACATAAGAGACTTTCGCCAACATTCTGTGAATATTGCTGATATATTTTTTGCACCATCCAACCATATAGGTTGGTTTGCAAAAACCTACTTCTAAGATGTTGTTCTTCGATCATAGTATCAACAACGAAAGTGCGAGAACAATTTATCAAGGGTGACACGTCTTTTGAACATTTTTCCAACCATACGCCACGAACCCACAGCTGCAAAATTTTACTAGGCAATAATTTTTCATAAACAAGTATGCAATTTGACTTACTATGAACACTTTTGCAACAACAAAAACCGTCTATGGAAAAAATGTGTCCTCGCATGGGAATAAAGGATGTGTTTGGTTGGACTTTTAGAACCAACTTCTCGCTTTTCAAAGCTATAAGCTAACCAAAGGGATAAAGTGAGAAGCAGAAATTGCAAAAATTACAGCTTCTTCGTAGTGCAACTGTTGTAGCCGATGCAACCCAAACTTCAGAATGGCGTTTTTAGCTGTCCCCTTGGAGCTGCAACTTATTTACCCATCATTGCCATTCCCAAGTCATATCGATTCATTTTTCTCGCTCTCCCTCACGCACAAAAAACAAATGGGACACAATCCGATCTGTGTGATTCTTTCTCTCGCAAGGCTAGGCTATGCCCGTCGCTGCCACCTGCCTCTGCGGCCACTGCCTCCCACCGCGGCTCCCTCCAACGACCCTCCACGCCCGTCGCACCAGCCATTCTCCTTCCTTCCTCCTCCCTCCTTCCAACCATTGCCTCCCGTTCCTCCCAAGATGGTGCTCCGGCCGATGGTGAGGCGACTCCGGCGCCGACGCACTAGCCCTTCTCCTACTCCTTCCTCCTTCCTCCCAACCCTACCACCCTCCTCCATCCTTCCTCCCCTGCCCCTTATCCCCTATATCCCCTCCTCCCAATGATGCAGGTCCGGCCGCAGGGCCTAGCCGGGGCCGACGCACTGGCCCCCCTTCTTCCTCCCTCCTCCCTCAATCCCTCCGCCCCTCATCCCCATCCACATTCACAAACTCGGAATTTGTTATAAGGTGTAAATCATACCTTAACTTAGTGCCTGAAAATAAAGCGCATGAGTCGATCGAGAAAATTCCTTCGTCCCATAGTTAGCTTGAAAAACGATTTTATATTGTGGGACGGAGGGAGTAATTGTATACAATTTGACCGAGATGAAAATATTAGACCAAAGCAGTAATATGCTCTAACAATGTATTTGTCAGGTGTTGTTGCACAAATAAGTGGAGAGGACACTGTCATGGTTGCAACTTACAGCATTATGCGAATACCTTCTCCAGAAATCACTCCTCAAAAGTGAAGAGAGAGTGACAAGTGACGAGAGTAAATGGCATTATTGTTGAAGTGCATATGTAGATTTTCAAGATTTTTTTATCAGTTCAGACTTTTTGTTATGTTGCCTAGTGTATAAGCTTAATATGATATCAGCGCTTAAGGTTTTGAGTTAAGTCTTGGCTTCACAATTTATCCAAAACCTGTTGTTGTCCCCTCTGTCTCCATGTATAGACTTCCTGTATCACACGTGAAAGTGGATATTAAATTGTATATGTTAATTGTCTAGCCGTTTCCTCAATTCTGATTTTTGGTTGCGTTGAGTAGTGCTATAATAGAGCCAAGTTATGGTGAAAGCCTCGCAGAAGATTCCATATCATTCATTTACATCTTCTCAAACTTCACAGGATTTTAGTCCTTCCTATCCTAAACCTCCCAGACATCTTACTTGGATCTTATCACCTTCCTGTTGACCATAGTAATGTGCCCAAGTTTGCTGCAGAAAACTTCCAGTGAAGCCTCCCATCTCCTCTTTGTTTCTTTTGTCGATCTATCACCTCAGTAGGACCCCTCCTTGGAAGGACTCTCTACTACACATGGTGTTGCATGCAAGGGTGCACCGTGTGCGCTAGTTCACGTGGTTACCACCACCCTGGCATGTCATGGACGTGAGCTGCGTGTTTGCTAGCTCGGGCCCCTCCTCTGCTCATCGGTTTCGCATGCCTAGTCGTGTCCAACAGCTCCCCCTTGTCGTCCTCTTCTCCTTGGAGCCCTCTTCGCCTCTCTAGTCCCCTCCTACGCGGTGCGGCAGCCATGCCCATGACCTGCAGCCACCGTCTCCGTCGTGTCCTGTAACCGATCTCTCCCGAAGCCTCCGCGAGCTCCCATGTCTGCCCTAGACACTTCCCGACGCCGCAAGAGGCCAAGCCACGTCGCCCTGGAGCTCCAGTGTGTGGTTAAGCTCGCCACCGCGGCCTAGTTTATCCAGCGAGCTCGTCGCGGCAATAAAAGGCCCCCTAGCCCCTCTCGTCTTCTCCACCAGCCTCACCACCTCCCCATGGTCCTCCCCGACCCCTCAACCCATCGCCATCGCCTCTCCTAGCCTCCAACGGCCGACGGGGCCGCCGCTCGGTTCCGGCTAAATTCCGGTGAGCCCTGCCCCTTCTCTCCCTTCCACCACCACCTGAGGCCTTCAACTCCACTATGGATCCACCCCAGCATCTCTTCCTCTCTTGAGGTGGCCTCAAGCCTCGAGCTCACCGGAGGCCGAAGTCGTCCTCTGCCGCGGGTGCAGTCGCCTCCGTTCCAAAGCTCTCCGACAGTGCAGACCCTTACCAACCCACGAGGCCCATCCCGCTGATCGTGTTGGTAGGTCGCACGCCACGGGAGACGGCCGGAATTGCCGGCAGTCGCCGTCGGGGTAAGCCCCTGTCTCCGGCCAAGCGCAGGCACGGGAGGAGGACGAAGAAGGAGGGAAGGAGGAGACAGAGGACCCGACAGGTGGGGTCGGGACCCACCTGTCGGCGACTGGAGGCCCAGTCCAGCTGGATTAAGTGGAGGCCCCCCGCGCTAAATACGTTTTCCCCTGTGGGAAACGTAGAAAACGTATTCCATCAAAGACGCCATTTGTTATTTCATCCAGGGGCCTATTTGTAGAGTCTATTTTTACAGATTGGTCCCTGAACTTTGTCTAGCTATATCTTTGCACCCGTAGCTCCGATCGAGGTGAATCCAATGCCAACATCTTCGTCTCGTTGAGACCGTCATGTTGGTATCATTTTCACTATGTGTTCACACATTGGAAATGACCATTTTTCCCTTGCATCTAAACAACTCCTCTGAGAAAGAACTGTGTCCGGCAATCAATTCCGCGGACTCTCCGCACTTTTTCCCGAGGGTTCCTTCACCCCGAGGCAAGCCACAACCCTCATTTGCGTAATTGCATTGCAATATCATAGTTAACCAATTATTTTAATCGCAAGTATATTTATTTATAGTCTGGATTAGATTATGCAATGATTGAATAAATTCTTGAATAGGCAACTACCACGTTGAGTAAGGGATTGTTAATAACTAGTATTTCAACCACTAGTTTACACCATACTGTTGGAGATTCCTGTCTATGATAATTTTGGTTTTCATCCGGCAGTTTGTGGATATGAATCAATAACAATGGCTTGAGCTTATTGGTTATTGGATTACTATGACATCGGAGTGTCAGGTATGACAGAAATATTATTCTGGGATAAGATACTTAGTTGGTTGATCGAGAGTCACCTGTTCGGGCTTATCCGTGCAGCCACATTTGCTGGTATGGGACGGCCTTGACTTGGTGTGATCGCGTGCTCTTTCATCGTTACCTCCAAAGAGGGAGGGTTATGCACGCGCGCTACCCTGATCAGGTAGGCGGTGCTAACCCTGTGAGCTAGTTGATTGTTTGACCCGGTAGTCCTTGTTTGGGACAGTTTAGTTTGGCCACGACGGTGGCAGGTGTCATGAGGACACAGGGGCCACCCAGGGCAGGACTCCGGGGGAGGATGAATGTCGGTGGTACGATGAGAGAGTCACGGGTCAGACAAGTTTTGTTGGAGCAACAATGGTCCACCCGAATGGGATCACGAGGTGAGTGCTTCATGATGTGGGTAAAGTGTGCAACCTCTGCAGAGTGTCAAATCTATTCAGATAGTTGTGTCCATGGTATTGGATAGCCCGTCCAAACCTCAGTAGGTGGTCAACCATAACTATGATATTAATGATGGAAGAACTTGTCTGAGTATGGTAACATATGGTAACATTTGGGCATCATGCTGACAAGTCTTGGTGTCTGTCTTGAGGATATTTGCTGAAGGTTCTGGGTAAGATCACAAGAGTTGGTATCACCATATTACAGTGAGAGTAGCCTGGTATAGTTATTTTTCAACTACCCCTTTAGTGATAACAAATCTTTACCTAATCTTGATTGCTACGATGTTGTCTTGCCTTAATGCTAGTGTTTGTTGTGAGCTTGCGAGTCCATTCAAAGTACTCACCTGGCGTGTCAACCCAGTTTGCAGGTCATGCCATGATTGCTTGTGGAGGATTCCGAGTTGCGAGCTAGGATACACGTTCCAGCCAGAGTCCCTGTGGAGTGGAGTTCATCACAACGGTCGTTGTTCCGCTGCTAGCGTAGAGTTTACCGTAGGTAGGTGTAGTATCATTGTAATCCATGTACCCTTGTAACCTTCTCCATAGTAATAAAGAGCTGATTTTTTCTGTGCCAACGGTGCCGTATTCCAGAAGACTTGTCCCTGGGCTGAAATACGGGGCGTTCCGGTTTCCTCTGAGCCTCGATGCCACATGGGGTTCGACATCTAGTGGATTCGTATGTTCACGGTCGTCTTACAGCGATTCTCGTTGTGTCTTAATGAGTCCTTGTAGCTTGCTATGACTGGGGGACGCTTCTTATGTCGTGTGTACTGCCTTGTACATGATGGCTACGGTACGATCGAGCCCGTGCGATCCTATCCACGAAAATATCGAGCGAAATCTCTCTCATCAATTTTTAGTCTGGCTTGTCTTGTATGCCTCATCCTTAGTTTTGTTGCAAGTATGCTAATTCGAGTTGCCTCGATGTAAAGTGGTGAATTCATATCTTTCCAAGATGTGTTCTCAATATTTTTATGGGAATGCTAATTCTTTTGCTCAAATCAAGTTGTCTTTTCAATTCTTTTCAACCGGAGTCGTCATATCAATTCTTTTCATCCGGTGTGCTTCTGTTCAAGTGAATTCAATCCTCTCCAATTTTGCAAGATCAATCTCTCATTTCTTTCCAGAGTTCATCTCATGTGTCCCAAGTTGTCTTTGTTTTCCCCTCCCTCCCGCCCTTTTCTTCAGTGATTGGATTTCATCCTAGTGTCTTTCTTTTCAGTGTTACTTCCGCTCTCTTTTCTTCCATATTGTTTCCGATGATTCGTTGTGAAGATTCTCAGGAGTTCTGAGTTCAACATTCTTAATTCTTGTTCTCTTTCATGATGAATTCAGCTCTAGTTCTTGGTGTTCATCGTATCCTTTTCTTTTGATCAATGATTCCTATGCTGGAGATTCATATCAGTCTTTCAAGTTTTTCATCTCTCTCTATTCAATCCGGAGTACTGGAGATATCCCAAAAGTTTCTTGTTTTCAATATTTTCAATTATTTCGAGGTTCCCAACCTCATCAAATTTTCAGTTATACCCATGCAATCTCTCTTTTTGAATCATTGGCTTCAATGGTGTTTTCTTTTAGTAGGCCCATAACCCACAGGTTTTTCCCACGATCTCATCTCGCTCTTTTAATCTTTTCGGAGATCTCTAATTCTTTGCAATTATGACGTTAGTATGAATTTCATGATTCTTATTCCTTCTTCATGATTTCTTCAAATTTATTTTCGTCATTGGCTCAACTTTTCATTTTTCTTATTCAGGAGTGTCTCAGTTATTCTGGTGGTGTCCCTTCTCATCATTCTCAGCTTGGAAAACGGAAGGAGTGTTTCTCTTTAATGTTGGTCCATTCTCTTGAAGATTCATCATTTCAACTTTGTGTTATCATCTTGAATTGTTCTCGGTCATGAGTTATTCCTTCCATATCTATCCGGTGCATTTCAGTGTTGTTTTCATTTCTCGATCCTCCGAAGGCCATCATTTCAGAATATTTCTTCATTCTTAACTTTCAACTTTCATCCTCAAATTCTTCTCAATTGTTGTCTCCTTGTTCATCTCACAATTATTCTGGTGCCTTGTTCAAGTTTTTCTCTCAGGTAGCTCATGATCTCTTTGTTCTCATGTATCTCCATTCATTCTTGTTTTCCCCCATTCATTCCAATTCTTACCGGTATCTCCTTCAAGGCTTCTTCAAGTTTGTGCTCATATCTCTCCTCAATCTTTCCAATAAGAATAAGTGGTATGATAAATCGTTGTTTGTCATCAATTTAACTTGATGAAGGATAAGCATAACATAATTCTTATTCTTGTTTCATAGTGATTTCAATTCTTCTTTCGGAGTGGCTCATGATATCAATTCTTTTCCCAACTGCTCCATCTTTTCCTTTTCCTTTATCCCTTGAGGTGATCTTATAACGTTCTTGTTACAGGAGGAATCTCAAAGAAAAAGTTGTTTCAAGTATGAGATATTTAAACCCACCAATTCTATGGTCATGAGCAATTTTCAACCCATGATTTTCTTCATTAAGCTATCTTGGTTTAGACTTCACCTAACGCTTTTCCTATGGATTGTTGCTATGATGGTGCTTGTCATTAATCCAAGTTCTCAATGTATCCTCTTGGTGTAATAAGTTGTGCATATCTTGTTGCTCCCAATCTCTGTGTCTGTTAGTGGCTGGTTGTCACCTCATAATTGTTGAGATGGTTTTCATAAGTCCACTACAAGCTTGTTCTTTTCATTGTTGATTTGCCAACAACTCCGTTCAATTCTTCTTGCAAGGCTGCTTATCAAATTCAATTGTCATAGTAGTTGTCATTTTCTTCTTCATTCTATTCTTCTCAATGATCTAGTTTATTTCTCTTTTTCCGGAGTTGTGGTGATGTTGCTCTGTTCAATCTATCATCTTGTTCTATCAAGATCATGTTCTCTCATTGCTTATTAGTTTAGTTGGTTGTTGTCAATCTTGTCAAGATCTTTTCATCTTCTCAAGTTTTTGTCCTGATTTTCTACCGAAGTGCTGGCCAAATTTTGTGTGAATTCTTGCCTATTGATCACATCATTCTTCATCTCTTTGCAACCTTAAAGGATCGTTGGTTTCACTCATTTGTCAAAGAAGCATTAAGTTTTACCTCTTGCTCTTTCTCTTCCTCTTCCCCTTTCATTCTTGTATCTCGGGTCAAGATCCTCTTGTAGTGTAGGAGAGTTCTGACAGCCCGAGGGCGACGCTCAAGAAGATTCCTCTTTTATTCCGTTCTCATCGTGTGGTTCGTTTATCTGTCACATTCATCATCGCATCATGCGCATCATCTGCATTGCATCGGCACTCCATTGCCGCCAGTTTTCAAAACCTGCATTCGTTATTAGTTGCCGGTTCTCTCCGTTTTGGTCGCTGACCGTTTTGAGGCCGACCACACACGCACGCGCCCGCGACATTACTAATATATTGTTTTTAAAAGTGTGCATAAAACTTTCTCGGATTAGGTTGAAACTTGGCATGCGGTCTTAATATAGTGTAGGTAGGCCACGTGCCAAATTTCGTCGCAATCGAAGTCTGTTTGATACCCGAACGGTCGACCGTAGCGGTACCGTCACCGGGTTATCGTCACACGTTTTCGGTGTTCTAAAAGTTCTGTCGCCGGGTGCCTGTATTCCCTCTCTCCCCCACCTAGCCTCTCTAACACAGCCACCTCCATAGGGTGCAACCGGTGTCCGTCCGATCGAGATCGGAGGGTCCGAAAACGCCCCAAAACTGCAAACCCTAGCTATCCCGGCTATAAAAGGAAGGCTCAACCGTGCCATTTTAGTCTCTCCCTCCCTGCCTCGAAATCCGTGCCGCCCTCAAACCCTAGTGCAGCCTGTCCTCCTACTCTGCTGCCAGGCACGCCAATGCCCGGACCAGGCCCTCATGGGCCCATCGGGCACGCCACCATCCCGCTGCTGGCCGACCTCGTGCGCTCGAGGATCCTGTAGCTCCCGCCGCCGTGGTGCCTCGCCGCCGGCCAGCCGGTGCCCCCAGCCGCGGCACCGCTGCCCCACCGCCTCTCCACCGTGCGGCAGCATCCCCGCACTGCCTCTCTCCCCCAGGTCCCCTCCATAGCCGCCGCCAAGATTCGCCCTCCGCCGTCGGCCGTCGCCATCGCGTTCCAACATCGGGGATGGGACCCCACACCCGGATCCGGTCGTCTCCGGCCGCGCCACCGAGACGACGACCCCCCCAGCCCCGCATGCCCATGGAGCCGACACCGTCCTGCGTGTGCTCGGGGACGGGCGCGAGGACGGGGACGAGCACGTTGACCCGCTCCTCGGCCATGACCCCGAGCCGGCCCATCGCCCGCATGGCCGGCCCAGCCAGGATCGCCTCGGAGCCGAGGCCACGTGGGCCTCGAGCGAGCCCGGCTTCCACTACGCACCGGACCAGCCTCCTCTTCAGGCCCGAAGGTGAGCCCGCATAGCACCCCTCCATTTTGCGCCTGCGGCGCCATATTTTATCTTGCGACAATGCCTTGGTTAGGCCTAATAGTGCAGATTTGGCCCGAAGTTGTTTCTTATTTTATTTTAACCCGCGATTTATTCTTTTTCAGAAAAAGGCATGATTTTAAAACGGTCGTAGTTTTAAATCCGTGCATCAGATCGCAGAGAGTTATATATGTAACTTGGCTAGAATTTTGCGTAGACTAATATTTTCCAACTCTCATGCATGTTTAAGGATGTTAGTTGTGTTGTTGCATCGATTTGCGTGTCAAAGTGATAGAAACGGTTTAGGTCGTAGTTAATTAACCGTAGCTCTGTTGGAGATGAGCCATATATATAAATGGACTAGAACAACGAGTAGAATCATGTGAACCACTTTGTTTTGTCGTTTAACAAACATAAAACGTGATTAAGACAAATTTGGAAAGATTACAAAGTCAATTTGTGGGGTCACTTCGGAGATGCTATATGTCGTTTACGGCCTCATTTAAAATGCCTAGATAGGTAGTTTAATTTGTGCTTCACCACTTGCCATGTTTAACAGCATTTAATATTTCCTTGGAAATAAACAGGAGTGAACTAAATAATTAAATGTGGAGTTTCTTCAATATGCAACTCCTTGCATATTGAGCTTCACTTAATGTGTAGTGTTTGATTGTTGTGAATTGCCATGTCATGGCTTGCATAATTTAAGCTGATCATGCATCATATGCGAATTGCATCTTGTCGTGCATGTGATGTGGTGAATATCGTGTGTTGATGATTGTTTCCGGTTAGCTTCGTCTCGATAGAGTTCCGCAAGCGTGTCGGAACGTGAGGACCCGTTCAACTACGTCGGTTCGTCTGCTTCACGGAGTCATTCTTCTTCCAAGCAGGATCTCAGACAAGATGATCATCTCCCTAGATACCATTACTATCATTGCCAAGCTAGTTGTTTCGTTTCTATCGTTATGTCCCGCTGCCTACCACCTATTAAATATCAGTCTTCCAACATTGCCATGAGAACCTTCAACCTTTCCACAACCTAGCAAACCACTGATTGTCTATGTTACCGCATGCTTAACCATTAGATAGCGTTGCTAGTTGCAGGTGTAGTTGCTTCCATGTGAAAACATGGGTTCCTTGTTATATCACCATATTATTGCTAATTAATTTAATGCACTTATATACTTGGTAAAAGGTGGAAGGCTCGGCCTTTCTAGCTTGGTATTTTATTTCACCTTTGTCGCCTTAGTTTCGGCTACCGGTGTTATGTTCCATAAATGAGCGCTCCTAAAATGCTTGGGGTTGTTATGGATACCCCCTAGATTCTCGTTTTGGGATAAAACTCGTCTGGCAAGGCCCCAACATTGGTACTATATTTTCCCAACATAATAATTCTGTTAATACTGAAAAACATAGGGCGTCATGAAGCCGAGGAGTAATTCAACATAATACAAGGAGGGCCAGTGTTGATGGTGTTGGTCCAAAACAGAGCACTGTGTGGGGCCAACCCAAAGCAACTTGGGTGATTTCTATCAGGCCGCCGTACGCGTAGCTTATCCGTCGTGTCCTAATAACGAGATACGCGGCTCCTATCGGGATCGTCAACACGTCGGGCGGCCTTGCTGGACTTGTTTTACCTTTCTCGAGCGTCTTGTGCAAAGGATTTCGAGGATGCTTTAGGTTATCTCGAGGTTGAGGTTTTTCCAATAGGAACCCGATGAGATCACGGGTTTCCTTGATCGAGGTCATTCCGTCGCAGCGTGTGGTAGTTTGTGATGGACTAGTTGGATCACCCTTGCAGGGTTAAATCTTTCGGAAAGCCATGCCCGCGGTTATGTGGCAATATGGAAACTTTGTTTAACATCTGGTTCTAGATAACTTGAAGTTAAATTAATTAAAAACTTACCAACTGAGTGCGTAATTGTGACTATCTCTTTCGTGAGCTCCTTCTCCGATCGAGGACACGGTGGGGTTATGTCTGACGTAAGTAGGTGTTCAGGATCATTCATTTGATCATCAGTAGTTCAAGTCCGTGATGTGTAGATTGTCCCCCTCTTATTATTTTACTCGTAAGTTAGCCACCCTAAATAAATGCTTAGTCGCTTGCTGCAGCCTCAGCAGTTAACCATGCCTAGCCCATTAAGCTTTGCTAGTCTTGATACCTTTGGAAATGCTATTTGCTAAGTCTCATGTGGCTCACAGATTATTACAACACCAGTTGCAGGTACAGGTAAGAGTTACTTTGACATGAGCGCGCTGATTGTGCTATTTGGAGTTTCTTCTTATTCATCATCGAGTTCGAGACCGGCAGCCTGGGATAGAAAGGATGGACGTCAGTCTTTTATTATATGTTTTCGTCTTTAGGCGGACCATGCTCTATTTCATGATGATTGTATGTATTGTACTGATGTGATTCTGATGTAGCTTGTGACAAGTGTAAGCCAACTCCTTATACTCATCTTTTCAGTACATGTACGTGTAACGATATCCATGCTTGTGAAACGGCGAGTTCTAACTGTGTCGAGACCTCACGCCAAAAATAAAGATAGAACCGCATCTTAAACGTTACATATTGCTGCTTTGTCGTTGCTCGTGTGCTTGCTACGCTTCTGCTTGCCTAGCCGCCGCCGCCGCTCTTGCTAGCGCTGCTGCTGCTCAAGCTACTGCCTCCCGATGCCGCTGCCACTTCTGTATCGCTGCATAAGCTGGCCACTTCTAACCATGGACATGGCCATGGTCGGGTGTGTTTGTACAGCGTGTGTGTGTACGGGTGTGTGTGAGTGGCCGGTTTGGCCAATGCCTAGTTTTGTCGGCTTGTAGGTTAGTTTGTGCTAATTACTCTAGTTAGTTTAACTATTAGTCAATGTCAAGTGGATCCCGCGCTTATTAATCTAATTAACTAGCATAGTTTAGTTGCTTTCTATGACATGTGGGCCACACAATCCCATTTGACTAATTAAGTTGGCTTGGTCAATTCTAATTAAAATAATTTTAGAAAATTATTAAAAATTTAAAAATTAATATAAAATAATTCATAATTCGGATGAAAAAGTTTTATAATGAAAGTTGATCAGAAAAATGAGACGGACCCGGACATGCTATCCGTTCGTTTGTCCCGCGTCTTTATCATAATGAATATGGAACTTTTACGTCTGTTTTGCCTGTCCGGTAGTAGCTAGAGGTCCGGGAAATATCATGAGATATTTTTCCGATTCGTCTATAACAACTAGTACTGCGTTAGTGCATGTCTAGCCCTCCATATTGTCATGCCATGCATCGTTTTGCATCTGTGCTTTATATTTATTGTTTCTTCCTCCTTTCCTCTCCGGTAGACCCCGATCGTGATGCTGATGCCGGGTACGACGTGACG
The DNA here is from genome assembly GCF_904849725.1 of Hordeum vulgare subsp. vulgare. NCBI lineage: Eukaryota > Viridiplantae > Streptophyta > Magnoliopsida > Poales > Poaceae > Hordeum > Hordeum vulgare. The sequence goes on along the minus strand of NC_058524.1, from coordinate 335,019,505 downwards.
ACCAGCCCTTTGCTGTAGAGCAACAAGGCAACCCCCCTTGGTCATTTCTATATCGCCTATTCTTTCTCCCTCATACTTGTATTAGAATTTTATTACTATTGTAGATAGCTCCTATTCTGATGCATAGCCTGTTTTTTATGAACTACTCCCTCCGTTTCTAAATATAAGTCTTTTAAGATATTTCACTAGGAGTCTACATACGAAGCAAAATGAATGAATCTACACTCTAAAGTATGTCTATATACATCCGTATGTAGTCCACTAATAAAATTTCTTTAAAGACTTATATTTAGGAACGGAGGGAGTACTACTTTACTATACTGCACCTTAAAACTGTTTAGTATAGGTGGAGCAGTCATCCCCTTGGACCCTTAGTCCAATTACCCGTTCTTTTTCATCAATGTCTCGATCATCTAATCGACGAGCCAAGACCCGAGACTTCAATTCACACCCCCTTGTTGTACGATGCCGCATGGCTACTATCGAGTACCGAGGATGACACCTTGTTACGTACTTTGATGTTAGCTCTGTAGTGTAGTGAACCGGTTGTGGTTTATGGAGGGTGATTCCTCCTTCACCATATCCAATAACGACTCTGCCGTGCAACCCATCAAGCGTGGTCCATTGAGCATGATCCTCCCTGGCCACCTTGACGGTTACATTGTTCGGAATCCATCGAGGGTGATACCTCGGATCCCTCTCATGTTACAACCACACTATTACTTGACCGTGCTATTGGGAACATGAATGGTGTGTTGCGGGTGGATTCCCGCGTGAATGTGACGAGGCGTGGCTGGGCATTCTGGTCCTCGCCACACATTCTCAAGATTAATTAAAATGCTAATGGATTTGGATATTTGATCTGGATTGGTCAGAGACATTTTCGCACTAACCTTCACGTGGGAGAAGTTATGCATACTCGACGTCGTGGTATCAATCGAAGCTCTTCAGACGTCAGCAATGAAGCGGCGCGCGCCCGAGTGGTCCGAATAATCGTCGTTCTTGTATAAGAGGTTCCAGGACTGACATCGGCCGCACACGCATCGTGCAGTAGCGCAAAGGGTGATGGGCCCATGACCCCTGCGCTCTTAGGATTTAGACCGGCGGGATGGCCTCTCTGTTGAGCCTAGGTAGGGCTACGACGTGTTGATGTTCCGATCTCGGGCATGACCCAGGAAAGTGTGTCCGGTCAGAGTTTATCAAGCGTGTTGGGTACTATGGTGCACCCCTGCAGGGAAGAAATTAACTATTCGAATAGCCGTGACCACAGTTACAGGACGACTTAGAGTTGTGCCCCGATCTTATACAACTAGAACTGTTACTTAACTCGAATATTTGCTCTGAGATTGCTTCCTCGGAGGGAGTCGAGGAAGATTCTTTGAGCGTGACCTCATATTAAAATTGCTGCAACAATATGACTATTATTGTGTTCTTTCTCTACTCTCGTCTATTGTTGCAAGATCACTGAAGATGCTAGTCTTTGATAGGACTAGGCCTTCTCTCTCTATTCTCGCATTGCTGCAGTTAGTCCACATATAATCCCCTTCCTTTCATACTGATGCATAACTTAGTATAGTTCTGATGTCAATCTTGCGAGTACTTTGGATGAGTACTCACCGTTGCTTTGCTCCCCCTTTCCCCTTGATTCGATTGCTGCGACCAGATGATCGAGCCTAGGAGATGGCGTATCCCGCCGATGGCGTCTGCTACCCCGACGATGCCTACTACTACGTGGAGGCCGCTGACGACTAGGAGTAGTTTAGGAGGTTCCCCATAGGAGGCCTCGCCTCGTTCGATCATTGTATCTTTTGTGCTAGCCTTCTCTAAGGCATTGTCATGTTTCATGTTTGTACTCAGATTTTTGTTGCTTCTGCTGACTCGTGTGTTTATCGAGCTTCTGCATTCTAGCCCTCGAGGCCCCTAGCTTGTAATATGAAGCTTGTATGTTTTCGTTTGTGTCTAGAGTTGTATTGTGATATCTTCCCGTGAGTCCTTGAGCTTGATCGTATGCATTTGCGTGTATGATTAGCATACCATCAAATCGAGGGCATCACACGATTCCACCATCGTTCGGGTCAACAACCATGCTGGCTTGCTGCCTGTCGACGATGATACCGTGGAGCGCTTGGTGCATGTGGGCCCTGGTGGCCATTGACATGCTCGCTCAATCATGGAGAAGCGTGGTGGCCATGCTCGCTGGCCAACCAATTATGTACGCAGCCTCGCCTTCAAGTAGTGGGTGCAGGGAAGATGCTATCGGTGCCTTGCAAGAGACCATCTTGTGTGGGACTGCCGCGAGCCCTTCAGGTGCTTTGGTTTCCTACGTCGTGGCCACCGGGAGCGGGACTGTCAGCGTCATTCGTTCATGTCGAATGCTCCCTAACACGATATTCTCAACTCGTCTCTTGGGACACCTCATGGTTGCTCGTGGGACGATATTGTGGTGCAGCCATCCATGGGAGATGATCGATGTGCATCATTACGACATCCAAAGGTCCATGACGTCTTCGCCATGTTCAAGAGTCCTACATCACTTGTGATGCTCGTCATGCCGATGTTGTTGTGCGTGATGACATCAATACCAATAAGGTTGTGTTGGATCAGTGGTTGCAGGATACTTTTGCAGCCCAGATGGTGTTGTTTCACTCACACATCAAGGAGGCTGAGGTGATCCAACCTGTGTGTGAGAAGTTTTTGTCTTTCCGGCTCTTGTCGGAGTGTGTTGCCGGCTTCGACCCTGCTCAGGGCACCTCCATCGACATGGGGATTGATGACTTATTCGGTCCTTGCTCCCCCGTGCATCGCACCTCGTCGTCGTCTTCAATGGTGGCTTCGATTGCGGCATGTCGTGCACTTTATGAGGATTGTTGTGCAGCTTGTGAGGAGAAGGGAGGCTTGTCTGCCGTAGTATGCTCTGAGACGATGCACAACGTTGCTTTACCTGTGGATGGCACCGAGGTTGCCCTTGTGGAAGACCAGTCTGAAGCTAGGATTGAGCAAGAATATGCTTCATTGACGAAAGTGGTGGAAGTGCCTCCTTCTTTGGAGCATTTGGAGGTGGATTCCTTGGCGATCTCATGCATGGGAAATGTGTCGTCTCTGTCATATGAGCAAATGGAGGTGTTGAGTCCATGGTGCCAGCGGTTTCTGTCGTTGATGATGTTGTGTCGGTGGTTCCTGTTGATCATGCTCATGCGGTCATTTAGTTGGTGTCAACTCCTAGGAGCACCTTGGTTGACGACAACTACATCAAGAAATACAATGAGTTTTATGACTTCCTTGATATATGGGTAGCTGATCAACCTGTATCCGACAAGACAGTTGGTTGCCTCGTGAAGGTGAAAACAAACAGGGAGAAGTCAAAGAACAAAAGCAAGAAAGGTGGTGCCATCCAGAAGACGTCCACGACCTCATGATGGAGGGTGCTCTGCGTTGCTGATGTTCTCTTAAGGAAGTCTGTTGTGTTCTACGTTTGGTGAGGGTTGCAGTTGTTGTGTGTGGGAGAACGGCATGTGCGTCTAAGATGTTTCGTGCTTTGTGGATAGATCACTTATATGGATTGTTTGTATCAGTATTCGCCTGGTTTTCCATAAATTAATTGGACAACTCTCTTCTTGTTAATTAATCAATGAGGCAAATCTTTTGCCTTCGTTTCATAAAAAAAGGCAATATGCCCATACCTTGACAACAGTTGTTCTTCTACATACCAGAAAGCAACTTTTGAGAAATATGGACTTTGCCATGAACAGCTATTTACGCAGACGCAAACTTTAATCTCAACTATCCAAATCATAAGTCACATAACTAGTGTACAACTGTGAAGGATATTAAAGAAGACAATAATGAACTTCCTTAGTAATTATTGGAATTTTTCAGATACCAACATAAACACATCAAACTGCCCAATCCAGAGCAAGAATAATCAATTGAATCCAGTATTACTTGAACCTACACGGATAAGTCAGGAAAGATGGTAAATAACTGAGCAATGGAGACAACAATCACCCTAGAAATTTGAGGAGTTGTAGGTTGAGTTATCGACTGACTAAATTTATCAAAATGATTAGTAAAATGTATCTATTCAGCCAGCACCCAACTACTCCCAGGCATCTTACTCAAGCATCTTTCCTTCATTGTCTTCCTTAACCTCCTAACCTTATCCCATTTGTTTGCAGATGCATATATGTTCCCCAACAGTATGTAATATCCACTCTCTCCAGGCGCCTGTTCAAAGCACTTGGAAGCAATGACCTCCCCAAGCTCAACATTGTTATGCAACCTGCAAGAAAGAAGCAAAGCACCCCAAACGCTAGCACGTGGTTGCATCGGCATCTGCATGATCAGCTGAAACGCTTCATCCAATTTCCCACTACGCCCAAGGAGATCTACCATGATGGTGTAGTGTTCCATTGAAGGTCTAATCTTATATTTGCTTGACATGGAAGTGAAACAAGCCCGAGCTTCTTCCACTAGTCCAGCATGGTTGTATGCAGACAACAATCCCACAAAGCTCACTGCATTAGGAAGAATATTTGCGTCAGACATCTCATTGAATAAACCTATAGCTTCGTTTAACTTGCCATTCATCCCGCAGCCCACAATCATCGCACTGTAAGATACCACATCTCTTTTGCTCAGGCCTTTGAACAAATCAAAAGCCCTATCAATCTGCCCACTCTTGGTGTACAAATCCACGAGAGCGGTGCGCAAGTGATCATCCAGTTCAATTCCCAGAGACATCATGAAGCTCTGAACCCACAGCCCAAACCTCAAGTTCCCCAGCTGGGAGCAAGCGGAGATGACAGATGAGAAAGTTTTCTCATTGGGCAGAACACAGACATGAGGTTTGAGCATCCGGTTGAAAACTCCAATCGCCTCCCTTGCACAGCCATTCTGTGCGTAGCATGCAATCATTGCATTCCACGCATAAAGATCATTCTTGTTCTCCATCCGTTCAAACAGGCCAGCAGCAGCCTGAACGTCGCCAGCCTTGGCATACCCGGAGATCATTGTGATCCAGGAGATGTTGCTCCTGACAGGCATCTGCTCGAACATCTCCCTCGCTCGAGTCAGATGGCCATGGGCGATGAGCCCACAAATGACGGCATTCCAGGATGCGGCGTTCCGCTCAGGCATCTGGTCGAAGAGCTCGATGGCCCTGTCGAGGCGACCAGCCTTGGCGAGGCCCGCGACCATGGAGTTCCATGAAACAACGTCCCTCACGGGCATCTGGTCGAACAGAGCGCGCGCGGCAGGGAGGTCTCCGGAGCGGAGAAGTGAGGCGAGCAGTGAGTTCCGGGAAACGAGTAAGGAATGCGGCGCCCGTCCTCTCGCAGGAGGCGTTTCGTCGAGCAGGCTGCGCGCGGCGACGGGGTCGCGGGAATAGAGATGGGCAAGCGCGGCGTGTGGGTAGGGGTGCGCGAGGAGGCCTAGGCGAAGAAGATGAGCGTGGAAGGAAGCGGCGGCCGTGGCCACAGTATGGACGGGGAGGCGGGAGACGGACTTGAGGACGGCGGCGAGGGCGAAGGGGCAAGGGCGGTGAGCGGCGCCGGAGCGGAAGGACGAGAGGTAGAGCGCGATGGCGCGGCGCGGACGGCCCTGGTCTGCGGCAGCGCGGATGGCCAGTGTCCACGGTGAGTTGACGTGATCGGCGGTAGAGTTCGGCATGGACCGTCGCTTATGATTGCCGGCGACTCACGTTCCCGGTAGGTGAGGTGGGAGGGGAGTAAATTGCAAAAACCGAGGACCTAAAACAAAAAACCGTCACCATTGGTTTTGTTTTAAAAAAATCATCACCATTGTGCTGACGGTTTTCAAAAAGGGAATAGTTTCCCTTCGGACGACCGGTCGAGCGCTCGGCCGGTCGTCCCTCGCTCGCTCGCTCACCTCAGAAGTGGGCTGGATCACGGGTGTTCGTAGGCCTCTAGCGAGATGTTTCTTTTCTTATCTCTTTGACATAAACTTTTCTCTTTTTTCCTTCTTTCTATTGCCTTGTTTTTTTCTCTCACGCATTCCAGTCATCCCTTGCTCCTTGTTATCCTCGGACAAAGCTACAATTGACGAGTCCTGGTGCTGCAACCGTCCTCACCCTTTGATACGAGGACGATAAAAAATGCTGCAACCATTCATGTCGACAGCGACAATGACAATTCTTGCTTCAATCGTCGCCTTTCTTTGCTACAACCATTCATGTCGTTGTCGTGACCTATGACCCGCGATGACAATGTCGGTGATTTTGCTTCAACCTTTGTCAGCTTTTGTTACGACCCACAATGAGAATTGCTACAACTATTCACGTTGATAATGCGACCCGCAATGGAGGCAACAATGATTTTGGTTCAACCTTAGTCGGATTTTGCTACGGCTAGACGATGAGAATTGCTACAACCGAAGAGATGTCTTGCTGGAACCGGTGGCAATTTTTGATGTAATTAGTGTTGCTTTTTTATGCTTGTGTGCTATAACCCGCTCTGTCCAACCGCAAAGCTTCAACCGGAACCTGAGAAAGCTAAAATCATCCACGAAAAAGCTTCAACCAGATTTAGCATAAGCTGAGGGTGCCAATTGTTGCGACCGCTGACCAAAAAAGGTTCAACCGTACATGAAAAAAGTTGCAATCATTGACAAAAAAGTTTCAACCAAACAGTGTGCAACAGAAAGAGTTGCAACTGTTGACAAAAAAGTTGCAACAGTTGACAAAAAAGCTTCAACCCCAAATGAAAAAACCTTCAACCAAACAATATGCAACAGAAAAAGTTACAATCATTGATATAAAAAGCTTCAACCGTAAATGAAAAAACCTTCAACCAATGACACACAATGGAAAAAATATTATAGAGGCCCATGTTTCCACGGAAGCTATAACCGGCATTGGCGGGTGCTACAGCTGACAATGATGCTTCAGTCGGCGATGGCGAAGGTGCAACCGTGCAATTTGTAGCTACAAACTGGCATGAAAAAAATTGTGACCAGAGAGCACGAAAGTTGTGACCAGCGATAAAAAAAGCTACGATTGTCGAGCACGGAAGCTACAACCGGCGAAAAAAAGCTACCACTGACGAGCCCACAAGCTACGAATAGCGTGCAAAAAAGCTGCAACCATCGAGTGATTTTCTTGTTGCTAGGCCAGGTCTGTTTACGAGAGCTTCCGCCTAAAGTCTTGTTGCTAGCCCATGTCTGTTTACGAGAGCTTCCGCCTAAAGTTTTCAACGATCATACTTGAACTAGTTGAAGCTAGCTCATTGTGCATGTGGTACTGTAGATCAACTAAGCTTCTTGCCTGCTTGCTTGCAAGTTAGCTTTTGCATGTAGGACGTATACTTCGAGGATTTGATCTATGTTATAAATCAAACATGGAGCATGGTGTCAGGAGAGTGCGGGCGGCATGGCTATTCGAGATCGAGCGTCGGTGATCGACAAGAGCGTGTGGCGTGTTAGAACGACGAGATGTGTGATTTTTTCCTTTTTCTTGTTTGCCTGTGTTCAGGACAGAGGCACAAGGAAATCTAACGACACTGGGTGTATTGATCCAACGTGCGTGTGCTGACCGGCTGAACCGTTAAGCCGGTCCGCCGGTGCAGATCAGTCCCCTTTCAAAAAATGATGATTGACCAATTAGAGTGGTTTCAGTGAAAACTTGACGTCTAGGTTGTGCGTGTAAGTGATCACGTGGCAAGACAAGTCACCAACATTTGCATGGACTGTTAAACTGATATAGGCCAACTTGCCAGCATCTCTTGTCTTTCTCCATCCCTTCTTTGGCATTTCGTCGAACAACTCATGAGCTTGCCGGAGAGATCGCTGCCTCCTCACGGTCAAGATGGTGCCCGTGCTGCCTTTTTTCCCCTTCCCAAGTTGACGGTCAGGGTGGTGCCTGTTGGGGAGAGTTGCATGGGAAACAAAAAAATTCCTACGCACACAAAGACCTATCATGGTGATGTTCATCTACCAGAGGGAGATCGGATCCACATACCCTTGTAGATCGCTCAATAGGAAGCGTTAAGAAACGCGGTTGATGTAGTGGTACAGCTTCGTAATTCAAATCACCGTCGTCCCACGATCCGTTCCGATCTAGCACCAAACGGACGGCACCTCCGCGTTCAGCACACGTCGAGCTCGATGACTATATCCGCCTTCTTGATCTAGCAAGAGAGACGAGGAAGTAGATGAGTTCTCCGGCAGCGTGACGGCGTGCCGGTGATGGTGATGATCTATTCCTGCAGGGCTCCGCCCGAGCTCCGCAGAAAACCGATCTAGAGGAAGAACTACGAGGTATAGGTTTGAGTTGCACGTGGCAAAGTTGTGTCTCAAAAACCCTAAAACATCTAGTATATATAGGAGGAGGGGAGGGGCTAGCCTTGGGGCTCAGCCCCAAGGGCGCCGGCCGAAGTGGAGAGGAGGACTCCAACTCCAATTCGGTTTGGGGAAGGAGGAGTCATCCTCTCCCTTCCCACGTCCCTCTTTTTTTTCTTTTGGTTTTCTCTTCTAGCGCCATAGACCACTTGGGTTGGCCTCACCAGCCCAGTAAGGGCTGGTACGCCACCCTAGGACTATTGGGCTCACTCTCGGGTGGGTAGGCCCCTCCCGGTGAAAACCCGAAACCCATTCCTCACTCCCGGTACACTGTCGGTAATGCCCGAAATCCTTCCGGTGACCAAATGAAACCATCCTATATATCAATCTTCATTTTCGGGCCATTCCGGAAACCCTCGTGGCGTCCGTGATCTCATCAGGGACTCCGAACAACCTTCGTTCACCAACACCTATAACTCAACTATACCGAAACGTCACCGAACCATAAGTGTGCAGACCCTGCGGGTTCAAGAACTATGCAGACATGACCCGAGACACCTCCCGGTCAATATCCAATAGAGGGACCTGGATGTCCATATTGGATCCTACATATTCTACGAAGATCTTATCGGTTGAACCTTTGTGCCAAGGATTCATATAATCCCGTATAACATTCCCTTTGTCCTTCGGTACGTTACTTGCCTGAGATTTGGTCGTCGGTATCCCAATACCTATTTCAATCTCGTTACTGGGAAGTCTCTTTACTTGTTCCGTAATACAATATCCCGTGACCAACACTTTAGTCACATTGCTTGCAAGGCTTATATGTGATGTTGTATTACCGAGTGGGCCCCGAGATACCTCTCCGTCACACGGAGTGACAAATCCCAGTCTTGATCCATGCTAACTCAACGGACACCTTTCGAGATACCTGTAGAGCACCTTTATAGTCACCCAGTAATGTTGCGATGTTTGATACACACAAGGTATTCCTTCAGTGTTACTGAGTTACATGATCTCATGGTCATAGGAATGAATACTTGACACGCAGAAAACAATAGCAACAAAATGACACGATCACATGCTACTTGTCCATCACATCATTCTCCTAATGATGTGATCCAGTTATCAAGTGACAACACTTGCATATGGTCAGAAAACCTTAATCATCCTTGATCAACTGGCTAGTGAACTAGAGGATTACTAGGGACATTATTTTGTCTATATATCCACACATGTATCTATGCTTTCATTCAATACAATTATAGCATGGATAATAAATGATTATCTTGAAATAGGAAATATAATAATAACTATTTTATTATTGCCTCTAGGGCATATTTCCAACACTCTCCCACTTGCACTAGATTAAATAATCTAGTCTCACATCGCTATGCGATTTACATTAGAATGAATCTAACACTCCAACCGCGACAACAGACCTTACCTGGTACGGCGCCAGGAATCCTGCTGCTACGGCTACGCCTTTAGGGACTTCCTTGGCAAATATGCAAAGGATTTCCCCGCGGCCTTGGAGCCTTGCGTTGGTGTTCCCTTGAAGAGGAAAGGGTGATGTAGCACAGCGGCGGTAAGTATTTCCCTCATTTTTGAGAACCAAGGTATCGAACCAGTGAAAGATCTCGTCAACACACAAAGTACGTGCACAAACACAAAGAGCTTGCACCCAACGCTATGAAGGGGTTGTCAATCCCTTATAGATTGTTTGCAAAGTGAGAACTGAAAGCAACAAAGTAAACAAGCAAAGTAAAAGTGAAAGTGGAAACGATAGGTGTGAATAGACCTGGGGGCCGTAGTGTTCACTAGTGGCTTCTCTCATGAAAGCAAGTAGACGGTGGGTGAACGAATTACTGTCGAGCAATTGATAGAACCGTGCAAAGTCGTGACGTTATCTAAGGCAATGATTATATCTATAGGCATCACGGCCAAAACAAGTAGACCGATACTTTCTGCATCTACTACTATTACTCCACACGTCGACCGCTATCCAGCATGCATCTAGTGTATTAAGTCCAAAAGAACAGAGTAACGCCTTAAGCAAGATGACATGACGTAGATGGACAATCTCATATCTACGATAAAATCCCATCTTGTTACCCTTGATGGCAACAACACGATGCGTGCCTTGCTGCCCCTTCTGTCACTGGGAAATGTCACCACACGGTATGAACCCAAAACCAAGCACTTCTCCCATTGCAAGAATCATAGATCTAGTTGGCCAAACAAAACCCCAAGACTCGGAGAGACTTACAAGGATATCAAATCATGCATATAAGAAATCAGCAAAGACTCAAATATAATTCATAGATAATCTGATCACAAATCCACAATTCATCGGATCTCGACAAACACACCGCCAAAGAGGATTACATCGGATAGATCTCCATGAAGATCATGGAGAACTTTGTATTGAAGATCCAAGAAAGAGAAGAAGCCATCTAGCTACTAACTACGGACCTGTAGGTCTGAAGTGAACTACTCACGAGTCATTGGAGGGGCGATGATGTTGATGAACAAGCCATCCAACTCCAAAGTCCCCTCCGGCAGGGCACCGGGAAGGGTCTCCAGATGAGATCTCGCGGAAACGGAAGCTTGTGGCGGCGGAAAAGTGTTTTCGTGGATGCCGTGATTTTTTCTGGAATTTTAGGGAATTTATAGGCCAAAGACCTAGGGCAGGAGAGTGCCAGGGGGGCACAAGCTTGGTTGTCGCGGCCTCCCCCTGACCGCGGCAACAGGGCTTGTGGGCCCCGTGTGGGCCCACTGCCTTGGCCCTCAAGCTTCCCGATCTTCTTCCGTTCTGGAAAGTTTTATTTCGGGGATTTTATTCCGTTTGGACTCCGTTCCAAAATCAGATCTAAAAAGAGTCAAAAACATAGAAAAAACAGGAACTGGCGCTTGGCACTGAATTAATAAGTTAGTCCCAAAAAAGATATAAAAGGTAAACAAAACATCCAAAGTTGACAAGATAACAACGTGAAACCATCAAAAATTATAGATACGTTTGAGACGTCTCAAGCATCCCCAAGCTTAAATCCCGCTCGTCCTCGAGTAGGGAAGTGATAAAGAATGAATTTTTGATGCTTTCATGCTGCCTAACAAAGATGTCCTTTGTAACTCCTCTTATGCGACGTGAATGTTCAGATCCATTAGATTCAAAACAATAGTTTGCTATTGTCGTGGAGACAATAATAATTCAAGGTAATCATGAACTTTCAAAATAACAAGGCCAAAAGAAAGTTATCCCTACAAAATCATATAGTCTGGCTATGCTCTATCATCATTGCACAACGAATTTAAATCATGCACAACCCCGGTATTGGCCAAGTAATTGTTTTCACACCTTTACTTTCTCAAACTTTTTCAACTCTCACGCAATACATGAGCGTGAGCCATGGTTTTAACACTATAAGTGGTGTAGAGTGTGGTGGAGGTTGCAAGACAAACAAGGAGAAGATGGTCACATTGACTAGGCATATCAATGAGCTATGGAGATGCTCATCAATAGATATTAACGTGAATGAGTAGGGAGTGCCATACAAATGATGCACTAGAGCTAAGAGTATGTGAAAGCTCTTAAATAAAACTAGTGGGTGTGCATCCAACTTGCTTGCTCACGAAGACCTAAGGCAATTTTGAGGAAGCCTATCATTGAAATATACAAGCCAAGCTATATAATAAGAATTTCCCACTAGCTATATTGTGGTGACAAAACGAGAGACTCTCAATCATGAAGATCATGGTGCTTAATATGCACAAGTGTGGAAAGGTGGTAGCATTGTCCCTTCTCTCCTTTTCTCTCTCTTTTTTTGGATGGGCTCTTTGGCCTCTCTTTTTTTGGTGGGCATCTTTGGCCTCTTTTATTTCCTCACATGGGACAATGATCCATCAATGATGATCATCACACTTACAACTCAAAACTTAGAGCAATGATGACTCTATATGGAATGCCTTCGGTAGTGTACCGTGACAATGATCTAGCATGGCATAGACATTAATGGAAACATCATGCTAGCTATCTTACGATCATGCAATGGCAATGTAGAAGTGGTGGCACATGTCATGGTGGTAGTTGCATGGCAATATATCTCGGAATGACTTTGAAAAAGCCATAGTAGGCAAGTATGGTGGCTATTTTGAGGAAGGCTAATGGTGGGTTTTGTGCACCGATGAAAGTTGCACGACACTAAGAAGATAGTGATGGTGGAAGGTGAAAGTGCATCTGAATCATGGACTCAACATTAGTCATAAAGAACTCATATACTTGTTGCAAAAGTTTTAGTAGTAATCGAAACAAAGCATTCAACGCATACTCCTAGGGGATGGGTTGGTAGGTATAAACCATCGCGCGATCTCGACCGCCACACAAAGGATGACAATCAATAGACTAATCATGCTCAGACTTCATCACACAGCGGTTCACCATACGTGCATGCTACGCGAATCACTAACTTCAACACAAGTATTTCTAGATCCACAACACCTTACTAATATAACTTCAATATTACCATAACCACAACTCAAAACTAATTGAGATGAATCAAACTTCTCTAACTATTCAATGCACATAAAGGTGGGAGTTTTCGTATCCCTTTGGGTAACTACCCTTTTTGAGACTACTTTCAAAGCATAGATCAACTACCAAGCCACGCACCATCGTGCTCTAAAAGATATAAGTGAAGCACACAGAGCAAAAGCAACTAGCTCAAAAGATATAAGTGAAGCACATGTGAGCTGAATTGTCTAACCAAAAGATATAAGTGAAGCTTGACAAAATCACGGTGAGTGCATGTCTCTCTCTCTAGGTGTGCAGCAAGGATGATTGTGACACAACAAAAATAAAAGACTCCTATGATAGAAGACGCTCCAAGCAAAACACATAACATGTGGTGAATAAAAATATAACCCCAAGTAACGTTACCGATGGATTGAAGACGAAAGAGGGGATGCCTTCCCGGGGCATCCCCAAGCTTAGGCTTTTACGACATCCTTGAATCAATTTGGGTGCCTTGGGCATCCCCAAGCTTGATCTCTTGCCACTCTTTATCTTTTTGTCCATAAGGACTTCACCCAAAACTTGAAAACTTCACAACACGAAACTTAAACAGAAACTTGTGATAACATTAGTATAAGAAAGCAAACCACCACTTCCCTAGGTACTGTAGCAAACTTAAATTCTACTTATGTTGATGTTGGGTTACTGTATTTTCAATCTTCCATGGCTAATACCCCCCGATACTATCCATAGTTTCATCAAAATAAGCAACCAACACAACAAAAACAGAATCTGTTAAGAGCAGACCAGTCTGTAGCAATCTGTATACTTCGTATACTTCTGGTACTTCAAAAATTCTGAACAATTACGACAGTCCGAAGAATTTGCGTAGCAATCAGCAGCAAAAAGAATCAACTCAAAATATCTTACATAAAAAAATGAAAATTCTTTTCGTGAGCAGAAAGTTTCTGTCTTTTCCAGCATGACCAAACGACCATCCCCAAGACTAATCATAACGGTTTTGCTTGGCACAAACGCAAAAAGAAACACAAAAACACAATCATAACAGAATTATGAAAGTGTGGAAAACACAAAACAGAAAGAAAAAGGACAGATTCGTTGGGTTACCTCCCAACAAGCGCTATTGGTTAACGCTCTTAGCTAGGCATAAGGTGATGGAATCACGTATAGTCATCCTTGGTGCTCAAACCATAAGTAGACCTCATCATAGATTCATAAGGCAACCTTATTTTCTTTCTAGGAAAATGCTCCATGCCCTTATTTAGGGGAAATTGAAATCTAATATTCCCTTCCTTCATATCGATGATAGCACCAATAGTCCTTAGGAAAGGTCTACCAAGAATAATTGCACATGAAGCATTGCAATCTATTTCAAGTACAATGAAATCCACGGGTACATAGTTCTTATTTGCAACAATAAGAACATCATCGATCCTTCCCATGGGTTTCTTGACAGTAGAATCCGCAAGATGCAAATTAAGAGAACACTCTTCAATCTCATGAAAACCAAGAATATCACATAAAGACTTTGGAATCGCAGAAACACTAGCACCCAAATCACACAAAGCATTGCATTCATAGTTTTTGATTTTGATTTTGATAGTAGGTTCCCACTCATCATGAAGTTTTCTAGGTATAGAGACTTCTAATTCGAGCTTCTCTTCAAGAGATTTCATCATAGCATCTACGATATGCGCGGTAAAGGCTTTGCTTTGGCTATAAGCATGTGGAGAGTTTGCAATGGATTGCATCAAGGAAATGCATTCAAACAAGGAGAAACTATCATAATTGAATTCCTTGAAATCCAAAGTGGGAGTTTCATTACTACCCAAAATTTTGATTTCTTCTACTCCACTCTCCACACCTTTATCATCAAGATAGGTGAGCTCCGAATCATTGGGGCATTTTTCAACCATAGTGGATTCATATCCAGCCCCTTCATCAATAGGTTTGACACGCGAAAAAAAAGATTCAAGAGGAGTCACACCAAGCATTTTAAGATCTTCGTGATTTGCATCACTAGAACGCACCCTTTGAAACCATTCATGCCTAGCGCGAATTTGGGTGGTTCTTTCTTTGCTCTCATTCATGGAGACACGCATAGCTTTCAAAGTTTCATCCAATTGACCTTGGGAGGAGCACATCTAACTTTCAAAGCATGAATATCACAAGACAACCTATCAACGCTCTTAGCCAAATCGTCAATTTTGAGTAGTTTTTCCTCTATGGATGCATTGAAAATCTTTTGAGAGTTGATGAACTCTTTGATATTACTCTCTAAATCAGAGGGTAATTTGTTATGATTTCCATAAGTGTTGTTGTAGGAATTGCCATAATTGTTAGAGGAGTTACTAGGAAAATGCCTAGGAACATAGTTTCCTCTAAAAGCATTGTTGTTGCCAAAATTGTTCCTACCAACAAAGTTAACGTCCAAACTAGCGTTGCTACTCTCAATCAAGGAAGATAGTGGCATGTAATTAAGATCTAAAGGAGCGTTTCTACTAGCAACCAAATTCATTAACTCGTCCATCTTAGCACTAAGCGAGTTAATTTCTTCTATAGCGTGTACCTTTTTGCTAGCAGGTGACCTTTCAGTGTGCCACTGAGAGTAGTTGGTCATGATATTGTCTAGGAGTTTTGTAGCGTCTCCTAACATGATTTCCATGAATGTTCCACCTGAGGCGGAGTCCAAGATATTGCGAGAAGCGAAATTCAAACCAGCATAAAAGATTTGTATAATCATCCACGAACTCAAGCCATGAGCGAGACAATTTCTAATCATTAACTTCATCCTCTCCCAAGATTGTGCAACGTGTTCATGATCAAGTTGCTTGAAATTCATGATATCGTTACGTAAGGAGATAATCTTAGCCAGCGGAAAATACTTGGATATGTAAGCATCTTTGCACTTATCCCAAGAATCGATACTATTTTTAGGCAAAGAAGAAAACCAAGTTTTTGCGCGATCTCGCAACGAGAAAGGAAAAAGCTTCAACTTAATCACGTCATTATCCACATCTCTTTTCTTTTGCATATCGCAAAGCTCAATGAAGGTATTGAGATGGGATGCGACATCTTCACTAGGAAGGCCAGAGAATTGCTCTTTCATAACAAGATTCAACAAAGCTGCGTTGATTTCATACGATTCCGCACTAGTGACGGGAGCAATCGGAGTACTAATAAAATCTTTATTATTGGTACTCGAGAAGTCGCAAAGTTTGGTGTTTTCAGCCATGATGACTTCAACAACAAACAAGCACACAAGCAAGCAAGAAAACCGGCAAAGGGAAACGGCAAAAAGGCAAAAGAAAAAGGCAAATGAAAACGGCAAAGGAGAAAGGCAAATGAAAACGGCAAATGTGAAGTGGGGGAGAGGAAAACGAGAGGCAACTGGCAAAAAAGTAAATGCAAGAGATGAGTTTGTGACACCTACTTGGATAGATGAATTGATCTCTCCTCCTTGCGCCAGAAATCAACACGTTGAATAGAGACTATTCTTGACTTGATCTCCCCGGCAACGGCGCCAGAAATCCTTCTGCTACTGCGACAACACACCTTCCCTGGTACGGCGCCAGGAATCCTGTTGCTACGGCTACGCCTTTAGGGACTTCCTTGGCAAATATGCAAAGGATTTCCCGGCGGCCTTGGAGCCTTGCGTTGGTGTTCCCTTGAAGAGGAAAGGGTGATGTAGCACAGCGGCGGTAAGTATTTCCCTTAGTTTTGAGAACCAAGGTATCGAACCAGTGGAAGATCTCGTCAAGATACAAGTACTTGCACAAACACAAAGAGCCTGCACCCAACGCTATGAAGGGGTTGTCAATCCCTTATAGATTGTTTGCAAAGTGAGAACTGAAAGCAACAAAGTAAACAAGCAAAGTAAAAGTGAAAGTGGAAACGATAGGTGTGAATAGACCCGGGGCCCATAGTGTTCACTAGTGGCTTCTCTCATGAAAGCAAGTAGACGGTGGGTGAACGAATTACTGTCGAGCAATTGATAGAACCGCGCAAAGTCGTGACGTTATCTAAGGCAATGATTATATCTATAGGCATCATGTCCAAAACAAGTAGACCGATACTTTGTGCATCTACTACTATTACTCCACACGTCGACCGCTATCCAGCATGCATCTAGTGCATTAAGTCCAAAAGAACAGAGTAACGCCTTAAGCAAGATGACATGATGTAGATGGACAATCTCATATCTACGATAAAAGCCCATCTTGTTACCCTTGATGGCAACAACACGATGCGTGCCTTGCTGCCCCTTCTATCACTGGGAAAGGTCGCCACACGGTATGAACCCAAAACCAAGCACTTCTCCCATTGCAAGAATCATAGATCTAGTTGTCCAAACAAAACCCAAGACTCGGAGAGACTTACAAGGATATCAAATCATGCATATAAGAAATCAACAAAGACTCAAATATAATTCATAGATAATCTGATCACAAATCCACAATTCATCGGATCTTTAGAAACACACCGCCAAAGAGGATTACATCGGATAGATCTCCATGTATGTCACGCCCAGATGCGACCCTATCCTCAATTTGGCACGAAGGCCTCGTCAGGGATAGAAGCGCATCTCGTCGTGTCGCAAGAATGGATATCGTTACAAGTACATGTACTGAAAAGATGAGTTATATAAAGGGTTGGCTTACACTCGCCACAAGCCACATCGGAGTCACATCAGTACATTACATAATCATCAAGAGTAAGAGCAGGGTCCGACTACGGACGAAAACAAACGACAAAAGAAGAACGACGTCCATCCTTGCTATCCCAGGCTGCCGGCCTGGAACCCATCCTAGATCGATGATGAAGAAGAAGAAGAAGCAACTCCAAATGAACAATCAACGCGCTCGCGTCACGTAACCTTTACCTGTACCTGCAACTGGGGTTGTAGTAATCTGTGAGCCACAGGGGACTCAGCAATCTCATTTACAAAGGTATCAAGACTAGCAAAGCTTTATGGGTGAGGTAAGGTTAAGTGGTGAGGTTGCAGCAGCGGCTAAGCATATATTTGGTGGCTAACTTGCGAGTACAAGAAGTAAGAGGGGGAAGATCTACGCATAACTGACGTGAACTACTGATGATCAAATGAATGATCCTGAACACCTACCTACGTCAGACATAACCCCACCGTGTCCTCGATCGGAGTAAGAACTCACGAAAGAGACAGTCACGGTTACGCACACAGTTGGCATGTTTTAATTAAGTTAGCTTTAAGTTATCTAGAACCAGTGTTAAACAAAGCTTCCACGTTGCCACATAACCGCGGGCACGGCTTTTCGAAAGATTTAACCCTGCAGGGGTGCTCCAACTAGTCCATCACAAATTACCACAAGCCGCAAAGAAATCCTCAATCACGAAGCTCGCGATCTCGTCGGATTCCCTAGTGGAAAACCTCAACTCTGAGATTACCCAAAGCATCACCGGAATCCCGATGCACAAGATATTCCGTCAAAGGTAAAACTAATCCAGCAAGGCCGCCCGGCGTGTCGATGATCCCGATAGGAGCCGCGTATCTCGTTCTCAGGACACGACGGATAAGCACATCGTACGGTGGCCTGATAGAAATCTCCCGAGTTGCCCCGGGTTGGCCCCGCAAACGGCTCTAGTTTTGGACCAGCACCAACAGCACTGCCCCCCTGTATTATGTAGAATTACTCCTCGGGTAGCGCTAACTCCCTATGCATTTCAATATTATCAAGTTATTATGTTGGGCAAATAGTACCAATGTTGGGCCTTGCCAGACCAGCCTTAATCTAAAACGAATTATCAAGGGGGTCCCCATAACAACCCCGATTGTGTTAGGAGCGCTCGTTTATGGAACATAACACCGGTAGCCGAAAACTAAGGGGGCAAAGGTGGAACAAAACACCAGGCTAGAAAGGCCGAGCCTTCCACCTTTTACCAAGTATATAGGTGCATTAAATAAAATAGCATTAATATGGTGATATAACACGGAACCCATGTTTTCACATGGAAGCAACTGCACCTGCAACTAGCAACGCTACACAGGGTTAAGCAAGCAGTAACATGGCCAATCAGTGGTTTGCTAGGTTGAACAGGTTGAAGGTTTCATGGCATTGTTGAGAGGCTAAATTAAACAGGTGGTAGGCAACGAGACATCATCGATAGAAGCGATAGAACTAGCATGGCAATGATAGTAATGGTATCTGGGGAAATGATCATCTTGCCTGAGATCCCGCTTGGAAGAAGAATGCCTCCGTGAAGCAGACGAACCGACGTAGTCGAACGGGTCCTCACATCCGACACGCTTGCGGACTCTATCGAGACGGGGAAAACCGGAAACAAGAATCAACACACGATATTCACCACACGATGCACAACACATATGATGCATGAGCTACTGAATACATGCAAGTCACAGCAAGACAAAACACACAATCATACCTACACATTAAGTGTAGTTCAATATGCACGAGTTGCATATTGACGAAACTCCACGTTAATTATTTAGTTCACTCCCGGTTATCTACACGCAATATTAATGTTGTCAAACATGCAAGAGGTGAAGCGGAAATTAAACTACCTATCTAGACATTTTAAGTGAGGTCGGAAATGACATATAGCACCTCCGAAACGACCTCACATGTTAATTTATAATTCTGTCCAGAACTGAATTAATACCTTTAATTGGTTGTTAAACAGCAAAACAAATAGGTTCACGTGATTCTACGCGTCAAGGCAAGCAACCTACACGTAGAGAACATCTCCAACGGAGCTACGGAGCAAAAGTTACAAGCACCGCAAGATATGATGGCATGAATGCAAAATGTGTGCAACGGCGGCTACGAGCACTTCAACACATTCAAACAGCAAGATAAAATGAAACTACACGAGATTCTAAGCAAGTTTCATGTAGGACACGATCAAAACGGAGCTACGGTTCGAAAACTACGAGCAAAACAAGAAAACACTACAAACTGCCAAAATCAGCCACATAGCATATTCTACGCCCCACAACTACGGATAGACAACTCCGATTAGCTCAAGAAAGGCATGACACGGAAGAGGGCAAAAAGCACAACTACAATCAACTAACAACATCTAGCATGTCAGCACGGAGCACTAGGAAAAGAAGTCACAGAATGACATCTCACACACTATTTCAGACTTAGTGAAAATAACACCTCCTGAAAGTGCACTTTTCAGCCTGAAGGCATATTGACAGCAGCAAAACCTATAGCTACAGGACTTCAAATGGCATGAAACTCAACAACAAGCTAGAGAAACATAAGGGGTACAACTAACTCCATTGGACCAACCTCAAAAGAGATACATATCTAAAGATACAAACAAGACAAGACAGCAACAAAATATAACAGATTCCAGACTTAGAAATATTTCAGCTCCCCTAAAACAGCACTATTCAAGCAACTTGAGAGCAAGCAAACAACACCTAAACATGCATTTCTATTGCAACTAAAAATACTAGAGGCTAAACAAAACATCCAAGATCAACTCCCTAGTTGACAACTAATGCAAACGAGGCACGGAATAAAACCTACGGATTAAATAAAAGGGCTTCACGACAAAATATCTCGCGAACTAACTTACTCGAAAGCTAAATCTAATTGCACAGAAAAATCCACGGGATTTTTCTACCCCGGAAACATATATAATATGTGGGGTTTGCAACACAAAATAAAGCCACACAATAATGCGGGAGAAATAGACCTAGACACGAAAAAAATAATCTAACGGGCAATCCCTACACGCAAAAATACGAGTGACCGTGCTAAAATACGTAGAGATATGGTCCCTAAAACATGGACATTAAATCTATGGCATACGGGCAGTCCGGACACACACGAGAATTAACTGCGGAACGGATCCTAGTTAAACAGCACGTAAAACGAGGCATTAGGCACTCTAAACAGCGTTAAACAAATATGCATGTTGGATAATCGTGTTCTACTCGCGAAGCTACCCCAAAACGATATAAAGATCACCTCGACCCGACTAACGGAACAAAAGTTACGGGCGTTTAAAATAATTAGCTAAACCTGAAATTAACTAAACCGAAAAAGAAAAAGAAACCTAAATCTCTAACGGGCCGAACAGGTGGTCACAAAAGCTAAACAGCGCATGGGCGCAATATAGGAGGCTTGGGAGGCTGCATACCTGGGCCGAGAGGCCGGCTGCGGTGGCCACCTGGGCCGGGAGGCGAGGCGGTGATGGGCCGAAGGGGGCCGGGGCAGGCTGAGACGCTGGGGAGGCCGAGCTGGGCCTCGGATCGGGGCTGGCCCACGTGGAAGTCCACGGGGTCTTCGTCCCCATCCTCCTGCCCGCGCGCAGGGAGGCGGCGGCGCGACGGCGCATGGCGGCACGGCGGCTAGCGAGCAGGCGGGGCAGGCAGCCGGCGGGGTCCGAGGGCGGCGCTGGATAGACCCGACCGTCGAGGTCGCGTTCCTGGCGGCGGCGGCTCGAGGCGACTCCTGGACGACAAGGTCGGCGCGCGCGGGATCTGGGGCTACGGCGGCCGCAGGGGGCTCTGCGCGGCGGCGGCTGTCGGCGACGGTGCTGGCCGGCGCCTCCCGAGGCGCAGCGGCGGAAGGCGGCGCGACACGAGGCGCGGGGAGAGGCGGCGCCGGTGAGGTGCGGGCGACGGAGCTCGGCGACGGGAGCAGGGAGCCATGGGGGAGGCTCGGGGTTGCAGGGGCTCGGGCACTCGGCGGCGGCCGGATGGGCTTCGGCGGGCCGCGCGCGGGCTCGGGCGGGCCGGCGGCGCTGGTGGGGAGAGGCTGCTGCGGCTAGGGTTAGGGTTTGGTAGGTGGGGCGCGGAAAACGAGGCAGGGAAGAGGGGCTGTCCAAAAATTAAGGAGGAGGGGGTATTTATAAGGAAAAAGGGGGCTCGGTTAACCGGAATCGCGATCCGGATCCAACGGCGGGGTCGGGTTCGGACGATTCCGAACGCGGGTATGGGTACGCGGCCGTGTAGAGGGAATATCCGGAGATGAGAGGGAGAACGGGCGGCGCGACACGAATTTTTAAGACACCGGCAGACGTCCGACGGTAGACCGAATACGGTAGACGTCCGACGTCCGACGGTAGACGTCCGCTACGGTCGACCGTTCGGGTACCAGTCGGTCTCCGATCGCGACGGAATTCGACAGGCGGCCTAGCTACATCTAATCGCGACCGCGTGCCAAGTCTCACCTCGATCAGAGAGAGTTTTTTAACGCACTACATAAACAGGGTTTCGACGGTGCCGCGGGCGCGTGCGTGTGCGGTCGGGCTCGGAACGGACAACGGCGCGAACCGGCAACTAACAACGGATGCAAGTTTGAAAACGGGCGGCAACGGAGACACCGATGCACTGCTGATGATGCGCATGATGCGATGATGACACGACAACTGAAATACCCACACGACGAAAACGGAAAGAAAAGGGGAAGCTTCTAGAACGTCGGCATCGGGCTGTCACAATGTAGATCATGGAGAACTTTGTATTGAAGATCCAAGAGAGAGAAGAAGCCATCTAGCTACTAACTACGGACCCGTAGGTCTGAAGTGAACTACTCATGAGTCATTGGAGGGGCGATGATGTTGATGAAGAAGCCCTCCAACTCCAAAGTCCCCTCCGGCAAGGCACCCGGAAGGGTCTCTAGCTGAGATCTCGCGGAAACGGAAGCTTGCGGCGGCGGAAAAGTGTTTTCGTGGATGCCCTGATTTTTTCTGGATTTTTAGGGAATTTATAGGCCAAAGACCTAGGGCAGGGGAGTGCCAGGGGGGCCACAAGCTTGGTTGTCGCGGCCTCCCCCTTGGGCGCGACAACAGGGCTTGTGGGCCCCTGTGGGCCCAATGCCTTGTCCCTCAAGCCTTCTGATCTTCTTCCGTTCTGGAAAAATTTATTTCAAGGATTTTTTCCGTTTGGACTCCATTCCAAAATCAGATATGAAAAGAGTCAAAAACACAGAAAAAACAGGAACTGGCGCTTGGCACTGAATTAATAAGTTAGTCCCAAAAAAGATATAAAAGGTAAACAAAACATCCAAAGTTGACAAGATAACAACGTGAAACCATCAAAAATTATAGATACGTTTGAGACGTATCAAGCATCCCCAAGCTTAACTCCTGCTCGTCCTCGAGTAGGGAAGTGATAAAGAATGAATTTTTGATGCTTTCATGCTGCCTAACATAGATGTCATTTGTAAGTCCTCTTATGTGACGTGAATGTTCAGATCCATTAGATTCAAAACAATAGTTTGCTATTGTCGTGGAGACAATAATAATTCAAGCAAACTGGCAAGGTAATCATGAACTTCCGAAATAACAAGGCCAAAAGAAAGTTATCCCTACAAAATCATATAGTCTGGCTATGCTCTATCATCATTGCACAACGAATTTAAATCATGCACAACCCCGGTATTGGCCAAGTACTCTGTTTCCGGCTTAGGTCCAGCCTTGGGTTTCTTCATCGGATTGGCAACAGTCTTGCCGCTCTTCTTGGAGTTACCCTTCTTGCCTTTGCCATTTCTCTTGAAACCAGTGGTCTTATTGACCATCAACACTTCATGCTCTTTCCGGAGTTCTGGCTGTGCGACTTTCAGCATCGCGAATAACTCGCCGGGTGACTTGTTCATGCCTTGCATGTTATAGTTCAACACAAAGCTCTTGTAGCTAGGTGGCTGTGATTGAAGAATTCTGTCGGTGATAGCCTCTTGCGGGAGTTCAATCCCCAGCTCAGCTAGACGGTTTGAGTACCCACACATTTTGAGTACATGTTCACTGACAGACGAATTCTCCTCCATCTTGCAAGCATAGAATTTATCGGTGGTCTCATACCTCTCGATCCGGGGGGTTTTCTGAAAGATAAGCTTCAACTCCTGGAGCATCTCATATGCTCCTTGGCATTCAAAGCGTCGTTGAAGTCCCGATTCCAAGCCATACAAGATTGCACATTGAACTACTGAGTAGTCCTCATTACGTGATTGCCAAGCGTTCAAAACATGTTGGTCAGACGTAGCGGGTGGCTCATCTCCTAACGCAGCATCAAAGACATAATTCTTTTTCCCATCTTGTAGGATAAGCCTAAGATTACGAGCCCAGTCTACAAAGTTGCTACCATCATCTTTCAGCTTAGCTTTCTCTAGGAACATATTGAAATTCACGGTTGCTACTGCGTGAGCCATTGATCTACAACATAAAATATTGCAAAGTGGACTTAAACTATGTTCAATATAATTAGAGTTCAACTAATCAAATTACTAATAAAATCCCACTCAAATAGACATCCCTCTAGTTACTTGAGTGTGGCATGATCCAAATTCACTAACTCAAATCCGATCATCACGTGAATTGAGCGTAGTTTTAGTGGTAAACATCTCTATGCTAATCATATCAACTATACGATTCATGCTCGACCTTTCGGTCTCCCGTGTTCCGAGGCCATGTCTGCACATGCTAGGCTCGTCAAGTTTAACCCGAGTGTTTCGCGTGTGCAACTGTTTTGCACCCGTTGTATGTGAACGTTGAGTCTATCACACCCGATCATCACGTGGTGTCTCAAAACGACAAACTGTCGCAATGGTGCACAGTCAGGGAGAACACAATTTTATCTTGAAATTTTAGTGAGGGGTCACCTTATAATGCAACCATCATTGTAAGCAAGATAAGGTGCGTAAAAGGATTAACATCACATGCAATTCATAAATGACATGATATGGCCATGATCTTATGCTTCTTGATCTCCATCACCAAAGCACCGGCATAATCTTCATCGTCACCGGCGCAACACCATGATCTCCATCATCATGATCGCCATCATCGTGCCGCTATCGAGGTTGTCGTGCTATCTATGCTATTACTACTAAAGCTACAACCTAATGATACGTCTCCGTCGTATCTACTTTTCCAAACTCTTTTGCCCTTGTTGTGGACTCTAATTTGCATGATTTGAACGGAACTAACCTGGACTAACGATGTTTTCAGCAGAATTGCCATGGTGTTGTTTTTGCGCAGAAATAAAAGTTCTCGGAATGACCTGGAAATTTACGGGGATTTTTTGTGGAATATATAAAAAATATTGGCGCAAGAATCAACCGGAGGGGTGGAGCTGAGAGCCCACAAGCCCACCAGGCGCAACCCCCCTGGCCGCGCCTGGCAGGCTTGTGGGGCCCACGTTGCTCCACCGCCTCCAATCTCAGCTCTATTTAGTCCCTTTCGTCCGGAAAAAAATCAAGGAGAAGAGTTCATCGCGTTTTACGATACGGAGGCGCCGCCACCTCCTGTTCTTCTTCTAGAGGGTAGATCTGGAGTCCGTTCTGGGCTCCGAAGAGGGGAGATCGTCGCCATCGTCATCACCAACCTTCCTTCATCGCCAATTCCATGATGCTCTTCACCGTTCGTGAGTAATCTCATCGTAGGCTTGCTGGACAGTGATGGGTTGGATGAGATCTATCCCGTAATCAAGTTAGTTTTGACGGGTATTGATCCCTAATATCCACTATGTTCTGAGATTGATGTTGCTACTACTTTGCCATGCTTAATGCTTGTCACTAGGGCCCGAGTGCCATGATTTCAGATCTGAACCTATTGTGTTGTAGCCAATATATGTGTGTTCTTGATCCTATATTGCAAGTTGTAGTCACCTACTATGTGTTATGACCCGGCAACCCCGGAGTGACAATAGACGGAACCACTCGCGGAGATGACCATAGTATGAGGAGTTCATGTATTCACCAAGTGTTAATGCGTTGGTCCGGTTCTTTATTAAAAGGAGAACCTTAATATCCCGTATTTTCCATTAGGACCCCGCTGCCATGGGAGGGATGGACAATAGATGTCATGCAAGTTCTTTTCCCTAACCACGTATGACTACATACGGAATACATGCCTACATTACATTAGGACCCCGCTACATATATCTACGTGTTATAACTGTTGCATGATGAATAGCATCTGACATAATCATCCATCATCGATCCAATTCCTATGAGTCTTTTCCTACTGGTCCTTGCTATGTTACTTTGCTGCTACTAATGTCACTGCTGCTACTATTACTGTGTTGCTACTGTTGTTACTTTGTTGCTGCTGTTGTCACTTTGCTGCTATTGGTTACTGTTGCTACTGTTGCTATCACCCTACCTTGCTACTGATACTTTGCTGCAGATACTAATTCTTTCAGGTGTGGTTGAATTGACAACTCAACTGCTAATACTTGAGAATATTCTTTAGCTTCCCCTTGTGTCGAATCAATAAATTTGGGTTGAATACTGTACCCTCGAAAACTGTTGCGATCCCATATACTTGTGGGTTATCACTTAACAATATACTAAACACATCTGCAAACACAAACATTAGTTTGAAGACAACCCTATGGCTCCTGCCAGTTGCCGTAGCATCGACATGCAAATCGATATTAACTATCACAACATGATCATCTCATACATCCAATATATCACATCATGTCTTTGGCCATATCACATCACAAGCATACCCTACAAAAACAAGTTAGACGTCCTCTAATTTGTTGTTGCATGTTTTACGTGGCTGCCCTGGGTATGTAGTATGATCGCATCTTACTTACGCAAAACCACAATGGAGATGTGCAAATTTCTATTTAACCTCTCTCCAAGGACCGCTTCGGTCAAATCCAATTCAACTAAAGTTGAAGAAACAGGCACCCGACAGTCATGTTTATGCAACAAGTTGCATGTTAGTCGATGAAACTGGTCTGTCGTAAGCGTACGAGTAATGTTGGTCCGGGCCGCTTCAATCCAACAATACCGTCGAATCAAGAAAAGACTAAGGAGGGCAGCAAATCGAACATCAACACCCACAAAAACTTTTGTGTTCTACTCGAGATTACATCTACGCATGAACCTGGCTCATGATGCCACTGTTGGGGAGTGTTCCATGGGAAACACAAATTTTCCTACGCACACAAAGACCTATCATGGTGATGTTCATCTACGAGAGGGAGATCGGATCCACATACCCTTGTAGATCGCTCAGCGGGAAGCGTTAAGAAATGTGCATGATGTAGTGGTACAACTTCGTGATTCAAATCACCATCGTCCCACGATCCGTCCCGATCTAGCACCGGACGGACGACACCTCCACGTTCAGCACACGTACAACTCGATGATGATCTCCGCCTTCTTGATCCAGCAAGAGAGATGGGGAAGTAGATGAGTTCTCCGGCAGCGTGACGGCACGTCGGTGATGGTGATGATCTATTCCTGCAGGGCTCCGCCCGAGCTCCGCAGAAAATCAATCTAGAGGAAGAACTAGGAGGTATAGGTTTGAGTTGCACGTGGCAAAGTTGTGTCTAAAAAACCCTAAAACCTCAAGTATATATAGGAGGAGGGGAGGGGCTAGCCTTGTGGCTCAAGGGAGCCCCTAGTGTGCCAGCCGAAGTGGAGAGGAGGACTCCAACTCCAATTCGGTTTGGGGAAGGGGGAGTCCTCCTCTCCCTTCCCACCTCCCTCTTTTTTTTCTTTTGGTTTTCTCTTCTAGCGCCATAGCCCACTTGGGCTGGCCTCATGTAACGACTAAGATGCGCTCCTTTCCGATTTGGGAACGAGGTCCCGAATTGGGAAGAAGCGCATCTAAGCGTTTCGCAAACATGGTAACATAGCACATACATTAAAATAGAGGAATGACAATAAGGGATTCAACTATCATCGCATAAATATATCAGAGTTACATCACGCATTCAAACAAGGTAGTTCCGCTACGGACTACAAAACATGAGAAATTACAATGCTACCCTGCATGCTCGCCCACGATCACGACCACGCCTCAGTCTTCTGGATAGTTCACGTACAGGCGGTCGTTCTCCTCATCGTACTGCCACGCCAGCTGCGTGCCGTCGGGATCACCTATCTTGGGGGTACCTGAACTTGTTGGTGTTGTGAAGGAATTTGTGAGCCACGGGGACTCAGCAATGTATGACCTCAGTGCCAGAACTAGTCAAGTTATTAGGTTGGAAGGGTGGAGTATTTAGGTTGCGGCATCCTAAGCTTTATATGGTGGCTAACTTACGTAAGAAGTGGATTGAAGGTGGTCTATTCTAGCGGTCGATAATAGATGATCACTAAGTGATCCTGAACACCTACTTACATCAAACATAACCCCACCGTGTTCCCGATCGAAGAGAGATCTTCAAAGGGGACATTCACGATTACGCACACAGTTGGCAATTTTATTAGCTTAGGTTTAAGTTATCTATTATTGGATGTTAACAAAATATTCCAAGTTGCCACATAACCGCGGGCACGGCTTTCCGAAAGATTAAACCCTACAGAGGTGCTCCAACTAGTCCATCACAAACGTACACGGGCCGCAAAGTAATCCTCTGTCACGAATCTCGTGATCTCGTTGGATTCCTTAGAGGAAAACCTCAACTCTGGGGAGAACCAAAGCATCACCGGGATTCCTATACGCAAAATATATCGATAAGGTAAGACAAGACTAGCAGGACCTCCCGTCGTGTCGACGACCCTGATAAGAGTCGCGTATCTCAGTCTCAGGACACGACGGATGAGCTAGACGTCGGGATGGCTAAACCTCTGGGTGACCAGTGGGGCCTCGGACATCGCTCAGGTGGGACCAACACTCACGAGGAGCACTGGCCCGGGTTGTTGATTAAATTCCTCGGGGTAGCTATTCCCTATGCAGATTATTATTAAGTGATTAGCAGATTAAAACCAATGTTGGGTCCTGTCGGACAAGTCTTAACACAACATGATTTATCAAGGGGGTCCCCATAACAACCCCGAACGTGTTAGGAGCGATCAGTTATGGAATCAAACACCGGTAGCTGGTAACTATGGCGGCAATAACGGAACAAAGCACCCGGAAAAGGCTAGGCCTTCCGTTATTTACCAAGTATATAGGTGCATTAATTAAATAACAGATTTAACATAATGATATCAACTCATGTTAGCACATGATACAAAGCACCTGCAACTAGCAACACTAACATTTGTAGCTAAGCAAGCCTACTAAGCCATTCAAGATTTGATAGGAAGGGATAAGTGTTTGGTTTCATGGCAATCCAAGACGCAATTATTTCAGTGGTAGGCAGCGAGCATATGACAAAGGAAACATAATCTAGCACAACAAGTCTAGAGATGGAATCAAGGTCATATCATCTTGCCTATGATATCCTCAGCTTGGAACTGCTCTTGTTCGTCCTGCACGTACTCTCCCGAACCCACGTACTCGTTCTCTAATCCTGGTGCTACCCAACATAAAAAGAACATCCAATGAACAACAGCACCTCAAGATGCAACAAGCACATGATGCATGAGATGAATATGAGCATGCATCACTATTCTACTCACTAGCACAAGCATGAGAAGTAAATACATGTTCCTGGACAGAACTGCATCCTAAGTTATCTTTACATGCATGAGAATAACATGATCAGATGCGTCACGTGAAAACGATGCAAAACCATATAAAGAACATTACAAACGGAGCTACGGATCAACGGGAAACAACGAAACAAGATATGAAGCGCTACGTGTCAAATTCATCACAACACACCAGGTTGCCAAGACATAAAACAAACCCTCATGGATGGGGTGGTGCAAATAATATCACCACACCATCAACTATGCACTCACAAACATCAAAATACCGAAACTACACAATCTGCCATAAAGAGCATCATAGCACTTTGTGAGCTACATGCAAAGCACCTACAACCACCCAAACATGCCACATATGATATGTGGCAGTAGCTATCGAAGAGTACTACAAGCACAAGCAAAAATATCGCACAAAGGAGTTTCACACAGAAAGTTACACAGCTGCTAACTTGCCCAAAAATATCAAATTTCACGGACTTAGTGAAAATTCCATATTCTCACTATCTGTTTATGTTCTGAAGCATTTTGACAGCAGCAAAAACAATATCTAGAGAACTCCAAATGGAATGAAAATTTACAGGGAGCGAGAAAAACACATAAGCTTCAACTTTCCAGTTGAAAGCTAAGACTGAATCACAACACATTGACCTGCACAAGCTCATCAACAGGAGAAGAAAATATAAACAGATTCTTTAATCTGGAATTTCAGACACATGCCTACTTTGATTGGGCACAACTTGCACATATGGATTCCTAGGCATGAAACAAAACCAATATGTGGTAGAGGGGGTCACCCTCTACTACCACAACCAAGAACCAAACTCTTGGGGTCACCATATCTCATGGAACCAAGCTCCAAACATATAACAAATCTAAAATATGTCATCTCCGGAAAATGTTCCAATGGAAAAAATGACTTCACCAATGGATTCCTGGGATGATTCTACCCCAAAAACATATAAAATACCTATGCACTTGCTTGGAACAAATGAGTACAAACTAGAAAAGAAATCTTGCATAGGATCACATATAATGAATAGTGCATCATCAGATGTGCTATTCACTAGAACTATATCTACACAAGCACTTGCTCATGACTACAACATCGATGGTGCACATGAGGGGTGGACCTCATGCCCATGTGCCTTGGCACACCACCACACCATCACATGAGACAAGCACAACATAAATAAAACACCTACACATGCTAGAATCACCACCTCTAGCTACACACACAAGTTAGCACAAGTGCATATGCACTCTCATCACATATTGCACAAGAGGTGCTCATATGCCACCCTTGGTGCTTGCACCACTCTCATGCATATAAACATCACGTGTTACACCTATGTACATGCTAAGCTAACTCCCAAGCATTAGCTAACACACACAACACCTATGCTCACAAAGGTATGTGATAAGGGGGGAACCCATCCACACCACACAACAACACACATGTGCAACAAAAGGGGGTACAAGCACTACAACACCACACATCCCAAGCCTCTCATGCAAACTTATCAACTAGAACACATAAACACAAGGCTCATCTCCTATACATGGGCAACTACTCACATACATCAAAACTATTATGCATATAATGTTGTTGTGAGGGAAGATAAATTACCCTCGTGGTTTGATGCACACCACAGAAACAACTACACAATCCAAGGTGCAAACACCACAAGAAAATAAATGCATAGCACAAAAAAATAGAAGGAGGAGGAAGGGATCGAACCCTGTACCTCCCGCTTCTCATACTGCAACACATCCACCCTGCTAGCCTGCACCAGCTCGACAGAGAAGGGAAGATTAGAAGGTTAAACAACTCTGCTGTGCTAATCTACTGGCCGAAAATAAAATGCAAAAAGGGGGGGGGGGTGCACCCCTGGGACTCGAACCCTGTACCTCACACCAACACACACGAACTATCGCCATTGCGCTACGCTTCGATGTCTGTCAGATAGAGGGAAATCTATCAGGTAACCTACCACTGCAGTGTGCTCTGCTCTGCAAGGCACAAAGAAGCGCCGGCGACACGGAGGCCGCCATGCTATACTTCTACTGCTGCTGCACCACGAGGGGAAACAACCCTACTGCTACTGCACGACTACTTCGCCGTGCTAGCCTACACCCTGCTGCGCTACTACACGGGCACACACCCAAGCACACAACAACACAAATCCATGGCCTCGTCTCGGTACGAGGAACACCGGCAGTCTCTACTCCGAGCTACTCGAGGGGGAAGGAGGGAGGAGAGGTCCCTCACCTAGGGAAGGATGAAGGAGTACCGATCTGAAGGGGAGGAAGCCGGATCGGAGGGGAAGAAGACGCGCTGGAGGAGGCCCTGCTGCAGGCCGACATAGTGGAAGGAGTAGATCGCCGGGAACACGATGAAGACGACGAGCTAGCCGTCGACGTGGACGTTCCCCGGCCTCATCGAGGTCGGGAATGGGGCGCGGGCACCTCTCCCGTGCTCGTGGACATGACGACGGCGTCGGACGCTGACGGGAGCAGGGTAGATGCCGGCGATGACCTTCTCTCCTCTCTCTGTTTCGATCGGTAGAGACTTACGGAGGGGAAGGAAGGAAGGAGGGAGATGGAGAGAGGTGGCGGCGCAGATGGGGAGAGAGCGTAACCCTAGGGAAGATGGGCACAGACGCCCACGCTTTATGGGGTGGCCTCGATGTCTGTGCCTGACGGCGGCACGAACGCTCTCTCTGCTGGCCTAACGGAAAGGAGGCACAGGTGGAAACGGCGTCTGAAGGAGAAGGAGTTCGTGGGAGTTGGGCTTAGCGCGGGGAGAGATGGGAGATGGGCCACACTGGAGGGAGAAAGCCCACCAGCGGCGCAGGATAGGAGAAATAAAACCCTAGGAGGGTTTTCCATTTACAGAAAAGACAAAGAAGAAAAGAATGCACAGAGAAAACTATAAGTGCTAAAAATAAAACTAGCACATCCCTGGACATAAGAATTTATGCCCTATTTAAAAAAATAGAAGCAAGATTTTAGGAGCAATTAAATATTTTACAAAACAGAATTATAGGGTCTGTTTTGTAATTCCTTGCACCATCTACAACACCTTTTCAAAACAGCAAACCACATCTCAAAATCACCACAAAATATGCTAACACATGGGCATTTTTAAAACAGGAAAGGAACAAGTGGAAGTTGAGCTTGAGATAAAATAGAGAGGGGGAAAGATGGTTTTGAAACCTAAGCAAATCACAAGGTTGTTCCTACTATCACATGCATTCTCCACACAAGCTACACATCTCACACCACCACATAAGATCACAAGCATCACATTACCTCATAAGAACACAATGCGACAACACAAGGACATGGACATGGAATAGTATGGCATGCATGCATGCAAGGAATAATAACAAGTGACATCACATGAAATCATAGAATAGATAGCTCTCATGTCCATGACAAGTTGGACCCACATGAAAAAGGTTCCAAAAAGGGAAGGTTACACACTTGGGGCATCACACCTCACCAGCCCACTAAGGGCTGGTTCACCACCCTAGGACTATTGGGCTCACTCCCGGGTGGGTGGGCCCCTCCCGGTGAAAACCCGGAACACATTGTCACTCCCAGTGATGCCCGAAATCTTTCCGTTGACCAAATGAAACTATCCTATATATCAATCTTTGTTTTCGGACCATTCCGGAAACCCTCGTGACGTCCCTGATCTCATCAGGGACTCCGAACAACCTTAGGTCACCAACACCTATAACTCAACTATACCAAAACGTCACTGAACCTTAAGTGTGCAGACCGTGTGGGTTCGAGAACTATGCAGACATGACCCGAGACACTTCCCGGTCAATATCCAATAGCGGGACCTGGATGTCCATATTGGATCCTACATATTCTACGAAGATCTTATCGGTTGAACCTCTGTGCCAAGGTTTCATATAATCCCGTATAACATTCCCTTTGTCCTTCGGTACGTTACTTGCCTGAGATTTGGTCGTCGGTATCCCAATACCTATTTCAAGCTCGTTACTGGGAAGTCTCTTTACTTGTTCCGTAATACAATATCCCGTGACCAACACTTTAGTCACATTGCTTGCAAGGCTTATATGTGATGTTGTATTACCGAGTGGGCCCCGAGATACCTCTCCGTCACACGGAGTGACAAATACCAGTCTTGATCCATGCTAACTCAAGAGACACCTTTGGAGATACGTGTAGAGCACCTTTATAGTCACCCAGTAACGTTGCGACGTTTGATACACACAAGGTATTCCTCCGGTGTCACTGAGTTACATGATCTCATGGTCATAGGAATGAATACTTGACACGCAGAAAACAATAGCAACAAAATGACACGATCACATGCTACGTTCATAGTTTAGGTCTTGTCGATCACGTTATTCTTCTAATGATGTGATCCAGTTATCAAGTGACAGCACTTGCATATGGTCAGAAAACCTTAACCATCCTTGATCAACTGACTAGTCAACTAGAGGCTTACTAGGGACATTGTTTTGTCTATATATACACACATGTATCTATGCTTTCATTCAATACAATTATAGCGTGGATAATAAATGATTATCTTGAAATAGGAAATATAATAATAACTATTTTATTATTGCCTCTAGGGCATATTTCCAACAGTGCCCGTGCTCCCCGGTGGAGGCAGGGAAGGCTCGAGGACAGGAGGCGGCCGCTTTGCTACCATAGGTCGTGTCAGTGGTGGGCTGGATGAGCCGACGCTACAAGGAAGGCTCGTCGGCGGCGCTGGGCGGGCATCGGTGGTGGGTTGCACGGCGTCGGGTGGCTCATCCATCAATGCGGAGTGGCGGCACTACAAGGCAGGTTCGCCGGCGGGCGCGGGGCGGCAGCGATGCAAGGCAGGCTCGTCGGCCGGCGCGGGGAAGCAACAATGCAAGGCAGGTTTGCCGGCGGCCGCGGGGCGGCGTGGTGGTTGTGATTTCCTGTGGTGATTTTTTTTTTCAAACGTGAACTCGTCAAATGTCTCCGCCGTGAGAACGTGAGTACGTGTGTGACGGGCACCGTATTCGCGCAAGCTACATGGCACCTGACAGCAGGACCCACTTTTCAAATTTTGCATTAAAATGCTCTAATTGGTCAATCGTCGTATTTTGAAAACTGTTAGAAAATGGTGATGGTTTTTTGAAAACAAAATGAATGGTAGCGGTTTGCTTGTTTTGGGGTTCCCAGTTGTGGTGATTTTGTGCAATTTACTCGATGGGAGGGAACTGGGTTTCCAGCCCCGGTTGTTCGTCGAAAGAAGAATAAGAAGAAGAAGGAGAGGGTGGGTGACCCGTGTGGAGAGGAGTCAGCAGTCCATGCGACAGTCGCCCCTCTCGTTGGTGGCATGGAGAAGGAGGCTCAGCTGCCCCCTCCCTCCCCCTCCTGGCTTGGGGTCGTCGACCTCGGACCCGCGAGTAGTCTGTGTGCTTCAACTACGGAAGCACCGGCCACTTCCGGTCTGAGTGCGGGCCCCCTCCCTAGTGCCCCTCCACGCTCGCCTTCCTCGGGTACGGGATGCCTGGGAGGGTGAGTTCTACTTCCTGTACGCTACCTTGGAGGATCGGCCGGCCAGGCCTCATCTCGCCACGATCACCCTCGTTCCCGGCGAGGACCCTCCACCATCCATTCTAGTCACCCCAAGGTCATTCGGCCCGAGCTCTCCGCTTACATCGGCGATTACCACGGGAGCTCCTTCTCGTGGAAGGTCTCAGAGATGGCGTCGTTGGTCTTCTTTGTGCCCTTCCCCTCCGCGGATATGCTTGACGTGTGCACCCGAGATGTCGTCAAGTGTCCCATCAACTAGTTGCTAATCTCCATAAAGAAGGACGAGATGATTCCTGAGCCGGTGCCCCCCTTGAGCAGGTGTGGATCTACATATTTGGCCTCCCTGCGAGGGGCAAGCAAGACCACATCCTCAAGGCATTTTCAGAGCTGATTGTCAAACTGCTGACAGTGAATGAGGACTCTCTGGTGGGGGGATGGACCGGCCAGGGTTGAAATCTTGCGCCAGTCCTCGCCTGAGGTCGAGGGCCTCTTGTTGGTATTCTACTTTGGGAGGTCCAAGCGGATCCGCCTCAACTACAAGCCGGACCTGGATGACCTGGAGGCAAGGATGGCGAACGGCCCCCGTCCCTCATAGGTTACGACGAAGGCGGGCCGGAGGGAGATGAGGATCACTCTGAGGACAACTCCTCCGGCTCAGGTGACTCCCCTCAGGATTCTGCCATGCTCTCCACCGCCCCACCGGTGGCTGGGGGATTGTTTCGGCATGTGCTCTAGCCTCACAACCTCTTTCTATGTTGGAGGGGGGCTCCATGAACCCGGGTTTGAACGTCTGCACTCCATCGTCTCGATGCTCCCCAGGGCGGTTTACTACACTCGTTCGCGTGGAACCCCACCTGCTCCAGCCCGGGGGTCCCCAACATTGCTCCCCGCCACTCCGCCGATGTCGGGGCTCGGGCTTGCCTCGCCTGGCACCGCCTCCCCATTGGTTGGCCTTGGCTCCAGGCTGGTTTCCTCTCCGTCGGTGGCGGCGGGACAGAGCGCTCGACTCTCCGGCTCTAGTACGTTGTCGGAGGGCCGAGTGCCAATGATCGCGGAGAAGGCGGCCATTCGTGCGGCTGCTCGTGACCTCGCCCTAGGTATGACCCCCAATCCTAGCTCTTCTTATTCTGGTTCTTAGTTTGCGATCCTTGGATCCGTCCCGCTTGCACACTTTGGAGAGGTGGCCTCCGACTATGACATTGTTTTCCACGGTGAGAAGGGTCCCTGTGTGGAACGAATCTTGGCTATTTGTGCCAAGGAGCAACTGAACGGGGCTCTTGTGGACGCCCGCGTTCGAGCTGAGGAATGGCCCAATGACGACAGGAGCCCCAATGCTCCTCGGCCTAGTGAGCTTGTGGTGAACCCGGCAGTTGATGACTCTGGGCATAGAGAGCCGAGGGTCGTCAACACACCAAGTAACCCAGGCCGGGGGCACCTCCCCGGTGGAAATAATGCATTGGGCAAGGTGTCGCGGGGCAGGACCTCCACACGCCTTCACCCCACTGAGTAGCAGGTTGAGGGGTGTGGTGCTAGTGTCGGGCTCAAATACTTGTGATCTCCGTTGGGTTTTACGAGAATATGAACAAGTAATTGCAGCACAATACATATAAATACTTCCCGAGGTAAAGACATCAAGTTTTATCGAACCAATAGGAATATCAGTCCTCAACCGTCTTCAGGGGCTGCACACAAAAGAGCAAACAACTTACACCCAACGCGGGAAGGAGGGTTTTCAATCCCCTTCATCTCATTATTTGCAAGAAAATGAGGTCTGTAGATAATTTTAAATTGCAAAATAAAATAAAAGACAAATAAAGGCAGCTAGTTAAATATAAGTTTTGTGAATATATAAGTGAATAGACCCAAAGGTTATAGTGTTCCATAATGGCATCTCTCATGAAAGCAACATACGATGGGTAAACAAATTACTGTTAGGAAATTGACAGAAAAGTGGTTAATGATGCGATTTACACACCAATGATCATGTGTATATAGGCATCACGTCCATAAGCAAATAGGCTGACTCCTTCTTGCACCTACTACTATTACTCCACTTCAAGAGCGCTTCTATGCTTACCTCTCTACGTATTAAGCTCACGACAAACAAAGTAATGCTTGGAGAATGATGACATGATGTATACAAAGTAAATTCTATCAATATGAACAAACCCCATCGTTTTATCCTTAGTAGCAACAACAAAAAGACATATGTCCCCTTCTGTCACTCGGATAGAGAAACCCTCAGGTTGAACCCATGATACTCATGATCTGTGTTGGGTTTTCCGTGAAGAGGAACGGGTTATCGCACCACAAAGTGGGTATGTATTTCCCTCAGTTATGAAACCAAGGTTTATCTAACCAATAGGAATATCAACCACAACCCTTTTCAGCGGCTGCACACAAAAGAATAAACAACTTGCACCCAACGCGGGCAAGAGGGTTGCCAATCATCTTGTCTTGTTATTTGCGAGCAAGTGACGTGTGTAGATAATTGTAGATGGCAAGATAAAATAAAAACAAGTAAATAACAGCAAGGTAATGGAGGTTTTATCATTATATTGTGAATAGACCCTGGGTCCGTAGCTTTCCCTAATGGCATCTCTCATGGAGAGATAGCATACGATGGGTAAAGAAATTACTGTTGTGCAATTGACAGAAAAGCAGATAGTTATGCGATATTCACGACAATGATCATGTGTATATGGGCATAAAATCCATAAACAAATAGGCCAACTCCTGTCAGCACCTATTACTATTACCCCACTCATCGACCACTCTCCATCATGCATCTAGAGTATTAAGTAAAACAGAGTAATGCATGGAGAACAATGACATAATGTAGACAAAGTAAACTCAAGCAATATGAATAGACCCCATCGTTTTATCCTTAGTAGCAGCAACACAAAGACGCATATTGTCCCCTTTTTTCACTGGGATATAGAAATTCGCCAGGTTGAACCTACCACAACAGACCTCTCACCCCGAAGAAATATTGATCTAGTTGTCCAAACTATTTCAATAGATCACAGAGATTTACGAAGCTATCATAATCATGCACATAAGAATCGTATAGGTATTCAGAGGTGACTCAATTTTTATCATGAATAATTTGAACATAAACCCACAACTCATCGAATCCAACAAACGCATCGCATGAAGGAAAATTATATCATATGGATCAAAGTGAAGATGTGACGATCATTGTATTCAAGATCAAAGAGAGAGAGATTGCCATCTAGGTACTGGCCATGGACCTGTAGGTCTGTGGTGAACTACTCACAAGTCACAAATCTTCATGAGGGCAGCAAGGTTGATGAAGAAGCCCTCCATGATCGGTCCCCCCTCCGGCAGGGTGCCGGAATGGAGCTTCACATGGCCTCGCGTCAAAACAGAGACTTGTGTCAGCTTTAAAAGTGTTTTGGGACTCCCTGTGGTGTTTTTAGGGTAGATGAGAATTTATAAGCCAAAGAACGGAGTCGGGAGAGCCACGAGGGAGGCACAAGCTATCAGGGGCCCCTCGAGGTTGCGCCATGTTTGCTTGTGGGCCCTTCGTGAGGCCTCCAGCCTTCTTCCAATGCTCGTTGGTTATCTTTTGTTCCATCAAAAATCACCAAAAAGTTTGAGGGCAATTGGAATTCGTTTGGTATGGAAAACCTAAAAAGTGAAAAAACACCCACAAAACAACAACTAGCACTTGGCATTGGGTCAATAGGTAAGTGCAAAAAAATAATATAAAATCGTAAATAAATACCCCAAAAGTATTCTAGAACGATAGTATATCAACATGGAACAATTAAAAATTATAGATACTTTGGAGACGTACCAAACATACCCAAGCTTAATTCCTCCTCGTCCTCGAGTAGGTAAATGATAAAAACAGATTTTTTTATGTGACATGCTATCCATGACTTAACCTTATGCATGTATGCTCATTGAGAAACAAAGAATTAACAAACATTAACATAGCAATACTTATAGGGAAAATCAGCAAATCGTTAATTTTTGAAAGTATACGATACTCAAAGATTAATTTACCCCCGATCCATCTTTATTATATTAGCAAGGCATGGCTTCATCTTCACCACATTAATACAAATGTTAACCACCATGGTGTTCAAGTCACGCAGTTGGATCGTACTTGTTCAATATGCATCAACTTTTTATTCTTCACACAATACATGAGTGTGAACCACTGGACATAGCATAAAGGTGGAATAGAATATGGTGGTACGTTTCAAAGGGGTAAAAGTGGAGAAGATAGTATCACATCAACTAGACATACCAACGAGCTATGGAGATGCCCATCGATAGATATCGATGCAAGGAGTAGGGATTGCCATGCAAATGATGCAGAAGAGCTATAAGTGTAAGAAAGCTCCACTGAACCTAAGTGGAGTGTTCATCCAACTTGCTCGCTCATGAAGACCTCGGGAATTTGAGTACGCCCATCATGAGAACATACAAGCCTTGTTCATGAAAAAGTGATTCCCACTAGTATATCAACGATATAAAATGAGACTCTCTATATGAAGAACAAAGTGCCACTTTGAGGCACAAGTGTGGTAAAGGATAGTAGCAAAGTACCTTCTCTATTTTTCTTTCATTCATTTTTTACTATGGTGGGCTCATTTGGCCTCCCCCATTTTTATTTCTTCACTCGAACAATGCTCTAATGATGATGATCATCACACTTTTATTTACTTACAACTCAACGTGAAAAAACTGATAGGACGATATGACTCTGAATGAATGCCTCTTGCAGTGTACCAGGATGTGCAAAGATCTAGCGTGACATGTATCAAAAACATGATGAATTGTGGCTTTTCCACTAATACTATGTGAGTTCTATATGATCATGCAAAGCATTATGATCATGAACAAACTAGTCATGTGAAGTGATCATGGCATTTGCATGGCAATATATCTCAGAATGGCTATGGAAATGCCATGATAGGTAGGTATGGTGGATTTTTTGGAGGATATAAAAAAATTCATGTGCAACAGAGTGTTCCATGTCACTGGGTTTGGATGCACCGGCGAAAGTTGCACCGATCCTCAAGGTGAGAAGGGGCTACGCATGGTACGAAGAGGCTAGCAAATATGAGGAGGTGAGAGTGCGTATGTCCATGGTGTCACATTAGTCATGAAGAACACATATACTTATTGCAAAGTTTTATTAGTTTTGTCACGAATCAAAGTACTACTCGCATGCCCTGAGGGAGAGGGTTGCTAGGAATTAACCAACACGCAAGTGTGACTCAAAACAACACAAGGATTTCAACGAGGAATAGAAATGCTCACACATCATCACCATGCCATTTTAATATTTTAGATGAACAAGAAGTTTAACATCTCTTAATATTGACACCTATCTGAATTAATAATAATGCACTCACACCTTTTTCATATCACCACATCAATATCATTCACCCACAATTTCTCTATATGTGCTACATGATGGTTTTTATCATCACTCATTGGATACTCATTATTTTTTATCTGGTCTTATGACCCATGCAAATTACCGTCACTATTTGTCAAGCTCTCAAAACAATATAAGTGAAGAACGAGAGCATAATATTTCTATAAAATCTACACGCCACCATGGTCCAAAAGATATAAGTGAGGTACTAGAGCAATTGCTAAGCTCAAAACATATAAGTGAAGCACATAGAGTTTTCTAACAAATTGTGATGATGTGGTATTTCTCTCAAATAGGTGTGTCCAGCAAACAACTATTGTGGAAAACTGAAAGTAAAAAACAAACAAAATAAGATGACGCTCCAAGCAAAACTCATATCATGTGATGAATAAAATTATAGCTCCAAGTAACATACCAGTGGAGTGAGACGAAAAGAGGGGATGCCTTCCGGGGCATCCCCAAGATTAGACGCTTGAGTCTTCATAGAATATTATCTTGGGGTGCCTTGGTCATACACAAGATTAGGCTTTTGCTTCTCCTCGATCCTTTGTCCATTCGGACAATACCCAAAACTTGAAAACTTCAATCACATAAAACTCAACAAAACTTCATAGTTTATATACGACATATATAATACTTTCAGACGCTGTTACAAATTAATTCGTATTTTATTTATCATAGAGTATTGTATCTTAACTCCTCCATGGTTTATATACGAGATACAATCCATAGCATTATCAAAACAAGCAAAGTACACATGCAAAAATAGAATCTGACTCAAACACAACAGTCCGTAGTAATCTGTAATGAACCTATACTTTTGTAACTCCAAAAACTCTAAAAAATTAGGAATATCTGAGTAATATGTATATCCATTCTTTGTAAGAAATCAGCTTAAAAATACGTTCTAGTAGAGAAGCTCTGCATTGGACATCAAAGTTTCTGTTTTTGTACCGTATCAATTCTACTCATCATGCAAATCATCCTAAAGGCTTTACTTGGCACAAATAGTAATTAAAACATAAAAATACAATTATTATAGAGGAAATAATCATTTTATTACACACTACCAGAAAATAAAAAGAGAAAAATAAGATAACTATTGGGTTGCCTCCTAACAAGCGCTATGGTTTTACGCCCCTAGCTAGGCATATTGCATAGTTTGAAGTGTTGTCATCTATGACACTCAACCCATAAGTGGCTCTCATGATTGATTCATATGGTGGCCTAATTATATTCCTAGGTAAGTGTTCCATTCCTTTCTTTAATGGAAATTGGAACCTTATATTTCCCTCTTTCATGTCAATGCTTGAACCTATAGTTCATAGGAAGGGTATTACAAGTATAATTGGACAAGTAGGGTTGCAATCAATATGACACTGAATGAAATCTACAGGAACATAATTTTTACTTGCAATTATCAGCACATCATTTATTCTACCCAAGGGTTTCTTGATGGTAGAATCTGCAAGATGCAAGTTTAGGGAACATTCTTCAATATTAGTGAGACCAAGCACATCACATAAAGTTTAACGAATAGTTGAAACACTAGCACCAAGGTCACACAAAGCATTGCATTCATATTTATGTATCTTAATTTTGATAGTAGGTTCCCACTCATCATGCAACTTTCTAGGAATAGAAACTTCAAGCTCAAGTTTCTCATCATAAGCTTTCACCATAGCTTCCAATATATGTTGAGTAAAAGTTGTGTTCTATTCATATGCATTGGGTGAACTAATAATGGATTGCAGCAAGGAAATACATTATACTAAATAGAAATTATAATAATTGAAGTCCTTGTAATCTAAAATAGTGGGCACATCACTACTTAAAGTATTAACCTCTCCAAACCCACTTTTTCAGTTTTAGCACTAAAATCATCACCCTCCAAGAAACGGGATGCTCCTTCACTAGAGTTGACTCATATCGAGTCCCTTTACCATTAAAATTCAAAGAAGTAAACAAAGATTCAACAGGACAAGTACCAATCATTTTAAGATCTTCATCATGATTTCACTAAAAACCGGGTGGAAGAGCTTTTTCTAGGAATTCCCGCTTAGCTTTCAACCTAGCGGTTGATACTCGTGATCTGCGTTGGGTTTTCTGTGAAGAGGAACAGGTTATCGCGACAGAAAGTGGGTAAGTATTTCCCTCAGTTATGAAACCAAGGTTTATCGAACCAATAGGAATATCAACCACAACCGTCTTCAGCGGCTGCACACAAAAGAACAAACAACTTGCACCCAACACGGGCAAGAGGGTTGTAAATCCCCTTGGTCTCATTATTTGTAAGCAAATGAGGTGTGTAGATAATTGTAAAATGAAAAATAAAATAAAAGCAAATAAATTGAAGCAAGGTATTGGAGGTTTCAGTAATAGGTTGTGAATAGACCCGGGGCCCATAGCTTTCCCTAATGGCATCTCTCATTAAAATAGCACACGATGGGTGAACAAATTATCGTTGGGAAATTGCTTGAAGAGAGGATAGTTATGCAATTTTCAAGGCAATTATCATGTAAATATAGGCATCATGTCCATAAAAAATAGGTCGACTCCTGCCTGCACCTATTTCTATTACTTCACTTCAAGAACGCTTCTATGCTTGCCTCTCTACATATTAAGTTCATGACGAACAAAGTAATGCTGGTGTAAGATGACATGATGTGTACAAAGTAAACTCAAGTAATATGAATAAACCCCATCATTTTACCCTTGGTAGCAGAAACACAAAGATGCAACTTTTCCCCTTCTATCACTAGGATATAGAAACTCGCCACGTTGAACCTACTAGAACACACCTCCCTCATCGAAGAAATATCAATATAGTTGGCCAAACTATTTCAATAGATGAGAGAGAATTACGAAGCTATCATGATCATGCACATAAGAATCATATATATTTATCATGAATAATTTGAACATAAACCCACAATTCATCAGATCCCAACAGACGCACCGTAGAAAAGAGTTACATCATATGGATCAAAGCGAAGATGTGATGATCATTGTATTGAATATCAATTAGAGAGAAATATTCCATCTAGGTACTCCTATGGACCCGTAGGTCTTTGGTGAACTACTCACACATCATCATGAGGGCAACAAGGTTGATGAGGAAGCCCTCCGTGATCGATCGCCCTCCGACAAAGTGTCGAAAGGGATCTCTAGATGGCCTCCCATCGGAATAGAGACTTGCGGCTGCGTAAAAAATGTTTTGGGGCCTCCTATGGATTATTTAAGGTAAATAGGAATTTATAAGACAGAGAACAGGGTTGGGAGAGCCATGAGGTGTCCACAAGCCAATAGGGTGCGCCCCCAGGTCGCGACCTAATAGCTTGTTGGGGTCTCGTGCACCTCCCGACCTTCTTTCGATGCTCCATGGTCTTGTTTTGGTCCAAAAAATATTCACAAAAAGTTTCAGGTCAATTGGGCTTCATTTGGTACTGGAACCTAAAAAGTGGAAAAACATGCAGAAAACATTAACTGACACTAGGCATTGGGTCAATTGGTTAGTGCTAAAAAATAGTATAGATTCTATATAAGTTCATAAAAAGTGTTCTAAAA
This sequence comes from Hordeum vulgare subsp. vulgare, assembly GCF_904849725.1. Lineage (NCBI taxonomy): Eukaryota > Viridiplantae > Streptophyta > Magnoliopsida > Poales > Poaceae > Hordeum > Hordeum vulgare. Next base: position 334,975,779 of record NC_058524.1, on the reverse strand, counting down.
TGATAACATAGTAGCATGGAACAATCAAAAAATATAGATACGTTGGATATGTATCAAGCATCCCCAGCTTAATTCCTGCTCTTCCTCGAGTAGGTAAATGATAAAAACAGAATTTTTGATGTGAAAAACTATCCATGATGTATTCTTATGCATGTATGCTCACTGAGAAACGATGAATTAACAAGTATTAACATAGCAATATTTATAAGTATAAGCAACAAAATAGTTAATTTTTCAAAGTGTAAGATCCTCAAAGATTGTTTCAACCCTTTCCATCTTTATTATATTAGCAAGGCATGGCTCCATCTTGATCATAAAGCTACAAGTGTCAAGCACCACAGTGCCCAAGTCAGGCAATTAGATCGTACTTTTCCAATATGCATCAAATTTTTATTCTTCAAGCAATACATGAGCGTGAACCATTGGACATAACATATATGTGGAATAGAGTAAAGTGGTCGGTTTCAAAGGGCTCAAAAAGTGAAGAAGATAGTCTCGTATGGACTAGGCGTACCTACAGGTTATGGAGATACCCATTGATAGATATTGATACAAGGAGTGCGGATTGTCGTGCATATGATGCACTAGAGCTATAAGTGTATGTAATCTCCACTGAAGCCAATTGGGCCGTGCATCCAACTTTCTTGGTCATGAAGACCTCGGACATTTGAGGAAGCCCGTTATCGTAATATATAAGCCAAGTTTATAATTTTTTTATTCCCACTAACATATGAATGATGTAGCATGAGACTCTCTACATGATGAAATGGTGCCACTTTGAGGCACAAGTGTGGTAAAGGATAGTACCAAAGTCCCTTCTCTTCTTTTCTCTCTCCTTTTTTATGGTGGGCTCATTTGGCCTTCCCCATATTTATTTCCTCACTGTGACAATGCTCTAAAAATGATGATAATCACAATTTTATTTACTTACAACTCATGAATAAGTCGATATGATGAATGAAGCAACATGACTCCAATATGAATGCCTCTCATAGTGTACCAAGATGTGACATGATCTAGCATGACATGTATTCAGCATATGAGTTTTGGTGGCTTTGCCACAAATGCTATTATGGTGGCTTTGCTAAAAATACTATCTCGGCTCTATATGATCATCCAAAGCAATATGATGATGAACGAACTAGTCATGTGAAGTGATGATGGAATTTGCATGGCAATATATCTCGGAATGGCTATGGAAATGCCATAATAGGTAGGTATGGTGGCTGTTTTGAGGAGGATATAATAAGGCTTATGTGCAACAGAGCATATCATGTCATGGGGTTTGGATGCACCGGCGAAAGTTGCACCAATCCTCGAGGTGAGAATGGGCTATGCGCGGTACTAGAGAGGCTAGCAAATATGAGGAGGTGAGATTGCGTATGTCTGTGGTGTCACATTAGTCATAAAGAACGCATATACTTATTGCAAAATTTTATTAGTACTATCAAAAATCAAAGTACTACCCACATTCCCCGAGGGATAGGGTTGGTAGGAATTAACAATCGTGCGACTCCGACTCGAAACAACACTAGGTTTTTCAACGAGGAATAGAAATGCTCCCACAGCATCACCATGCCCTCCTAATTTTTCAGATGTTCAAGAAATTTTAACATCTCTTACTATCAATACTTCTCTGAATATATGATTATGAACTCACACCTTTTCATATCACCACATCAATACCATTAACCACAATTTATCTATATGTGCTACATGATGGTTTTAATTATCACTTATTGAACACTCATTATTTTTGATCTAGTCATATGACCCATGCAAATTACCAACACTATTTACTAAGTCTCAAAAAAATAAGTGAAGAATGAAAGCATATTATTTCTATAAAATCTACATGCCACCGTGCTCAAAAATATATAAGTGAAGTACTAGAGCAAGTGCTAAGCTCTAAAGATATAAGTGAAGCACATAGAGTATTCTAACAAATCATGGTTATGTTGTCTCTCTGTAAAATAGGTGTGTCCAACAAACAATGATTGTGGCAAACTGAAAGTAAAATTAAACAAAAGAAAACGACGCCCAAAGCAAAACTCATATCATGTGATGAATAAAAATGTAGCCCCAAGTAACATACTGATGGATTGAGATGAAAGAGGGGATGCCTTCCCAGGGCATTCCCAAGCTTAGACACTTGAGTCTTCCTACAATATTACCTTGGGGTTCTCCAATGTATCTACAAATTTTTATTGTTTTATGTTGTTATGTTATCATTCTTGGATGTTTTATAGCAATTTTACATCATTTTTTGGGACTAACCTATTGACATAGTGCCTAGTGCGAGTTGTTGTTTTTTGCTGTTTTTTCCTTCGCTGAAAAACCATATCAGATGAGTTCTAATTGCCACGAAACTTTATGGAAATTTTTTTGGACTAGAAGGAAACTTGGGGGCTAAGATTGAGCAGCAGCCAAGTCCCGCGGGGCCCACTAGACACCATGGCACGCTAGAGGCTCCTGGCGCAACCTCGTGTCTACTAGGCCCTCTGGAAGCTTCTCCACCGCCTCTCAGCTCTATAAATACCCTAATGTTCCAGAAACCCTAGAGGAGTCGACGAAAAATTATTTCAGCAGCCGCAAGTTCCAGAGCTACGAAAACCAATCTAGAGCCTTTTCCAGATAAGAACACAATCATGGAGGGGTTCACCATCTCCATTGGTGTTCCTCCCATGATGCGTGAGTAGTTCATATCACACCTAAGGGTTCGTAGGCAATAGCTAGATGGCTTTCTCTCTCGTTTTGTTTCTCAATACAATGGTCTCTTGGAGATCTATATGATGTAACTCTTTCTTTTGCGATGTGTTTGTTGGGATCCGATGAATTGTGAGTTTACGGTCAGATCTATGAAAACATGTTCATGCTTGATTTTTATAGCCTCATATTTCTTCTTCGATATTTGTTTTTAGTCTATCCAACTTCATCTTTTATCTTGCAATGGGAATAGGAGCTTTGTGATGTGTTCGATCTTGCGGTGCTCAATCTGAGTGACAGAAAGAGACATGACACGCATGTATCATTGCCATTAAGGATAAAAGGATGGGGTCTATTCCTACATGAGTAGATCTTGTCTACATCATGTCATCGTTCTGAAGGAATTACTCCGTCTCCATGAACTCAATACACTAATTGCATGCTGGATAATGGTCGATGTGTGGAGTAATAAAAGTAGATGCAAGCAGAAGTCGGTCTACTTATTTTGTATGTGATGCCTATATGCATGATCATTGTCATGAATATCATCATAATTATTTGCTTTTATATTAATTGCCCAACAGTAATTTGTGTACCCACCACTTGCTATTTTTGTCGAGAGAAGCCACTAGTGAAACCTACGGCCCTCAGGTATGTTGGAAATATGCCCTAGAGGCAATAATAAAATAGTTATTATTATGTTTCCTTGTTCAAGATAATCGTTTATTATCAATGCTATAGTTGTATTGAATGGAAACTCAGATACATGTGTGGATACATAGACAACACGCTGTGCCTAGTAAGCATCTAGTTGACTAGCTTGTTGATCAAAGATGGTTAAGGTTTGCTATCCATAGACAAGTGTTGTCGCTTGAAAACGGGATCACGTCATTAGGAGAATGATTTGATGGACAAGATCCAAACTATGAACGTAGCATGTGATTGTGTCGTTTTATTGCTACTGTTTTTCTGCATGTCAAGTATATGTTCCTATGACCATGAGATCATGTAACTCACTGAGACCGGAAGAATACCTTATGTGTATCAAACGTTGTAACGTAACTAGGTGACTATAAAGGTGCTCTACAGGTATCTCCGAAGGTGTCTGTTGAGTTAACAGGGATCAAGACTAGGATTTGTCACTCCGTATGACAGAGAGGTATCTAGGAGCCCACTTGGTAATACAACATCACAACAAGCCTTGCAAGAAATGTGACTAAAGAATTAGCCATGATATTTTGTATTACAGAATGAGTAAGGAGACTTGCCGGTAACGAGATTCAAATAGGTATAGAGATACCGACGATCGAATCTCGGGCAAGTAACATACCGGACGACAAAGGGAATGTTATACGGGATTAAGTGAATCCTTGACATAGAGGTTCGACCGATAAATATCTTTGTAGAATATGTAGGAAGCGATATGGACATCCAGGTTCCGCTATTGGTTATTGAATGGAGAGTGTCTCGGACATGTCTACAAAGTTCTCGAACCCGCAGGGTGTGCACACTTAAGGCTCGGTGTAGTTTCAGTATAGTTGAATTATGTATGTTGGTAATTGAATGCTCTTCAGAGTCCCGGATGAGATCACGGACATCACGCGGAGTTTTGGAATGGTTCGGAGACGAAGATTGATATATAGGAAAGGTGCATTTGGGATCCGGAAAGTTTTCGGGCATTACCGATAAAGTACGGGGAGTGACGAATGGGTTCTGGGGTACCACCGGTAGGGGCCACCCACCCGGAAGGGGACCAAACAGACCCAAGGGTGGCGCATCAGCCCCTGGTGGGCTGGGCGGCCAGCCCAAGTGTGCCTATTTCGGCCGAAGTGCAAAAGAGAGAGAGGTGGGGCAAACCTACTAGGAGGAGGACTCCTTCTCCACCAAACCGAATTGGAGGAGGACTCCTCCCTCCCTTGGTGTGCTGGCCGAACCCCTAGGGTTTTCCCTAGGGCGCCACCCCTCCCTCCCTCCTATATATAGTGGAGGGTACAGAGGCTATCCGCACCTCAAGCCACGGCAGAGCCCCTCTCCCTCCACCACTTCATGACACCCCGTAGGTTATTCCGGTAGTGCACGGCGAAGCCCTCCCGAAGTAGCTCCACCATCATCACCGTCACGATGTCGTGCTGCCAGAGAATTCAGGTACCTTTTTGTCTCTCTTGCTATATCAGGAAGGCGGGGATCGTGATCGAGATGCACGTGTGCTGAACGCTGAGGTGCTATCCGTTCTGCACTAGATCTAGATTGGATCGCGGGACGGCTTGCGACCTGGATCAAGAAGACGTTCGACTACATCAACCGCATTTCTTAACACTTCCCACTTAGTGATCTACAAGGGTATGTGTATCCGATCTCTCCTCTCGTAGATGGTTATCACCATGGATAGATCTTATGTGTGCGTAGGAAATTTTTTGTCTCCCATGCAACACTCCCCAACAATGGTATCAGAGCTAGGTCTATGCGTAGATGACATCTCGAGTAGAACACAAAGCATTTTGTGGGCGTTGATATTCAGACTGCTTCCCTCCTTAATCTTTTCTTGATTCAACGGCATTGTTGGAAGAAGTGGCCCGGACCAACATTACTCGTACCCTTACGAGAGACAACTTGTTTTATAAAGATGGCTGGTGGGTGTCTGCTTCTCCTACTTTAGTTGAATGGGATTTGACAAAGGCGGTCCTTGGAGAAGGTTAAATAGCAACTTGTATATCACCGTTGTGGTTTTGCGTAATTAAGATGCGATCATGCTAGATACCCATAGCAGCCATGTAAAACATGCAACAACAAATTAGAGGACGTGTAACTTGTTTTTGGAGGGTATGTTGTGATATGATATGGCCAGAGACATGATATGATATGTTTGATGTACGAGATGATCATGTTGTAGTAGTTAAATATCGACTTGCATGTCGATGCTACGACAACCTGCAGGAGCCATAGGGTTGTCTTGAATTATGTTACGCTTGGTGATGCTTTGCTTTATCACTAGTTCAGTAGCTTTAGTAGCAACAGCATAGTTAGCGCGACAACCTCGATGGCAGCACAATGGTGGAGATCATGGTGTGGCGCCGGTGATGATGGAGATCATGCCAGTGCTTTGAACATGGAGATCAAAAGCACAAGTTCAAGGCCATATCATGTCACTTATCTTTTGCATGTGATGTTAATCCTGTTATGCACCTTAGTTTGCTTAGGACGACGTTGGAATTACAAGGTAATCCCTCACTAAAATTTCAAGATAAAATTGCATTCTCCCCGGGTGTGCACCATTGCGAAAGTTCATCGTTTCGAGACACGATATGATGATCTGGTGTGATAGACTCTATGTTCACATACAACGAGTGCAAAACAGTTGCACACGCGGAACACTCGGATTAAACTTGACGAGCCTAGCATGTACAGACATGGCCTCGGAACACAAGAGACCGAAAGGTCGAACATGAGTCATATAGTAGATATGATCAACATAGAGTTGTTCACCATTGAAGCTAACTCAACTCACGTGATGATTGGACTTGAGTTAGTGAATTTGGATCATGTGACACTCGAATGACTAGAGGGATGTCAATTTGAGTGGGAGTTTATTAGTAATATGATTAACTAAACTCATCCATCTTGAACATAGTCTATGTAATCTTTGCAAATTTTATGTTGTAGATCAATGGCTTGCGCAGTAGCACCCTTGAATTTTAATGTGTTCCTAGAGAAAATAAGGTGAAAGATGATGGAAGTAACTTTGTTGATTGGGCCCATAATCTAAGGCTTATCCTCACTGTTTCCCAAAAGCAATATGTCATTGATGCACTGTTAGGTGACATGCCACACCAACCGGTGACCCAAGACGTTATGAACGCCTCGCAGTCGCGTCTGGATGAGTACTCAGTAATTCAATGTGCAATTCATGTATGGCTTAGAACCGGGCCTTCAAAGACGTTTTGAACGTCATGAAGCATATGAGATGTTCTACGAGTTTAAGTTTATCTTTGAGAAGAATGCCCATGTCGAGAGGTATGAAACCTCTGATAAGTTCTATGCTTGCAAAATGGAGGAGAACAGGTCTGTTAGTGAACATGTGCTCAAAATGTCTAGGTACTCTAACCGTCTGGCTGAGTTGGGAATTTCTCTCCCGCCAGAGGCAATCACTAACAGAGTTCTTCAATTACCGCCACCTAGCTATTAAAGCTTTGTGTTGAACTACAACATGCAAGGGATGAATAAGTCACTCGCCGAGCTCTTTGCGATGCTAAAATTTGCTGAGCCAAAAATCCAGAAAGAACATCAAGTGTTGATGGTCAATAAGACCACCAGTTTCAAGAAAAACGGCAAGGGCAAGAAGGGTAACTCCAAGAAGAGTGGCAAAGCAGTTGCCCCTCCCACGAAGAAACCCAAGGTCGGACCCATGCCGAAAACTGAGTGCTATCATTCCAAGGGGACTGGTCAGTGGAAGCGGAACTGCCCGAAGTATCTGGCCGATAAGAAGGGGGCCAACGCCAAACAAGGTATATTTGATATACATGTTATTGATGTGTACCTCACCAACTCTCATTGTAGTGCTTGGGTATTTGATACCGGTTCGGTTGCTCACATTTGCAACTCAAAGCAGGAACTATAGAATAGACGAAGGTTGGCAAAGGACGAGTGACGATGCGCATGGGAAATGGTTCCAAGGTTGATGCGATCGTCGTCGGCATGCTCTCACTTCAATTACCGTCGGGATTAGTGATGACCCTAAATAATTGTTATTTAGTGCATGTGTTAAGCATGAACATTATATCTGGATCTTGTTTACTGCGGCATGGTTACTCATTTCAGTCAGAGAATAATGGTTGTTCTATTTATATGAGTAATATCTTTTATGGCCATGCACTGAATGTGAGGGGTTTGTTCATGTTGAATCTCAATACTGATGACACACATATCCATAACATTCAAGCCAAAAGATGTATAGTTGATAACGATAGCGCCACTTTCTTGTGGCACTGCCGCTTAGGTCATATTGATATAAAATGCATGAAGAAACTCCATGTTGATGGACTTTTGGAGTCACTTGAGTTTGAATCACTTGACACATGTGAACCATGCCTCATGGGCAAGATGATTAGGACTCCGTTCTGTGGAACAATGAAGCGTGCAAGTGACTTGTTGGAGATCATACATATTGATGTGTGCGGACCAATGAGCATAGAGACGCGTTGGTTATCGTTATTTTCTCACCTTCACAGATGATTTGAGTAGATATCATTATGTTTACTTGATGAAACACAAGTCTGAAACGTTTGAAAAGTTCAAGCAATGTCAAAGTGAAGTTGAAAATCATCATAACAAGAAGATCAAATTCATACGATCTTATTGAGGAGGAGAATATCTGAGTTATGAGTTTGGCACTCACTTAAGAGAATGCAGAATTGTTTCAACTTGACACCTCCTAGAACACCACAACGTAATGGTGTGTTCGAACTTTGTAATTGTACTTTACTAGAGATGGTGAGTTCTATGATATGTCTTACGATTTGTTGTTATCGTTTTGGGGTTATGCATTAGAGATAATTGCATTCACTTTAAATAGGGCACCATAAAAATCCGTTAAGACGACGCCATAGGAACTCTGGTTTGGCAAGCAGCCAAGGTTGTCATTTCTTAAAGTTTGGGGATGTGATACTTATGTCAAAAAGCTTTAGCCTGAAAAGCTGGAACCCAAAGCGGAAAAGTGTGTCTTCATAGGATACCCAAAAGGGACAGTTGGGTACAACTTCTATCTCAGATCGGAAGGCAAAGTGTTTGTTGCTAAAAATAGATTTTTTCTTGAGGAATAGTTTCTCTTGAAAGAATTGAGTGGGAGGAAGATAAAACTTGATGAGGTTATAGAACCTTTACTTCAACTAGAGAGTAGCGTAGTATAGAAAGATGTTTCTATAGAACCTACAACAGTTGAAGACAAAGCTAATCATGATGATCATGAAACTTCAGATCAAGTTGATATCAAACCTCGTAGGTCGACAAGGGCATGTACTGCTCCTGAGTGGTATGGAACCCTATCTTATCAATCATGTTGTTAGACAACGATGAACCTACGAGCTATGGAGAAGCAATGGTGAGCCCGGATTGCAACAAATGGTTAGAGACCATGAAATCCGAGATAGGATCCATGTATGAAAACAAACTATGGACTTTGGAAGTATTATGTGAAGGGCAAAAGGCTATTCACAATAAATGGATCTTTAAGAAGAAGATGGACCCGCACAATATTGTCACCGTTTATAAAGGTCGACTTGTGGCAAAGGGTTTTTCACAAGTTCAAGGAGTTGACTATGATGAGACTTTCTCACCTTTAATGATGCTTAAGTCCGTCAGAATCATGTTTACAATAGCTGCATTTTTAGATTATGAAATTTGACAAATGGATGTCAAAACAGTGTTGCTTGACGGTTCCCTTAAGGAAGAGTTGTATATGATGCAACCGGAAGGTTTTGTTGATCCAGAGAATGTTGACAAAGTATGCAAACTCCAGCGATCCATTTATGGACTGGTGCAAGCATGTCAGAGTTGGAACCAGCACTTTGATGAGGTGATCAAGGCGTTTGGATTTATACAAGTTTCTGGAGAAGCTTGTATTTATAAGAAAGTGAGTGGGAGCTCTATAGCGTTTCTAATATTATATGTGGATGACATATTGCTGATTGGAAATGATATACATCTTTTGGGAAGCGTAAAGGATTATTTGAATAAAAGTTTTCCTATGAAGGACCTGGGAGAAGGTGCTTACATATTGGGCATCAAGATATATAGAGATAGATCAAGATGCTTGATAGGACTTTCACATAGCACATACCTTGAAAATGTTTTGAAGAAGTTCAGAATGGAACAGTCCAATAAAGGGTTCTTGCCTGTGTTACAAGGTATAAAGTTGAGTAAGATTCAATGTTGAGTGACTGCAGAAGATAGAGAAAAGATGAGTGTCGTCCCCTATGCTTCAGCCATAGGCTCTATCATGTATGCAATCATGTGCATGAGACGTAATGTCACCCTTGCCATAAGCATGGCGGGAAGGTTTCAAAGTAATCTAGGAATGGAGGACTGGACATAGGTCAAGAAGAGTCTGAAGTACTTGAAAAGGACTAAGGAAATGTTTCTCGTTTATGGAGGTGACAAAGAGCTTGTCGTAAAGGGTTACGTCGATGCAAGCTTTGACACTGATCCGAATGACTCTAAGTCACAAACCGGATACATATTTATTCTCAATGGGGTGCGGTAAGCTGGTGCAGTTCCAAGCAGAGCATGGTAGCTGATTCTACACGTGAAGCAGAGTACATAACTGCCTCAAAGGCGGCTAAAGAAGGTGTGTGGATGAAGCAATTCATTACAGATCTTGGAGTTGTGCCGAGTGCACTGGATCCAATGACTCTGTTTTGTAACAACACCGGTGCCATTGCTCTAGCCAAGGAGCCAAGGTTCCACAAGAGAACCAGACACATAAAGTGATGCTTCAATTCCATCTGCGATTACATAAAGGAGGAGGGCATAAATATTTGCAAAGTGCACACGGATCTGAATGTTGCAGACCCGTTGACTAAGCCTATTCAACGAGCAAAACATGATCAATACCAGAACTGTATGGGTGTTAGATTCGTTACAATGTAAATCACACAGTGATGTGAGCTATATTATTGACTCTAGTGCAAGTGCAAGACTGTTGGAAATATGGCCTAGAGGCAATAGCAAAAAAGTTATTATTATATTTCCTTGTTCAAGATAATCATTTATTATCCATGCTATAATTATATTGAATGGAAACTCAGATCCATGTGTGGATACATAGACAAGACATTGTTCCTAGTAAGTCTCTAGTTGACTAGCTCATTGATCAAAGATGGTTAAGGTTTCCTAGCCATAGACAAATGTTGTCGCTTGATAATAGGATCACATCATTAGGAGAATCATGTGATGGACAAGACCCAAACTATGAACGTAGCATGTGATCATGTCATTTTATTGCTAATGTTTTTCTGCATGTCAAGTATATGTTCCTATGACAGTGAGATCATGTAACTAAATGACACCGAAAGAATACCTTGTGTGTATCAAACGTCGCAATGTAACCTGGTGACTATAAAGGTGCTCTACATGTATCTCTGAAGGTGTCTATTGAGTTAGCATGGATCAAGACGGGGATTTGTCACCCGTATGACGGAGAGGTATCTCCGAGCCCACTCGGTAATACAACTGAAATTGCGTTATATCGACTAGAGGGGGTGAATAGGCGATTTTTAGAATTTCATCACTGAGGAAATTCCTTGTGAGGAAATCCTCAATCATGAACTAAGTGAAGCAGAAATAGTACATGATCAGGAGTGCAAAAATGACTATAGCAAAGTACTCGATGAGATTTATGAGATTCGGTTTGCACAGTTCTCAAGAACAGAGTAAGCAGGTGAAGATTAAATCAAGCGAAGAATTTGAGGTTGAGGAAATTCAAAGAAAGTCTTCAGACAAATTCTTCAAATAGTACAGATGAAAGTCTTGAACATACAATTGAGGAAATGAAAGAGTTGAAGAAATAGAACCCATAGCTTGATGAAGATAGTTGTTGATGACCCAGTTCCAACTGCTGTGACAGTTGTACGTCTAGTTCAGAGCGGCTTCATATTGAAATCAAAAGACACACAGTCCCGGGACATACAGTCCCTACCGTATTCTCCTTGAGCTAAGGACACACAGTCCTCGTCCAACACTCGTGGTAAGTCTTCACAGCAGACTTCGAAACCCTCATAAACTCGGTCAGCCGGCGATCCACAATTGACTGCTGGATGCTCTAGACCATGACGCCTAACCGTCTGGAGGATGCACAGTCCTCAAAGGTAACAAGCGTCGGTTCCACACAGGAACAACTTCTTGAGTGATGCTCAATCACTTGGGTTTTTGGTTTGGGTTTGGTGTTTGGGGCACTTCGTCACTTTATGATTTTCTCTCGGAGACTCTAAGGAATTTGGGTTGCTCTAAATGTGAATTGTGAGTTTCTCTCAGAGCAGCCAACCAACTAATGGTTGTGGGGGCGGCTATTTATAGCCTTGGAGCATCCCGACATGATTTGAAATATGTGCCCTTAAATAATATGATCGTTGGGTGGATAAGATCAGTGAGGTGGCGCATGGCGCGGCAACGGTCGAAACTTTGAACTGTGAAAGTCCTCATGTCTCACATATTACTCACTTTGAGGCTTTGGTAGATTTCGGCTTGGGTTGAGCATCATGAGGAAAATCATTCTGTAGTTTTACCTCGACCCCCTTTAAAAGTACGGTGTTCCTATGCCTCAAGTGTAAAGAAAATGAAACAGAAAGAGTAAATCCTCACACTTCAAAATCTTGAGAGTCTTTTCTTCAGGACACATTGAATTCCTAATTTTCAATATCTTTATGAGGAATATCAATTTCATCGCAATTTCTTCGTGATCAAAGTCTTCAAGGAAGGACCAAAGTCTTCACCCGAAGACATACATTTTTAGGGGTCGATATTCATCAAATAACTCAAACTCCTCAGCGACTTATAGAGTGTGTATACACTCACCAACATATCAGTCTCTTAACCTACAAGTCTTCAAACCACCAAAATCACTAAGGGGCACTAGATGCACTTACAATCTCCCCCTTTTTGGTGGTTGATGACAATTAGGTTAAGTTTTCGACGGGGATAATAATATGGAATGCAAGTACAGAGTTTGAGAAATTTGAAATCAAGATACAGAGAAACTCCCCCTGAAGATGTGCATATTTTGAGGAATTTGCTTTGCACAACAGATGCACACTGATGATTTATATCATGGAGATCTCCCCCTGTATCTTACAATTCATGCATGCATTTGACATATAGTATGAGGAATTTGAAATGCATGATGAAAAATGGTGTGTGGCGCATTTCAGCATGCCTCATTAATGAACTTTGAGGAATAAGCATGCGAGGAAAAATGTTCAAAAGAGTCAGAACACCATCGGGCTTAAGTTACAACTCATTACATCAAAAACTTCAGAAGAACCAAGAGTTTGTAACTTAATAAAGTTTATAAACCCATAATGACTCCCGCTTGAAGACTAACTCTCAGATTTCTCCCCCTTCGTCATCAAGTGAAGAAAAGGGACAACAGTGAGGACTAACTCCCATGAAGAAATTCACTTCTTTGTTGATGTAGAGGCGTGAGCATCCTTGGCTACAGACTTCTTCCTTGGACCAATTGAGTGTCCTCTGGTTCTTCATCTGATTCGGCGGTGCGAAATGAAGAAAATGAACTGTCTTCCAAGTCAGGAACTGGCATAGGCTTGAATTTCTTCTTTGGAGGCCACGACCAATCAAAGTCTTGAGTAAGTTCCATTTCCTCAAGTTCCTCTGGAGTCTTCAGGTGAGCCAAAGTGGCCCAAGTGCGATCAAATACCTCGTGAACATAATAGTGATTTTTCTTCACTGCATTTTGAGTCTCATTGAGGGTTTTCACAATGGCACCAAACTGGTGTTTCACCCACTTTTGATTGCGATCGACTTTCTGGTGAAGACTGAGGAGAAGCTCTTTGTTAGTCATCACCCACGGGGTAGTTGGGCTTGAAGGATCTTGTGTAGATGTGTCATAATATGAGGAATATGAGTCAGCCTTGCGAAATTGGCCATCTAGGGGCCGATTTCCTTCATCAATCATGGACTTGCCTTTCCCTTCAACAGGTTCAAAAGATTGCTTGATGACTTTGATAGGCGACAGATATCCGAGGTGATTCTGAAAGTCAGCTTGATAGTTGATGCCAGATCTGTTCCTGATGAATCTCATGATCCAAGGCGCATAAATCTTCAACTCATATAGTGACAAAGCATTGTCAGCCAAAGTCCTCAAGAAGAAATCATGAAGGTTCATAGGGATGCCATGAATGATGTTGAAGAGGATATTCTTCATGATCCCTACAACATCTTCTTCACTATCAGGCCCTTTTATAGGTGCAAAGGAATATGACAAGATCATGTAGACAGTTCTGGGCTCATACTTCAAATCATGCACTAGGAATCTAGTCCTTGGAGGTTGGACCTTGGCCAAAGGCTTCAAGAGGACTGCCATGAGCTTGTCGTGCAGTTCTCTTTCATCATACATACTGACTATATCTTCTGAAGGATTTGACATTGGAAGAGCTTGAATGAGTGTGGTGAGTCATCCAATCCAAGAGCCATGTGTTGACGTCTTTGGGGTCTCGTGAGATATGCGGTGTGGCATAGAATTGAAGAATTATATCAGTATTCCAGTCACCGATATTTGTACAGAATGGCAAGAGCCCTGCTTCGTGAAGAACATTGAGGACTGGATAAAGCAAGGTATTTCCTCCATGTCATAGTGAGAAATGTGAGTGTGAAGAAATATCTTCTTTCTTCCACAAAGCACAGAGGCATAATAGTTGAGTTGATTTCTGTTCCAGAACTTTCTGTGTCTGATGCGAAGCTTGTCATAGGGATTTTCTCCTGTGAAGTACTGATGTTCCTCATAGAATGCTTCCTTCTAAAACTTAGGCCTCTTGGTGAAGGGTTGATGAGGCTTTGGTTGAAGATTATGCTCTTGAGGAGTAGTGGCCACCACAATTGCAGTTTCAGGATTCACCACGATAATTGCACTTTCAACATTAGGAGCAAGGGCATTTTCTTCAGCTTGCGGAATTTGCTGAGCACAGGAGGCAATTTTAGTTTTCGATGCAACATTTTCTTCAGCTGATGTAGTTGATTCTTGATCTTGTGTTGATTCCTCATGTTTGCTCTTTTTTCAGAGCCGGTCCAAATCTCCGTGGCTACACGAGTCTGAGGAATTTGAGCTGATCTTGGTGAGTTTGGATGAGTCTCTTCCCAGAACTCATCATGGATTACAGACGTGATGTACCCAATTTATTCATCACCCTCCTTTTCTTTGGTAGTCATTGGAGGAGTTGTGGTTTGAGGAATATCATCAATTTGAATTTCCTCATCCATCGGTGTGGATGCACGAGAGCAATTGTCGTCCATTTCTTCATCCTCTTCTGGAATGACTTATTCCTCACCGAATGGAACAATCATATACGATGGTGCTACATTTAGAAAATTAGCATCCACCGAGGCTGATGAAGATTCCGAAGGCATAATTTTCAGATGTTTAGCTTCTGAGGATTCTGAAGCCATTGAAGCATTTCTCTTTTTAGCTTCTTTTTCAGCCGCTTTGGTTTCTTCACGTCTGCTGCATACGGAGTCACTTTCTTCACCTTTGAAGATTTTGGTGAAGGAGCAATTTCATCACGCATTGTTTCATCAGTGTCAGGCCTGGCAGATTCTTCAGCTGGAATATTCTGAGAAATTTCTTCAGCAGCTGGTTCTTCATTTTTATCTTCCTCGGTCAATTGAAAAGTGTAGCTTGGTGAGGGTTTGTCTGCTGCTTTGGAGCGGCCATTCTGCTATTGTATTCATCAATTGCAGCAGAGGTAGCTTTGACGAACTGCACTTTGACCCCTTTATGATCAGCATGGAGACTTGTATACTTGACCGTGAGGGTTTTTAGTTCCGACTGAGTAAAAAAAACTTACTCAAGCAATAAGTTGAGCAGGTCTGCTTCAGAAATTGCTCCTTTTTAACTTTTGCAGCCCTCGCTTGTTTTGCTTGCTGTTCCTTCCATTTAGCAATACCTTTATGAATTCTAGCAATACCTTCGGATCCATTACAAGTGGAATGGAGCTGCCAGTGGTTTGTGCAACTCTTTCGTGTTTATTTTTATAATGGCTTGAAGTGTTTCATCATCAAATTATTCACTTCCTTCTAATGCAGAAGGAACGTGAACGATTTTGTTTGGACTTGGTCTGGTACCTCTACCAGCAGTCATCTTAGTCTTCAACAGACTGGGTGAAGATTTTGATGCAGAGCCAGTGGCAGATGGTACAGAGGATCTAGGGTTTTCAGATTGAATCTTTCTGAGCTGCTTCTGCTGAGGTGGTGAGGACTTGGCTGCAGTAGAGGATTTTGCAGTCGTTGCAACTTTCTGAGAAAATTGCTCTTTTGATGCAGTTGTTGAGGCTTTTGGCTTGAGACTTTGTTTCTTCAGCAAAGCCTTCTTCTGAGGAATTTCTGTAGTAGAGGCCTCAGCAGCTGAACAAGTGGCTGTAGTTGCTACAGCAGCAGAGTCTTCATTGAATTTCATCACAGCAGCTTTAGCCTTTTTCTGCAGTTTAGACAGATATTTGTCTCTCTCATCAGGGTAATCCTCAATGGTGGCTACGCTTGAGGGATGAGCTGCTTGTTGATCTCCTTATGGCAACCTTTTGTAGGGAGGCTTGTGGGCAAACTTCTTGGCATATTTTGGAGTCACATATCTGTATTCTTTCCACTCTTTCGCCCATCTACGTTCTATCTTTTGAAGCCTTATCTTGCGGTTAGCCATGGTCTCTTTACCATGAATTTCCTCATCAGGTGTACAGTAATCAACATAGATTTCCTCAGGGATCTCAAAGGCAGTGTTCTATTCCAGCTTCTTGCCACCTTTCTGTTTTCTGTCCTTCTCCATTTTCTTCAACTCAGGCTTTTGCCGAGGAATTTGAATTCTTGATGATTCTGAGGACACGGGTAAGTTTTCTTCTAGAAATGTTGTAAATGAGTTAAGTTGATGAGAACCTAGTGATCCATCAGCTGAAATTTTGTACCTGTGAACAGAGTATAGGTGCGAAGAATTTGCAGAGGTCATATGTGTTCTTAGATTTGAGGAAATTGAAAAATTACTTAAGTTGAGGAATTTGACCAGTGAGTTGAGGAATTTGACTAACCATTCTGATCTTGGGTTCCAGAGTTGTGCAGATTCAAAAATTTACAAAATTGAGGAATATCATGAAGAATTTAGTGACTTAGTGAAATTCATCAAGTGTTTTAGGCATGCGTGCGCACAACTGAGAGAATTTCTGAGGAAAAACCGCTTTCGCGAATCTAAAGAGAAGTAAAAGATCAACACAGGCAGTAAAATAGGATTTTATTTACCCCGTGCGAAGAACACGATGAACTGGAGCAGTAAAAAGAGGAAGATCTTCAGTGCCCTAACTTGGCGGCTGAAGACAGCTACGGCGGCGGCGGAGTAAGATATTCTGCAGTCGGCGTGAGTCCGGCGATGCCGAGGGCGAGGCAGTGAAGCTTTTCCTCACCGGCGATGAAGATCCTAGCGGCGACGCTAGGGTTTGCGCTCGAGTGGAGAAGACGAGAGGATGAGAAGAGTTTTGACCGAGGGGGTGGTAAGGGGCTATTTATAGCTCAGGTGAAAAATTGTTCGGGCCGAAACTTTCGGACCGAACTTCCCTTGCCCCTTCCTCTCCGCGTGACACGTGGTGCCCATGATTGAAGTAGTGGAGATTGTGGTTATCTGAACGTGAGTAGTGGGTGTGGTTACTGTTGTAACGTTAAAAAATTTGAATTTCGAGGATTTCATTGCAAAGTATTCAGCTGACAAGGACTTAGTGAGGATTTTGAACAAGTGTCAACTAGAATGCCTATGAAGAATTGAGAATAGACTGGGTTGAACATAGCATAGAGGGGAGTCGGGTCCGATCACATTCACTTAGAGGAAATTTCAAATTGAGGACTCAGCGATAAGTGAATGTTGTTGAGGACATTGAAAGATCATTATATTATATATATATATATATATATATATATATATATATATATATATATATATATATATATAGAAACTCTATTCGTCACCCAGGGTGCAGAATAGTTTATTCTTCATCCGAGATAATCTTATGATCAATTTACAAATAAATTACATTTGAAATACAAATAGTTACATTTATATTGAATCATTATGTAAAATTTGACAAAAGAAAAACAATTATATAGGTCACAAGACTAGAAAAAAATGAATTTTTTGTATTTTTTGCTTTTTTTTGTATGTTCGTAATTTTAGGTGACATAAAATATTTTTACGTTGATTATATTTTCTAACGGTCTCTTTTTGCGTATAAAATAATAAAGAAGTTAGGAAATGTAAAATTATGGTGCATTAATGTTAAAATAGAGGGGGTGAAGAATAACTATTCCTCACCTAGGGTGACGAATAGCGCAACCCTATATATATATATATATTCAAATGAAGATCATCAATTTTTTGGAGAATTTGAAGACTTTGAAAATTTTGAGGATTTTGTGACAAAGTCTCACATTGAAGAATTTTCAACTTTGAAGAATTTCAAAGTTGGGTGGTGGTCTAACCCACCGTATAAGAATGATGATTTCACGCGTCGCCTACAATTGTCGTAGTGCCGTGAGAACCAAACTCTTCATTGATTTCTTCACACTTAGTGTGATATTCTTCATTGATTGAAGAAAATCGTTACTTTGTGTGTTGCACATCTAAGTCATCAATTTTTCATAAGTGTTAGGATGTGTGCATGTTTACAAGACATTCAAAGATTCTAGGATATTTAGCTCATATAGCAACTTGCAAAACCTTCTCTCATCCAAGGGCTTCGTGAAGATATCTGCTAGTTGATCATCAGTCTTCACATGATCGATGATGATATTGCCCTTGAGAACATGGTCACGGAGAAAATGATGACGAATTTGGATGTGCTTGGTCTTCAAGTGTTGTACTGGGTTGTAGGCGATCTTGATTGCACCCTCATTGTCGCAGTAGAGAGGCACATTCTTCATGTTGATGCCGTAGTCTTTGAGGGTTTGCTTTATCCATAGCAGTTGAGCACACCAAGATCCAGCAGCAATGTATTCAGCTTCGGCAGTGGAGAGAGAAACACTGTTCTTCTTCTTTGAGAACCAGCAAACTAATGATCTTCCGAGGAAATGGTATGTGCCAGATGTTGACTTGCGATCCACACGGTCACCAGCATAATCAGAATCAGAATATCCAATGAGGTGAAGATTCGAGCCCTTGGGGTACCATAATCCTAGTGTTGGTGTGTGAGCTAGATATCGAAGAATATGTTTTGTAGTCTTATGGTGTGATTCCTTTGGTTTTTCTTGTAAACGAGCACACATGCAAACACTAAGCATAATATCTGGCCTACATGCACATAGGTACAATAAAGAGCCAATCATAGAACGATATACCTTTGATCGAAATCTTTACCATTTTTGTCAGTGTAGAGGTGGCCATTTGTAGGCATAGGAATCTTGACGCCTTTGCATTCATGCATGCCAACTTTCCTCAGAATGTCCTTGATGTCTTTCTCCTGAGATATGAATATGACATTGCGTTGTTGATGAATTTGCAGACCTAAGAAGAATTTCAGCTCCCCCATCATAGACATTTGATATTCTTCACTCATCATGTAGGCAAATTCATCACTGTAACTTTTGTCAGTACAACCAAAAATAATGTTGTCGACATATATTTGGCACACAAATAATTCATTGTCATAGGATTTTGTGAAAATATTAGGATCAAGTGAACCGGTTTTGAAGCCTTTCTTCATGAGGAATTCCTTCAATGTATCATACAACTCCTGAGGGGCTTGCTTGAGGCCATTTGAGTCTAAAGACTTTGTCAGGATACTTCGGGTCTTCAAAACCTAGGGCTGAGCAACATATACTTCTTCCTCATGCTTACCATTAAGGAATGCACTTCTCACATCCATTTGATATAGAGTAATATTGTGATGGTTAGCATAAGCAAGTAATATTCGAATAGCTTCAAGTCTAGCAATAGGTGCAAAAGTTTCATCGAAATCAATTCCTTCAACATGTGTGTAGCCTTGGGCTACAAGCCGTGCCTTATTCCTCACTACTTGATCATCCTCATCTTGCTTGTTTCGGTAGATCCACTTGGTGCCGATGATATTGTGCTTGCGAGGATATGTTCTTTTGACGAGTTCCCACACATCATTTAGCTTGAACTGAAGAAGTTCATCTTGCATGGCTTGAATCCACTCACGTTCCATGAAGGCCTCAGCAACTTTTCAGGGTTCTGTTGATAGACACAAAAGAGGAATTCCCACAAAAGTTAACTAAATGTGAAGCTTTTGAACAAGTTAGAGGACCTGGCGCACTGATGTCATCGAGGATTTTGTCAAGTTCTACTTCATTTGCAATCCTTGGAAGAGCTGGTTGAAGACTCTGGTTGGGCTGATGAATTTGATTTGTAACATTTTCCTCAGGTGCACCTGCTTGAATTTCCTCAGTGTTGGGGACGACTTCTTCAACAAGGGGTTGTTCCTCAGTAGGAATGATATCTTCAGTTGCCTTGAACTTAATGGCTTCCTCGGGAGGTAATTTATCTGGCACCGGAGGCAGTTGCTCTCTTTGCGAGCCATTAGTTTCATCGACCCGCACATCTACAGTTTCAACAACCTTGTTGTGATAGGTGTTGAAGACTCTGTAGGTGTGCGAGTCCTTTCTATAACCAAGCATAAAACCCTCATGTGCTTTAGGTGCAAACTTTGAGCTATGGTGAGGATCTCTAATCGACCATCTTGCACCGAAGACTTTGAAATAACTTACATTGGGTTTATTATCAGTGAGGAGTTCATATGAGGTTTTCTTGAGGAATTTGTGAAGATATACCTGATTGATGATGTGGCAAACAGTATTGACTGCTTTAGGCTAGAAGCGACGAGGAGTCTGATATTCTTCAAGCATAGTCCGCGCCATTTCAACCAGAGTCGTGTTCTTGCATTCAACGATGCCATTATGTTGAGGAGTATAAGGAGCAGACAATTCGTGAGTAATACCAAGTTCATCAAGATAATCATCAAGACCTGTATTTTTGAATTATGTACCGTTATCACTCCTGATGTGTTTGATCTTGACATCGGAGTTCGTCGAGGCCCTTGAGGAAAAACGTTTGAAGACTTCCTGCATTTCAGTTTTATACAAAAGGATGTGTACCCAAGTATATCGAGAATAATCATCAACGATGACAAAGCCATATAAAGATGTTGCACTGGTTAGAGTAGCATAATGAGTAGGTCCAAGCAGATCCATGTCAAGCAATTCAAACAGACGAGTAGTAGTCATGATAGTCTTTGAGGGGTGTTTGGATCTGGTTATTTTTTCACACTCACAAGCACCGCAGAGATGGTCCTTGAGGAATTTGACGGATTCGATGCCAATTACATGCTTCTTCTTCGCCAGCGTGGGAAAATTCCTCATGCCTACATGACCAAGACGCCCATGACATTGCCAACCTTCTGATGTTTTGGCTAGTAAGCACGTGGCTGGTTGAGGACTGATACGTCCAAAATGCATCAGTATTTTGTATCATAATTTGTCTCTATTCATTGATATATTTCAGTTTATGATGGTGTACTTATAGTGTTTTGGCTTATTTTACGCAGTTTACAATTTTTCGGTGTCGAAACAACAGACGCAGGATTCGACGAAGAAAATAGCACGAAGAGTTGCAATATATGAACATCTCTAATTGCGCTAAAATTTTGAGGGAAGAAGTTTCCGAACAGATCTCGAAGACACGCCAAAGAAGGGCCGGAGGGGGCCACAGGTCACCGAGGCGACTTGCTAGCGCGGCCCCCCTAGGCCGTGCTAGGAGCCTGCCTGAGTGATGGGCCCAGCCGCCGGTGCTCTCCTTTGGCCTATATGTTCCACTTGACCTAAAATTCCGGGAAGAGAAGAGTTTTCACGATTCCGCCGCTACTCCGCGGCGGAAACCTACAAACAAGAAAGGACCTTTCCGTCGGCAGATTCCGCCGGGGAGAACTCCTCCCAGAAGGGGAGATCGTCCTCATCGTCATCACCATCGTCACGGTCATCATCGAGATCATCATCACCATCATCACCAACACCAGCACCA
Organism: Hordeum vulgare subsp. vulgare; assembly: GCF_904849725.1. Lineage (NCBI taxonomy): Eukaryota > Viridiplantae > Streptophyta > Magnoliopsida > Poales > Poaceae > Hordeum > Hordeum vulgare. The sequence continues at coordinate 334,954,292 of NC_058524.1, read as the reverse complement.
TCTCCACCTTCATCCCATCTACTTCACCATTGCAATCGGAGTTGTACCTTACACTATTCATCTCCTCTACTTTACCGGTGTTGATTACTCTTTTGTTGTGAATTCTATTGAGTTTTGTTGGAGAATTATTGTTATGATCATATTTTTAATTATATTTTCATCACCTCTAATCATGATCTCTTTTATTTCTTTTGAGTAGTTCCATTAGTTCTTGAGGACATGGGAAAAGTCTAGCTGCTAGTAGTCATATGATATTGAAGTAACATGTGTTGATTGATATTTAAGTTATGGTGTTATTCTTCTAGTGGTTTTATGTGAATGTCGACTACATAACACTTCGCCTTTTAAGGACCTAGGGGAATGCATCGTGTATAAAGAATGCTTATGATGGGCTGCCAGGGTGACAAAAACCTGAACCCCAGTTCGCATACTTTTGCATGAGGGAGTATTGGATCCTAAACTTATTTCTATGGTTAGGCTTTGCCTTAATTTCTCTCTTCTATTAGTGGATGCTTGCAAGAGGGATTAATCATAAGAGTGTACTTGTCTTAGCCTAGACGGCACACTAGTTAAGATCCACCCACATAACACTTATCAATACAAAACATAGTACTAGAGAGAGTATGGCGAAAGCACTTGACTATCTCTCTTGTGTGTCCTTAGGAACACCTTAGTCTTTATAAGTTTAGTTCCTCGGCTTATACTTTGTGTTTAAGAGGATTGGTCCACTTGCTGCACCTTGGCACGATTTACCTTACTTGCATTTATTTCCTTGTTGCTTATACTAGAAAACCCACAAAAAGTTACATTTGAGTGCTTGCAAGTTATTCCTTTCTCAAGATCACTTGTCAATACCTTCTGCTCCTCGTTGGGTTCGACACTCTTACTTATCGAAAAGGCTACGATAGATCTCTTACACTTGTGGGTCATCTAGACAATTTTCTGGTGCGTTGCCGGGGAGTGTAGCGCTATTGGTAAGAAAACCTTTACGATGTACGTGCTGTTTTCGTTTTACTGTTCCCGCTTTTTGTCCCTATGGACCACTCTGCTCTTGGTTTTTTGCTTGTGGGGAACCACCCCAACACTATTGTGGTGGAGAAGCCTCTCCCACCTACTGAAATTGTGCCTTTTAAAATACCAACTGGTATTATTGATTGTGTTTTGGATAATCGATATGCAGGAGATAGACATCCAGGTGAACACTTTCTATATCTTTCACAACTATGCTCCTTATTTAAGCCTGCAGGTGTATTGATGGATTTTGTTATGAGAAAGCTATTCTCTCTATCATTAAAAGATAAGGCTTTGGATTGGTATAGGCTTCTTGATGACTCTCATTTACTAAATTGGCAAGATCTTATGCCTCTCTTTTATGCAAAGTTTTATCCTCTTCATGAAATACATCAAGATAGGAATTATATTTATAACTTTTGGTCTCGTAACGGAGAAAGAATCGCTCAAGCTTGGGGGAGATTGAAGTCCTTAATGCTCAAAGGTCCCAAACATGAGCTCTCCAAAGAAATTATTCTCACAATTTTTTATGCAAGGCTTTCTCGTCAAGATAAAGAGAAGCTTGATGCTTCCTCCAGTGGGGCATTCTCCAACAAAAGCACTAAATCTAAGTGGGATCTTATTGAAAGGAATCAGAAGAACACTGAAAACTGGGAGATTGATAAAGGTATTGAACCCATTATAAATTATGAATGTGATTACATTGGGAGTTATGTGAAAACTGATTACTTCAATACCTTTTGCGCTAAGATTGTTCTTCATTCCCAGCTTCTAGTTGATTTTTGCAAAGACTTTGCCTCTCATATTGACTCTTCTGAGAAGAAGGAGGATCAACACCATAAACCTTTGAAGGAATTACCTGTTGATATTAATGTTGTTGACCCTATCTTGCCTACAGTTGAATATGAAAAGCTCCCTTTTCCCGCAAGGATGAGGGGGCATTCTTTTGTCACAGGCATCCTGAATAAAAGTGAAAAGAACAACTGATGAGCATGAGGACCTGATTAAAGTCGATCCTAAAGTTGCATTAGTCAAGGATCTTGTTACTAGTAATTTTGAGGAATCTAATATAAATTTTTGTGCTCTTTCCACTAACCTTGTTACAGCCAAGAATAAAGGCCAATTTCAGGTACTCCAGTTGTATCTATTTTCATAATTATTATGGGCTATGTGATTTGGGATCCAGTGCTAGTGCTATTCCTTTTTCACTTTATCAACAGATCATGAATGAGATTTTACCATGTGAAATTGAAGAAGTCGATGTTACTATTCATCTTGCAAACAAAGAAAATATCTATCCTATTGAAATTGTGCGAGATGTTGAAGTTCTATGTGGAAAGGTAAAATATCGCACCGACTTTCTAGTACTTGGTTCAGTACAAGATAGTTTTTTCCCTATTATCTTTGGTAGGCCTTTTCTCAAAACTTGTGGAGCTATTATAGATTGCAGGAAAGGAAAAGTATCTGTTGAATTAAATAGTGAGCCATATGAATTTAACTTTTCTAAATTCTTGAAGCAAACTCGTGGTACTAATCTAGCTAGTAATGATAAAATTATTGAAGAGATTGCTTCTATTGCTATTCCTCCTAATGATCATTTGCAGCAATTTGTGGAAAACCACGAGAATGATATGCATATGGAGGAAAGGAATGAGCTAGATGACATATTCTTGAGACAACCTGCTATCCTGAAGCACAACCTTCCGGTTAAACCTTTGGGAATTTTATCGAAACCAAAAGAAGACCCGTGTTTGATCTTAAATCTCTTCCCGATATGCTTAAGTATGCTTATTTAGATAAAATAAAGTATATCATGTTATTATAAATTCTAACCTTTCATGATATCAAAGAGAACGATTATTGGAAGTCCTTCATAAACACCGAGGCGCTATTGGTTATACCCTTGACGATCTTAAGGGGATTAGTCCATCTATTTGTTAGCATACTATCAATCTTGAGCCTGATGCTAAATCGGTTGTTGATCATCAACGACGGTTAAACCCGAGGATGAAGGATGTTGTGAGGACCAAAATCCTCAAGCTTCTAGCCACAGGTATTATCTACCCTATAGCTGATAGTAAGTGGGTAAGTCCAGTACATTCTGTTCCCAAGAAAGGAGGTACCACTGTGGTTCCTAATGATAAGAATGAACTAATACCTCAAAGAATTATTATTGGATATAGAATGTGTATTGATTACGAGAAGTTAAACAAGGCAGCCAGGAAGGACCACTACCCGATGTCGTTCATTGACAAAATGCTTGAAAGGTTATCCAAAAACACTCACTTTTGCTATCTTGATGGGTACTCTGGCTTCTCTCAAATTCATGCTAATACTGGCGATCAAGAGAAGACCATTTTTACTTGCCCCTTTGATACTTATGCTTATAGATGTATGCCTTTTGGTTATGCAATGCTCCTGCTACTTTTCAAAGGTGTATGTCCGCTATCTTTCATTGTTTTTGTGAGGAAATTATGGAGGTCTTCATGGACGATTTCTCCGTCTATGGAGCCTCTTTTGACCATTGTCTCCACAACCTTAATAAAGTTTTGCAGAGATGTGAGGAGACGAACTTGGTACTCAACTAGGAGAAGTGCCACTGCATGGTCAATGATGGAATTGTTCTTGGCCACAAGATTTCTGAAAGAAGAATCAAGGTGGACAGGGCAAAGGTGGAAGCAATCGAGAGAATTCCTTATCCAAAAGACATCAGAGGTATTCATAGTTTCCTCGGTCATGCTGGTTTCTATAAGATATTGATTAAAAACTTTTTTTAAAGTTTGAAACCCCTCACTAATCTTCTCCAGAAGTATATTCCTTTTGTGTTTGATGGAGATTGTAAGGAAACCTTCGAAGTTCTTAACAAAGCCTTGATAACCGCCCCTACAGTCCAACCACCTAATTGGAATTTGCCTTTTGAAATCATGTGTGATGCTAGTGATTTTCCTGTGGGAGATGTGTTAGGACAAAGGGTTGATAAGAAATTGAATGTTATCCATTATGCTAGCAAAACCCTTGACACTGCTCAAAAGAATTTCGCTACTATTGAGAAAGAACTTTTAGTGGTAGTGTTTGCTTGTGATAAGTTTAGACCTTACATTGTTGATTCTAAAGTCATCATTCATACTGATCATGTTGCTATTAAGTATCTTATGGAAAAGAAGGATGCCAAACCAAGGCTTATCAGATGGGTCCTTCTTCTTCAAGAATTTGATTTGAAGATTGTTGATAGGAAAGGAGCAGACAACCCTGTAGCAGACAACCTTTCCAGGATGGAGGACATACCACACAATCCCATTCCAATCAACGATAGTTTTCCTGACGAACAGTTAGCTGTTTTATAGGTGAAATCTAATTCAGATCCATGGTATGCAAATTATGCTAACTTTATTGTTGCAAACTTTTTGCCTCCAGGTTTAACATTCTAGAAGCGGAAGAAGTTCTTCCACGACTTGAGGTATTACTTTTGGGACGACCCACATCTTTTTAGAGAAGGTGCGGATGGAATAGTGAGGAGATGCATACCGGAGCATGAGCAGAAGGATATCTTGAGACAATGTCATAGCAGTCCTTCTAGAGGACATCATGCCGGTGAGAGGGCCGCACACAAGGTTCTCCAATCAGGTTTTTATTGGCCTACTCTCTTTAAAGATGCTAGAAATTACGTTTTATCCTGTGATAAGTGCCAGAGAGTTGGTAATATTAGTAGGAGGAATGAGATGCCTATGAATTATTCGCTAGTCATTGAGCCTTTTGATTGCTGGGGTTTTGATTTTATGGGTCCTTTCCCTCCTTCACACAAGTACACTCACATCTTAGTAGTTGTAGATTATGTGACCAAGTGGGTTGAAGCAATCCCCACTGAAAGTGCTGATCACAAGACATCTTTGAAAATGCTCAAGGATGTAATCTTCCCTAGGTTTGGTGTACCTAGGTACCTCATGACCAGCGGAGGATCACATTTTAGACACAGTGCTTTTAGAAAATCTCTAGCCAAATATGATGTTAATCATAGAATTGCTTCACCTTACCACCCTCAAACAAGTGGGCAAGTTGAGCTCACAAATAGAGAGATCAAGTTGATCTTGCAAAAGACAGTGAACAGTTCTAGAAAGGACTGGTCCAATAAGTTAGGTGATGCCTTGTGTGCGTATAGAACTGCTTACAAAAAATCCCATGGGGATGTCTCGGTATAAGATGGTTTATCGCAAGGCATGCCATCTACCTCTGGAGTTAGAGCACCAAGCTTTCTGGGCTGTTAAAGAGCTTAATGTTGATCCAAAGCTTGTTGGTGAAAAGTGTCTCATGAACTTGACTTCTCTAGATGAGTGGGGAAGTGAAGCTTACGAGAGCACAAAAATGTTCAAAGAAAAGGTAAAGAAGTGGCATGACAAGAGAATTTTGAAACGTGAATTTAATGTTGGTGACAAAGTTTTGTTGTATAGATCTTGTTTGAGGTTTTCTTGACGTAAATTACTTTCCAAGTGGGAAGGACCATACCATATCGAAGAAGTCTACCGCTCCGGTGCAATCAAGATTAATAATTTTGAAGGCACAAAACCACATGTTGTGAATGGGCAAAGACTCAAGCATTACATGGCTGGAGACCCCATCAATGTAGAGGTGGATGTGATACAGGTAACCACTCTCGAAGAACATATTGCAACACTGTATCAGACACCGACAGAAGCAGAATAAGAAAAGGTATGAAATACAGTAAGGAAACTTCACGAACATCAATAAAAGTTCCATATTATGCGTTTTTGAAAAATTAGGAAAGTTCCAAGCCGAAGCGGAACCAGAGAGGATCTCCAAGTCACCTAGGTGACCTGCTGGCGCGGGCTAGCCCCTGGCCGCCCCAGGAGGCCGCCTCGACTACGCGGAGTTCGTCTCCGACCCTACTTTGGCTTGTTACCTTCCTTTTGGTGCAGAAATTTTTCCTATATATTTTCCCGGATCGTCCCGACTTTGTATCTTGCGATTCTGTGTGTTTTCTTTTTGATCGGTTTGTGCCAGGAGAACTTTCAACAAACTTAGGTACCATGGCTTCCCCAAAGTCGCCCATGGACAAGTTCCTCGTCAACGTCATCAACCCTTATCTCGCACAGGTAAATAGACACCCTCAAATCCTTTTGGTGGAGGATGGTGTCCTCCACAAAGAGGATATGAAGGGACCTGTCAAGGAGGGGAGCACCAGGGCCAGGCTGGAAGAAGTGGATCAAGAAGCCTTCAAGTACAAGTTGATGATCGAGCGTGGTGTGGAGGCCAACTATGATATCATCACTGAGCTGAAGAGGGAACATGAGGAGCAGATGACGGAAGTGCGATCAGTCATATCCACACTAGAAACCAAAGTGCTCGAGCTTCAAGGGCACATCTATGACTTTCAAAACCAGAACTGTGAGTATGAACTTAAATTTTTGCGCGCGGGCTTATCTACCGAAAGCAGGATCGTGGAGACTGAAGAATCATGTGTGGAGGGAGGACCTCTGCCATGGAAGCGTTTCACTAAGGATTACCGGAGGAACAAGAACAAGGATGAAGAGTGAAATCTTCATGGGTAATGGCATTCCCTTAGCTTGTTCCAAGCTTGGGGGAGTACCCAGTATCTTTATTTTTTATCCTTTACTTTTTATGGTCAAGTTTAGTGTCGTATCATGTCTAGAGTTATATTATGAAATAGGTGTTTGCATTGAGGTCTATCACTCCTTTGTGGAGAGTTTGTATCCGTGAGCGTGCAGTGTCTATGATGGAATATTAATGAGAAATCTACTGGTTTCTTTGCTGCACTTGGTATTCTCTTCATGCAATCGATCTTATATGTTGATTCTTATGGGAGTATTGATCTTACACATCAGGTATGGCTTTGAAAACTTTATTTAATCTTGGCAAACATATCATTGGTCATAACAACAAGCATGAGCTTTTCTAGTAGCGACTTAGCCAAAACCTTTATGTTCTTATGCTTGAAGTGATATGCTGACAAGGAAGACAACTTGATGTTTATGCCAATTCTTTATGTTAAAATTTATATTGTTTTGCATCCGAGTCAACATTATTTGTCTGCTCTCAAAAGCCTTTGCTAGCCAACCCTTGCACTAAGCGGGAATATTGCTTGTGCATGCATGCCCTGAAACCTCAACCTTCCCAAGAGTCCACCATACCTTCCTTGTACGTGGTATTTCTGCGCCACTCCTAAAGTATATTACTCATGTGCTATCTTTAAACCTTCAAATATTACTCCCTGTTTTGTGCCTTTGTTTTAGCTCATGAGGAAGTAGTACATAATTCATGATCTTCTCATACTAGACAAGTTTTATCCTAGATTTGCATGTTTAATCTGCAAAGCCCTAATACCAGACGGGACAGGCATGAGCCCGCGCAGCTCTTAAAAGATAATAACAACAAACAAAACCTCATTCATGATTTGTTGATGAGAAATCAGAAAACTTTGATAGTGATAAACAGAGGAAACTAAGGGGATGTGATCCTCCCCACTTTGGGAGCCGTTCCTCAAAACTTGTCCAGCATGAGAAGTATTGGGCTATCTACTAGCATTCGTTGACAAGTCATGCACCTCTCAAAAGCTTGTTTTACAATATTGTTGATTTCCAAATCTCTGAAAAGCTCTAGCACATGAGTTTTCCCTACTTCCCTCTACGAAGGGCCAATCTTTTACTTTTATGTTCAGTCAGTAAAGCTACTTCTTTCTATCCAGAAAAGAGCAGACACTTTATATTGACAAAGATGCATCCATTTATATTGTTTCATTAAGAATTGCCATATCACACCTTTGTTGACGTTATCATTAAGATAAGCGAGTTGTTTTCTTAAGCTTAGCGAAAGCAAACATCTTCCTTTGTGTTAGCATTTTCACTTCTTGACTAATAACATGTTCTTTCAGAAAGCTTCAATTGATCTCATCAAAATATAAAGGAAAGAGCAAAAGTTAAAAAATATTAGTTGTTCTTTGACCAAGGACATGTTTTCCATGGTTTGATGAGTTTTCCTAGCTCTACTTTTGATTGTAATTGATATTACTCTTTCATAAGGACCTTATGAGTTGAGATGGCTGTTGGGGATGGTTGGGTTTAGTAGAGAAATTATGATGCTTCTTGTCTGTATTGTTATTTATCGACACTTCACTCTCTAAACTTGTGGACAGGTTAACCGAGCTCAGTATTCGCTTGGGGACAAGGGAGGTCTAAGCTTGGGGGAGTTGATACGTCCAAAATGCATCACTATTTTGTATCATAATTTGTCTCTACTCATTGATATATTTCACTTTATGATGGTCTACTTATAGTGTTTTGCCTTATTTTACATAGTTTACAACTTTCCGGTGCCAAAACAGCAGACGCAGGATTCAGCGGAGAAAATAGCACGAAGAGTTGCAATATAAGAACATCTCCAATTGCGCTGAAATTTTGAGGGAAGAAGTTTCCGAACAGATCCCGAAGACAGGCCAAAGAAGGGTCGGAGGGGGGCCACAGGTCACCCAAGCGACCTGCTGCCCCCTAGGCCGTGCGAGGAGGCCGCCTGGGTGATGGGCACAGCCTCTGGTGCTCTCCTTTGGCCTATATGTTCCACTTGACCTAAAAGTTCCGGGAAGAGAAGAGTTTTCACGATTCCGCCACCGCTCCACAACGGAAACCTAGAGAGAAGAAAAGACCTTTCCGGCGGGCAGATTCCGCCGAGGAGAACTCCTCCCGGAAGGCGAGACTGTCCTCATCGTCATCACCATCGTCACGGGCATCATCGAGATCATCATCACCATCATCACCAACACCAGCACCATCTTCACCTTCATCCCATCTACTTCACCATTGCAATCGGAGTTGCACCTTGCACTATTCATCCCCTCTACTTTACCGGTGTTGATTACTCTTTTGTGGTGAATTCTACTGAGTTTTGTTGGAGAATTATTGTTATGACCAGATTGTTAATCATATATTCATCCCCTCTGATCATGATCTCTTTTATGTCTTGTGAGTAGTTCCATTAGTTCTTGCGAACATGTGAAAAGTCTAGATGCTAGTAGTCATATGATGTTGAAGTAACATGTGTTGAATTATATTTAAGTTATGGTGTTATTCTTCTAGTGGTGTTATGTGAACATCAAATACATAACGCTTCGCCTTTTTAAGGACCTAGGGGAATGCATCGTGTGTAAAGAATGCTTATGGTGGGTTGCCAAAGTGACAGAAACCAGAACTCGAGTTCGCATACTTTTGCATGAGGGAGTATTGGATCCTAAATCTTATTGCTATGGTTAGGCTTTGCCTTATTTTCTATCTTGTATTTGCGGATTCTTGCAAGAGGGATTAATCATAAGAGTGTACTTGTCTTAGCCTAGACGGTGCACTAGTTAAGATCCACCCACATAACACTTATCAATACAAAACGTAGTATTAGACAGAGTATGGCGAAAGCACTTGACTATCTCTCCCGTGTGTCCTTAGGAACGCCTTAGTCTTTATAAGTTTAGTTCCTTGGCTTATCCTTTGTGTTTAAAAGGATTGGGCCACTTGCTGCACCACAACACAATTTACCTTACTTGCATTTATCTCCTTGTTGCTTATACTAGAAAACCCATAAAAAGTTACTTTTCTGTGCTTGCAGTTATTCCTTGCTCAAGATCACTTGTCAATACCTTCTCCTCCTTGTTGGGTTCGACACTCTTACTTATCGAAAGGCTACGATAGATCCATTACACTTGTGGGTCATCAAGGACCTATAGAAAAATCAACAATGTACAAATCTCCTCTCCTAAAGCCTTCGAAGACTTTGGATTTGTGAGATTCCATGACAACTACGCGTCTATATTTTCCAAATATGAAAATCATATCAAGATCACAAAGCATTGAGACTGACATGAGGTTAAACCCAAGGGATTCGACAAGCATGACTTTGTCCATGTGCCTATCCTTGGAGATAGCCACTTTGCCAATTCCCAATACCTTGCTTTTACCTTTATCAACATAAGTGATTTGCTTCAGTGGTGATGGAGTCAGTGGCATATCCATCAACAAGCTTTCATCACCAGTCATCGGATTTGTGCAACCACTGTCAAGAACCCACTTTGTATTCTTGAGTTTTTCATCATGCAGATGAATTAGTACAGCTTACCTGTTGGAAATATGCCCTAGAGGCAATAATAAATTAGTTATTATTATATTTCTTAGTTCATGATAATCATTTATTATCCATGCTATAATTGTATTGATTGGAAACACAGTGCATGTGTGGATACATAGACAAAACACTGTCCCTAGTAAGCCTCTAGTTGACTAGCTCGTTGATCAAAGATGGTCAAGGTTTCCTGGCCATAGGCAAGTGTTGTTAGTTGATAACGGGATCACATCATAAGGAGAATCATGTGATGGACTAGACCCAAACTGATAGACGTAGCATGTTGATCGTGCCATTTTGTTGCTACTGTTTTCTGCGTGTCAAGTATTTGTTCCTATGACCATGAGATCATATAACTCACTGACACCGGAGGAATGCTTTGTGTGTATCAAACGTCGCAACATAACTGGGTGACTACAAAGATGCTCTACAGGTATCTCCGAAGGTGTTCGTTGAGTTAGTATGGATGGAGACTAGGATTTGTCACTCCGTGTGACGGAGAGGTATCTCGGGGCCCACTCGGTACTACAACATCACACACAAGCCTTGCAAGCAATGTGACTTTGTGTAAGTTGCGGGATCTTGTATTACGAAACGAGTAAAGAGACTTGCCGGTAAACGAGATTGAAATAGGTTTAAACGAAGGACAAAGGGAATGACATACGGGATTATATGAATCCTTGGCACTGAGGTTCAAACGATAAGATCTTCGTAGAATATGTGGGATCCAATATGGGCATCCAGGTCCCGCTATTGGATATTGACCGAGGAGTCACTCGGGTCATGTCTACATAGTTCTCGAACCCGCAGGGTCTGCACACTTAAGGTTCGACGTTGTTTTATGCGTATTTGAGTTATATGGTTGGTTACCGAATGTTGTTCGGAGTCCTGGATGAGATCACGGACGTCACGAGGGTTTCCGGAATGGTCCGGAAACGAAGTTTGATATATAGGATGACCTCATTTGGTTACCGGAAGGTTTTCGTGCATTACCGGAAAAGTTTCGGGCTCATCGGTAGTGTACTGGGAGTGCCGGGAGGGGTGCCGGGGAACATCAGGAGGGGTGTCACGCCCCAAGGGGTCTCGTGGGCTATGGGAAGAGATAAACCAGCCCCTAGTGGGCTGGAATAAGTTCCCACTAAGGCCCATAAGGTTTGAGAAGGAAAAAAGACAAGGTGGAAAGAGTTTCCAAGTGGGAAGGTGGAATCCTACTCCAAGTAGGATTGGAGTAGGACTCCTCCACCTCCAATTTCGGCCAAACCTTTAGGTTTTGAGGCTGCCTCCTTCCCTCCCTCCCTCCTATATATAGTGGGGATTTAGGGCTGATTTGAGACAACTTTTGCCACGGCAGCCCGACCACATACCTCCACGGTTTTACCTCTAGATCGTGTTTCTGCGGAGCTTGGGCGGAGCCCTGCTGAGATTAGATCACCACCAACCTCCGGAGCGCCGTCACGCTGCCGGAGAACTCATCTACCTCTTCGTCTCTCTTGCTGGATCAACAAGGCCGAGATCATCGTCGAGGTGTACGTGTGCTGAACGCGGAGGTGCCGTCCGTTCGGCACTAGATCGGAGCGGATCGTGGGACGGATTGCGGGACGGTTCGTGGGACGGTTCGCGGGGCGGATCGAGGGACGTGAGGACGTTCCACTACATCAACCGCGTTTCTTAACACTTCTGCTGTGCGATCTACAAGGGTACGTAGATCGGAAATCCCCTCTCGTAGATGGACATCACCATGATAGGTCTTCGTGCGCGTAGGAAAATTTTTGTTTCCCATGTGACGTTCCCCAACAGTGGCATCATGAGCTAGGTTCATGCGTAGATGTAATCTCGAGTAGAACACAAAATTTTTCGTGGGCGGTGATGTGCGTTTTGCTGCCCTCCTTAGTCTTTTCTTGATTCCGCGGTATTGTTGGATCGAAGCGGCTCGGACCGACATTACTCGTACGCTTACGAGAGACTGGTTTCATCGCTACGAGTAACTCCGTTTCTCAAAGATGACTGGCAAGTGTCGGTTTCTCCAACTTTAGTTGAATCGGATTTGACCGAGGAGGTCTTTGGATGAGGTTAAATAGCAATTCATATATCTCCATTGTGGTGTTTGCGTAAGTAAGATGCGATCCTACTAGATACCCATGGTCACCACGTAAAACATGCAACAACAATTAGAGGACGTCTAACTTGTTTTTGCAGGGTATGCTTGTGATGTGATATGGCCAATGATGTCATGTGATATATTGGATGTATGAGATGATCATGTTGTAATAGTTAATATCGACTTGCACGTCGATGGTACGGCAACCGGCAGGAGCCATAGGGTTGTCTTTAAACTAACATTTGTGCTTGCAGATGCGTTTACTATATTGCTAGGACGTAGCTTTAGTAGTAATAGCATGAGTAGCACGACAACCCCAATGGCGACACGTTGATGGAGATCATGGTGTGACGCCGGTGACAAGAAGATCGTGTCGGTGCTTTAGTGATGCAGATCAAGAAGCGCATGATGATGGCCATATCATGTCGCTTATGAATTGCATGTGATGTTAATCCTTTATGCACCTTATCTTGCTTAGAACGACGGTAGCATTATGAGGTGATCTGTCACTAAAATTTCAAGACGAAATTGTGTTCTCCCCGACTATGCACTGTTGCGACAGTTCTTTGTTTCGAGACACCACGTGATGATCGGGTGTGATAGACTCAACGGTCACGTACAACGGGTGCAAAACAGTTGCACACCCGGAACACTTGGGTTAAGCTTGACGAGCCTAGCATGTGCAGACATGGCCTCGGAACACATGAGGCCGAAAGGTCGAGCATGAATCGTATAGTTGATATGATTAGCATAGAGATGCTTACCACTGAAACTATTCTCGACTCACGTGATGATCGGACTTGAGATAGTGGATTTGGATCATGTACCACTCAAATGACTAGAGAGATGTACCTTTTGAGTGGGAGTTCTTAAAAGTAATATGATTAATTGAACTATTTGTCATGAACATAGTCTAATGGTCTTTGCGAATTACAATGTAGCTTGCGCTATAGCTCTACTGTTTTTATATGTTCCTAGAGAAAATTTAGTTGAAAGTTGATAGTAGCAAATTTTGCAGACTGAGTGTGTAAAACCGAGGATTGTCTTCGTTGCTGCGCAGAAGGCTTATGTCCTTAATGCACCACTCGGTGTGCTGCACCTCGAGCGTCGTCTGTAGATGTTGTGAACATTCGACATACACGTTTCTGATGACTACACGATAGTTCAGTACAAAATACTTAATGGCTTAGAAGCAAGGCGCCGAAGACGTTTTGAAACGTCACGGAACATAAGAGATGTTCTAAAGAGATGAAATTGTGATTTCATGTTTGTGCCCTTGTTAAGAGGTATGAGACCTCCGACAAGATTCTTTGTCCATGAAGTAAAGGAGAAAAGCTCAATCGTTTAGCGTGTGCTCAGATTATCTGAGTACGACAATCGCTTGAATCAAGTGGGAGTTGATCTTCCAGATAAGATAGTGATGGTTCTCGAAAGTCACTGCCACCAAGCTGTGAGAGCTTCGTGATGAACTATAACATATCAAGGATAGATACAATGATCCTTGAGCGATTCGCGATGTTTGACACTGCGAAAGTAGAAATCAAGAAGGAGCATCAATAGTTGATGGTTAGTAAAACCACTAAGTTTCGAGAAAGGCAAGGGCTAGAAGGGATACTTCATGAAACAGCAAAGCAGTTGCTGCACTAATGAAGAGACCCCAGATTAAACCCACGCCCGGGACTAAGTGCTTATGTTATGAGGGGAACGGTCACTGAGGCGGAGCAACTCTAGATACTTGGTAGATAAGAAGGCTGGCAAAAGTCGAGAGAAGTATATTTGATATACATGATGTTGATGTGTACTTTACTAGTACTCCTAGTAGCACGAGGGTATTGGATACCGGTTCGGTTGCTAAGTGATTAGTAACACGAAATGAAAGCTACGGCATAAACGGAGACTAGCTAAAGGCGAGGTGACGATACGTGTTGGAAGTGTTTCCAAGGTTGATATGATCAAACGTCGCACGCTCCCTCTACCATCGGGATTGGTTTAAACCGAAATAATTGTTATTTGGTGCTTGCGTTAAGCATGGACATGATTGGATCGTGTTTATTGCAATATGATTATTCATTTAAAGAGAAGAATGGTTACTCTATTTGCTTGAATAATCACCTTCAATAGTTTATTGAATCTCGATCGTAGTGTTACACATGTTCATGACATTGGTGCCAAAAGATACGAGGTCACGATGATAGTACCACTTACTTGTGACAGTGCCGCTTGAGTCATGTTGGTATAAATTGCATGAAGAGGCTCCATGCTGATGGATCTTTATACTCACTTGATTTCGAATCACTAGTGACATGCAAATCATACCACATGAGCAAGGCCTTGTTTTTCATTGAGATGAAACAAGATAGTAACTTGTTGGAAGTGATACATTTTGATGTATGCAATCCAATGGGTGCTGAGGCACGCAGTGGATATCATTATGTTCTTACTTCAATGACGATTTGAGTAGATACAAGAGTATTTACTTAATGAATCACAAGTCTGAAATATTGAAAAGTTCAATTCTGTTTTAGAGTGAAGTCCGTCGTAACAAGAGGATAAACTGTCTACGATATGATCATAGAAATGAATATCTGAGTTACGATTTTTGGTATGCAGTTAAGACAATGTGGAAATTGTTTCGCAGTTCATGCCACCTGGAACATCTTAGTGTGATGATGTGTCTGAACGTCATAGCCACGCACTATTTGGTATGCTGCATGCTATGATGTCTCTTATCGAATTACCACTATCGTTTATGGGTTACGCATTAGAGACAACCACATTCACTTTAAATAGGGCACCGCGTATTTCCGTTGAGATGACACAGTATAGGCTGAGGTTTGGAGAAATCTAAACTGTCATTTCTTGAAAGTTTGGGGCTTCGACACTTATGTGGAAAAGTTTTAGTCTGATAAGCTCGAACCCAAAGCGGATAAATGCATCTTCATAAGATATCCAAAATAGTTGGATACATCTCCTATCTCAGATCCGGAAGCAAAGTGTTTGTTTCTAGAAATGGGTTCTTTCTTGAGGAAAGGTTTCTCTCGAAAGAATTGAGTGGGAGGGTGATAGAACTTGATGAGGTTATTGAACCATCACTTCGACTAGTGTGTAGCAGGGCACAGGAAGTTGTTCCTGTGGCGCCTACACCAATTGAAGTGGAAGCTGATGATGGTGATCATTGAGCTTCGGATCAAGTTACTACAAACCTCGTAGGTCGACAAGGTCGCGTACTACTACAGAGTGGTATGGTAACCCTGTCTTGGAGGTCATGTTGTTGAACAATAATGAACCTACGAGCTGTGGAGAAGCGATGGTGGGCCCGGATTCCGACAAATGGCTGGAGGCCATGAAATCCGAGAGAGGATCCATGTATGAAAACAAAGTGTAGACTTTGGAAGAACTACTTGATGGTCGTAGGACTATTGAGTAAAGATGGATCTTTAAAAGGAAGACAGCCGACGATGGTGATAAGTCACTATTAAGAAAAGCTCGACTTGTCCCAAAGATGTTTCCGACATGATCAAACAGTTGACTATGGTGAGACTTTCTCACTCGTAGCGATGCTAAAAATCTGTTAGAATTATGTTAGTAGTTGTTGCATTATTTTTGAAATATTGCACATAGGATGTCAAAACATTGTTTCCTCGACGGTTTCCTTGAGCAAACATTGTATGTGATACAACCACAAGGTTTTGTCGATCCTAAAGATACTAGCAAGTATGCAAGCTCCAGCGATCCTTCAATGGACTGGTGCAAGCATCTCGGAGTTGGAATATACACTTTGATGAGATGATCAAAGATTTTTGGGTTTGTACAAGGTTTATGAGAAACTTGTATTTCCAAAGAAGTGAGTGGGAGCACTATAGAGTTTCTGATAAGTATATGTGGTTGACATATTGTGGATCAGAAGTAATGTAGAATTTTTGTAAAGCATACAAGGTTGTTTGAAAGGAGTTTTTCAAAGGAATACCTGGATTGCGCTACTTGAACGTTGAGCATCAAAGATCTATAGAGATAGATCGAAAGCGCTTAATAGAAGTTTCAACAAGATGCATGCCTTGACAAGTTTTCGAAGGAGTTCAAAATAGATCAGCAAAGAAGGAGTTCTTAGTTGCGTTGTAAGGTGTGAATTTGAGTAAGACTCAAAACCCGACCCCGGCAGAATAAAGAGAATAGACGAAGGTCGTCTTCTATGCCTTGGCCGTAGAATCTGAAGTATGCCATGCTGGGTACCGCACTGTTGGGGAACGTCGCATGGGAAACAAAAAAAAATTCCTACGCGCACGAAGACCTATCATGGTGATGTCCATCTACGAGAGGGGATGTGTGATCTACGTACCCTTGTAGACCATACAGCAGAAGCGTTAGTGAACGCGGTTGATGTAGTGGAACGTCCTCACGTCCCTCGATCCGCCCCGCGAACCGTCCCGCGATCAGTCCCACGATCTAGTGCCGAACGGACGGCACCTCCGCGTTCAGCACACGTACAGCTCGACGATGATCTCGGCCTTCTTGATCCAGCAAGAGAGACGGAGAGGTAGAAGATTTCTCCGGCAGCGTGACAGCGCTCCGGAGGTTGGTGATGATCTCGTCTCAGCAGGGCTCCGCCCCAGCTCCGCAGAAACGCGATCTAGAGGTAAAACCGTGGAGATATGTGGTCGGGCTGCCGTGGCAAAGTTGTGTCAAATCAGCCCCAAAACCCCACTATATATAGGACAGGGAGGGGGGAGCCTTGCCTTGGGGTCCAAGAACCCCCAAGGGGTCGGCCGAGCCAAGGGGGGAACGATTCCCTCCCAAACCGACTCCTACTTGGTTTGGAAGGTGGAGTCCTTCTTCCCTTTCCCACCTCCTCCTTTTTTTTCCTTTTCCTCTTTGATTTTCTTCCCAATGCGCATAGGCCTCTTTTGGGCTGTCCCACCAGCCCACTGAGGGCTGGTGCGGCACCCCCAACACCTATGGGCTTCCCCGGGGTGGGTGGGCCCCCCCGGTGAACTCCCGGAACCCATTCGTCATTCCTGGTACATTCCCGGTAACTCCGAAAACCTTCTGGTAATCAAATGAGGTCATCCTATATATCAATCTTCGTTTCTGGACCATTCCAGAAACCCTCGTGACGTCCGTGATCTCATCCGGGACTCCGAACAGCATTCGGTAACCAACCATATAACTCAAATACGCATAAAACAACGTCGAACCTTAAGTTTGCTGACCCTGCGGGTTCGAGAACTATGCACACATGACCCGAGAGACTCCTCGGTCAATATCCAATAGCGGGACCTGGATGCCCATATTGGATCCTACATATTCTACGAAGATCTTATCGTTTGAACCTCAGTGCCAAGGATTCATATAATCCCGTATGTCATTCCCTTTGTCCTTCGGTATGTTACTTGCCCGAGATTCGATCGTCAGTATCCGTATACCTATTTCAATCTCGTTTACCGGCAAGTCTCTTTACTTGTTCCGTAATACAAGATCCCGCAACTTACACTAAGTCACATTGCTTGCAAGGCTTGTGTGTGATGTTGTATTACCGAGTGGGCCCCGAGATACCTCTCCGTCACACGGAGTGACAAATCCCAGTCTCGATCCATACTAACTTAACGAACACCTTCAGAGATACCTGTAGAGCATCTTTATAGTCACCCAGTTACGGTGCGACGTTTGATACACACAAAGTATTCCTCTGGTGTTAGTAAGTTATATGATCTCATGGTCATAGGAATAAATACTTGACACGCAGAAAAAGTAGCAATAAAATGACACGATCAACATGCTACGTCTATTAGTTTGGGTCTAGTCCATCACGTGACTCTCCTAATGACGTGATCCAGTTATCAAGCAACAACACCTTGTTCATAATTAGAAGACACTGACTATCGTTGATCAACTAGCTAGCCAACTAGAGGCTTGCTAGGGACAGTGTTTTGTCTATGTATCCACACATGTAAATGAGTCTTCATTCAATACAATTATAGCATGGATAATAAACGATTATCTTGATACAGGAATTATAATAATAACTATATTTATTATTGCCTCTAGGGCATAATTCCAACAGTCTCCCACTTGCACTAGAGTCAATAATCTAGCCCTCACATCATCATGCGAATTACATTGTAATAAATCTAACACCCATACAGTTCTGGTGTTGATCATGCTTTGGCCGTGGAAGAGGTTTAGTCAGCGGGTCTGCTACATTCAGATCTGTGTGCACTTTGCATATATTTACGTCCTCTCCTTCGACGTAGTCGCGGATGAGGTTGAAGCATCGCTTGATGTGTCTGGACTTCTTGTGAAACCGTGGTTCCTTTGCTAAGGCAATGGCACCCGTGTTGTCACAGAACAAGGTTATTGGATTCAGTGCGCTTGGCACCACTCCAAGATCCGTCATGAACTGCTTCATCCAGACACTCTCCTTAGCCGCCTCCGAGGTAGCCATGTACTCCGCTTCATATGTAGAATCTGCTACGACGCTTTGCTTGGAATTGCACCAGCTTACCGCACCCCCATTAAGAATAAATACGTATCCGGTTTGCGACTTAGAGTCGTCCGGATCTGTGTCAAAGCTTGCATCGACGTAACCTTTTACGGCGAGCTCTTCGTCACCTCCATACACGAGAAACATCTCCTTAGTCGTTTTCAGGTACTTCAGGATATTCTTGACCGTTGTCCAGTGATCCACTCCTGGATTACTCTGGAACCTGCCTGCCATACTTATGGCCAGGCTAACGTCCGGTCTAGTGCACAGCATTGCATACATGATAGAGCCTATGGCTGAAGCATAGGGGACGGAGCGCATATGCTCTCTATCCTCATCAGTTGATGGGCACTGAGTCTTACTCAATCTCGTACCTTGTAAAACTGGCAAGAACCCCTTCTTGGACTGTTCCATTTTGAACCTCTTCAAAACTTTATCAAGGTATGTGCTTTGTGACAGTCCTATCAGGCGTTTTGATCTATCCCTATAGATCTTAATGCCTAGAATGGAAGCAGCTTCTCCTAGGTCCTTCATAGAGAAACTTTTATTCAAGTAATACTTTATGCTCTCCAAAAACTCTACGTTGTTTCCAATCAACAATATGTCATCCACATATAATATTAGAAACGCCACAGAGCTCCCACTCACTTTCTCGTAAATACAAGATTCTCCAACCACTTGTATAAACCCAAATGCTTTGATCACCTCATCAAAGCGTTTGTTCCAACTCCGAGATACTTGCACCAGTCCATAACTGGATCGCTGGAGCTTGCACACCTTGTTAGCATCCTTAGGATCGACAAAACCTTCGGGTTGCATCATATACAATTCTTCCTTAAGGAAACCGTTAAGGAATGCCGTTTTGACATCCATCTGCCAGATTTCATAATCGAAAAATGCAGCTATTGCTAACATGATTCTGACGGACTTAAGCATCGCTACGGGTGAGAATGTCTCATCGTAGTCAACTCCTTGAACTTGTGAAAAACCCTTTGCCACAAGTCGAGCTTTATAAACGGTCACATTGCCGTCAGCGTCCGTCTTCCTCTTAAAGATCCATTTGTTCTGAATAGCCTTGCGGCCCTCAGGCAGTACCTCCAAAGTCCACACTTTGTTCTCATACATGGATCCTATCTCGGACTTCATGGCTTCTAGCCATTTGTTGGAATCTGGGCCCACCATTGCTTCTTCATAATTTGCAGGTTCATTGTTGTCTAACAACATGATCGATAAGACGGGATTGCCATACCACTCCGGAGCAGCACGTGGTCTCGTCGACCTGCGTGGTTCGACAGAAACTTGAACTGGAGTTTCATGATCATCATCATTAACTTCCTCCTCAACCGGCGTCGCAACGACAGAGGTTTCACCTTGCCCTGCGCCACCATCCAGAGGGATGAGAGGTTCGACAACCTCGTCAAGTTCTATCTTCCTCCCACTCAATTCTCTCGAGAGAAACTCCTTCTCGAGAAAAGCTCCGTTTTTAGCAACAAACACTTTGCCCTCGGATTTGAGATAGAAGGTGTACCCAACTGTCTCTTTTGGGTAACCTATGAAGACGCACTTTTCCGCTTTGGGTTCCAGCTTTTCAGGCTGAAGCTTTTTGACATAAGCATCACATCCCCAAACTTTAAGAAACGGCAACTTTGGCCTTTTGCCAAACCACAGTTCGTATGGTGTCGTCTCAACGGATTTTGATGGTGCCCTATTTGAAGTGAATGCAGCTGTTTCTAATGCATAACCCCAAAATGATAATGGCAAATCGGTAAGAGACATCATAGATCGCACCATCTCTAATAAAGTACGATTACGATGTTCGGACACACCATTACGATGTGGTGTTCCAGGCGGTGTCAACTGTGAAACAATTCCACATTGTCTTAAGTGAGCACCAAACTCGAAACTCAGATATTCACCCGCACGATCAGACCGTAGGAACTTGATCTTCTTGTTACGATGATTTTTGACTTCACTCTGAAATTGCTTGAACTTTTCAAATGTTTCAGACTTGTGCTTCATCAAGTAGACATAACCATATCTACTCAAATCGTCAGTGAAGGTGAGAAAATAACGATATCCGCCGCGTGCCTCTACGCTCATCGGACCACACACATCGGTATGTATGATTTCCAACAAGTCACTTGCATGCTCCATTGTTCCGGAGAACGGAGTTTTAGTCATCTTGCCCATGAGGCATGGTTCGCACGTGTCAAGTGAATCAAAGTCAAGTGACTCCAAAAGTCCATCGGCATGGAGTTTCTTCATGCGCTTTATACCAATATGACCTAAGCGGCAGTGCCACAAAAATATGACGCTATCATTGTTAACTCTAACTCTTTTGGTATCAATGTTATGTATGTGTGTATCGCTATCAAGATTCAATATGAACAATCCTCTCACATTGGGTGCATGACCATAAAAGATGTTACTCATAGAAATAGAACAACCATTATTCTCTGACTTAAAAGAGTAACCATCTCGCAATAAACAAGATCCAGATATAATGTTCATGCTCAACGCAGGCACTAAATAACAATGATTTAAGTTCATAGCTAATCCTGACGGTAACTGAAGTGAGACTGTGCCGACGGCGATTGCATCAACCTTGGAACCATTTCCCACGCGCATCGTCACTTCATCTTTCGCCAGCCTTCGTCTATTCCGCAGTTCCTGTTTCGAGTTGCAAATATGAGCAACAGAACCGGTATCGAATACCCAGGCACTACTACGAGAGCCGGTTAAGTACACATCAATAACATGTATATCAAATATACCTGATTTTTCTTTGGCCGCCTTCTTATCAGCCAGATACTTGGGGCAATTGCGCTTCCAGTGACCCGTACCCTTGCAATAGTAACACTCTGTTTCAGGCTTAGGTCCAGCTTTGGGTTTCTTCGTCGGATTGGCAACAGGCTTGCCGCTCTTCTTCGAATTACCCTTCTTGCCTTTGTCGTTTCTCTTGAAACTAGTGGTCTTATTCACCATCAACACTTGATGCTCTTTATGGAGTTCAGACTCTGCGACTTTCAGCATCGCAAACAACTCGCCGGGAGACTTGTTCATCCCTTGCATGTTGTAGTTCAACACAAAGCCTTTATAGCTTGGCGGCAGTGATTGAAGGATTCTGTCAGTGATAGCTTCTTGCGGGAGTTCAATCCCCAGCTCAGCTAGATGGTTTGAGTACCCAGACATTTTGAGCACATGTTCACTGACAGACGAGTTCTCCTCCATCTTGCAAGCATAGAATTTATCGGAGGTCTCATACCTCTCGATCCGGGCGTTCTTCTGAAAGATAAACTTCAACTCCTGGAACATCTCAAATGCTCCATGACGCTCAAAGCGACGTTGAAGTCCCGGTTCTAAGCCATACAAGACTGCACATTGAACTACTGAGTAGTCCTCCTTACGTGCTAACCAAGCATTCTTAACATCTTGATCAGCCGTAGCGGGTGGTTCATCTCCTAGCGCAGCATTAAGGACATAATCCTTCTTCCCAGCTTGTAAGATTAGCTTAAGATTACGAGCCCAGTCTACAAAGTTGCTTCCATCATCTTTCAACTTAGCTTTCTCTAGGAACGTATTAAAATTCAGGGTGACTGTCGCGTGAGCCATGATCTACAACACAAATATATTCAAAGTGGACTTAGACTATGTTCAAGATAATTAGAGTTTAACTTAATCAAATTATTTGCTAAACTCCCACTCAAAAAGTACATCTCTCTAGTCATTTGAGTGGTTCATGATCCACTTACAGTAGCTCAAGTCCGATCATCACGTGAGTTGAGTATAGTTTCAGTGGTAAGCATCCCTATGCTAATCATATCATCTATATAATTCATGATCAACCTTTCGGTCTCATGTGTTCCGAGGCCATGTCTGCACATGCTAGGCTCGTCAAGCTTAACCCGAGTGTTCCGCGTGCGCAACTGTTTTGCACCCGTTGTATGTGAACGTTGAGTCTATCACACCCAATCATCACGTGGTGTCTCGAAACGACGAACTGTAGCAACGATGCACAGTCGGGGAGAACACAATTTCATCTTGAAATTTTAGTGAGAGATCACCTCATAATGCTACCGTCATTCTAAGCAAAATAAGGTGCATAAAAGGATTAACATCACATGCAATTCATAAGTGACATGATCTGGCCATCATCACGTGCTCCTTGATCTCCATCACCAAGCACCGGCACGATCTTCTTGTCACCGGCGCCACACCATGATCTCCATCAACGTGTCTCCATTGGGGTTGTCGTGCTACTCATGCTATTACTACTATAGCTACATCCTAGCAAAATAGTAAACGCATCTGCAAGCACAAACATTAGTATAAAGACAACCCTATGGCTCCTGCCGGTTGCCGTACCATCGACGTGCAAGTCGATATTATCTATTACAACATGATCATCTCATACATCCAATATATCACATCACATCATTGGCCATATCACATCACAAGCATACCCTGCAAAAACAAGTTAGACGTCCTCTAATTTTGTTGTTGCATGTTTTACGTGGTGACCATGGGTATCTAATAGGATCGCATCTTACTTAAGCAAACACCACAACGGAGATATATGAGTTGCTATTTAACCTCATCCAAGGACCTCCTCGGTCAAATCCGATTCAACTAAAGTTGGAGAAACTGACACCCGCCAGTCATCTTTGAGCAACGGAGTTACTCGTAGCGATGAAACCAGTCTCTCGTAAGCGTACGAGTAATGTCGGTCCAAGCCGCTTCGATCCAACAATACCGCGGAATCAAGAAAAGACTAAGGAGGGCAGCAAAACGCACATCACCGCCCACAAAAACTTTTGTGTTCTACTCGAGAAGACATCTACGCATGAACCTAGCTCATGATGCCACTGTTGGGGAACGTCGCATGGGAAACAAAAAACAATCCTACGCGCACGAAGACCTATCATGGTGATGTCCATCTACGAGAGGGGATGTGTGATCTACATACCCTTGTAGACCGTACAGCAGAAGCGTTAGTGAACGCGGTTGATGTAGTGGAACGTCCTCACGTCCCTCGATCCGCCCCGCGAACCGTCCCGCGATCAGTCCCACGATCTAGTGCCGAACGGACGGCACCTCCGCGTTCAGCACACGTACAGCTCGACGATGATCTCGGCCTTCTTGATCCAGCAAGAGAGACGGAGAGTTAGAAGAGTTCTCCGGCAGCGTGACGGCGCTCCGGAGGTTGGTGATGATCTCGTCTCAGCAGGGCTCCGCCCGAGCTCCGCAGATATGCGATCTAGAGGTAAAACCGTGGAGATATGTGGTCGGGCTGCCGTGGCAAAGTTGTGTCAAATCAGCCCCAAAACCCCACTATATATACGAGAGGGAGGGGGGAGCCTTGCCTTGGGGTCCAAGAACCCCCAAGGGGTCGGCCGAGCCAAGGGGGGAAGGATTCCCCTCCCAAACCGAGTCCTACTTGGTTTGGAAGGTGGAGTCCTTCTTCCCTTTCCCACCTCCTCCTTTTTTTTTCCTTTTCCTCTTTGATTTTCTTCCCAATGCGCATAGGCCTCTTTTGGGCTGTCCCACTAGCCCACTAAGGGCTGGTGCGGCACCCCCAACACCTATGGGCTTCCCCGGGGTGGGTGCCCCCCCCCCCCCCCAGGTGAACTCCCGGAACCAATTCGTCATTCCGAGTACATTCCCGGTAACTCCGAAAACCTTCCGGTAATCAAATGAGGTCATCCTATATATCAATCTTCGTTTCTGGACCACTCCGGAAACCCTCGTGACGTCCATGATCTCATCCGGGACTCCGAACAACATTCGGTAACCAACCATATAACTCAAATACGCATAAAACAACGTCGAACCGTAAGTGTGCAGACCCTGCGGGTTCGAGAACTATGCACACATGACACGAGAGACTCCTCGGTCAATATCCAATAGCGGGACCTGCATGCCCATATTGGATCCTACATATTCTATGAACGTCCTGTGAACGCATCCGCCGGCGAACACGCCACAGTCGATGCATGGACCACGCGTCCGCTCACACGCGAGCGCAACACCCCAAAGTTGCCATGTGTGGGTACGTGTCCAATCCCCCCCTGACGAGGTCAGGAAGTCTGCCGAAGCATTTAATGCACCGTAGTAACACTATGGCAGGCGATTGGCGTTGTTCCACTCGTGAACCCACCGTTCACCCGTTGAGCCACTGTGGTGACCCCTTCACCCATAAAAGGAGGCATGTGGCTCAGTAGAAAGGACTTTTGGCTTTTTGACCAATCGAAAGGTTGTAACAGGGACATATCTATAGTAAACTAAAACAAATAACTAAACACATGCAGGAGTAGGGTTTTACGCACAACGCGGCCCGAACGTGGGTAAAAACGACTTTGTCGGGCCCTGACTGTTGGTTCTGCCTTTGCCGCGACCCCTCTCCCCGCCATACCAGCAAAAGGGGACCATTGAGGCCCCCATAGGTGTCGATCCTTTCATCGACAGACTTGCCACACCAGACTCTGAATCCTCTTCAGAACCTTCCTCTTCACCACATTCCTCAGATTCTTCTTCACAATCCATTTCCTTGCCAATGAGTGCCCGATCATTTCTGAAACTGGTTTTCTTGTGCGATGAGGACTTTGAAGATGAGGATTTTGAAGATTTCTTATTTTTCTTCGAGTCATCAGAACTTTCATCCTTGTATTTCTTCTTCCTTGATTCTTTCACCCAACGAGGACAATTAGTAATGTAGTGAACAGATTTCTTGCATTTGTGGCAGGTTCTTTTCTTGTAGTCTTCAGATGAAGATTCGAATTTCCTCATATCTCTTCTTGAAGATTTACCAAACTGGGCACGTTTAGTGAACTTCTGGAATTTCCTCACGAGCATAGCAAGTCCCTGTCCAAGTTCTTCAGGGTCACCAATGCTGCAATCTGAGTCTTCTTCTTTAGATGAGGAAATAGCCTTAGCCTTCAGCGCACGAGGTCTCGAGTAACTTAGTCCATACATATCTCTCTTTTCTTCTTGTTGGAATTCATGAGTATTGAGTCTCTCAAGTATATCAGCATGATCAAGCATTTTGTAGTCTCTTCATTCTCGAATAATCACAACAAGTGTGTCAAATGATGGATCAAGAGATCTTAGCAGTTTCTTCACAACTTCATGGTCAGTAATATCTCTAGCTCCGAGTGCTTGCAGTCCATTTGAGATGTCAGTGAAGCGATCAAAGGTATCTTGGGAGCTTTCATTGTCAAGCCTCTCGAAGCGATTGAAGAGATTGCGAAGAGCATCGACATGAGAGTCATGCTGTGTTGAGACTCTCTAATTGACTTTGGACAGCCTATCCCAGATAAGCTTAGTTGGGCCCAAAGCACTCACTCTGCCATACTGACCTCTGCTCGGATGGCCACTAATGATATTCTTTGCTTGCGAGTCAAGTTGCTTGAACTTCTTCACATCAGCGACAGAGATAGTAGCACTGATGGAGGGAATACCATTTTCCACAATATACCAGAGATCATGGTCAATAGCTTGAAGATGCATTTGCATCTTGGTCTTCGAGTAGGGAAAGTCCTTTCCTTCGAAGGTAGAACATCCTGCAGTAACCTTGATCATACCTGTGGTCGACTTAACTAAAACTCCACGCGGTTAAACCAAAATCACACAGAACAAGGGAGTACCTCGCTCTGATACCAATTGAAAGTGTGTTATATCGACTAGAGGAGGTGTGGATAGACGATTTTTAGAATTTCATCACTGAGGAAATTCCTTGTGAGGAAAGTCCTTAATCATGGACTAAGTGCAGCGGAAATAGTACAGGATCGGCACTGCAAAAATGACTATAGCAAAGTACTCGATGAGATTTATGAGGTTTGGTTTGCACAGTTCGCAAGAACAGAGTAAGCAGGTCAACATTAACTCAAGCGAAGAATTTGAGGTTGAGGAAATTTGGAGAAAGTCTTCAGACAAATTCTTCAAATAGTAGAGATGAAAGTCTTCAACATACAATTGAGGAAATGAAAGAGTTGAAAAATTGAACCCGTAGCTTGATGAAGACACTTGTTGATGACCAAGTTCCAACTGTTGTGACAGTTGTACGTCTGGTTCGGAGCAGCTTTGTATTGAAACCAAAAGACACAAAGTCCCGGTGCACACAGTCCCTACCGTATTCTCCTTGAGCTAAGGACACACAGTCCTCGCCCAACACTCGTGGTAATTCATCAGGGCAGACTTCGAAACCCTCACAAACTCGGTCACCCCATGATCCAAAATTGACTGCTGGATGCTCTAGACCATGAAGCCTAACCGTTTGGAGGATGCACAGTCCTCAAAGGTAACAAGCGTCGGTTCCACACAGGAACAACTTCCTGAGTGATGCTAAATCACTTGGGGTTTTGGTTTGTGTGTGGTGTTTGGGGTATTTCCTCATTTGATGATTTTCTCTCGAAGACTCTGGGAATTTGGGTTGCTCTAAATGTCAATTGTCAGTTTCTCTCAAAGCAGCCAACCAGCTAGTGGTTGTGGGGCGGCTATTTATAGCCTGGGAGCATCCCGACATGATTTGACATAAGTGCCCTTAAATAATATGACCGTTGGGTGGATAAGATCAGTGTGGTGGCGCGGCTACGGTCAGAACTTTCAACTGTGAAAGTCCTCATGTCTCACATATTCCTCACTATGAGGCTTTGGTAGATTTGGGCTTGGGTTGAGCATCATGAGGAAAATCATTCCGTAGTTTTACCTCGACCCCCTTTAATAGTACGGTGTTCCTATGACTCAAGTGTAAAGAAAATGAAACCGAAAGAGTAAATCCTCACGCTTCAAAGTCTTTTGAGTGTTTTGCTTGAGGACACACTGAATTCCTCATCTTCAATATCTTCATGAGGAATATCAATTTCATCACAATTTCCTCGCGGTCAAAGTCTTCAAGGAAGGACCAAAGTCTTCACCCGAAGACATACATTTTTAGGGGTCGATATTCATCGGATAACTCAAACTCCTCAGCGACTTATAGAGCCTGTATACACTCACAAACACATCAGTCTCTTAACCTATAACTCTTCAAACCACAAAAATCACTAAGGGGCACAAGATGCACTTACAACAAGATCACAACAAGCCTTGCAAGCAATGTGACTAAAGAGTTAGCCACGAGATTTTGTATTACGGAACAAGTAAAGAGACTTGCCGGTAACGAGATTCAAATAGGTATAGAGATACCGACGATCGAATCTCAGGCAAGTAACATACCGACGGAAAAAGGGAATGTTATACGGGATTAACTGAATATTTGACATAGAGGTTCAACGATAAAGATCTTCATATAATATGGAGGAACGAATCTGGACATCCAAGTCCCGCTAATGGTTATTGAGCGGAGAGTGTCTCGGTCATGTCTACGTAGTTCCTGAACCCACAGGGTCTGCACACTTAACGCTCAGTGACGTTTCGGTATAGTTGAACTATGTATGTTGGTAACCCAATGTTGTTCGGAGTCCCGGATGAGATCTCGAATGTCACGAGGAGTTCTGGAATGGTCCACAGACGAAGATGGATATATAGGAAAGGTGCATTTGGCTTCAGGAAAGTTTTTGGGCTTTACCGATAAAGTACCGGGAGTGACAGATGGGTTCCGGGATTCCACTGGGAGGGGCCACCCACCCGGAAGGGCACCAAACAGGCCCAAGGGTGGTGCACCATCCCCTGGTGGGCTGGTCGGCCAACCCAAGTAGGCCTATTTCGACTGAAGTGCAAAAGAGAGAGAGGTGGGACAAACCTACTAGGAGGAGGAGGACTCCTCCACCAAACCGAATTGGAGGAATCCTCCCTCCCTTGGTGCGTCGGCCGAATCCCTAGGGTTTTCCGTAGGTTGCCACCCCCCCCTCCGTCCTATATATAGTGGAGGGCATAGAGGCTAGCCGCACCTCAAGCCACGGTGCAACCCCTCTCCCTCCACCACTTCGTGACACCCCGTAGTTTATTCCGGTAGTGCACGCCGAATCCGTGCTGGAGTAGCTCCACCATTGCCACCGTCACTCCGTCGTGCTGCTGGAAAATTCAGCTGCCTTATCATCTATCTTGTTGGATCAAGAAGGCGTATATCTTCATCGAGTTGCACGTGTGCTGAACGTGGAGGTGTCATCTGTTCGGCACTAGATCATGATTGGATCGCGGTACGGCTTGTGATTTGGATCACGAAGACGTTCGACTACATCAACCGCGTTTCTTAACGCTTCGCTCTTAGCGATCTAGAAGGGTATCTGGATCCGATCTCTTCTCTCATAGATGGTTATCACCATGGATAGATCTTATGTGTGTGAAGGAAAATATTTGTTTCCCATGCAACGTTCCCCAATAGGGTCTTCTTGACATTATCTATTTGCAATCTCTACTTTTCTATTTGCTTTTCTACTTTATTTGCTCTTTTGTTTTCAAATATATATTATCGAAAAGACCAAAAATACCATGTTGCGTTCTATTTTCTACACTCCTATTCGCATATATTAATCTATCCTTACTTTACCCACGAGGGAATGATAACCCCTCTAAGTGTTGGGTTGCGAGGATTTGCTATTTGTGTGTAGGGGGTGCTTACATAGTCTTGTGGATCTTCCTACTGGATCGATACGTTGGTTTCTTAACTAAGGGAAATACTCGACATCGTTGTGCTACATCACCCTTTAAGCATGGAGGGAGACCAACGCACTCGCGAGGAGTCACAAGATTGCTGGCGCCATTGCGGGGGAAGATCAAGTCAAGATCTATCAGGTTCCTTCATACAAATCTCATCTCCTTGCAATTACATTATTTGCCATTTGCCTCTCGTTTTCCTCTCACCCACTTCACAAAAATTTGCCTTTTTATTTGCCATCTTTCCCTTGCCGTTTTCGTGTTGGATCTCTTGCTTGCTTCTAATCTTGCTTGCATAGACATGATGCCTCAAAGGAGTATTATGAGGTTTTGTATCCAAATATTTTGCTAGGTAATGAGAAAAGTACCAAGGAATATTCTATTTTTCTAGATGATATAACAAAACAACTTGATCATGTTAGTAAAGAAGTTGCCAATCTTCAATCCCAATATGCTCTTACCAAAAATCTTCTAGGAAAGATGTGTTATGCGCAAGCTATGTTAGTAAATCAAATGGCAGCCAAGCCCAAATCTTTAGAGGATAAAAATGATGAAGATATTAAAATGATTGGTGTTTCTTCTATTGGTTCCTTGTTTAATAATCTTAAAATCAATGATGAGGGAACTGAAGAAGTGTAAACTTTAGCTAGGAGGCATTCCCATGCTTTGGAGGGTGAAAATATTATTCAAAAATTTGATAAAAGTGGGATTGAAGAGGTAGAAACTTTAGCTAGTGATGCATGCACTATTATGGATTGCAAAAAAATTAATTTTTATAGTTGTTCCTTGATTGAGTGAATTTCTATGTTGCAATCTATGATAAATTCACCAAATGCCTATGAACAAAATAAAGCTTTTAGTAATCATATTTCGGAAGCGGTGATTAAAACTTTGGAAGAAAAGTTAGAGCTAGAGATTTCAATTCCTAGGAAATTACATAATGAATGGGAACCCACCGTTAAGATCAAAATTAAGAATTTTGAGTGCTATGCTTTATGTGGTTTGAGTGCTAGTGTTTCCACAATTCCAAAATCTCTTTGTGATGTGCTTGGTCTTACCGATATTGAGGAGTGTTCTCTCAATTACCACTTGGCGGATTCTACTATTAAAAAACATGTGGGAAGAATTAATGGTGTTCTTATTCTTGCAAATAGGAATTATATGCCCTTAGATTTTATTGTTCTTGATATTGAGTGAAATCCGTCTTGTCCAATAATTCTTGGTTGACCGTTCTTACGTTCTATAGGAGTCGTGATTGATATGAAAGAAGGGAATAGTAAATGTCAGTTTGCACTAAGAAAATTCATGGAACACTTCCCTAGGAATAAAATTAAATTACCATATGAATCAATAATGAGGGAAACTTATGGATCAATCGCTAAGGATGACATCCCTTAAAATTTATCCTATATGCCGAGCTAGGGGCGTAAAACGATAGCGCTTGTTGGGAGGCAACCCAATAAATATATTTTTTTTGTTTTCTGTTCTTGAGTGTTTGTGCAATTATTCTACGGTTATAATTGTGTTTTTGTGTTTTATTTAGTGTTTGTACCAAGCAAAGCCTTTAGGATCATGCGGGGTATTAGTTGCTGTAATCCTGGTATAAAATAGAAACTTTTGCGTCCAGTAGAAAAATTCCTAAATATCACAGAAACATCAAAAGTGTCTAATTTTTTTGATAAATATTAATATACAAATTCCCTAAATTTTCCTAATTTTTCATAATTTAGGTAGTTATATAAGTATAAGTAAATTGTGAATCTTTACACACTATTTTGTTTTTAACAGATTATGTTTTCTCTGTGTTATGTGCTTATTTTAGTGATTCAATGGTTTATAACGGGTGCATAAGCCATGGTAAAATTATAATACAGTAGGTATAATGCAAAAACAAAATTGGAATGTGTTTTCAACAATACCTATAGTAAAGTTTTGTTTTCTTATACTAACGGATCTCACGAAATTTTGTTGAGTTTTGTGTGATTGAAGTTTTCATGTTTTGAGTGAGATCACGATGGATGATGGAATAAGGAGTGCTAAAAGCCTAAGCTTGAGGATGACCCATGGCACCTCAAGTCAATATCGAAGGAGTACCAAGCAGCAAATCTTGGGTATGCCCCAGAAGGCATCCCCTTATTCTTCTAGAAACCATCGGTAATTTTACTTGGAGCTATATTTTTACTCGTCACATATCATGAGTTTTCTTGTAGCATCTTGTACCATTTGTGTATTTGCTTTATTTTATGGTTAGTTTTTCATAATAAACCTTGTTGTACATACCCATT
Organism: Hordeum vulgare subsp. vulgare; assembly: GCF_904849725.1. NCBI lineage: Eukaryota > Viridiplantae > Streptophyta > Magnoliopsida > Poales > Poaceae > Hordeum > Hordeum vulgare. The sequence goes on along the minus strand of NC_058524.1, from coordinate 334,922,695 downwards.
TTATAGAGCTAAATTATGCTATGATTTGTTAGAATCGCTCTTTATGCTTTAAATATTTTGAGCCATGGGGTTGCTCAAGTACTTCACTAGTATCTTTTTGAGCACGGTGGTTCTGTTATTTTGAAGAAATTTTCAATCATGCTGCACTTCGATTATTTCGGGAGTTGCTAAAAAATTTAAGAAATCCTCTCTTGCTTCACTTATATAAGTTTGAGAGTTGAAAATTTTAAATAAACTTGTGCTCTCGTGCTTCACTTATACTTTGAGAGCGTGTTATTTGCATTGGCAATTTGCTTTAAATGAAAATTAGTCCCAAACTGATGAATGTCCAGGAAATATATAATAAAAACTTTCATGAAATTCATCGGATGTTAAACTTGATTCTTTGCAATAGTTTTGCGAAATGAAGATAGTAATATGTGAGTTATGTTGATGAGTAATTTTGCTCTAGTAAGAATATTGTTGTTAAGATTTGTGATTCCCAATGCATGCAAATAATTTCAACAATTATGCTATGAAATTACATCCTACTTGTGTTGCATTATTCGGTATTAGTTATGTTTAATGTTCACTTATGGTGTCGCGGGCGCGTGTGTGTGTGGTTGGTCTCAAACGGACAACGACGAAAACAGAGAGAACACGCAACTACGAACGGATGCATGTTTTTAAAACTAACGACAACGGAGTGTCGATGCAATGCGGATGATGCGAAGATGCTATGATGAATAAAAGGGGAATCTTCTGGAGCGTCGGTTCCGGGTTGTTACAAGAAGCCTATCCATGTTTTTAGCCAAAGTATCAACAACATGCAACTTTTCTTCTACCATAGTATTGAAAAGTTTTTGACATAAATAAATTCCTTTATTTTGTTCTCAAAATGAGAGGGTGTCCTATTAAAATTTGTAGAGGAATTTCCAAAGAATTACCATAAGAATTTCCATAACCATTAGGATTATTACCGGGATATGGCCTAGCATTAAAATTACCCCTATAAGCATTGTTGTTGAAATTATTTCGCGAGACAATATTCACATCAATAGCATCATTATTTTATTCAATCAAGGTATACAAGGGCATATCATTACAATCAACATGAGTATCTTTATTAGCAACCAAATGCATAAGAGCATCCACTTTTTAACTCAAGGTAGCGATTTCCTCAACAAAATTTACCTTCTTAACAGTTGGAGCTCTATTGGTATGCCATTGAGAATAGTTGACCATGATGTTGTCCAGAAGTTTGGTGGCCTCTCATAAGCTCACCTCCATGAAGGTACCACCTTCGGCGGAATCTAGAAGATTTCTAGACACAAAGTTTAGTCCAGCATAGAAGTTTTGAATAATCATCCACAAGTTTAAACCATGTGTTGGACAATTTCTTATCATCAATTTCATCCTCTCCCAAGATTGTGCAACATGTTCATGATCTTGATGTTTAAAATTTATTATTTGATTTATAAGGGGGGTGAGCTTAGCACGAGGAAAATACTTGGCAATAAAAGCATCTTTACACTTATCCCATGTTCCAATACTATTATGTGGTAAAGACGAAAACCAAGCTTTAGCTTTCTCTCTTAGTGAAAAAGGAAACATATTTAATTTCACAATATCATTATCCATGTCCTTTTTCTTTTGCATATCACGGAGTTCAACAAAGTTATTGAGATGTGAAACGGGATCCTCATTAGGACTTCCCGAAAATTGCTCTTTCTTGACAAGATCCAATAATCCAACATTAATATCAAAAGCATCCGCACTGGTGGCGATTGGTATAGGAGTACTAATGAAATCGTTGTTAATTGAATTTGAGAAGTCACAAACTTAATAGTATCTAGAGACATGGTGACCGAGCGAGCAAAGTAACAAGCAAGACAAGCAAACTAGAGAGCAAAGGTGCAATCTAGTGACAAGCAAAGATAAATATTATTGTATTTTTATTTTTCTATGAGACAAACCAAATATATCAGCAAATAAAAGAGGATCGAGTGAATTAAATTTTGTGTGGAGTTACTTGGTACTTGGTGATGATATTCCCCGGCAACGGCGCGAGAAATCCTTCCTTATACTCATGATATGCGTTGGGTTTTCCATGAAGAGGAACGGGTTATCGCAGAACAAAGTTGGTTAGTATTCCCCTTAGTTATGAGACCAAGGTTTATCGAACCAATAGGAATATCAATCACAATGGTCTTCAGCGGTTGTACACAAAAGAACAAACAACTTACACCCAACGCGGCTAAGAGGGTTTTCAATCCTGTGGTCTAGTAATTTGCAAGCAAGTGAGGTGTGTAGATAATTGTAGATAGCAAGATAAAATGAAAAAAAAACAAGGTAATGAAGGTTTTATCAATTTGCTGTGAATAGACCCGGGGTCCATAGCTTTCCCTAATGGCATCTTTCATGGAGATATAGCATACGGTGGGTATACAAATTACTTTTCGGCAATTGACAGAAAAGCGGATAGTTATGCGAAATTCACGGTAACGATCATGTGTATATTTGCATCACGTCCCTAAACAAATAGGCCGACTCCTACCTTCACCTATTACTATTACTCCACTCATCAACCGCTATCCAGCATGCATCTAGACAATTAAGTAAAACAGAGTAATGCATGCAGAACAATGACATGATGTAGGCAATGTAAACGCACGCAATATGAATAAACCCCATCATTTTACAAAGATGCATCTCGTCCCCTTCTGCACTGGGATGTAGAAACTCGTCAGGTTGAACCTACCATAACGCACCTCTCTCACCTCAGAAATATCGATCTAGTTGTCCAAACTATTTTAATAGATCGGAGAGAATTAAGAAGCTATTATAATCATGCACATAAGAATCATATAAGTATTTAGAGGTGACTCAAATATTTATCATGAATAAACTGAACATAAACCCATAATTCATCGGATCCCAACAAATGCACCGCGCAAAAGGAATTACATCATATGGATCAAAGTGAAGATGCGATGATCAAAGAGAGAAAGATAGAGAGAGAGAGAGAGAGAGAGAGAGAGAGAGAGAGATTGCCATCTAAGTACTTAATATGGACCCATAGGTCTATGGTAAACTACTCGCACATCATCGTGAGGGTAGCAAGCTTGATTAAGATGCCCTCCATGATTGATCCGCCCCTCCTATAGGGTGCCGGAACGGAGCTCCAGATGGCCACCCATCGGAACAGAGACTTGTGGTGGCGTAAAAAGTGCTTCGGGACTCCCTCTGGTGTTTTTAGGGTGGATGAGAACAGAGTCGGGAGGGCCACGAGCGAAGCACAAGCCATCAGTCCCCCCCCTCATCGTGCCATGTTGGCTTGTGGGCCCCTCGTGAGGCCTCCAGCCTTCTTCCAAGGCTCGTTTGTGTTTTTTGTCCAGAAAAATTCACCAAAAAGTTTTAGGGCTATTGGACCTCGTTTGTTATGGAAAACCTGCAAAGTGAAAAACACGCAGAAAACAGCAACTCGCACTCGGCACTGGGTTAATTGGTTAGTGCTCAAAAATAATATAAATTGATAAATAAATACCCCAAAAGTATTCTAGAATGATAATATATCAGCATGGAACAATAAGAAATTATTGATACGTTTGAGACGTATCAACCCACTACAACTTACCCCTCTCACCGAAGAACTGTCAAGCTACTTAGCCAAAGCAATTCAATAGATCAGAGAGATTTATGAAGCTATGATGATCATGCAATTAAGAATCATAATAATCAGAGGTGACTCAAATACTTTTCATGAATAATCTAAACATAAACCCACAATTTGTCGGATCCCAACAAACACACCATCGAAAAGTGTTACATCGGATGGATCACAGCAAAGATGCGATGATCATTTTATTGAAGATCAAGAGAGAGAGGTAGAGATCCATATAGGTACTAACTACGGACCCGTTGGTCTGTGGTGAACTACTCACACATCATCGTGAGGGCAGCAAGGTTGATGAAGAGGCCCTCCGTGATCCATCCCCCCTCCGACACGGTGCCGGACGGAGCGCCATAGGATATCACCGCGGAACAGGGACTTGCGACAGTTGGAAAAAATTATTTTGCAATATGCTTTATGGTTTTTGGAATCTATGTGAATTTATAGGCCACACAACGGATGTAGGAGGGCCACCAGGGAGGGACAAGCCATCAGGACGCACCGACCCCCTTGGCCACGCCATGTTGGCTTCTTCCTCCCTCATGTGGCCTCTCTTGTTCCCCTAAGGTTTCTAGGACTTCTTTTGGTCTAGAAAAAATCATAAAAAAGTTTCGAGGAAATTGGACTTCGTTTTTCACTATAAACCTGAAAAGTAAAAAAAACACCCAGATTAATAGGCCCATTGTTAAGGAAATCGGTAACTGGTAGCTGCTCGGTTAGCTTGGGAGTAGAGATTAATCGGTGAATCATCCTATTAACTGGATTAATCAGCCGTCCATTAATCGCTAGATTAAATAGTAACCTATGAACATATTCTTGTTTTTATGTATTATACCCTACTCTCACCCTCTCAGTTATGCGATATACCATAATATGGTACTGTTTTATCAAATCCTAGGTATTGAGGAGCGAGAGGAGGATGGGAGAGGTTACATGCCAAAAAAATTGGGTATTTTTAGCCTGCGAGTTAGTAGGCCAACTAAGATTAATCAGCCTAACAACCTATTAATCGGTCTAACATGCCATTTAATCGGCCTGACAAGCCATTTAATCGGCCCGACAAGTTAACACAATGAATAGGTGTTATTCGAATCGGCCACCCAATGAGTAGCAATTAACTGGCCCATTAACTGATTAATCGGATGAATTCTTGAACAGTGAATAGGTTAGTGCTCAAAAATAATATAAATTGTAAATTATTACTCAAAAAGTATCCTAGAATGATAATATAATAGCATGGAACAATCAAAAATTATAGATACGTTAGATATGTATCAAGCATCCCCAACCTTAATTCTTGATCATCCTCGAGTAAGTAAATGATAAAAATAGAATTTTTGATGTGACATGCTACCCAATATGTAGTATTTTGCACGTATGCTCATTGAGAAACGATGAATTAAGAAACATCAACATAGTAATATTTATAAGCACAAGCAATAAAACCATCGATCTTTCAAAGTATACGATCCTAAAAGAATGTTTACCTCCATTCATCTTATCATATTAGCAAGTCATAGCTCCATCTTCACCACATTTATACAAATGTCAAGCACCACGGTATCCAAGTCAGGCAATTGGATCATACTTTTTCAATGTGCTTCAACTTTTTATTCTTCACGCAATACATGAGCATGAACCATGGCCATAGCATAAAGGTGGAATAGAATATGGTGGTATATATCAAATGGCTCAAAGGTGGAGAAGATAGTCTCACATCAACTAGGCGAACCTGTGGGATCACTAGAAGGGGTGTCTACACGGGGGTGAATAGAATACTTGACAAATAAAAACCTAACCTTTTCCCAATTTTAATGGTTGGCAAATTTTAGCAATTATAGCAAGCCAAACACACCCTACACATGCAAGTCTACGTGTATAGCAGCGGAAAGTAAATACTTGCAAGGAAGTTCAAACACAAAGATTGACATGATGATTTTTGGTGCGGTTCCGATAGGTAGTGCTATCGTATATCCACATTCATGGAGACTTCAACCCACAGAGGGTAACACCTACACGAGTCCACAGATGGATCCACCCATAAGGGGTCCACAAAGAAGCAACCTTGTTTATTCCACCATGGCTTACATGCACGAAGGACTAGCCTCACTCGGGGTAGATTCCACGAAGTAGGTGATCTCGTTGACCTTACAAACTTATTGGTTCAACTCCACAACACGAAGTAGGAGGCTCCCAAGCGACACCTAAAAAATTGATGCTTGTGATTTGCGTTGGGATTTCCGTGAAAAGGAATGGGTTATCGCAGCACAATGCGCATAATTATTTCCCTCGATTAAGAAACCAAGGTTTATAAAACCAATAGTAATATCAATCCTCAACTGTCTTCAGCGGTTGCACACAAAAGAGCAAAAAACTTGCACCCAACGCAGGCAAGAGGGTTGTCAATCCCTTGATCTTGTTATTTGCAAGCGAATGAGGTGTGTAGAAAATTGTAGATAGTTGTGGCTTGCAAAATAAAATAAAATACAAATAATAAAAATGAGGAAATTATAAGTTTTCTGAATGTATAAGTGAATAGACCCGGGGGGCCATAGTGTTCTCTACTGGCATCTCTCATGAAGGCAACATACGGTGGGTAAACAAATTATTTTTGGGCAATGGATAGTACAAATATAGTTATGAGATTTTCATGGCAATGATCATGTGTATATAGGCATCACGTACATAAGTTAATAGGTTGACCCCTGCCTGCACCTACTACTATTACTCCACCCATCGACCGCTATCCAACATGCATCTAGAGTATTTAGTAAAATAGAGTAATGTTTGGGGAACGAATACATGATGTAGACAAAGTAAACACAATCAGTATGAATAAACCCCGTCATTTTATCCTTAGTGGTAGCAACACAAAGACATATCTTGTCCCCTTTCTGTCACTCGGATATATAAATTCGCCAGGTTGAACCCATTACAACGCACATCTACCATTGAAGAAAGATCCAACTACTTGGCCAAAGCAATTCAATAGATCGGATAGATTTACGAAGCTATGATGATCATGGAAATAAGAATCATAAAACTCAGAGAAGATTCAAATAATTTTCATGAATAATCTAAAAATGCACCCACAATTCATCGGATTCCAATAAACACATCGTACAAAAGAATTACATCGGATATATCAAAGAAAACATGCGATGATCATTGTATTGAAGATCAAGAGAGAGAGATATCCATCTAGATATTAACTACGGACCCGTAGGTCAGTGGTGAACTACTCACACATCATCACGAGGGCACCAAGGTTGATAAAGAGGCCCTTCGTGATCGATCCCCCTCCGATAGAGTGCCGGGACGGAGCCCCAGATGAGGTCGCCATGGAACTGAGACTTGCGGTGGTATAAAAAGTGTTTCCTCGATATATTTAGGGTTTTTGGAATATTTGGGAATTTATAGGCCACAGAACGAGGCAAGAGGGGCCACCGGGAGGCGACAAGGCATCAAGGTGTGGCCAACCCCCCCCCCCCCTTGTCGTGCCCTATTGACTTGTGGGCTTGTCGTGTGGCTTCATATCTCCTGACGAAGCATCCACGCCTTCTTTTGGTCAAGAGAAAATTATCGAAAAGTTTTGTGGCAATTGGACTTCGTTTTGTACTGAAAACGTGAAAAAAACACGCAGAAAACAGCAACTAGCAGTGGGAATTGAGTTAATAGGTTAGTGCCAAAAAATAATGTAAATTGGTGCATTATGACCCAAAAAGTATCTTAAGATGATAATATAACAGCATGGAAAAATCAAAAATTATAGATATGTTTGAGACGTATCAAGCATCCCCAAGCTTAATTCATGCTTGTTCTTGAGTAGGTAAATGATAAAAACAGAATTTTTGATGTGACATGTTATCCAATATGTAATCTTTTGCATGTATGCTCATTAAGAGACGATGAATTAACAAACATCAACATAGTAATAACTATAAGAACAAGCAACAAAATCATCAATCTTCCAAAGTATACAATCTTAAAAGAATGTCTACCCCCATTAATCTTTCATATTAGCATAGCATAGCTCCATATTCACCACATTAATACAAATGTTAAGCACCAAGGTGTCGAAGTTAGGAAATTGGATCATATTTTTTCAAAGTGAATCAACTTTTTATTCTTCATGTAATACATGAGCGTGAGCCATGGACATAGCATAAGGTCGAATAGAATATGGTGGTAGATATCAAAGGGGTAAAAGTGGACAAGATAGTCCGACATCAACTAGGTGTACCGACGGTCTATGGAGATGCCCATCAGTAGATGTCAATGCAAGGAGTAGGGATTGCCATGCAAATGACGCACTAGAGCTATAAATGTCGGAAAGATCAAATGAAGCTAACTAGGGCGTGCATCCAACTTCCTTGCTCATGAAGACCTCAGGCATTTGAGGAAGCCCGTCATCGGAATATGCAAGCCAAGTTTATAGTAATGATAATATCCACTAGCATATTAAAATGGCATATCATGAGACTTTCGACATGAGGAACATGGTGCGACTTTGAGGCACAAGTGTGGTACAAGATAGTAGCAAAGTCCCTTCTCTCTTTTTCTCTCATTCATTTTTTCATTCTTTTTTTATGGTGGGCTCATTTGGCCTCCTCCATTTTTTTCATTTTTCGTCTGGAATCTCATTCCGACTTGTGGCGGAATCATAGTCTCCATCATCCTTTCCTCACTCGGATAATGCTCTAATAATGATGATCATCGCAATTTTATTACTTACAGCGCATGAAAGCTCGATATGACTCAATAGGAATGCCTCTAGCAGTGTACCAGGATGTGCAGCTATCTAGCATGACATGTATTCAGCAATGTAATGAATGGTGGCTTTTCCACAAATGCTATGTCAGCTCTATATGATCATGCAAAGCAATACGATGATGAATGAACTAGTCATATGATGTAACGGTGAAATTTGCAAGGCAATATATCTCAGAATGGCTATAGAAATGCCATGATAGGTAGGTATGGTGGCTCTTTTGAGGAAGATAAATAAAGGTTTGTGTGTGACAGAGCATATCATGCCACGGGAATTGGATGCACCGGTGAAGTTCGCACCGATCCTCGAGGTGAGAATGGGCAATGCGCGGTACGGAAGAGGCTAGCAAAATATGAGGAGGTGAGATTGCGTATGTCCATCGTTTCACATTAGTCATGAAGAACACATATACGTATTGGAAATTTTTATTATTTTCATGACAAGGCAAAGCACTTCCCTCATACCGCGAGGGAGAGGATTGGTAGGAGTTAACCACCGCGCGACTCCAACTCGAAACAACGCTACAATTTCAACGAGGAATAGAAATGCTCACACATACCCACCATGCCTTTTTAATATTCAGAGAAACAAGGAATTAACACCTCTTAATACCACTACTTCTATGAATCAACAATTATGCACTCACACCTTTTTCATATTACCACATCAATATCATTAACCAACAATTTATCTTGATGTGCTACACAGTGGTTTTGATTATCATCCATTGGATACTTATTATTTTTGTACTAGCTTTATAACCCATGAAAATTACCGCTACTATTTATTAACTCTCAAACAAATATAAGTGAAGAATAAGAGTTCAAACATCTCTATAAAATCTACACGCCATTGTGCTCTAGAAGATATAAGTGAAGCACTAGAGCAATTGTTTAGCTCAAAAGATATAAGTGAAGCACAAAGAGTATTTCTAACAAATCATGATACATGTGTATCTATCTCAGGTTGGTGTGTCCAGAAAAATATGATTGTGGAAAACTAAAAATAAAAAACCAAACTAAATTAAACGACGCTCCAAGCAAAACTCATATCATGTGATTAATAAAAATATAGCTTCAAGTGACATACCGATGGATTGAGACGAAAGAGGGGGTGCCTTCTAGGGCATTCCCAATCTTAGAGCTTGAGTATTCCCAGAATATTGCCTTGGGGTGCCTTGGGCATCCCCAAGATTAGGCTCTTGTTGCTCCTTATTACATTATCCATCGCGATACCACCCAAAACTTGAATACTTCAATCACACAAAACTCAACAAAACTGATTGAGAACCGTTAGTATAAGCAACATATGGAATACTTAGATATTGTTGTAAATTGATTATTATTTAATTATTTAATAATAATTAATGTATTCTAACTTCTCCATGGCTTATACCCTCCCCCCCCCCCCCCCGATACAATCCATAGCATCATCAAAACAAGCAAACTATGCAAGCAAAAAACATAATATGTCTAAAATAGAACAGTGTGTAGAAATCTGTAATGAACCTATACTTATGTAACTCCAAAATTCTTAAAAATTAGGACGGCCTGAGGAATTTGTAAATAAATACTGTGTAAAACATTCAGCTTAAACAGTTGGTCCAGTAAAATCAGAGAAATTATGCACTTGACGTCAAAGTTTCTGTTTTTGCACTTTATCAATTATACTAAGCATACAAGTCATCCCAAAGGTTTTACTTGTCACAAACATTAATTTAAACACAAAAACACAATCATTATAGAGGCAATAATCATGTCATCACACCTAAGCAGAAATTAAAAAGGAAAAAATTAATATAACTATTGGGTTGCCTCCCAATAAGCGTTATTGTTTTATGCCCCTAGCTAGGCCTGATGTATATGATTAAGTGTTGTCATCTTTCCAAGAATGACCCATCATGCTATAATCATATTCCCTCCTTTCAGCAGAAATTTTTCTGATTGGTAAGAAAAAAACTTGAAGGGACTAAATACCACAACACTAGGATCCGAAAGATCTACCTTGGGAGGGACATGAGGCTCTTCTATAGGTTTTTCAAAAGTGATAGTTAGCTCCTCGTTGTATAAGTTCCTATAGAGGTATTTTATTAATTATATTTAAAGATCATAACCCAATCCTAGCTTTGGTGTAGGAAATTTCTCATTTTATAGAAATCTTATCAACTAAGACTTTAAGTGGAACCTTCTTCCTAAGATTCTCATCATAAGCAACATAGTTTGTGGATCTTAGTTATCTTATTTCTTCCAACTCATAAAGAACCCCATCTATGGGTGGGCACTCACGTTAACGCTATAATGAGAAAATATATCTCTAGCTTATTTTATGATATTACCAAATTCTTGACAAAGAAATATAGTAGCTAGACGTTTGGTGGAAGCTTCATGGATACTAGAGAATTCTAGAAACAACCATTATATGAAAGGATGCATGTGCACAAATTGATTTCCAATTGTACTATAAGCAAAGATATAGAATCCACATAACTTATAGTTCTAGAAAAAGTAGAACCTATTAGCAGTGGTAATGAAAGGATGCATGTGCACAAATTGATTTCCAATTGTACTATAAGCAAAGATATAGAATCCACATAACTTATACTTCTAGAAAAAGTAGAACCTATTAGAAGTGGTAATGATCCCTCACAAGTGAAAAAATCTTGAATCACACTCTTTCCAAAAATATTACCACTACGTATGAGGAGTTTCTTAGTTTGCATAATTGGTTCTACCTTAGAAGGATCATCAGCTGCAAGATTACCAAGTTTTTCATTAGGAACTTCATCAAAATTTCTTCTAGCATTCTCATCACAAGGTGAAGTTGGAAAATCAAGGGCTTCCTGTAATGCCCAAGATGCGATCCTATCCTTATTTTGGCGCGAGGGCCTCGACAGGGATGGAAGCGCATCTCGTCGTTCCGCAAGAATGGATATCATTAGAATACATGTACTGAAGAGAAGAGTATATGGAATTGGCTTACACTCGCCACAAGCTACATCAGCGTCACATCAGTACAATACATAAACATCATGAAGGAGAGCAGGGTCCGACTACGGACGAACACAAACGAGAAAAGAACGACGCCCATCCTTGCTATTCCAGGCTACCGGCCTGGAACCCATCCTAGATCGATGAAGAATAAGAAGAAGAAGCAACTCCAAATAAGCAATCAACGCGCTCGCGTCAAGTAACCTTTACCTGTACCTGCAACTGGTGTTGTAGTAATCTGTGAGCCACAGGGGACTCAGCAATCTCATTTCCAAAGGTATCAAGACTAGCAAAGCTTAAAGGGTGAGGTATGGTTAAGTGGTGAGGCTGCAGCAAGCGACTAAGCAATATGAGGTGGCTAACTTACGAGTACAAGAGAAAAAAGGGGGAAGATCTACGCATATCGGACGTGAACTATTGATGATCAAAAGAATGATCCTGAACACCTACTTACGTCAGACATAACCCCACCATGTCCTCGATCAGAGAAGGAACTCACGAAAGAGACAGTCACGGTTACGCACTTAGTTGGCAAGTTTTAATTAAATTTACTTTGAGTTATCTAGAACCAGTGTTAAACAAAGTTTCCACATTGCCACATAACCGCGAGCACGGCTTTCCGAAAGATTTAACCCTGCAGGGGTGCTCCAACTAATCCATCACAAATTACCACAAGCCGTATAGAAATCCTCGATCACGAAACTCGCGATCTCGCTGGACTCCTTAGTGGAAAACCTCAACTCTGATATTACCCAAAGCATCACCGGAATCCCGATGCACAAGATATTTCGTCAAAGGTAAAACTAATCCAGCAAGGCCGCCCGACATGTCGACAATCTCGATAGGAGCCGCGTATCTCGTTTTCAGGGCACACCGGATGAGCGATGGTTACCACGCCAAACACCGAGTTGCCCCGGTAGCGTTAATAAGCTGCTCTGTTTTGGACCAGCACCATCAGCACTGGCCCTCCCTGTATTATGTTGAATTACTCCTCGGGTAGCGCTAACTCCCTATGCATTTCAGTATTAACAGAATTATTATGTTGGGCAAATATAGAACCAATGTTGGGCCTTGCCAGACCAGCTTTAATCTAAGACGAATTATCAAGGGGGTCCCCATAACAACCCCGATCATGTTAGGAGCGCTCAATTATGGAACATAACACCGGTAGCCGAAACTAAGGGGGCAAAGGTGGAACAAAACACTAGGCTAGAAAGGCCAAGCCTTCCACCTTTAACCAAGTATATAGGTGCATTAAATTAAATAGCATTTAATAGGGTGATATAACAAGGAACCCATGTTAACACATGGAAGCAACTGCACCTGCAACTAGCAACACTAACACAAGGTTAAGCAAGCGGTAACATAGCCAATCAGTGGTTTGCTAGGTTGTGAACAGGTTAAAGGTTTTCATGGCAATGTTGGGAGGCTGATATTTAACAGGTGGTAGGCAGCGACACATAATGATAGAAACGGTAAAACTAGCATGGCAATGATAGTAATGGTATCTAGGAAAATGGTCATCTTGCCTGAGATCCCGCTTGGAAGAAGAACGACTCCGTGAAGCAGACGAACCGATGTACTCGAACGGGTCCTCACTTTCCGACTTGCTTGCGGAACTCTATTCGAGACGAAGGAAACCGGAAACTAGCATCAACACAGATATTCACCACGGCTCATGCACGACAAGATGCAATCCACACATTATGCATGATCAATTGAATATACGCAAGACATGGCATGTCAATTCACAACAATCAAACACTGCACATTAAGTGAAGTTCAATATGCAACGAGTTGCATATTGACGAAACTCCACATACGAATTATTTTAGTTCTATCCCGATTAGGTACACGGCAATAGTAAATGTTGGTTAAACATGGCAAGAGGTGAAGCGTAACTAAACTACCTATCTAGGCATTTTAAATAAGGTCGGAAACGACTTATAGCATCTCCGAACTGACCCCATACGTTAATTTACAATTCTGTCCAGATCTGAACTAACACATTTAAATGTTTGTTAAACAGAAAAATAAATAGGTTCACGTGATTCTACGCGCCGTTCCAAGAAATTTACATATAGAGAACATCTCCAACGGAGCTACGGTTCAAAAGATACGAACACCGCAAGATATGATGGCATGAATGCAATATGTGTGCAATGACAGTCACAAGCATCTCAAAACATACAAACAACATGATAATATGAAACTCCACGAGATTCTAAGAAAGTATCATGTAGGACAAGTTCAAAACGGAGCAACGGTTCAACAACTATGAGCTAAACAAGAAATCACTACAATCTGCCCAAAATCAGCCACATAGCATTTTCTACGCCTCGAACAACTAGCTAGACAAATCCAAAAGGCTCAAACAAGGCATGAGGCAATAGAGGTCAAGATGCACTACAACATACTACTAATAACATCTAGCATGGAAGCATGGATCACTAGGAAAAGAACTCACAAAATGGTATCTCACACACAGTTTCAGACTCAGAGAAAATATCATTTATGGCAGTGCAGTTTTCGATCTGAAGGCATATTGACAGCAACAAAACTATAGGCTACAGGGCTCCAAATGGCATGAAAATTCATTGCATGCTAGAGAATCTTATAGTCTACGACTAACTCCATTGCACCAACCTCAAAAGAGCTACAGAACACCAGGTAAACTCATGGAAAGACAACAACAAAATATAACATATTTCAGACTTAGCAATATTTCAGCATCTCCAAATCAGCACTATTTTCTAGCATGTTGAGATCAAGAAAACAACACCTAAACATGGATTTCTATTGCAACCAAAATTACCTGAGGCTAGCATACATATCCAAGGGCATATCTCTAGTTGACAACTCCTTCATATCATGCATGGATTAAATCACACAAAATAAACAAAAGGGCAACATGTCAAAATATCACGCGCACTAACTTGCTCAAAAGCTAAAACTAAATGCACAGTTAAATTCTATGGATTTTCCTACCCCGAAAACATATATAACATGAGGGGTTGCAAAATAAAAATAATGCTACAGGAATATGCGAGAATATGTCCTAAACATGATATAGCAAACTAGCCACGGAATCCTACATGCAAAAATGCAACCAACTACTCTAAAATACTTGGCAAAAGGTCCCTAAAATCATGAGCATTTAAACTACGGTGTTTGAGCAATCCGTACACGCACGTAAATAAATACGGGATAAACAACCTATTATGACAGCACGCAAAACTAGGCATATGGCAAGACAAATCACTTCAAACATGCATGCAAGTTGCAAATTATGAATCTACGCGAAAAACTAAACAAGTTTCATATTTAAAACGTTCCGATCCAACACACGGTTTAAAAACTACGGGCATTTTAATATTTAATATATTCCTGAAAATACTAATTCAGAAAAACCTAAAATATTCTAACGGGCCAATCTAGAAGCTGGTCCGGGTCTGGAACTAAGCGCCACATAGCTATGTAATGAACGGGCGACATATAGGCGCGGGGAAGGGCAGGCCGAGGCTCACCTCGCGACCTTAGGCCCATACGGAGACGGGGCTGGTACGCCGACGGGGCAGCTCGTTGGTGGGCCTTGGGGCGCTGATGAGGCCGGCCGGTTGGCCCAGCGAGGCGAGCTCGGCCTGTCGCATGCAGAGGGTGGCCTGGTAGGGTGCGGTCAACGCACCGTCGTCCTCCTCCCTTCGCTCGTTGAGAACGTGCTCGCGACAAGGAGGCCGGCCACAGGCGATGGGGAGGCTCGGGACAGAGCCTCGGGGGCATATCCATGGCGGGGGAGCGCGGATCCGGCACAGGTCTGGGTGGAGCTCGAGTCAGCGTCTCCATGGCGGCTGGTGTCCTACGGCAAGGAGGGACAAGTAGAGGGATTAGACAACGGAGAGAGGAGAAAAGAGAGCACGGGAACTGGGCTGGAGGTCGCCGGCGGCGGCGCACCGGCGGCTGGCTACCCGGGACCTGCAGGGCAGCGATCGACAGTGGGGCAGAGGATGCAACAAGCGGCAGCGGCGCAGGAGCTCGGCGAGGGAGCAGATGCCTCGGACGGAGCCCGGGAGGCTGGTCAGATGGGCTTTGCGGCGGGCCGCGCGCGGGCTCGGCGGGCCCGACGGCTGGTGGAGGACAGAGAGAGCGGGTGGGAGGCGGCTAGGGTTACACGGGTTTCGAGGCAAGGGGGTTGGCTGCCCAAAATTAGGAGGAGGGGTCTATTTATAACAATGGGGGCTGGTTTAGTAGAATTTCGCCCCGGTTTCAACCGCGCGATCGGAATCGAACGATCTCGAATGCGGGACGGGCTAAGTGGCCGTGTAGAGTAGGTTAGCTGGAGATAAGAGGGTAAACGACACCCGATAACGTAATTTTAAAACATCGAAAAACGTCCGACGATAGACCGAATACGGTGCCGCTTCGGTCGACCGTTCGGGTACCAGACAGACTCCGATTGCAACGAAATTTGGCAGGCGGTCTACCTATAACTAAATAAGACCGCACGCCAAGTTTCAACCCAATTAGAGAAAGTTTTATACACACTTTTAAAAACAAGGATTTAAACGATGCCGCGGGCGCGTGCGAGTGTGGTCGGGCTCAACACGGACAACGACGAGAACGGAGAGAACCGGCAACTAATAACGGATGGAGGTGTTGAAAACTAGCGGCAACGGGATGTCGATGCAATGCGGATGATGCGATGATGAAGCGACAAACAAAAATAATCAGACGACGAAAACGGAATAAAAGGAGAATCTTCTGGAACGTCGGTCTCGGGCTGTCACACTTCTCCACTAGAGGCCAAAGCATCACTAATTTCAAACTCACACATGATAGCAACTTTCAAGAAAACTAGAGAGCGAAGATGCAAACTAGTGACAAGCTAAGGAAGCAAAGGTAAATATTTTTGCATTTTGATTTTTTTGAAGCAAGCAAGATAAAACAAAAAATAAAAACAAGAACAAGTGAATGATAATTTGTGTGAAGTTACTTGATACTTGATGATGATATTCCCCGGCAATGGCGCAAGAAATCCTTCATGATGCATGTGATTTGCGTTGGGTTTTCCATGAAGAGGAACGGGTTATATAAGCACAATGTGGGTAAGTATTTCCCTCGATTAAGAAACCAAGGTTTATCAAACCAACAGGAATATTAATCATCAACCATCTTCAGCGACTGCACACAAAAGAGAAAACAACTTACACCCAACGCGGGCAAGAGGGTTGTCAATCCCCTTGATCTCATTATTTGCAAGCGAATGAGGTGTGTAGATAGTTCTGGCTTGCAAAATAAAATAAAATACAAATAATAACAGCATGGAAATTATAAGTTTGTAGAATATATGAGTGAATAGACCCGGGGCCATAGTGTTCTCTAGTGGCATCTCTCGTGAAAGCAACATATGGTGGGTAAGCAAATTACTCTTGGGCAATTGATAGAACAGTGGATAGTTATGCGATTTTCATAGCAATGATCATCTGTATATAGGCATCAAGTCCATAAGAAAATAGGCCAACTCCTGCCAGCACCTACTACTACTACTCCACCCATCGACCGTTATCCGGCATGCATCTAGAGTATTAAATAAAATAGAGTAATGCTTGGGGAACGATCACATGATGTAGACAAAGTAAACTCAATCAATATGAATAAGCCCCATCATTTTATCCTTAGTGTAAGCAATAGAAAGACACATCTTGTACCATTTCTGCTACTGGGATATAGTAATTTGCTAGGTTGAACCCACTACAACGCACATCTACCACTAAAGAAAGATCAAACTACTTGGCCAAAGCAATTCAATAAATCGGATAGATTTACGAAGCTATGATGATCATGCAAATAAGAATCATAAAACTCAGAGAAGATTCAAATAATTTTCATGAATAATCTGAACATAAACCCACAATTCCTCGCATCCCAACAAACGATGTACAAAAGAATTACATCCGATAGATCAAAGCAAAGATGCAATGATCATTGTATTGAAGATCAAGAGAGAGAGAGACATCTATATACTAACTATGGACACGTAGATCTATGGTGAACTACTCACACATCATCACGACGGCACCAAGATTGATGAAGAGGCCCTCCGTGATCAATCCCCCCTCTAATAAAGTGCCGGAATGAAGCTCCAGATGGGGTCACTGTGGAAATGAGACTTGCGTCAGCGTACAAAGTTGTTCGTCGATATATTTAGGGTTTCTAGAATATTTGGGAATTTATAGGCCAAAGAACGAGGCAAGGGGGTCCACAGGGAGGTGACAAGGCATCAGGGCACAGCCACTCCCTGGTCGCGCCATGTTGCCTTGTGGGCTTCTCATGTGGCTACAGGTCTCCTTTTGAAGCTTCCATGTCTTCTTTTGGTCCAGAAAAATCATCAAAAAGTTTCGTAGCAATTGGACTTAGTTTGGTACCGAAAACGAGAAAAACAAAAAACACGCAGAAAATAACAACTTGCAGTGGTCACTCAGTTAATAGGCTAGTGCTCAAAAATAATATAAGTTGGTGCATTATGACCCAACAAGTATCTTAGCATGATAATATAATAGCATGGAACTATCAAAAATTATAGATACATTGGAGACGTATCACCAATCTAGGAGACACAACTCTCCAAAAGGTAATATATGTGGTAGTATGATGAACTCCTTGATATTGTGCTTCAAAAGATAGTTTCCTCAGCGCTCAACCACTCTTTCATAGATTTGGATTGGGTAGAAGAGATTCATTGGGTGGAAAGCAACTTTGGGAGGCTAGAAATCAAGATTCATATGGTAGGAATAGAATATCTTGATCTCAACACATGAGTAGGTGGCTCTCTCTTAGAAAAATGGATGGGGCTAGTGTTGGTTCGTTCTGAGTGCTTCCTCTACGAATGGGAGGCAGGTGGCGGGGTATTTATAGGAATATCCAAAAATCCAACCGTTACAACATTATTCCGAACTTGGTGAAACCGAAGTAATACTCGGTTGCACCGGCTAGTGCAAAATGTGGCAACTTTTGGTGTTTTGGTGAGACCGGTATATGAATCTCGGTGGGTCCGATTTTGGCTGGCTTGGCAGTTACCAGAATCGGTGGCAACGATTCCTAAAACTCGGAAATTCTGATTCTCAGAAACAGGTAAACTGAGAGTTGGTCACTGATTCTCGATCACACCGAAACCAGACCTGGTGGTACCGAGATGCTAGGGTTTGTCATAGGATCTGTGTTAGGTAAAACTCGGTAGGGCCGAATAGAAATCCTTGGCGGCACCAAATTTTGTACTTTTAGGATTTTGGACAGAATATTTCTGGGAGAATTTCATGAGTAGTTTTGGTGGCTAATCTCCAAGAACTTGAGAAACTAGATCATCATAGTCATCTCATCCCCTTTCAATAGTATTGGCTTTCCTATGTGTGATGCCCTCGATTTAATCGTATGCTAACCATACACGCAAATGCGTACGATCAAACCCAAGGACTCACGGGAAGATATCACAACACAACTCAAGACACAAATAAAATAACATTAGCTTCATATTACAAGCCAGGGGCCTCGAGGGCTAGAATACGAAAGCTCGATAAACACACGAGTCAGCGGAAGCAACAAATATCTGAGTACAGACATGAAACATGGGGTGCCTTAGAGAAGGCTAGCACAAAATATACAACGATCGAACGAGGTGAGGCCTCCTGCCTGGGAACCTCCTAACTACTCCTGATCATCAGCGGCCTCCACGTAGTAGTAGGCACCGTCGGGGTAGCAGTCATCGGCGGTGGGGACCTCCATCTCCTGGGCTCCATCATTTGGTCGCAGCAACGGATCAGGGGACAAAGGGGGAGCAAAGCAGCGGTGAGTACTCATCCAAAGTACTCGCAAGTCTTACATCAGAACTATTCTAATTATGCATCAGTATCAAAGAAGGGGGGTTATATGTGGACTGACTGCAGCAATGCGAGAATAGAGAGAGAAGGTCTAGTCCTATCGAAGACTAGCATCTTCAGGGTCTTGCAGCAATAGACGAGAGTAGAACAGGGGTAACACATTAATAGTCATATTGTTGCAGCAATATTAAAGTGAGGTCACGCCTAAAGATCCTCCCTCGACTCCCTGCGAGGAAGCAATCCCGAGGCAAACTAATACCAGTTAAGTAACAATTGTAGTTGTAAAAGATCGGGGCACAACTCCAAGTCGTCCTGTAACCGTGGACACGGCTATCCGAATAGTTAATTTTCATCCCTGCAGGGGTGCACCACATGTCCCGTCACGCTCGATAACACTCTGGCCGGACATACTTTTCTGGGTCCTGCCTGGCCTCGGAATATCGACACGTCACAGCCCCACCTAAGACTAATCAGAGAGGCCAGCCCGCCGGTCTAACTCCTGAGCACAAAGGGTTCGTGGGCCCAGTTCCCCTTCACGCTCCTGCACGTGGCGTGGGCGGCCGACGTCAGTCCTAGCATCCCTTAATCACAAGCGCGATGCATCTCGGGACCACTCGGGCGCGTGCCGCTACAATGCTGGCATCTGAAAAGCTTCGGCTGATACCGCGACGCCGAGTACCCATAATTCTTCCCGCGTAGCCGGTTAGTGCGAAAAGGTCTCCGACCAACCCAGATCAAATACCCAAATCCATTAACATTTTAATTAGGCCAACAACACAGTTTCACGGGAATCCACCCGTCTTACAA
The DNA here is from genome assembly GCF_904849725.1 of Hordeum vulgare subsp. vulgare. Classification (NCBI taxonomy): domain Eukaryota; kingdom Viridiplantae; phylum Streptophyta; class Magnoliopsida; order Poales; family Poaceae; genus Hordeum; species Hordeum vulgare. The sequence continues at coordinate 334,902,607 of NC_058524.1, read as the reverse complement.
CTAATCACCAATGTCCCCAGTAACATGGTCAAGTAACTGTGTGGTTGTAACATCGGGGGGGATCCGAGGTATCACCCTCGTTGGATTTCGAACGATGTACCCGTCAAGGTGGGCTTAGAGGAATCACCCTCGGAGGTCCCACACTTGAGGGGTTGCACGACAGGGGCGTCATCGGGAATGGTGAAAGAGGAATCACCCTCGATAACCATGACCGACTAGCTATACTACAGGGATATCATCAGGAGTACTTAGCGAGGTGTCACCCTCGGTACCCGATAGTATCCCTATAGCTTCGTACAACGAAGGGGGTGAATGTGTTGTGTCGGGTCTGGCTCGTCGATCAGAGATCGAGATTTGAAAACAAGCGGGGCAACTGAGCTACGGGGTCAGAGGGGATGACTGCTCCACCTATACTAAGCAGATTAAAGGTACAGGACTGAAAGTAGCAGTTCATCAAAAACAGGCTATGCATCAGATATAGGAGCTAACTACAACAGTAGCAAAATACTAATGCAAGCAGTAGGAAGAAAGACATAGGCGATATAGGAATGATCAAGGGGGGTTTGCTTGCCTTGATGCTCTGCGGCAAAGGATTGATCGGCAGGGTCGTAGATGTACCCGGCAGCAGCGTCAGTCTCGGGGTCTACCGGTAATAAGAGGGGGAAGAAACAATAAATAATAGCACCGATGCAACACAAAGCATGACATGGCAAGATGCAGGCTAGGCATGAGCTAACGCAGCAACATCCGTCATAGACGGGTCGGAAGAATATCTGATGATATTTTCCGGGTCTCAGGCTACTACCGGTTATACTGGAAACGATGGAAAAGTTCCATGTTCGCTATGCTAGGGACGAGTGACAAACGAATGGACCGTGTATCCGGGTTCGTCTCGTTTTGGTGATCAACTTTCGTGTTGAAAATATTTTGATCTGACTTACGGATTATTTAATATTAATTTTTAAAGTTTTATTCAATAATTAGGAATTAAAAACAGATTTAAAAGATTTAATAAAAGGCTATTATGACATCAGCATGATGTCATGCTGACATCAACAGTTGACTGGTCAACTGACCAGCGGGTCCCGAACGTCATAGGCACAAGTTTTAATTAAGATTAAATATTAATTAATCAGATTAATTTAGTGGGGGACCCACGTGTCATACTCTAATTATTCTAATTAATTAATTTAACTAATATATCTATTTATCTATTTAATAAAAACATTAACATTATTTTTATTTTTATTTTAACTATCGCGTGGGGCCTCCGTGTCATAGACACCGGGTGCGTTGGCCCCACCGGTAAGTGACCTAAGGCTATATACTCATTTTTTATAGATACATAACCATACAAATGTCGTATTTCTCCACATACCTATATACGCAAATACTTACATAAATACGGGTACCAAATACATACATACATACATACAGAATACAACATTTGTTTTTATTTCTCTCAAAACTCTCATCTCCCTCTCTCTGTTAACAAATATAACACAGAGTCTCTTTGCTAACTCCTTCAACATAGAAGAACATAAACTTCAATCCCTCCTACCGGTCACTACCGTCGACGGATCGGGGTCCCGTTTGCCGGAACGGAACCGGGACGGTGAGGGGAACGCGACGGTGGGAGGAGCCCGAGGAGGGGCTCACCAACGTTGACGAGACGGTCCGAGGAAGCCGGAGTTCGCGGGAAAGGCGGGGTTGACGGCGGTGATGACGCGGTGGTGGTGATGCCGGTGAGGACGGTCGCCGGAGAAGCCTCCCGGAGGTCGGGGCCGGCTGGACGGCCAGCGAGGTGAGGCCCTCCGGGTGAAGAAGGGGCCGGCCAAGGGTGCTTGGGGCCGGCCGAGGGTGGTGGTCGCCGGGATGGGGGTGTAGGCCGGCGAGGTGGTCCCGCCAGATCTGGTGGGGGCCGAGTGGGGAGAGCAGAGGGAGGGCGGCGGTGGAGGCGAGGTGGCCGGTCGGGGTGGGGATGGGTGGTCGGCGAGGAGGGAGGCCGGTGGAGTGGGGAGGGGCTTCGGGTGGAGGAGCCGGTGGAGGGAGGCCGTGGGGGGGCTCGGGTGAGAGGGAGATGCGAGGGGAGGGGGGAGGGTGGATCAGGCAGGGGAGGGGGCGGCTCTGCTGTGGGGGGCGCTCGGAGGGAGAGTCGTGGGGAGAGGGGCTCAGTGCGTGGGGGAGGAGATGACGAGAGAGATGGGGAGCTGTCGGTGGGGGGGTGGGACCCGAGAGGGGGAGCGTGGGGGGTGGCGGTGCTGCCAGGGGAGGAGGGAGCGAGACAGGGCAGGGGTGCCTCGCCCTAGGGTTTGAGGGGGGTGGCGCGGGGTGGGCTGGCGAGTTGGGCCTTTTGGCCCAGCTCGGCCAGGAGGGTGGTGGTTTCTTCTTTCTTTTTTTTTGTCTTGCTTTGTTTTGTTTTATTTTGCTTTTTTTTATTTTCTTTCTTTTATAATTTACTATATATACTTTTAATTCTTTCTTTTATATATTTATTTTCATTTACTATCTTTCTTTTATTTATTTGATTTAAAGCTCCACTTTCAAATATATTGGGACTATCAATAATTCTAAAAGTGCCCGATTCGATATTATAATCCGTTAGGGAATTTTTCATAACTCCCCGACGTTTTTATTTCAACAACACAAAATCTTTTCTCGTCTGACTTTATTTTAAAGCTTCAAATTTGATTCGGTTTCAACCAACACGAGATCATTGATATTACTTGCGATGACGTGGCATCATTAGCGCGGGATCAGTGTCGCTTAATTACAATCATTACTGTAGCAAAAGTCGAGGATGTCACAATTCTCCCCTACTAACAAGAATTCTCGTCCCAAGAATTAAGAGGTAGAGGGAAAGAGCCCGGGGTATTCATCACGAAGATGATCCTCGCGTTCCCAAGTGGCTTCATCTTCAGAGTGATTTGACCACTCCACCTTAAGGAACTTGGTGACCTTGCGACGAGTCTTACGTTCAGCTTGGTCGAGAATGCGGACCGGATGCTCTTTATAAGAGAGGTCTTGTTGTAGCTCAAGCATATCGTGATCCACTGCTCGAATAGGGTCCTTGAAGCAGCGACGGAGCTGAGAAACATGGAAGACATCGTGAACCTGAGAAAGGTTCGCCGGCAGTTCCAATTGATAAGCCACTCTTCCACGCCTTTCGAGAACGGTGATAGGACCAATATAACGAGGAGCTAACTTGCCCTTGATTCCGAAACGGTGTGCACCTCTCATTGGTGTGACACGAAGATAAGACTTTTCGCCATGTTGATAGACCATATCTTGATGATGATGGTCATACTGACTCTTCTGACGAGACTGAGCAGCCTTCAGATTCTCATGAATAATGCGGACTTGATCTTCGGCATGTTGAATAATATCCGGACCGAAGAGTGATCGTTCCCCAGTTTCTGACCAATTCAGAGGAGTTCGACACCTTCGCCCATACAATACTTCGAAAGGGGCCATCTTCAGACTAGCTTGATAGCTATTGTTGTAAGAGAACTCGGCATACGGGAGAGATTCCTCCCATTTCTTACCGAAAGAAATGACACAAGCTCTAAGCATGTCCTCGAGAATTTGGTTGACTCGTTCAACTTGTCCCTGGGATTGAGGATGAAATGCAGTGCTGAAGGACAGATGAGTCCCCATAGCCTTCTGAAAACTTTCCCAGAATTTTGAAGTGAACAAGCTGCCACAGTCCAAACTGATTACCAACGTAATACCGTGAAGTGAAACAACTCTTGACATATAAAGATCTGTCAGCTGACTAGCATTAATCGTTTCTTTGACGGCCAGGAAATGTGCAACTTTGGACAGTCGATCAATGACGACAAGAATAGCATCATTACCTTTCTGAGATCTGGGAAAACCAGTGACAAAGTCCATTTCAACATGGTCCCATTTCCACTCGGGAATAGAGATAGGTTGCAGAGTTCCAGCAGGCTTTTGGTGTTCTGCTTTGATACGCCGACATATATCACATTCTGCCACATAGCGTGCAATGTCTTGTTTCATATTGGGCCACCAGAATCTTTGCCGGATGTCTTGGTACATCTTGGTACTACCCGGGTGAATAGACAATGGTGTGTCATGAGCTTCTTCCATCACCTTCCCAGTCATCCTGAGACTTTCCTTCTTATTTGGGACGAATAGGTGACCCTTGAAATACAAGGCGCCACCTTCATCAACAGTGAAAAAGGAGGGTTTACCCTTCGCAATATAGCTCTTAATCCTGTCGACATCATCGTCAAAGTCTTGCAGATTCTTTATGGAGCTCACAAGATCTGGTTCAACCACTAGGTTACTGAGGGAATCCTGATTAACAACACGAAGGTTCATCTTTTGACACTCTTCAGGAGGGGGAACAAGGTAACCCTGAGGAACAATGTGGAGGTTCAGCTTACGGAATTCCTCTTGCAGACGATCGTGAACCTGATGAACTTGGAGGTGGTTGCAGTATGACTTGCGACTTAAGGCATCAGCAATTACGTTAGCCTTGCCAGGGGTATATGATATACTACAGTCAAAATCTGCTATACGCTCCATCCATCTTTGTTGACGCAGGTTCAGCTCCGGTTGAGTGAACAAGTACTTCAGACTTTGATGGTCGGTGTAGATTTCACAGCGATTGCCGACAAGGTATTGTCGCCATTCCTTCAATGCATGAATAACTGCGGCAAGCTCGATATCATGAACTGGGTAGTTCTCTTCATGAGCACGCAGTTGATGTGAAGCATAAGCGATCACCTTGCGATCCTGCATTAGGACACAACCTATTCCTTGACGAGAAGCATCACAGTATATGACGAAATCCCTTTTCGTATCTGGAGGAGCAAGTACTCGAGCGGACGTCAGTTTGTCCTTGAGTGCCTAGAAACTTTCCTGGCATTTATCAGTCCATTCATACTTAACACCTTTGTGAAGCAGGTTGTTTAAGGGCTTCGCAATCTTGGAGTAGTTCTCAACGAATCGACGGCAATAGCTGGCGAGTCCGAGAAAACTTCTGACTTGCTTGACATTCTTCGGGGGAGTCGAGTCAAGAATAGCTTGAATTCGTTCGGGGTTGACCGCAATACCATCCTTGGAAATCACATGACCAAGGTAAGTCACTTCGTCTAGCCAGAACTCACATTTGGAATACTTCGCATAGAGTTTATGCTCCCGAAGCTTATCCAGTACAAGACGAAGATGCTCAGCATGCTCTTCTTTGTTCTTCGAAAATACCAGAATATCATCCAGATATACCACGACAAATTTGTTGAGGTAGTCCATGAATATATAATTCATCAGTCGAGAGAAGGTTGCCGGTGCATTGATTAAGCCGAAGGACATGACGGTGTACTCGTATGATCCATATCGAGTAACAAAGGCGGTCTTTGGAATATCCTCCTTGCGAACACGGATCGGGTGGTATCCCAATCTCAAGTCGAGCTTAGAGAAAACGGTGGAACCAGCAAGTTGATCATACAAATCATTTATCCGAGGGAGAGGATATTTGTTTTGAATAGTGGCCTGGTTGATAGGACGATAGTCTTGAACCAATCGATTTGTCCCATCCTTCTTCTTAACAAAGAGAGAAGGTGCTCCCCAAGCAGAGGAACTCGGACGGATGAAACCCAGACGGAGCGAGTTGTCAATTTCTTGCTTAAGTTCAAGGAGTTCATGTGGTGGCATTTTGTAAGGACGCTTGGCAATAGGAGTGGTACCAGGTACCAAGTCAATGACAAACTCGACAGCTCGAGCAGGGGGAATCCCCGGAAGTTCTTCTGGAAAGACATCTTGAAATTCTCGGACCACTGGTATGTTTTCAATCCCTTCAGGAGGCGACGCATTTAATGCATTCAAAGCATACAGTCGTGCCTCAGCATTTCGGACGAGGTGAGCATGGTAGCTTACTAGTTCATCTGAAGGGTGTAGGAGGTGGACGGTTTTGGTGGCACAAACGATCGATGCCGTATGAGCTTTCAACCAGTCCATCCCCAATATGAGATCAATTTTGGATGACTTTAATAGGATGGGGTTGGCAAGGAATTCTAATCCTTCAATTTCAACTAGAACATGGGGGCAAACCACGGAGGTTCGGCATTCGCCCCCAGGGGTGTTTACCACTATCGGGATGTTCATCTCTTCGCTCCTAATATCATGCATGTATGCAAAATTTTCCGACATAAAGGAATGTGATGCTCCTGTATCAAACAATACAGAAGCAGGTACTGAGTTAACGAGAAGTGTACCCATCACGGTAGCAGGCTGGTCTTGAGCTTGACTCATATCAATGTTGTTGGCCTGACCACGAACATAAGCAGGCTTAGCGTTGAAGTTGCGGTTCTCGTTGTTGCCACTGCCAGTTGCGGGAAGTGTCGGCTGATTCGGATTCTGCCTGCAGTCTCTAGCACGGTGACCTGGACGGCCACACTTGAAGCACAGCCCGTCCTCGGGACGGGAAGGAGGAACTCGAGGCGGTGGAGCTGGAAGCCTCGGCTGCCTAGGTGGTGGAGGAGGCAGGCGAGGTGCAGCATAGGACGGCCTCGGAGTAGGAGCAGGTGCATGGTACATGTTGTTGGGAATCCAGATCTTCCGCTTCTGTGCAGATGAGCCCGAAGATGAGCTCATGTCACGGTTGCGCTTGCTGCTATCTTTGTATTCCTGCAGACCAGTCTCAACCTGAATAGCCTTGTTCACCAGGGTGGCGAAATCAGCATAGTCCTGAACGAGGAGTGTCAGCTTGATATCAGGGTGGAGGCCTTCACGGAACTTCTCATGCCTGCGTGCATCAGTCGCAATGTCTTCTTCAGCATAGCGAGATAATTCCAGAAATTCCCGCTGATAAGCATCCACAGTCTTGTTGCCCAGGACCAAGTTGCGGAACTCACGCTTCTTCTGGTCCATGATTCCCTAGGGAATGTATCGAGCACGGAAAGCAGCTTTGAACTCTGCCCAAGTGATGATAGTCCCATCGGGCTGAGAGCGCATGTGGCTGTCCCACCATTGAGAAGCGGGACCCTTCAGAAAGTAGGCGGCAAAGTTGACATAGCTCGCCAGGGGCACATTGGCAGACTCCAGCTCATAAGAAATGTCACGGAGCCAGTCATCAGCATCAAGAGGCTGAGTTGAGCTGCGGTAGATCGCAGGGTTGAGACGGCAGAAGTCTTGAAGTGTCACGCCTTGCGGTTGGTTCATGTTCGGCCTTTGGAACTGATCCATGAGCCCTTGCATAAACTGGCGGTTCAGCTCAAACTGTTGGATCATCCCCGCCATATACTCAGGAGGCGGGGGTGGTGCATCGTTGGCAGGGGCACACGGGCGGCCAGCTGGTCTAACCATCCTGTTAAATATTTAGCAGGGGTAGCTTAGCATTAAAGAAATTGAAAGGCATCGCACGCATTCATGAAGTAATCAAGCATAATGAAAGGGAAATGCGATAGATACTCCATAGTAGTTGAGTTCGACATACAGACCCATACATAAGTTCGATTACAGACTAACGATTACAAATTCGAAATTTGGCGATAGCCCGGACGCATTTGACGATACCCTGGACTCACTAGGCGGCGCGCAGGCACGCGGTGGAAGAGTACCACAACGAGATGTAGCGATAAGGCTACATCAACGTCGGAGAGGACGATCGAATCCTGGTACCTGGCGGTGATAGAAGGTAGGGACAGGACCCTGTGTCCCGTAGTGACTCTGGTGAGGGTACCGCATCCAGTCGAGCAGCTGAGGTCCAAGTGCAGGGGTTCTACCCCCAACATCAGTCCACTCGAGAGCTGGTGGTAGCTCTGTCCTGCTAGGCTCGCGGATGTGCATTGGTGGAACCCTCGGACAGTGTGATGGCTGCAGCTCTGTCAACGCGTCGTAAAGACGAGCGCGCGTAGCATACAGCTCCACAGTTAGAGCTCGGAAAGCAAGATCCATTGCCTCAGTGTACTGTACCAGAACCTGCGCGTCGTAGCGACGCGTCACGTAGGGGGCGCAGACAGCGACGTAGGAACGGTCGCTGCGCTCCCGAACGTCAGAAGCGTAGGCAGTGAGATCAGACCCAGTCTCATCCCCAGCAGGAGCATGCGGGATGTATCTGAAAGGGCTCTCCTCCAGGTGAGGGTACGCTCCACGGAGACGGGTGATGGCGATGTAGGCCGCATCATGGACGGCCATCTCGACCGACACTCCAATACCACAGAAGACGTGGCGCTCGAGGGTCTCGCCGCCCCTCCGGTCGAAGATGCGAACCTCAGCCTGGTACTGGTACTGGTTGTACTCGCGGAAATCCTCAAACACAGTGTACTCGGGGTACCAGCGATATCCCACCCTCGTTAGGAGATCGACCAAAATGGCCGGGAACCCAGTCGTCTCAGTGGCCTGTGTCAGGCGCACGTGCTGTCTTGCGGGACGCATCTGAAAATAAGATTGACGGATGTCAATGACAGTGTGTGTAATACATATTCAGGAGAAAAAGAGTAGATAGTCCAGCGCTCCGGATCGATGTGATTTGAGAACCTAATGTTAGAGTTAGTAAAATCTTTGACCCGAAAGAGAAGAGAAAGTAGAGCCCAGAGTATAAGAAAGGAGTAAAAGATACTAATACCAGCCAATTGAGATGTGGGCCGTAAGCCACAACATCAGTGTTAGTAAAGTTTTTCAAACACTAGACTCAACTTCGGCCAAGGAGTTGGAAAGGGGGCTACCTACAGGCAGTCGGCTCTGATACCAACTTGTGACGCCCTCGATTTAATTGTACGCTAACCATACACGCAAATGCGTACGATCAAACCCAAGGACTCACGGGAAGATATCACAACACAACTCAAGACACAAATACAATAACATCAGCTTCATATTACAAGCCAGGGGCCTCGAGGGCTAGAATACGAAAGCTCGATAAACACACGAGTCAGCGGAAACAACAAATATCTGAGTACAGACATAAAACCTGGGGTGCCTTAGAGAAGGCTAGCACAAAAGATACAACGATCGAACGAGGCGAGGCCTCCTGCCTGGGAACCTCCTAAGAACTCCTGATCATCAGCGGCCTCCACGTAGTAGTAGGCACCGTCGGGGTAGCGGTCGTCGGCGGCGGGGACCTCCATCTCCTGGGCTCCATCATCTGGTCGTAGCAACGGATCAAGGGGACAAAGGGGGAGCAAAGCAGCGGTGAGTACTCATCCAAAGTACTCGCAAGTCTTACATCAGAACTATTCTTATTATGCATCAATATCAAAGAAGGGGGGTTATATGTGGACTGACTGCAGCAATGCGAGAATAGAGAGAGAAGGTCTAGTCCTATCGAAGACTAGCATCTTCAGGGTCTTGCAGCAATAGACGAGAGTAGAACAGGGGTAACACATTAATAGTCATATTGTTGCAGCAATATTAAAGTGAGGTCACGCCTAAAGATCCTCCCTCGACTCCCTGCGAGGAAGCAATCCCGAGGCAAACTAATACCAGTTAAGTAACAATTGTAGTTGTAAAAGATCGGCGCACAACTCCAAGTCGTCCTGTAACCGTGGACACGGCTATCCGAATAGTTAATTTTCATCCCCGCACGGGTGCACCACATGTCCCGTCACGCTCGATAACACTCTCGCCGGACATACTTTTCTGGGTCCTGCCCGGCCTCGGAATATCGACACGTCGCAGCCCCACCTAAGACTAATCAAAGAGGCCAGCCCGCCGGTCTAACTCCTAAGCACAAAGGGTTCGTGGGCCCAGTTCCCCTTCACGCTCCTGCACGTGGCGTGGGCGGCCGACGTCAGTCCTAGCATCCCTTAATCACAAGCGCGATGCATCTCGGGACCACTCGGGCGCGCGCCGCTACAATGCTGGCATCTGAAAAGCTTCGGCTGATACCGCGACGCCGAGTACCCATAATTCTTCCCGCGTAGCCGGTTAGTGCGAAAAGGTCTCCGACCAACCCAGATCAAATACCCAAATCCATTAACATTTTAATTAGGCCAACAACACAGTTTCACGGGAATCCACCCGTCGTACAACTAATCACCAATGTCCCCAGTAACATGGTCGAGTAACTGTGTGGTTGTAACATCGGGGGGGATCTGAGGTATCACCCTCGTTGGATTCCGAACGATGTACCCGTCAAGGTGGGCTTAGAGGAATCACCCTCGGGGGTCCCACACTTGAGGGGTTGCATGACAGGGGCGTCATCGGGAATGGTGAAAGAGGAATCACCCTCGATAACCACGACCGACTAGCTATACTACAGGGATATCATCAGGAGTACTTAGCGAGGTGTCACCCTCGGTATCCGATAGTATCCCTATAGTGTCGTACAACGAAGGGGGTGAATGTGCTGTGTCGGGTCTGGCTCGTCGATCAGAGATCGAGATTTGAAAACAAGCGGGGCAACTGAGCTACGGGGTCAGAGGGGATGACTGCTCCACCTATACTAAGCAGATTAAAGGTACAGGACTGAAAGTAGTAGTTCATCAAAAACAGGCTATGCATCAGATATAGGAGCTAACTACAACAGTAGCAAAATACTAATGCAAGCAGTAGGAAGGAAGACATAGGCGATATAGGAATGATCAAGGGGGGTTTGCTTGCCTTGATGCTCTGCGGCAAAGGACTGATCGGCAGAGTCGTAGATGTACCCGGCAGCAGCGTCGGTCTCGGGGTCTACTGGTAATAAGAGGGGGACGAAACAATAAATAATAGCACCGATGCAACACAAAGCATGACATGGCAAGATGCAGGCTAGGCATGAGCTAACGCAGCAACATCCGTCATAGACGGGTCGGAAGAATATTTGATGATATTTTCCGGGTCTCGGGCTATTACCGGTTATACTAGAAACGATGGAAAATTTCCATGTTTGCTATGCTAGGGACGCGTGACAGACGAATGGACCGTGTATCCGGGTTCGTCTCGTTCTGCTGATCAACTTTCGTGTTGAAAATATTTTGATCTGACTTAGGGATTATTTAATATTAATTTTTAAAGTTTTATTCAATAATTAGGAATTAAAAACAGATTTAAAAGATTTAATAAAAGGCTATTATGACATCAGCATGATGTCATGCTGACATCAACAGTTGACTGGTCAACTGACCAGCGGGTCCCGAACGTCATAGGCACAAGTTTTAATTAAGATTAAATATTAATTAATCAGATTAATTTAGTGGGGGACCCACGTGTCATACTCTAATTATTCTAATTAATTAATTTAACTAATATATCTATTTATCTATTTAATAAAAACATTAACATTATTTTTATTTTTATTTTAACTATCGCGTGGGGCCTCCGTGTCATAGACACCGGGTGCGTTGGCCCCACCGGTAAGTGACCTAAGGCTATATACTCATTTTTTATAGATACATAACCATACAAATGTCGTATTTCTCCACATACCTATATACGCAAATACTTACATAAATACGGGTACCAAATACATACATACATACATACAGAATACAACATTTGTTTTTATTTCTCTCAAAACTCTCATCTCCCTCTCTCTGTTAACAAATATAACACAGAGTCTCTTTGCTAACTCCTTCAACATAGAAGAACATAAACTTCAATCCCTCCTACCGGTCACTACCGTCGACGGATCGGGGTCCCGTTTGCCGGAACGGAACCGGGACGGTGAGGGGAACGCGACGGTGGGAGGAGCCCGAGGAGGGGCTCACCAACGTTGACGAGACGGTCCGAGGAAGCCGGAGTTCGCGGGAAAGGCGGGGTTGACGGCGGTGATGACGCGGTGGTGGTGATGCCGGTGAGGACGGTCGCCGGAGAAGCCTCCCGGAGGTCGGGGCCGGCTGGACGGCCAGCGAGGTGAGGCCCTCCGGGTGAAGAAGGGGTCGGCCGAGGGTGCTTGGGGCCGGCCGAGGGTGGTGGTCGCCGGGATGGGGGTGTAGGCCGGCGAGGTGGTCCGGCCAAATCTGGTGTGGGCCGAGTGGGGAGAGGAGAGGGAGGCCGGCGGTGGAGGCGAGGTGGCCGGTCGGGGTGGGGATGGGAGGCCGGCGAGGAGGGAGGCCGGTGGAGTGGGGAGGGGCTTCGGGTGGAGGAGCCGGTGAAGGGAGGCCGTGGGGGGGCTCGGGTGAGAGGGAGATACGAGGGGAGGGGGAGGGTGGATCGGGCAGGGGAGGGGGCGGCTCTGCCGTGGGGGGGCGCTGGGAGGGAGAGTCGTGGGGGAGAGGGGCTCGGTGCGTGGGGGAGGAGATGACGAGAGAGATGGGGAGCTGTCGGTGGGGGGGTGGGACCCGAGAGGGGGAGCGTGGGGGGGTGGCGGCGCTGCCAAGGGAGGAGGGAGCGAGGCAGGGCAGGGGGTGCCTCGCCCTAGGGTTTGAGGGGGGGTGGCGCGGGGTGGGCTGGACAGTTGGGCCTTTTGGCCCAGCTCGGCCAGGAGGGTGGGGGTTTCTTCTTCTTTTTTTGTCTTGCTTTGTTTTGTTTTATTTTGCTTTTTTTTCTTTTCTTTCTTTTATAATTTACTATATATACTTTTAATTCTTATATATTTATTTTCATTTACTATCTTTCTTTTATTTATTTGATTTAAAGCTCCACTTTCAAATATATTGGGACTATCAATAATTCTAAAAGTGCCCGATTCGATATTATAATCCGTTAGGGAATTTTTCATAACTCCCCGACGTTTTTATTTCAACAACACAAAATCTTTTCTCGTCTGACTTTATTTTAAAGCTTCGAATTTGACTCGGTTTCAACCAACACGAGATCATTGATATTACTTGCGATGACGTGGCATCATTAGCGCGGGATCAGTGTCGCTTAATTACAATCATTACTGTAGCAAAAGTCGAGGATGTCACACTATGGACTCAAATGTGATTTCTCATAAACTTGTAGAGTCTAGAAACTTGAAGCTTGGCCAATCCTATTCCTTTCCTTCCTTGGGGCTTCTCCTCACAATCTATAGCCAATCCTTCCTATGGACTATATGTGAAATACACTAGGTAAAATTAGTAGTCCAAGAGAGAATGTATGTTGTCAGGAATTATCAAAACCACCAAGGGAGCATATGTGCTTTCAGTCTCCCCCTTTTTGGTAATTTCTCACAACATACAATCAAAATTTCAAATAAAGATAGGTAGTAAAGTATGACAGCTTTGAGGGATACATGACTGATAGAGGCTCCCCCTAAATGTGTACAGTCCCCTTTAAAGGACAGTTGCCTTGGAATGCATGGACACACATATTGTAGAAAGGGACATGATGAGTCATGAATACATTGACTATATGCATCAAACATATGTGAATTAACTATTTCCATGTTCAAGACTCACTCTTGCAAACAATATGTGCAAGACACAAGAGATCATCCTGTGCACGGATACGATGCATATACTTACCTTGGAGTTCTTGAGCATCTTAACAGTAGGAACACACTTTAGAAAACAATTGTTAGATAACACAAGAGTATCCTATTATAAAGACGCAAAGAGCTTAAATAGTACCAAGACATGGAAGACATGCTGAAAATAGGATTTGATGATAGATATTTCTCCCCCTATTTGTTAGGATAAATATGTCTCCAAGAACATTTAAAACTTTCTCCCCTAAGTATGAATATGTAGGTTTTCCTCTCCCCCTGAATCATAGCATGTAGATGTTGGGAGTAGGTAGGGTGAGACAAGTCCAATTCAAGAAGGCAAATAAAACTTCCTCTCCTCCTTAATGTAGTTCTCCCCCTTTGAGTAAGCATAAGCTTTGATATCTCTCCCCCTTTGATATCAACCCCTTAAAGATTTATCCCCCTTGAAGCATAAGCTTTGATATCTCTCCCCCTTTGGCATTAATTTCCAAAAAGGTCACACGGTAAGGGTTCCATAAGAGTAAGGGATCTTGGATATTTCTCCATTTGATATTGGTAAGGGTTCCTTGATTTTCTCTCCCTTGAGTAAGGGATCCTATATGTTTCTCCCCCTTTGATATGTATTCCTCCCTCAAGCAAATAGTTGAGATAAAGACAAAGAACTCAAGCAGTATCAAAATACAGAGTCTGCAAGGCAAAATGAATCGGTAGAAGCCAAAATGATCTTAGGCCTTTGGGAGAAATCGGTATGACCGATTTTCCTAGTTCGAAGGGACCGACTTGCAGATGGAAACTTAACTACTTGAAAATATGGGGTGACTTTTATCAAACAAGACTCCTTCTTGGCCATTTTGACTGTGAAACCTTTCAGAAATTTTGGCCAATGTTCTCAGAAAATATTCAAATGATTTTCAAGGAATTTTTAAAAAGATTTGCAATGATGTTCACAACTAGATTGAGATTCAATGGTTTGAAGAAAGCATGCAAGTAGAATATGAACCATAGAAGAGATTTCATCTACATGTTGGTAGGTGACTAGGTCACCTATATTAGATTATCTTGACTTAAGGACCCAAGCAAGATTGCTTGATCATAGGTCATACTCGTCGTTAAGCTCAAAATGGGGTTACCACTTTTCGTTAAGCATTTTAATGTCTTCATATCACTTGAGTTGCTTTACCTCAAGGTGGATTTTCTATCAACCTTGTCTCCTACATAATCAGATACAGAATAGCCAACAAGATTAAACAAAGATACAGAATAGCCAACAAGATTAAACAAAGATCCCCTAGGATACCATGTGCCAAAGTTTGATGTGTGTATCAAGTATCTCACGATTCTTTTCACAGCTTTTAGATGACACTCTTTGGGTGTCGCTTGATGTGACATCCTCAGCTTTTGCTGCAGTGTTGAATGTAATTAAGCTACAGTGATCCCACGCTAATGGTGCCACGTCACCGTTATTTCTATCATTGTCCCCACGTTAGTTCGAAACCGAGTCAAATTAGAAATTTAAAAATAAAGTCAAACTAGAAAAGTTTTATAATGTTAAAATAAAAATGTCGGGGGAGTTATAAAAAATCCGTAATACTTTATAAAGTTGAAACGGTCATTTTTGAAATTATTTAGAACCTTATATAATTAAAACAGAAACTATAAAAAAATAACTAAAAGAAAAAAGGAAAAACCCCCCAAAATGCCGGCCCAACTAGGCCAAATGGCCCAGCCGGCCACTCCCAAGCCCACTACACCCAGGGGGTATAAAGGGCCCCCTAGAACCCTAGCACCAGCTTCCCCCCACCCCATTCCCTCCTACCGCGCCACCAAGCAATGAGGGGAACGATTCCCCTCGTCACCCCCACCTACCCCCGTCACCGCGCCCCCATCCCCAAGATCCCGTCGCTCGGGCCTGGACCCACGCCGGTGCCCCCCACCATGCGCCCGCGCCTCTCCTCTCCCGTCAACCCGCGCTCCCCGACACGAGCGCATCTTCTCCTTCCTACCTCCCACCGCCACCATCCGCGCCGCCGTCACCCCGTGTCGGCCCCGCGTCAGAGCCATACTGGGGCTGCGCCGCGCCTCTCCTGCCAGATCCCGGGGCTGCGCCGACGACGCCGCGGCACCCCTGCCCCGCGTCACCCCTCCTCCAACATCGGCGCCACCTCACCGGGAGCTCATCCTCGCTGGAACCGCGCTACCTCAACATCGCCGTCCTCCTTAACCGGCTTCCCCGAGCCTCGCCGCCGCGATCCCCGGCAATGCCGGTGAGCTCCGGGCCCCGGCCACCCTCTCCACCTTTCCCCAGTTTCGGTTCCGTTCCGGCAAACACCGCCGCGTTCCGGCGCCGTTGAGCTCGTGTATGAGGAGCTGAGGTTGCCTCCTCTCTCTCTCTCTCTCTCTTTGTTGAGAGAGATGCATTGAGTTGAGAGATGACAGTGAGAGAGAAACGAGGTTTTAGGAAAATAAGGATAAAAGAAATGGAAATATGTATGTATGTATTATGTATGTATGTATCTATGTATTATGTATGTATGTATGTATTATGTATGTGTGTATATATCTATTTGGGTATGTATGCATGTATCTAGAAGAAAATACATTATGTATATGTGTGTTTTGTGTTGTGGTGTGGCCGATGCCACTTACCGGTGGGGCCAACCCGCACACTCCCACTAACACGGAGGCCCCACACAAACCCTGTTAAAATAATAATAATAAATATAAATAAATAAATATAAAAATATGTATATAATTTTATTAATAAAATAAATAAATAATTAATTAGATATATTATTTAATTAATTAGTTAATATATGATTATGAGTAATTAGAATAATTAGTAATCTGTTAATATAGATAAATAATTATCCTATTAGAGTATGACACGTGGGTCCCCCATTTAATTAATCTGATTAATTAATATTTAACCTTAATTAATAAACTGTATCAATGACACGTAGGACCCACTGGTCAGTTGACCAGTCAACTGCTGATGTCAGCATGACATCATGTTGATGTCATAAAAGCAATTAATTGAATTAATTAAATCTGTTTTTTATTCCTAAATATTAATAAAACTTTAAAAATTAACATAAAATAAACCGTAAGTCAGATAAAAATATTTTCAACATGAAAGTTGATCAGCGGAACGAGACGAACCCGGATATGCGATCCATTCGTGTGTTACGCGTCCCGAGCATAGCAAACGTGGAACTTTTTCATCGTTTTCAGTCTGACCCGTAGTAGCCACAGACCCGAGAAGTATCATCTTAGTGTTGCACATGTTGATATTATTTATTGTTTCTCCCCCTCTTCTTATCGGTAGACCCCGATACTGACGCTGTTGTCGGGTACATCTACGACCCTGCCGACCAGCCTTTGCCACAGAGCAGCAAGGCAAGCAAAACCCCCTTGATCATCCCTATATCGTCTATTCTTTATTCCTCATGCTTGCATTAGAATTTTGCTACTCTTGTAGTTAGCTCCTATATCTGATGCATAGCCTAATTTTGATGAACTGCTACTTTCAGTACCGCACCTTAAAACTGTTTAGTATAGGTCGAGCAGTCATCCCCTCTCACCCCTTAGTCCAGTTGCCCCGCTTAATTGTCGAGTCTCGATCCCTGATCGACGATCCAGATCCGACACATCGCATACACCCCCTTAGTTGTGCGACGCTACAGAGATAGTATCGGGTACCGAGGGTGACACCTCGCGAAGTACTCCTGATGATATCTCTGGAGTACAGCTAGTTGGTCGTGGTTACCGAGGGTGATTCCTATTTCACCACTCCTGACGATGCCTCTTTAATGCAACCCCTCAATTGTGGGACCCTCGAGGGTGATTCCTCTAGTACCACCTTGATGGTTACATCGTTCGGAATCCAACAAGCGTGATACCTCGGATTCCCCCTGATGTTTCTACCACACAGTTACTTGACCATGTTACTTGGATCTTTGATGAATAAATGTTAGGCGGGTGGACTCCCGCTATTTGTGTCGATGACATAATTAAAATGATAATGGATTTGGTTATTTGATCTGGGTTGGTCGGAGACCTTTTTGCACTAACCGGCTACACGGGAAGAATTATGGGTACTCGACATCGCGGTATCAGTCGAAACTCTTCACACGTCAGCGATGGAGCGGAGCGCGCCCGAGTGGTCCCGAGATGCATCGCTCTTGTATTAAGGGGTGCTAGGACTGACATCGGGCGCCCACGCATCATGCAGGAGCGCGGAGGGCAAGCGGGCCCACGACCCCTTTGTGCTTAGGACTTAGACCAGAGGGTTGGCCTCTCTATTGAGCTTAGGTGGGGCTGCGATGTGTCGATATTCCGAGGCCGAGCATGACCCAGAAAAGTGTGTCCGGACACAGTGTTATCGAGCGTGACGGGAAACTTGGTGCACCCCAGCAGGGATGAAAATTAACTATTCGGATAGTCGTGTCCGCGGTTACACCACGACTTGGAGTTGTGCCCTGATCTTATACAACTACAATTGTTACTTAACTGGAATAGTTGCCCTGGGATTGCTTCCTCGCAGGGAGTCAAGGGAGGATCTCTAGGCGTGACCTCATATTAATATTGCTGCACCAATATGACTATTAATTGTGTTACCCTGTTCTACTCTCTTCTATTGCTGCAAGACCCTGAAGATGCTAGTCTTCGATAGGACTAGGCCTTCTCCCTCTTTTCTCCCATTAGCTACAGTCAGTCCACATATAACCCCCTTCTTTCATACGGATGCATACTTAGCTTAGTTCTGATGTAAGTCTTGAGAGTACTTTGGATGAGTACTCACCGTTGCTTTGCTCCCCATTTGCCCCCTTGATCCGTTGCTCCGACCAGATGATGGAACCCAAGAGATGGAGTATCCCGCCAACGACGACTACTACCCCGACGGTGCCTACTACTACATGGAGGCCATTGAAGACAAGGAGTAGTTAGAAGGTTGAAAAGGATCGAGATGGACCTAGAGGGGGGTGAATAGGTACGAATCCAAATTTTAATAATTACTTAGCAATTTTAGGCAAAAGTGCGGAATATGAGTGTAAGCCTAATAATTGCTATGACAAGGAGTAAGCTATTTAGAGTGAGGTAAGACAAGCGGTAAACAATAATCAAATACAAGTACGTAATAAGGATTAACACAAGTAGAGAGTTAAGGTTAGGAATAACCGAAACTCCAAGAGAGACAAGGATGTATCCCGATGTTCACTTCCTTGGAGGCAAGCTACGTCACCGTTAGAGGGGCGGATGTTACCACGAAGGCACACCAACGCCACGAAGGCTCACCCTATTCTCCCTTTGAGATAACTCCACGAAGGCTTTTCTCAACCACTAGTGGTAAGCCTTGAGGTGGCTTCCAAACCTTCACAAACTTTCCGGGGGATATCACAATGGTTTGATTCCTCTCCGAAGACTCCTACCGCCTAGGAGTCTCCAACCTCCAAGAGTAACAAGATCACGGGGATTGCTCAAAACTTGCTCAAATCACAAATCACTTTGGTGGGAAGGAGGAGAGGGAGACGATCTATCTTTTGATTGGAACAACACTCAAAGGGACTCAAAAATGCTCTTGGGATCTAGGATTTGGTAGACAAGAGTGAGTGAGAGGAAAGGTGTTCTTGGGTGTATTCTAGCTGTGTTGAACACCCTTTCCCGAGGTGGGAGAAGAGTATATATAGTGCGGACTGAAATCCAGCCGTTGGGGGCACTTTAAGTCACACAGGGTCCGGACGTCCGACAGTTGCCGGACGTCCAGGCGTCCGCGAGGGGTCGGACGTCCGACACGGGTCGATCGTCCGAGGCCTGTAGATATGACTGAGAATACTGTGTATTGAACAGTGACCGGACATCCGGAGAGGACCGGAATTCCGGGTTATTCGACTCAACTGCTACTGGTGGGTGGTTCCGGATTTCCGAAGAGGAACGGACGTCCGGCCCTCGGACGTACGGAGGGAGCCGGAAATCTGAGTTATAGAGCTCATGTTCTACTGGTGAAGGGCTCCAGGTTTCCGGGGCTGGTCGGACGTCGGACCTCGGATGTCCGGAGGGAGCCGGATTTCCGAGTTATATGAACCACAAAATTCTGGTGAAGGGCTCCGTATTTCCGAAGCCTGCCGGTCGTTCGGCCCTCGGACGTCCGGAGGGAGCCGGATGTCCGAGGCAATAAACCTGTTTTGAGATAAGAACAGAGTGGAGAATATGTGGCATTGGGTATGACAGTGAAGATGTGGTATGAGCAAGTTCATCGCAGAACCTGTGATCCCCTCTTAATAGTGCGGGATCCCTATACTCAATATCAGTAAACTCAAAAGGCTAGTCTACATCATCTTTTCTTAATCCCGAGCCTTCTCGAAATATAAATCCCAATCTTCTCAGACAACCTTTGGCACATAATTCTCAATTTACTAAAGTACTTGCCATCCTGAGATACACTCAACAAATAGGATTAGTTTCCTATGTATGTGTTGTCATTAACACCAAAAGTCGATTAGGGGCATAGCATGCACTTTCAATCTTACCCTTTTTGGTAGTTGATGACAACATATACATAGGTCTCAAAAGGATTTATACATTATAGCCTAGGATATATTTAGTACGGAGCTCCCCCTTAGTATATGCATGATAAAATATCAAAGCTCCAATGGATCAACATGTAAAGATAATAGATCATCATAGAAAGTCAATAGATCATCATAGAAGTAGTGGAGCAAAACATAATAGTCTATGATGATATCGTAGCAATCCATAGCAAATCACAATCATTCATAAGTAGCCATACATGAGTTTATCCATTACATTAAATCTCCAAAGACTAAAAAACTACGATACATTGCTCCCCCTTTGGCACCAAGTACCAAAAAGGGAGACACCAATAGCAACAACCACGCTCAGAGCTCATCATCATCATCATCAGGCAAGCCACTGCCACCAGCCTCGTCAAGGAAATCAGCCCACTCAGGACCAGATGGGAAGCCAAAATCAGTAGGAGGAGCAACAGGAGTGGCCTCATCATCACTTACATCAAGAGCTCCCGAGGCTCTCAGACGAGCCTTGAGGGCATTCTTGGAGGAGACTAAGCGAGAAACCACATCATGGGTTTGGACACACTGGAAAGAGACGGCCTTCATCAAAGCAGAATGTGCCTTGCCAAGGAATTTGGCAATGCTACCGAGAGGAGCGGAGCTAGATGAGGGGGTGGCAGACCGGGCAGCAGTGCGGCGAGTGGATGTGGAGGATGAGGGGGTTTTCTTGTGAGCATAGTTATCCGCCATGTGAGCGGGAATGACCCACTTGCGATGTGTGTGAGTGACAGCCACAGAGAAATCAGCTACATGATTAATAAGAGCCTGGATGAAGCGGGCATGAGGAAAGGCTCGCTTGTACTGAAAGCTAGCAAGCCGAATCTCATGCCATAGAAAATGAGGCACATTAATTTTGCCCTTAGGGTGCTCGAACAAGTGAGACATGATGTCAATACAATAGCCACTGCAAGAGCCCTTATCACCCATCTTGGGATAGATGGTGCGGATGAGACACTGAAAAATGATGAAATAAGGTGATCGCCAGATGGATACCTGGTTAAGGTCCTTCAGGCGTTCATCCGCATCAAGCTCACTTAGTGGTTTGAGAAGGTACCCACACGCGTCAATGGACTTATGCGCATGGTTAGGATCATCCCTATGTATTTTGAAGCCGGAATTGGGGAAACCAAGTGCGGCAACAAATGTATCATAAGAAGCTGTGAAGCGAACGTCAGAGGTGATCCAGCTGACAGTGTGGTTTGGACCAAAGTGGCATGTGGCATAGAACTGGTGAATGGCAGAAGCATTAAAGTCGCGATGAAAGGCAAACGGGGCGTCAAGCCCCGATGCCTCAGTAAGCTCAATGGCACCCGGATATTTCGCCGGGTGCATGCGAATATGCTCAACATCAATATAGAGATGAATAGATAACCCCTTAGGAACTATGACTGTGGTAAAAATGTCCGCCTGGACGTGTGTGCGGAAACGTGAGTCCGTAGAGTCACGTACGACGGCGTATTGATCAATGTCATGGTGGAAAGTGAGGTATGAAGCCGCGCCAAGTGTGGTGAAGTTCGTGATTGCACGACCTAAAGTGGCAGGAGGTTCTAGTGAGATGCGGTGAGCTTCACCTGCGGGCTGGGCAGGAGGAGGTGGTGGCATGTAGGACGCCCTGCGAGTCCCGGGCTTTGGCTTGGACCTTCGATTGACGTGCTGGTCAGGAAGGTCCTCGGCGGCAAGCTCCTGCTCGAAGTCGGGGTCATCACCATCAGACGACGAGGGGAGTTGTGGAGACGGAGAACGCCGGGCCGGAGAACGCCGGGCAGTCCGTTTGAAGGGACGACATGGGTCATCCGATTCCGACCCCGTGCTAGTAGGGGCGCGAGATGGTGAGCCAGCCACGGTCTTCCGAGCGCTGTGCTTGGTCTTGCCCATGGAGCACAAAAACCTACGCGGATGAAAAATCCCCAAATGAGGAACGAACATGGAGATACATGGGAGATAGAGAGAACCAAAACAACCGCGAAAGGAGACGGAGGAACGACTTGAAGACGGATCCCGCGAGGAAGAAGGAGGAACAAGTGGAGGATCCGCGGAGGAGATCGGTCCGATCTCGAGTTTGGCGGCGCAGGCGGGAGCTCCTCGAGCTGGCGGCGGTGGCTGTGGTAGGGAAAAGGGGCGCTGAGGGTTAGGACAAGAGCCAGCCCCCGCGCCGAGCTATATATATAGGACCGAGGCGTCGGACGTCCGACAGGCGTCGGATGTCCGGAGTGGATTGTGGCGTCGGACGACCGACACATGTCGGACGACCGGAAGGGAATTTGCCGCCGGACGTCCGAGACATGGCGGACGTCCGAGAGGGAGGAGGAGGCAGAGGCTGATTCTGGATTTTTTTTGTTTTGATGATGAGATGATGACTTGCATGGTTTCTCACATAAGGTACGAACATAGTAGCCTACAAGCATTACATGTACTACTTGGGGACAGAAATTGATTTATGCGTACATTGTAAGTTTTAAAACCAGAAAATTAAGACTCACTCCCCCTAAATGCATGCCCACATCAAGAGACAAACATAATGTGAGTGTGTGTATGTGTGCAAGGTTTCAAGATATGTTGTCAAGCTCCAAGATACCAAGTTCACGCCTAAGTTGACAGAACCTAGCAACGCTAAGTGGCTTGGTGAAAATGTCGGCTAACTGCAAGTCGGTACCCACATGGGTAATATCAATGTCACCCTTTTGCACATGATCTCTCAAGAAATGATACCTAATATCAATATGTTTTGTGCGAGGGTGATCAATGGGGTTCTCGGAGATCTTTATGGCACTTTCATTATCACAGAGAAGAGGAATGTGTCGATACGTGATACCATAATCCTTTAGTGTTTGCCTCATCCATAGCAGTTGGGTTGCACAGCTTGCGGCTGCAATATATTCGGCCTCAGCCGTGGAGAGAGAAACACGGTTCTGCTTTTTCGAGGACCAACTTACCAAGGAGCGTCCAAGAAACTGACATGCATCGGAAGTGGATTTTCGTCCCACTTTATCACCGGCCCAATCCGCATCGGAATACCCAATAAGATCAAACTTTGCATCCTTAGGGTACCATAAGCCTAACTTTGGGGTGTGAACAAGGTATCTAAGAATATGCTTAACCGCCGTGTGATGGCTTTCCCTAGGGGAAGCTTGAAATCTAGCACATATGCCTACACTTAACATGATGTCCGGTCTAGATGCGCAAAGATAAAGTAGCAAACCAATCATGGAGCGGTAAGTAGATGGGTCAAAAGGAATATCGTTTGTGTCTTCATTTAGAACTACATCGGTGGCCATGGGTGTCTTCATTGGTTTAGCATTTGTCATATCAAATTTTTCAAGAATGTCCTTGAGGTACTTAGTTTGAGATAAGAAAATCCCTTCTTGAAATTGTTGTATTTGAAAACCAAGAAAGAACTTCAAGTCCGTATTGAGTGACATCTCAAAGGTCTTGGTCATGGAGGCCGCAAACTTCTTGCATAAATGGATGTTAGGAGAACCAAAAATGATGTCATCTACATAGATTTGGCATAAGATCAAATCACCATTTTCCCTCTTAGTAAAAAGAGTGGGATCGATCACCCCCACCACAAAGCCATCATCGAGTAGGAACTTCTTAAGATGATCGTACCAAGCACGGGGTGCTTGTTTGAGGCCATACAGAGCCTTGTGAAGTTTATATACATGGTCTTTGTGGTGAGGGTCAACAAACCCAGGTGGTTGTGATACATATACCTCTTCTTGTGGAGGACCGTTAAGAAAAGCACTTTTCACATCCATTTGATGCAAAGTAAAACCATTGAAAGCAGTATAGGCCAATAAAATGTGAATGGACTCAAGACGAGCAATACGGGCGAAAGTTCCACCAAAGTCCAAACCTTCAACTTGAGAATACCCCTGTGCTACTAACCTTGCCTTGTTGCGTAGGACAGTCCCGTTCTCATCTTCCTTGTTCTTGAAAATCCATTTAGTTCCAATGACATTATGTTCCTCAGTTGGTCATTCTACCAATGACCATACTCCGTTGCGTGTAAAACTGTTTAGCTCCTCTTGCATAGCAAGGAGCCAGTCATTGTCACACAATGCATCCTGAACCCTGTGTGGCACGGTACTAGATACAAATGAAAAGTGAGCACAAAAGTTCGTTAATTATTTACGAGTCACTCTATCTTCCGACACGCCGGTGAGGATTTGATCAATATCAACACGACCGGCCACACATGGCATGATGGAGGTCAAGGTTTCACGAGGTTCGACTTTGTTTCCATCATCAACGTCCTCAACATATGGATTATTTATGTGTGGAGGAAGATATTCCTCTTCGCGTTGCACCTGTTGAGGTTCATCATCAAACATACCCATACTTTGGTCTACCTCTTGAAGATCAACTTGTTCTTGAGTGTGATCAGGGTGAGAGACATGTTCTCCCACTTGATCCTCAACAACTGGCATGATGTGTGTGCTAGTATCTTGTGGAGGTACGGGCAGTGAACTGTCTTGAGGATGAGAAATACTCTCATCATCTTCATCATCATCATGGGGTCTTTGTTCCATGGGAAGAAGTGCACCTACACCCGTGTTTAGGATATCTTGTGGGGAGTCTTCTTCACCTACATCATTTAGATCAACTTGCTCCCCATGGGAGCGGTTAAATTCATCAAACGTCACATCACAGGTTTCTATAACACATCCAGTGGATTTGTTGTAGACTCTGTAGGCGTGAGAGTTTGACCCATAGCCAACAAAAATCCCTTCAGTTGTTTTGGATTGAAATTTTCCTAACCGTTCCCGTTTGTTGAGAATGAAACATTTGCATCCAAACACACGGAAGTACTTAACATTGGGCTTGTTCCTAATTAGAAGCTCATATGGAGTCTTCTCCAATATTGATCGAAAGAAGAGCCGGTTTGATGCATGACATGCTGTGTTGACGGCCTCAGTCCAAAAACTATGTGGTGACTTGTATTCGTCTAACATGGACCTTGCCATTTCCACAAGTGTCCGGTTCTTCCTCTCTGACACACCATTTTGTTGAGGGGTGTAAGGTGCGGAGTACTGATGTTCAATTCCCTCATCACTAAGAAATTCTTCTAGGGTGTAGTTCTTGAACTCAGAGCCATTATCACTTCTTACTGCCTTGATGTCCTTGTCAAACTTCCGCTCGGCTTGTTTGGCAAAGTCAATAAAGATGATCTTCGTCTCGTCCTTGGACTTGAGAAATAACACCCATGTATATCTTGAGTAATCATCAACAATGACTAGGCCATACTTTTTCCCTCCAAGACTTGCCCATGAAGGAGGCCCAAACAGATCCACATGAAGGAGCTCTAACGGCCTCGAAGTGGATACAATGTTCTTGGGTGGATGTCTTGATTGATGTTGTTTCCCAGCTATGCATGCACTGCACACACGATCTTTCTTAAAAGATACATTTGTTAGTCCAAGGATGTGATTGCCGTTTAAGAGATTTTGAAGATTTTTCATGCCAACATGGGCGAGCCGGCGATGCCACAGCCATCCCATGTCGGCCTTGGCCATTAGACAAGTTGTATGGAAGGTGCTCTCTTTCGAGAAGTCAACCGTGTAAAGGTTGCCATCCAACTCTCCAACAAAGGCCAATTCAAGAGTATCTCTCTTAAAGACTTTCACATCCTTAGTCCAAATAATGTGTCATAATCGACGGAAGCCAATTGGCGAACTGAAAGTAAATGATATTGAAGAGATTGGACAAGCATGACATTTGCAATAGACATGTCATTTGTGATTGCCACCTTGCCCAACCCAATTACCTGACCTTTCGACCCTCCACCAAATAAAATGCTCATGTATGGTCGAATGGCTTGCATGAAGTCATAGAGCAAGTTACTATCTCCGGTCATATGATTGGTGCATCCACTGTCGATCACCCATTTGGCTCCTCCGGAGAAAACAGCCCGTAACGAATTAAGACTTGGTTTGAGGTACCCATTTTGTCATGGGGCCTTTCACATTAGTTACAAGAGTCTTAGGGACCCAAATAGCATAGAATCGGAATGCATTACGAGGACCAACGAATTTTGCATAGACCTCTCCTTCCTTTGATTTGCGTAGTACATAGGATGGAGGCATGAATTCGGTTGCCTTGTTGTGAGTAGACGAACCCCTAGTGGCCGATCCACTCACAACCTTACCTTTCTCCGTGTGTCCCTCTCGTACAAATATTTCTTTAAGTGGAGTGGTACACTTGAGAGGAGATGCACTTTTCTTGGCAGTGCTTGGGTTGAACCCAAGCCCTTCCTTGGCGAAGCCTCCATTGTGTCGACTTAAGATCTCATTGAGAGTCTTTTGTCCTTGTGCACATGTCATGAGACCTCTGTCTAGTTGTGCCTTTAGCGAACAGTTTTCCTCAAGGATAGATGTTAGTTCACTGCTAGAGTTAGTAGTGCAGGTATCAACATTAATAATAGGTGAGGAGTAGGCCTTAGCTAGAGTGTCAAGATAAGTGACCTTAAGTGCCTCAAAGCTCTTTGTAAGAACAGTGAGTTTCTATTCCTTGTCTTTGAGAGACAAGGATAGACGCTCACAGTCCTTAGAAAGGGAAGCATGAGAGTTCACAAGTCAGTCTTTATCATTTAGTAATTCTTTGCACACAGATTTAGCCTTTTTCAAGGAGGCAAGATCATTAGCATGTTTATCAAGGTTTTCACCTACTTTTGAACATAGTGCATCATTTTGTGCTTCCTCATACAGGACTTTCTGCTCAAGGATTTCATTTCTTTCCTTCTCCTCAGTGACGAGGGTTTCGAGTTCCTTGATGGTATTGGTGTGCTTACTCACCATTTCCATAAGTATGTGAAACATAGTGAGCTTCTTTCCTTTAAGAGAGCACATAATTTTTTTTATTTTAGCAAACATGGGATGATCTAAGTCATTATCCTCATAGTGATCTTCCGCATCAAGATACTCATCAGATGGAGTAGAAGCTAGACTGAAAGAGTTTAACCGTGGAGTTACCTTGACCTTATCATGGGAGTTTTGGTCTTCCTCATCTCCCATGGCAGTCTTTGCCATCAAACACTTGTGAGCGTTGCCCTTGTAGTCCTTCATATAGTTGTAGTAAACAACATCACCACTTTTGCTGACTAGCCTCAAGGTGTTTTGTGTACCTGAGCTACTCCAGCAACTCCACCAAGATCTTCTAGATCTGATTCTTCTTGTGAAACCATTGCTCTTCCATCTGTCCTCTTGAACTTGGAGTTCATAGGGTTTGGCAACTTATTCTTTACAAAGGTCTTTGGAAACCTTGGTTTGTCTTCTCTCTTCTCATAAGGGCAGTCATTGGAGAAGTGGTTGGTTTCCTCACAGTTATAGCATTTCCTTACCTTCTTCTTTGGGAATCTTCCCTTGAACTTTCCTCCACTGAACTTCTTTACAAAGAGAGCAATTCCTCAAAAGATGGACTTTCATCAGAGTCAACATCATCACCATCTTCGCAGTCATCATCACCCTCTTCTTCTTCACTTTCTTCTTCATCACATTCATGCTTGGCTTTCAAAGCAAGATTGATCTTTGATGTTGAAGTGCCATGCATGGCAAGGTGCTTTGTTGCATTTGCCTTTGACTCTTCAAATAATTGGAAAGTGGATATGATGTCATCCGGAGTCATTTCTTTAAACCCATGGTGTTGCCTCATGTCCCATACCATTTGATGGTGATACGGAGCAAGAGCATGAAGTAACTTGTCCACAAGAAATCTCTTGGTCAGATTGAAACCATCTTGCATCTTGTCACAGTCACATGACTCAATGTCTGCGGCGAGAGTCATGAGCCGTTCTAGTAGTTGTTTGGGAGATTCACCCTTTTCCATACAGAAATGTTGTAATTGCCCCTTGGCAATTTCATATTGAGCAAGCCGAAGAGTGGAGGTACCGGTCTTGGTCCTTATAATGCTATCCCACAGTTCCTTGGCACTTGTGATGTGAATGTAAGGTCTTCGTTGCTTGTCATTCATTCCTTTTCTTATGCACATGATCGCAATGTCATTGAGATGCTTGTCATAAGTTTCTCTGGGAGTGAGGCACCTTGGATCTACAGGATTGTACCCATGCTCGAGGATGTCCAACATCTCATCATTGGCATACCTAAGATGATCCTGCATACCAACTCTGCACAAAGAAAAATCGAAATTGTCATCAAGCAAGGGAGGTTTTCCTCCAGGATTGTACTTAGGTTTCTCAATTTGAGATCTAGCATAAAGCCATGGAACACTGGTTTGGTTCCTTTCTGTAGGTTGTTGGCCAAATGAAGTACCGTGCACATGTGGCCCTGAGGCCCTCGGAGACGTGGTTGTCCCCGTGGTTAGTGATGCTAGTCTCATTTGGACCATGGCCTCAAGAGAAGCATCATGCTCCTATTTTTGCTTGGCAAGGGCCCGTTTCAGGTCCTCAGAGGTGAAAGACTTGACTTCCGAGGAAGTCCCGTCCCTCTGCACTGGAGCTACCGTAGCTGGTTCCCCGTCCATCTCGCTCTAGGGCGGTTAAGCCACACGAATAGAGCACGAGGCTCTGATACCAATTGAAAAAGATTGAGATGGACCTAGAGGCGGTGAATAGGTACAAATCCAAATTTTAATAATTACTTAGCAATTTTAGGCAAAAGTGCGGAATATGAGTGTAACCTAATAATTGCTATGACAAGGAGTAAGCTATTTAGAGTGAGGTAAGACAAGCGGTAAACAATAATCAAATACAGGTACGTAATAAGGATTAACACAAGTAGAGAGTTAGGGTTAGGAATAACCGAAACTCCAAGAGAGACAAGGATGTATCCCGATGTTCACTTCCTTGGAGGGAAGCTACGTCACCGTTAGAGGGGCGGATGTTACCACGAAGGCACACCAACGCCACGAACGCTTACCCTATTCTCCCTTTGAGATAACTCCACGAAGGCGTTTCTCAACCACTAGTGGTAAGCCTTGAGGTGGCTTCCAAACCTTCACAAAATTTCCGGGGGATATCACAATTGTTTGATTGCTCTCCGAAGACTCCTACCGCCTAGGAGTCTCCAACCTCCAAGAGTAACAAGATCACGGGGATTGCTCAAAACTTGCTCAAATCACAAATCACTTTGGTGGAAAGGAGGAGAGGGAGACGATCTATCTTTTGATTGGAACAACACTCAAAGGGACTCACAAATGCTCTTGGGATCTAGGATTTGGTGTAGACAAGAGTGAGTGAGAGGAAAGGTGTTCTTGGGTGTATTCTAGCTGTGTTGAACACCCTTTCCCGAGGTGGGAGAAGAGTATATATAGTGCGGACTGAAATCCAGCCGTTGGGGGCACTTTAAGTCACACAGGGTCCGGACGTCCGACAGTTGCCGGACGTCCAGGCGTTCGCGAGGGGTCGGACGTCCGACAGGGGTCGATCGTGCGAGGCCTGTAGATATGACTGAAAATACTGTGTATTGAACAGTGACCGGACGTCCGGAGAGGACCGGAATTCCGGGTTATTCGACTCAACTGCTACTGGTGGGTGGTTACGGATTTCCGAAGAGGAATGAACGTCCGGCCCTCGGACGTCTGGAGGGAGCCGAAAATCCGAGTTATAGAGCTCATGTTCTACTGGTGAAGGGCTCCAGATTTCCGGGGCTGGTCGGACGTCCGGACCTCGGATGTCCGGAGGGAGCCGGATTTCCGAGTTATATGAACCACGAACTTCTGGTGAAGGGCTCCGGATTTCCGAAGCCTGCCGGTCGTCCGGCCCTCGGACGTCTGGAGGGAGCCGGATGTCCGAGGCAATAAACCTGTTTTGAGATAAGAACAGAGTGGAGAATATGTGGCATTGGGTATGACAGTGAAGATGTGGTATGAGCAAGTTCATCGCAAAACCTGTGATCCCCTCTTAATAGTGCGGGATCCCTATACTCAATATGAGTAAACTCAAAAGGCTAGTCTACATCATCTTTTCTTAATCCCGAGCCTTCTCAAAATATAAATCCCAATCTTCTCAGGCAACCTTTGGCACATAATTCTCAATTTAGTAAAGTACTTGCCATCCTGAGATACACTCAACAAATAGGATTAGTTTCCTATGTATGTGTTTTCATTAACACCAGAAGTCGATTAGGGGCATAGCATGCACTTTCAGAGGTTCCCATGCAGGAGGCATCGCCTCGTTCGATCGTGTATATTTTGTGCTAGCCTTCTCTTAGGCACCCATGTTTATGTTTGTACTCATATATTGTTGCTTCCGCTGACTCGTGTGTTTATCAAGCTTCCGTATTCTAGCCCTCGAGGCCCCTGGCTTGTAATATGAAGCTTTTATTGTTTTATTTGTGTCTAGAGTTGTGTTGTGATATCTTCCCGTGAGTCCTTGAGTTTGATCGTACGCATTTGCGTGTATGATTAGTGTATGATTAAATCGAGGGCGTCACAAGTTGGTATCAGAGCCGACTACCTGTAGGTAACCCCTTTTCCAACTCCTTGGCCGAAATTGAGTCTAGTGTTTGAAAAACTTTACTTACACTGATGTTGTGGCTTATGGGCCCACTTCTCAATTGGGTGGTATTAGTATCTTTTACTCCTTTCCTATACTCTGGATTCTACTCTCTCTTCTCTTTCGGGTTAAAGATTTTACTAACTCTAATATTAGGTTCTCGTAATCACATCGACACGGAGCGTTGGACTATCTATTGTGTTCTTCTGAATATATATTACACACACTGTCATTTGACATCCGTCAATCTTCTTTTCAGATGCGTCCCGCAAGACAGCACGTGCACCTGACATAGGCCACTGAGACTACTGGGTTCCCTGCCATTTTGGTCGGCCTCCTGACCAGGCTGGGATATCGCTGGTACCCCAAGTACACTGTGTACGAGGACTTTCGCGAGTACAACCAGTACTAGTACAAGGCTGAGGTTCGCATCTTCGACCAGATGGGCGACTCCACCCTCGAGCGTCATGTCTTCTGCGGTATTGGATTGTCGATCGAGATGGTCGTCCATGATGCAGCCTACATCACTATCACCCGTCTCCGTGGAGCATACCCTCACATGCAAGAGAGTGCTTTCAAATACATCCCGCATGTTCCTGCTCGGGATGAGACTGGCTCTGTCTCACTGCCTACACTGCTAGCATTCGGGAGCGCAACGACCGGTCCTACGTCGCTGTCTGCGCCCGGCGCGTCGGTACGACGCACTGGTTCTGGTGTAGTACACTAAGGCACTGGATCATGCTTTTCGAGCTCTAACTCTGGAGTTATACGCTACGCGTGCTCGTCTTTACGACGCGTTGATAGAGTTGTAGCCAGAACACCACCCCGAGGGTTCCCCCTGTGCACATCCGCGAGCCAAACAGGACAAAGCTACCATCAGGTCTTGAGTGGACTGATGTTGGGGGTAGGACCCCTGCACTTGGACCTCAGCTCCTCGAGTGGATGTGGTACCCTCACCAGGGTCACCACGGAACGCAGGGTCGTGTTCCTACCTTCTATCACCGCCAACTACCAGGATTTGTTCGTCCTCTCCGACGTTGATGTAGCCTTATCGCTATGTCTCGTTGTGGTACTCTTCCACCGCGTGCCTGCATGCCGCCTAGTGAGTCCAGGGTATCGTCTAATGCGTCAAGGTTATTGCCAAATTTCGAATTTGAAATTGATGGTCTGTAATCGAACTTATGTACGGGTCTGTATGTCGAACTCAACTACTATGAAGTATCTATCGCATTTCCCTTTCGTCATGCTTGATTACTTCATGAATGCGTGCGATGCCTTTACAATTACTTTAACTAAACTACCCTGTTAAATATTTAGCATGATGGTTAGACTAGTTGGCCGCCCGCGTGGCCCCGCCAACGATGCACCACCCCCGCCTCTTGAGTATATGGTGGGGATGATCCAACAGTTTGAACTGAACCGCCAGTTAATGCAAGGGCTCATGGATCAGTTCCAAAGGTCGAACATGAACCAACAGCAAGGTGTGACACTTCAAGACTTCTGCCACCTCAACCCTGTGATCTACCGCAGCTCAACTCAGCCTCTTGATGCTGATGACTAGCTCCATGACATTTCTTATGAGCTGGAGCCTGCCAACGTGCCCCTGGCGAGCTATGTCAACTTTGCCGCCGACTTCCTGAAGGGTCCCGCTTCTCAATGGTGGGACAGTCACAGGCGCTCTCAACCCGTTGGAACTGTCAACACTTGGATGGAGTTCAAGGCTGCCTTCCGTGCTTGCTACACTCCTCAGGGAATCATGGAAAGGAAGAAGCGTGAGTTCCGCAACCTTGTCCAGGGCAACAAGACTGTGGATGCTTATCGGCAGGAATTTCTGGACTTATCTCGCTATGCTAAAGAAGACATTGCAACTGATGCAAGCAGACAGGAGAAGTTCCATGAGGGCCTTCACCCTGATATCAAGCAGGCACTCCTTGTTCAGGACTATGCTGATTTCACCACCCTGGTGAATAAGGCTATTCAGGCTGAGACTGGTCTCTAGGAATACAAGGATAGCACCAAGCGCAACCGTGACATGGGCTCATCTTCGGGCTCATCTGCACAGAAGTGGAAGATCTGGATTCCCAACAACATGTACCATGCACCTTCTCCTGCTCCGAGGTCGTCCTACGTTGTACCTCGCCTGCCTCCTCCACCACCTAGGCAGTCGAAGCTTCCAGCTCCACCGCCTCGATTTCCTCCTTCCCGTCCTGAGGATGGGATGTGCTTCAAGTGTGGCCATGCAGGTCACCATGCTAGAGACTTCAGGCATAATCCGAATCAACTGGCACTTCCCTCAACTGGCAGTGGCAACAACCAGAACTTCAACTACAATGTCAAACTTGCTTATGTTCGTGGTCAGGCCAACAACATTGAGATGGGTCAAGCTAAAGACCAACCTGCTATCGTGATGGGTACACTTCTCGTTAACTCTGTACCTGCTTCTGTATTGTTTGATACAGGAGCATCGCATTCCTTTATGTCGGAAAATTTTGCATACATGCAGGACATTAGGAGCGAAGAGATGAACATCCAGATAGTGGTAAACACCCCCGAGGGCGAATGTCGAACCTCTGTGGATTGCCCCCATGTTTGGTAGAAATTGAAGGATTAGAATTCCTTGCCAACCCCATCCTACTAAAGTCATCCAACGTTGATCTCATACTAGGGATGGACTGGTTGAAAGCTCATACGGCATCGATCGTTTGTGCCACCAAGACCGTCCACCTCCTACACCCTTTAGATGAATTAATAATCTACCATGCTCATCTCATCTGAAATGGTGAGGCACGTCTACATGCCTTGAACGCATTAAATGTGTCGCCTCTTGAAGGGATTGAAAACATTCCGGTGGTCCAAGAATTCCAAGATGTCTTTCCAAAAGAACTTCCGGGGATTCCCCCTGCTCGAGCTGTCGAGTTTGTCATTGACTTGGTACCCGGTACCACTCCTATCACCAAGCGTCCTTATAAAATGCCACCACATGAACTTCTTGAACTTAAGCAAGAAATTGACAACTCGCTTCGTCTGGGTTTCATTCGTCCAAGTTCCTCTGCTTGGGGATCACCTTCTCTCTTTGTTAAGAAGAAGCATGGGACAAATCGATTGGTTCAAGACTATCGTCCTATCAACCAGGCCACTATTCAAAACAAATATCCTCTCCCTCGGATAAATGTTCTGTATGATCAACTTGCTGGTTCCACCGTCTTCTCTAAGCTCGACTTGAGGTTGGGATACCACCAGATCCGTGTTCGCAAAGAGGATATTCCAAAGACCGCCTTTGTTACTCGTTATGGATCATATGAGTACACCGTCATGTCCTTCGGCTTAACCAATGCACCGGCAACGTTCTCTCGATTGATGAATTATATATTCATGGACTACCTCGACAAATTTGTCGTCGTATATCTGGATGATATTCTGGTATTTTCGAAGAATAAAGAAGAACATGCCGAACATCTTCATCTTGTACTGGATAAGCTTCGGGAGCATAAACTCTATGCAAAGTATTCCAAATGTGAATTCTGGCTGGACGAAGTGACATACCTTGGTCATGTGATTTCGAAGGATGGTATTGCAGTCAACCCCGAACGAATTCAAGCTATTCTTGACTGGACTCCCCCGAAGAATGTCAAACAAGTCAGAAGTTTTCTCGGACTCGCCAGCTATTGCCGTCGATTCATCGAGAACTTCTCCAAGATTGCAAAGCCCTTAACCAATCTGATTCACAAAGGTGTTAAGTATGAGTGGACTGATAAATGTCAGGAAAGTTTCCAGGCACTCAAGGACAAACTGACACCCGCTCCAGTACTAGCTCCTCTGGATACGAAAAGGGATTTCGTCATATATTGTGACGCTTCTCGTCAAGGAATAGGGTGTATCCTGATGCAGGATCACAAGGTGATTGCTTATGCCTCACGTCAGCTGCGTGCTCATCAAGAGAACTATCCAGTTCATGATCTTGAACTTGTCGCGATTATTCATGCACTGAAAGAATGGGGAAAATACCTTATCGGTAATCGATGTGAAATCTACACCGACCATCAAAGTCTGAAATACTTGTTCACTCAACCGGAACTGAATCTACGTCAACAAAGATGGATGGAGCATATAGCAGATTTTGACTGTAGTATATCATATACCCCCGGCAAGGCTAACGTAATGGTTGATGCCTTCAGTCGCAAGTCATACTGCAACCACCTCCGGGTTCATAAGGTTCACGATCGTGTGCAAGAGGAATTCCGTAAGCTGAACCTCCATATTGTTCCTCAGGGTTACCTTGGTCCCCCTCCTGAAGAGTATCGAAAGATGAACCTTTTGTTGTTAATCAGGGTTCCCTCAATAACCTGGTTATTGAACCAGACCTTGTGTGCACCATCAAGAATCTGCAAGGCTTTGACGATGATGTCCACAGGATTAAAAGCTACATTATGAAGGGTAAACCCTCCTTTTTCACTGTTGCTGAAGATGGCCTCTTGTACTTCAAGGGTCGCCTATTCATCCCAAATAAGAAGGAAAATCTCAGAATGAGCGGAGGGGTGATGAAAGAAGATCACGACACACCATTATCTATTCACCCGGGTAGTACCAAGTTGTACCAAGACATCCGTCAAAGATTCTGGTGGCCCAACATGAAACAAGACATTGCACGCTATGTGGCAGAATGTGATATTTGTCAGCGGATCAAAGCAGAACATCAAAAGCCTGCTGGAACTCTGCAACCTATCTCAATTCGTGAGTGGAAATGGGATCATGTTGAAATGGACTTTGTCACTGGATTTCCGAAATGTCAGAAGGGTAATGATGCTATACTTGTCGTCATTGACCGACTATCCAAAGTTGCCCATTTTCTGGCAGTCAAAGAAACAATTAATGCTAGTCAACTGGCAGATCTTTATATGTCAAGAATTGTTTCACTTCACGGTATTCCGTTGGTAATCAGCTCGGACCGTGGCAGTTTGTTCACTTCAATTTCTAGGAAAGTTTTCAGAAAGCTATGGGGACTCATGTGTCCTTCAGCACCGCATTTCACCCTCAATCCCAGGGACAAGTTGAACGAGTCAACCAAATTCTCGAGGACATGCTTTGAGCTTGTGTCATTTCTTTCAGTAAGAAATGGGAGGAATCTCTCCCGTATGCCGAGTTCTCTTACAACAATAGCTATCAAGCTAGTCTCAAGATGGCCCCTTTCGCGGTATTGTATGGACGAAGGTGTCGAACTCCTCTGAATTGGTCAGAAACTGGGGAACGGTCACACTTCGGTCCGGATATTATCCAACATGCCACAAATCAAGTCCACATTATTCATGAGAATCTGAAGGCTGCTCAGTCTCGTCAGAAGAGTCAGTATGACCGTCATCATCAAGATATGGTCTATCAACCTGGCGAAAAGGCTTATCTTCGAGTCACATCAATGAGAGGTGCCCACCGTTTTGGGATCAAGGGCACGTTAGCTCCTCACTATATTGGTCCTTTCACTGTTCTCGGAAGGCGTGGAAAAGTGGCTTATCAATTGGAACTGTCGGCGAACCTTTCTCAGGTTCACGATGTCTTCCATGTGTCTCAGCTCTGCCGCTGCTTCAAGGACCCTATTCGAGCAGTGGATCATGATATGCTTGAGCTGCAACAAGACCTCTCTTATAAAGAGCATCCGGTCTGCATTCTCGACCAAGCTGAACGTAAGACTCGTCGCAAAGTCACCAAGTTCCTTAAAGTGGAGTGCTCAAATCATTCTGAAGATGAAGGCACTTGGGAACGCGAAGATCGTCTTCGTGATGAATACCCTGAGCTCTTTCCTTCTACCTCTTAATTCTCGGGACGAGAATTCTTGTTAGTAGGGGAGAGTTGTGACATCCTCAGCTTTTGCTACACTGTTGAATGTAATTAAGCTACCGTGATCCCACGCTAATGGTGCCACGTCACCATGATTTCTATCATTGTTCTCGCGTTAGTTCGAAACCGAGTCAAATTCAAAATTTAAAAATAAAGTCAAACAAGAAAAGTTTTATAATGTTAAAATAAAAATGTCGGGGGAATTATAAAAATTCCCTAATACTTTATAAAGTTGAAACGGTCATTTTTGAAATTATTTAGAACCCCTATATAATTAAAACACAAACTATAAAAAATAACTAAAAGAAAAAAAGGAAAAAACCCCCAAAAGGCCGGCCCAACTGGGCCAAATGGCCTAGCCGGCCACTCCCAAGCCCACTACACCCACTGGGTATAAAGGCCCCGTGGAACCCTAGCGCCAGCTTCCCCCACCCCATTCCCTCCTGCCGTGGCGCCATGCAACGAGGGGAACGATTCCCCTCGTCATCCCCACCTACCCCCGTCACCGCGCCCCCATCCCCGAGATCCCATCGCTCGGGCTCCCTCCTAGATCGCGCCAGCCACAGCCCCACCAAGTCCCGTCGCTCGCCCCACCCTCCGCATGCCGCCTCGCTCGCCAGGCCTGGCCCCATGCCGGCGCCCCCACCACACGCCCGCGCCTCTCCTCTCCCGTCAACCCGCCGCTCCCCTACACGAGCACTTCATCTCCTTCCTGCCTCCCACCGCCACCGTCCGCGTCGCCATCACCCCGCGCTAGAGCCGCACCGGGGTTGCGCCGCGCCTCTCCTGCCAGATCTGTGTCGGGGCTGCGCTGGCGACGCCGCGGCACCCCCGCCCCGGATCACCCCTCCTCCAACACCGGTGCCACCTCACCGGGAGCTCATCCTAGCCGGAACTGTGCCGCCTCCCCGTCGCCGTCCTACTCAACCGGCTTCCCCGAGCCTCGTCGCCCCGATCTCTGGCAACGCCGGTGAGCTCGGGGCCCCGGCCACCCTCTCCTCTTTTCCCCGTTACAGTTCTGTTTCGGCGAACACCGCCGTGTTCCGGCGCCGTTGAGCTCGTGTATGAGCAGGTGGAGGTTGCCTCCTCTCTTTCTCTGTTGAGAGAGATGCCTGAGAGTTGAGAGATGACAGTGAGAGAGAAACGAGATGTTAGGAAAATAAAGGTAAAAGAAATGGAAATATGTATGTATGTATTATGTATGTGTGTATGTA
Source organism: Hordeum vulgare subsp. vulgare (assembly GCF_904849725.1). Lineage (NCBI taxonomy): Eukaryota > Viridiplantae > Streptophyta > Magnoliopsida > Poales > Poaceae > Hordeum > Hordeum vulgare. Next base: position 334,865,221 of record NC_058524.1, on the reverse strand, counting down.
TGTATTTGGGTATGTATGCATGTATGTAGAAGAAAATGCATTATGTATATGTGTGTGTTGTGTTGTGGTGTGGCCAATGGCACTTACCGGTGGGGCCAACCCCCCCCCCCCCCACTCCCATTGACAAGGAGGCCCCACACCAACCCTGTTAAAATATATAAAAATATGTATATGATTTTATTAATAAAATAAATAGATATATTAATTAATTGATTAATTAATTAATTAATGTATGATTATGAGTAATTAGAATAATTAGTAATCTGTTAATATAGATAAATAATTATCCTATTAGAGTATGTCACATGGGTCCCCCATTTAATTAATCCGATTAATTAATATTGAACCTTAATTAATAAACTGTGTGAATGACACGTAGGACCCACTCGTAAGTTGACCAGTCAACTGCTGATGTCAACATGACACCATGCTGATATCATAAAAGCAATTAATTGAATTAATTAAATCTATTTTTTTTTATTCCTAAATATTTATAACACTATAAAAATTAATATAAAATAAACCGTAAGTCAGATCAAAATATTTTCAACATGAAAGTTGATCAGCACAACGAGACGAACCCGGATACGTGGTTTATTCGTCTATCACGCGTCCCTAGCATAGCAAACGTGGAACTTTTCCATCATTTTCAGTCTGACCGGTAGTAGCGAGAGACCCAGGAAATATCATCTCATATTTTCCCGACCCGTCTATGACGGATGTTACTGCGTTAGCTCATGCATAGCCTGCATATTGCCATGTCATGCTTAGTGTTGCACCTGTTGCTATTATTTATTGTTTCTCCCCCCCCCCTTCTTAAAGGTAGACCCCGAGACTGACGATGCTACCGGGTACATCTACGACCCTGCCGACCAGCCCTTTGCTACAGAGCAACAAGGCAAGCAAACCCCCCTTGATCATCCCTATATCGCCTATTCTTTCTTCCTCATGCTTGCATTAGAATTTTGCTACTGTTGTAGTTAGCTCCTATATCTGATGCATAACCTAATTTTGATGAACTGCTACTTTCAGTACCACACCTTAAAACTGTTTAGTATAGGTGGAGCAGTCATCCCCTCTGACCCCTTAGTCCAGTTGCCCCCGCTTAATTGTCGAGTCTTTATCCCTGATCGACGAGCCAGATCCGACACATCACTTACACCCCCCTTAGTTGTGCGACGCTACAGAGATACTATTGGGTACCGAGGGTGACACCTCGCGAAGTACTCCTGATGATATCTCTGTAGTACAGCTAGTCGGTCGTGGTTATCGAGGGTGATTCCTCTTTCACCATTCCCGACGATGCCTCTATCACGCAACCCCTCAAGTGTGGGACCCTCGAGGGTGATTCCTCTAGTCCCACCTTGACGGTTACATCATTCAGAATCCAACGAGGGTGATGCCTCAGATTCGCCCTGATGTTTCTACCATACAGTTACTTGACCATGTTACTGGGATCTTTGATGAATAGATGTTAGGAGGGTGGATTCCCGCGTGTTTGTGTCGATGACATAATTAAAATGATAATGAATTTGGGTATTTGATCTGGGTTGGTCGGAGACCTTTTCGCACTAACCGGCTACGCGGGAAGAATTATGCGTACTTGACGTCGCGGTATCAGTTGAAGCTCTTCAAACGTCAGCAATGGAGCAGCGCACGCCCGAGTGGTCCCGAGATGCATCGCTCTTGTATTAAGGGGTGCTAGGACTGACATCGACCGCCCAAGCATCATGCAGGAGCGCGGAGGGCAAGTGGGCCCACGACCCCTTTGTGCCTAGGAGTTAGACCGGCGGGCTAGCCTCTCTGTTGAGCATCGGTGGGGCTGCGACATGTCGATATTCCGAGGCCGAGCATGACCTAGAAAAGTATGTCCGGCCAGAGTGTTATCGAGCATGACGGGAAACTTGGTGCACCCCAGTAGGGATGAAAATTAACTATTCGAATAGCCGTTTCCACGGTTACAGGACGACTTGGAGTTGTGCCCTAATCTTATACAACTACAACTGTTACTTAACTAGAATAGTTGCCCTGGGATTGCTTCCTCGCAGGGAGTCGAGGGAGGATCTATGGGCGTGACCTCATATTAATATTGCTGCAACAATATAACTATTAGTTGTGTTACCCTGTTCTACTCTCTTCTATTGCTGCAAGACCCTAAAGATGCGAGTCTTCGATAGGACTAGGCCTTCTCCCTCTTTTCTCGCATTTTCTGCAGTTAGTCCACATATAACCCCCTTCTTTGATACTGATGCATACTTAGCTTAGTTCTGATGTAAGTCTTGCGAGTACTTTGGATGAGTACTCACCGTTGCTTTGCTCCCCCTTTGCCCCCTTGATCCGTTGTTGCGACCAGATGATGGAGCCCAGGAGATCGAGTATCCCGCCGACGACGACTGCTACCCCAACGGTGCCTACTACTACGTGGACGCCGTTGAAGACCAGGAGTAGTTAGGAGGTTCCCAGGCAGGAGGCCTCGCCTCGTTCGATTGTGTATCTTTTGTGCTAGTCTTCTCTAAGGCACCCCATGTTTATGTTTGTACTCAGATATTGTTGCTTCCGCTGACTCGTGTATCGAGCTTCCATATTCTAGCCCTCGAGGCCCCTAGCTTGTAATATGAAGCTTGTATTGTTTTGTTTGTGTCTAGAGTTGTGTTGTGATATCTTCCCGTGAGTCCTTGAGTTTGATCGTACGCATTTGCGTGTATGATTAGCGTACGATTAAATCAAGGGCGTCACACTTGATATCGGGCACACATGCAAACACTCAACATGATATCGGGACGGGAGGCACATAGATATAGCAATGAACCAATCGTTGATTGGAAACCTTTTGATCAATTGGTTTGTCCTTCTTAGTGAGGTCAACATGTCCACTAGTAGGCATGGGGGTTCTCATACCTTTGCACTCTTGCATGTTGAACTTCTTGATTAAGTCCTTGGTGTACTTGCTTTGACATATAAATGTGTCTTCTCTCGATTGTTTGATTTTCAAACAAAGGAATAATTTTAGCTCACACATCATGGACATCTCATACTTCTCTCACATCAACCTTCCGAACTTCTCACTTAAATGTGGGTTAGTATATCCAAAGATAATATCATCCACATATATTTGGCACACAAATAGTTTGACATTTATTCTTTTTAGTAAATAAGGTTGCGTCAATTTTACCAATATCACAACCCTTTTCAATGAGAAACTTCGTTAGGCATTTGTACCCAGCTCTACGGGCTTGCTTAAGACCATATAAAGCTTTAGGAAGTATGTAAACATGATCAAGTTTCTTAGGGTTCACAAAGCTGGGAGGTTGTTTGACATAAACTTCCTCCTCAGTTTCACCATTTATAAAATCACTTTTGATATCCATTTGGTAAAGAGTAATATCATGATGATTGGCATAAGAGAGAAGAATACGAATGGCTTCAAGTCTAGGAACAAGGGCATAAGTCTCACCATAGTCTATACCTTCGACTTGTGTGTATCCTTGGGCTACGAGAAGCACCTTGTTGCATACAACTGGACCATCTTCATCTTGCTTGTTCCGAAACACCCACTTTGTACCAATGATGTTGTGCTCGTCCTTGGGATTTTCCACAAGTGTCCAAACTTCGTTCCACTCGAAGTTGTGTAGCTCTTCGTGCATGGCATTCACCCAATCCTGGTCTTGAAGGGCTTTTTCATCCTTCATAGGCTCAATGCTAGACATATATGAGTAATGCTCACAAAAGTTAGATAATGGAGATTTAGAGCGAGTGATTCTCCTGGTTTATATGTCACCAAATATTTCATTCAGCGGATGATCCATGTCCACTCTTTCTCGAACTCATGACAACTTTTTCTTGTTGGATGGTGGATCTTCCTCATCATCATCTTCTTGTTCGTTGTCGTTGGCGGTGTCATATCCTTGAGGTGGTGGTGAGGAAGGTTAAGGTGGATCATAACAGTGTACTTCTTCCTCTTATTCATCATGTCGTGTACCACTCGTGGATACCTTCATGTCATTTTGTGGTTCACCTTGACGTGAAGTAGGAGCTTCCACTTGAGTTGATGAAGTGCTCTCCTTCACCACCATGGGACGAATCTTGCGATTTGTAGATCTTGTATGGGTTCTGAAGGTTCCTTATCTCCTCCGTCATTTGGCAATTGTTTGATTCGCGAACCATTAGATTCATAAAACTTCACATATACCGTCTCTTCAACTTTTCGAGTGAAGTTGTTGTAGACATGGTAAGTGTGAGACTTTGATCCATAACCAAGTAGAAAACCTTCATAAGATTTAGGAGCAAATTTAGAACGATGATGCTTATCAAGAATGTAGCACTTAGAGCTGAATACCCGAAAGTATCCAACTTGGGGTTTGTTACCAATGAGTAGCTCGTATGTTGTTTTACCGAGAAGCGTGTGTAAGTAGAGTCGGTTTGTGGAGTGACAAGCTGTTTCCACTGCTTCTGCCCAAAAGTGTCTTGGCATCTTGTATTTGTCAATCATCGTTCTGGCCAACTCTATGATACTTCGGTTCTTCCTCTCAACAACTCCATTTTGTTGAGGTGTGTTGTGTGTATATCGCCGAGAACTCATGTGTGATACCTTCTTCGTCAAGAAAGGTATCCACATTTGTGTTCTTGAACTCCGATCTATTGTCGCTCCGAACTTTCTTGATCTTCACTTCAAACTGATTTTGAGCTTTCTGAGCGAAGTTCTTAAAGATCTTTTGTACCTGCAACTTATCATCAAGAAAAATACCCACGTAAATCTGGAAAAATCATCAACAATGACTAAACCATAAGAATTTTCACTGAGGCTCTTGTAAGCGTTGGGACCAAACAGATCCATGTGTAAAAGGTCGAGTGGCCTTCTCGTAGTCATGATGTTCTTCACGGGATGACTTCCACCGACTTGTTTTCCTGCTTGACAAGCACTACAAAGTCTATCTTTGTCAAAGATAACATATTTAACACCAAGGATATGATCACCTTTGATAATCCTTTCAAGATTACGCATACCAACATGTCCTAGACTTCTATGCCATAACCAACCTTTAGAAGATTTTGTAATAATACATGGGGTTTGGATTTTATAGTGAAATTTACAACGTATAGATCACCTTTACGAAAACCAGTAAACACCATGTTATAATTATCATGGTGAAACACTTGGCAATCAACCTCTATAAATAGCACATTGAAACCAAAATCTGCTAATCTAGATACGGAAAGAAGAATGTAACCAAGAGATTAAACAAGCATGACATTTCCTATCATGAGATATGGCCACCTTACCGAGACCAAGTACCTTACCCTTGGAGTTGTCACCAAAGGTCACATACCTTCATGGTCCATGGTTTGGTGTGATCTCATGAAACATGTCTTTATCTCCGGTCATGTGATCGGTGCATCCACAATCAAGTATCAACTCTTTTCCTCCGGCCATGTAGTCTCTAAGGTTTGCCATAAGACTAAGGCTCCTCATGGCCTTCTCATACTCGATGTCAATATCTTTGTCTTCATCATAGTAGTCGTGCTCCACATTGTCATCGTCATACATAATATCCTCGTCATAAGAATCAAGAATTTCATCTGAATTTCGACTATGAAAATGTTCATGTTTATGCATGTGAATGGCTTCAACAATGATATTGTTAATGGTAATGACATCTCCTTTAACACACATGAGGTCACGAAGCTCAAATAGACATTTATCAAAATTGGGATCATTTGGCTTCATTTTGTGTAAGGCAATGGATTTTTGGAAAATGATATCAAGACTTTTCAATGAGTAGTCGGAATATCTTTTCTCCAAATCTTTCCACAAAGTATAAGCACACTCAAAGTTCTTCATTTGATTAAGCACATTTCTTGGCAATGCTCTAATGATGAGATTAACAATTTTAACATTACTAAGTACATTAACTACATCATCATGAGAAGGATGCAAGGCATCAATGGGAGGCACATATGGATATTCAACATACTTGCGGAAATGGAATTCATTGAATCTATCGGGCATTTCACCTTTCCATTGTCTATAATACTCCCCATCGAGAATAGGCACTCTACAACTAAGATTCCCCAAACTAGGCACATCCATCTTCCTCCAATGGTGATTAAACGAAGGGTATGAAGACCAAAGCACTGATGCCAATTGTGGGATCGCTAGAACGTGTGTCTAGAGGGGTGAATACACTACTTGCATAAATTAAAATCCTAACCTTTTCCCAATTTTAGTGGTTAGCAGATTTTAGCAATTCTAACAGGTATAGTGCACCCTACACATGCTAGTCAGGATATATGGCAGCGGAAAAGTAAATACATTGCACATGAAAGTAAGGGTAGAGTTTAGGAAGATCAAACGCAAAGATGGACACGGCGATTTTTGGCGTGGTTCCGATAGGTGGTGCTATCATACGTCCACATTAGTGGAGACTTCAACCCACACAGGATAACGGCTACGAGAGTCCACGGAGGGCTCCAACCACAATGGGTCCACGAAGAAGCGGCCTTGTCTATTCCACCATGGCTTACATCCACGAAGGACTAGCCTCACTCACGGTAGATCTTCATGAATTAGGCGATCTCCTTGCCCGTACAAACTTCTTAGTTCAACTCCACAACACAAAGAAGGAGGCTCTCAAGCGACACCTAACCAATCTAGGAGCACCACCCTCCAAAAGGTAATAAATGCGGTAGAACGATGAACTCCTTGCTCTTGTGCATCAAAAGATAGTCTCCTCGACACTCAATCACTCTCTCACAGATTTGGCAAGGGTAGGAGAGATTGATTTTGTGGAAAGAAACTTGGGCAGGTTAGAGATCAAGTTTCTAATGGATGGATTGGAATATCTTGACCTCAATATATGAGTAGGTGGCACTCTCTCAAAAAAATGGATGTGCCCAGTGTGTGTGTGTGTGTGTGTGTTCAGAGTGCTTCCCTTGCGAATGAGAGGAGGTGGAGGGGTATATATAGGCATCCCCCAAAATCCAACCGTAACATTATTGCCCAACTCGGTGAGACCGAAATGAATCTCGATGGTACCGAGTTGCACTAAATGTGTTAAATTTAGAATTCTCGATGAGACTGATATATGAATCTCGGTGGTACCGATACGATGACCTAGGGTAGTTTCCTAATCTCGGTGGTACCAATTTCAATCTTGGAAATTACTATTCTTGAAATAAACATACCAGAAAGTTGGTCACTGTCTTTCGATTGCACCGATATGAAAATTGGTGGTACTGAGAGATTAGGGTTTGGCAAAGAATGTGTCACTCGGAAAATCGGTAGGGCCGAATGGGAAAACTTGGTGGCATCGATTTTGTTGTTTTGTCTTGGTACAGAGATTTCGTGAGAGAAATGGTGAGTGCTTTGGTGTCTATCTCTAAGCACTTGAGCAACCAATTCATCATAATACCTGCTACCTCTTGAGCTTGCGTTGGTTTTCCCTTGAAGAGGAAAGGATGATGCAGAGAAGTATATAAGTATTTCCCTAAGTTTGTTGAGAACCAAGGTATCAATCCGGTAGGAGGAACAAGCAAGGCCCCAATAGTAGTACCTACACAAAGAATCAAACACTTGCACCCAACGCTATAAAGGGGTTGTCAATCCCTTCAGAGTTATTTGCAAGGATGAGATCTGATAGAGATAAATATAAAATATTGTGGAAAGAAAAGTAAATAAATTGAAGGAATATATTTTGGTATTTTTGGTTTATAGATCGGATAATATAATATGGAAAATAGACCCGGGGGCCATAGGTTTCACTAGAGGCTTCTCTCATAAATGAAAATAATACGGTGGGTGAAAATATTACTGTCGAGCAATTGATAGAAAAGCAAATGATTATGAAGATATCTAAGGCAATGATTATGCATATAGGAATCATGTATGTATCAAGTAGACTGAAACAATTCTTGATCTACTACTATTACTCCACATATCGACCGACTCCTGCGTGCATCTAGAGCATGAACAGTGTAACACATTAAGTAAGATGACATGATGTAGAGGGATAAACTCAAGCAATGTGATGAAAACCCATTCTTTTTATCCTTGATGGCAACAATACAATACGTGCCTCGTTACCCCTACTATCACTAGGTGAGGACACCGCAAGATTGAACCCAAAACTAAGCATTTCTCCCATTGCAAGAATTACCAATCTAGTTGGCCAAACCAAACCACTAATTCGAAGAGACTTGAAAAGATATGAAATAATGCATATAAGAATTGAGAAGAGACTCAAATAATATTCATACATAATATGAACATAAACTCACAATTCATCGGATCTCGACGAACACACCGCAAAAGAGTATTACATCAAATAGATCTCCATGAAGATCATGAAGAACATGGTATTGAAGAGCAAAGAGAGAAAAGAAGCCATCTAGCTACTAGCTATGGACCCGTAGATCTATGGTGAACTACTCACACATCATCAGAGGGGCAATGAGTTACGGATAACGAAGCCATGTGCAAGTCCGTCTGGGCCTTCGTGAATAACACTTAACTTCTTTTCCTTGAACAAATCAATCAGTGGCTTGGGGTGCTTGGAATTACATATGGAGTGGATATGATCACTCTATCAAACCATAGAATACTTCGCACGTGCGTGACTGACTGATGATTCCGAAGAAAACAAATTAACTTTTCTCGAATTCACGGCAGCAACTTGCATCAAATGCACGTGAATTAGAGGAAGTCACTTCTTACATCTAACATATACCTCGTGCTCGAGACACGAAGACAATGTCTACAAAGTTTCCAGCACTAGCTTAATGTCCAACATAAATCATGGAACAAATGAAAATGTTGCCGATGGGCTCAACAAAAATTCATCGAGATACCCATATAAATGGATTTCCACAACTATGTGAGCAAGATAATAGCATTGGTCAGATCAAAAATATGTTGGTGTATACTCAAGGAAATCCACGAGTAAGACACCGTTACGAAAATCTTTGGTTCTGAGTTTGATTTGACAATAGCCCATACTCAAATCAAAATTGGACAAGATAATATATGCAACAATTGATCACACGAATCAACCGATGACAATATCATATTTATTCAAGACTCATACAACAGGAAAGATATCCCTTTAAAATGAACTAATTTTAGGCGAAGCTTTTATCTTCCAACTCTCCAAGTTGTTGTTTAGCTTAACCAACTAGCTCGGGGGTATCCAACACGAATTCTTGGAGAAGGGTGGCTTATAGGGAAACCAACTGATCACGAGCTCTAACATAACAGTCAGGGAGCAACCTGGTAATACTTCCGAGAAGATATTCGGAAAATCACGAACCACCGATATGTTATTAAGCTCGGTAACAATCTTGCTTTTCAGGGCAAGATGATATGATCAAAGAGAGAAGGATTGACACAATCCTAACCCATTGATCGAAAAGTGCACCATGAAACATGGACTAGGTAGCACGGTCAATCTTAGGATGACGATTCAATCACCATCACCATAAGAGTGACATTATTGTCCATTAGCTACAAAGCAATAACATTGCTAGGAGTATTGATTTCACACATCATGGTTCACTTGTCAATATTCCGGTTACAACCAACACGGAAACCGAGGGGTGAATAATGATGTCAAGAAGTATCACTACATCAAGAGCTCATAAGAGATGGTGCAATTCTCACGACACTCTTGACAACAAGAGGGTAATACTCCAAGATAGAACGGAACAAAAGCCAGATTGTCATTTTGATATGCGGAATACAACTACTTTGACCCAATCCAAGAAATGGATGAGGTACTGCAGTTCGCTTCTCCCAGTCATTCGGAAATAGAACAACTTGATAGACCGCAAGAATAAAAGACATCGATGACACGAATGCACAACTACTCTTGACTATCCTCTCATAAATGAGGGTCAGAAACAATTGAAGAGGGCCAACTCAAGAGCACATGATTTTTTTCAGTTGTGGATGCATAGATTAGCATGTAGAACGTGTTCAACATAATTCTTCCAGATAACCCATTTAGAAGGGCGGAATTGGCAGAATCACAATATGAAATAGAGAACTCATCACGAGCAATCTTGTTATGATCTTTAGTTCACGAAGAACTTCTGCCACAGATGGTCCATGGTGTTGGAAGAATGATATACCATGAACCTTGGGAACTACAACAAGGTTACTAATCATTCTAAAGGAACTAGCAACACTATCAACAGAGGTGAGCAGAATGACCCTTGGATTCAAGAACCCAGAAATAGGATACCTACAAACTAAATAACATCACGAGATGTTTTCGAAAATGATGGCCAGAATTATCACACTAGAAACACAGAACACATCTAGACGATTGGGTGGTTTTCGAGGTAACATGTTTTCCTAATACTTCAACAAAACGTCGAGGTAGTAGAGTACCTCAACACAATGATTAGTGTGCTTTGTCTGGCCAAAAGACATTAACTCGGGATAAGAGGATTTGCAATTGCATCAGATTATTTGGAAACCTTGGAAAACTCGGACAGCATAACGGTTGTATGGGCATGAAATATGAGGCAACCTGCAAGAAAACTGACAACATAACAATTGAATTCTTATGGAAACACTGATCCAGGAAGACAACAACTTCTCTATAAGTCTCCAGCATAGTAATTCGTCATCCTAATGAATAGATGAGAAAGCCTAATTCTTAAACCCCGTAGAATAAGGAAGAGGATGACTCAGAATAAGAATGACACAAGGAAAGGAGTAAAAAGAGCCTTACGTTCCCTTCCACAAACAATTCCCTTATATAACTAAAGAGTTGCTAGACTCAACATCAACCAGTTTGGCTTGGTTATCCTACAGGCAGTCAAGCTCTGATACCAAAGCTATCGGGACCCCGATCCTAAGTCATAAGAACCCAGCCTGTAACACATCACATCACTCTGTGGCCTCATGCACGGTAAACTCCACGGCTGCTACCTTACCTTGGCCGGGACCGTTTGCGTCTTTTGGCTCACGTATATGAATGTGTCCCTAGCATTCAAACGACAAAGAACTCGGGTCGACATGACTAGTTATATACCCAAGTGATACATACATATAGGGACATGCATACATAACCCAGCAAAGCAGGTGTCGGTCATCAATGTGTGTAGACGAGTCGTAGCAAGCTACAAGAACTCCATTACACCGCGTGACATTTCCCCGAAGGGACAGACACAACAACAAACAAGGGTACATGTCGGTCAATCAATGTGTCCGGAGCAGTAGCAAGCTACCAAAGCTCGGTGGAAGCACAAAGAGGCATTTCCCCGTAGAGAGTACTACTAAAGGCACACAAGTAGGTGTCGAATCCCACACATATAATTCATTTCATAAAATACACACAATATGCACGATATGTGTAGATACAACATGGCATCACAACATAACTCTATGACTCAAGCTTTTATTAAAGACTCATAAGAATCAACATAGTATGATATTACAAAGAGGGGTCTCGTGACCCGACACTCAAGTCATACAAACAACAAGCGGAAGCAAAACATGTCTGAGTACAGACATATACTATAAATGGCTAGAGGAGCCTGAAAAGCTACAATGACCCTACCAAAGGAACCATACCTCTGTCTGGGATTCCCAAGCTATTCCGATCAACATCGAACACATCGCGTAGAAACCTTTAATGAGACTAAGGTCTCCTCTGCAAAAACATAAATAAGCACACGTGAGTACAAAGGTACTTAGCAAGACTTACGTCAGAACTATCTATATATGCATCAGTATCAATGAAGGGGTTATGGAGTTTAATTGCAGCAAGCCAGCTTTGACTCTTGGCTTACCTGTACTACGAGTACAAGTTCTTTATTTGGGGTGGGATAGCGCACACGAGTCCACATATTCACCAATCAATACACCATTATGGATCCACTCTCGTCTCCCTACGAGAAGGCCATCCATAGCACTCACACTTACCTTGCATGTTTTAGAGTATCCATTTAAATTGTCTATGTACCACGTAATGTTTCCAAGTAGTCCATATCCGAGGACGCGGCTATTCGAACAGATTAATTCACCCTGCAGGGGTATACTTCTTCACACACACTCTTACCACTTAGCACCATATGCATGTTACGCATCTCGGCAACCTTCAAGTGGAAGCACTAGCGTGGGTGTCGGCCACGACCGTTAACCACACAAGACCCTAGTCCAGGTTTATCGCCTATTTGAGACTGAACCCGCAAGGAAGTCCAGCCGAAGTTTCCTTAACGGCCCCAAACAATGTGCGCAGGGTTCCCAAGCCCACCATCCGGGTGCCACTTGGTACACCGTGCCACTGTGTATCTACCACACAGAAGCCTACCCCGTCGGGCAGAGCTAAACACGGCCGCCAACACTTTTCCTACAAACACCAGACACTAGTTGCAACTCCTGGACAGAGATCTAGGTGATTAATAAGCCGAGAGGGGCACTTAAGCATTCCAATGCGTGGTAGTATCTTGTCTTGGATAACATACAAAGAACTCAGTTCTTAAGGATGGTCCCAATGAGACAACCCACCATGTACTCCTACATGGCCTCTCATCGTTACCTTTACCAAATCAGATTCACACCTTTACTCTCACACTGTAGGACATGAACACAACCATTCCGGTTCATCATCCAGATGGATCAGACCCGACACGACTCTAAGCATAGCAGGCATTGTAAGCAAGCATGTATGAGTAAGCACAACAAGGCTCAAGTAGTTGCTACTCATGCTAAGTGGTTTCAACTATTTACTGTGGCAAAATCAGGTCATGCAGAAGAATGGGTTCAACTACCGAGAACATGTAACAGTTGAATCGTGTTTGTCCTAATGCAGTAATAGAGAGCAGGAGCGAGAGAGTGGGTTTATATCAGTATGCTCAAGGGGGTTTGCTTGCCTCACATGTCTGGAGATAGCAATGAGTCTTCATCAATGTCAAGGATCACATCGTCAGAACCATCCTCTACCGAGAGGGAATAGCACCGGCAAACACAAAAATAATATATTTTCCTTCATAGAAATGGAACACCATGATGCATGGTCATGACATGAAAATGAAAGGTGGCAGGGCTAATCTAGATACCATTTCTTAAGTTGAAGCTGATTTGAAAATTCAAATATCACTTCAAACAAGGTATTTTTCAATTACCCTTTTAGTTGACTCGACCTGATGCTCGGGCATAACTTGTTTTATCATGCATGAAGATGGCATATTGAGGTACTGAGTTTCCTAGCTCAATGTTTGGTCTTATTAATTGAAGTCGAGTTCAAATATATACCAAATTCCAACTCCAAACTATTTATTAAATTTACCGTATTCATCATTTTGCCTACTTGGTGATGTTAACTTTCTCAAACATGCATGAAAATTCCATAATCAGATTCCTAGAATTTTTCTGATCATTTTTCATATATAAATTATTTTCATCTGATTTATATTTTATTTTCTATGATTTTTCAAAGTTTTCAGCATTTTCTGGAATTATTTTATAACAGAAAATTACTTATTGCGTCAGCTCTACGTGAGCAGGTCAACTGACCTGATCAGGGTCAAACCTGACGTGTGGGATCCACACGTCAGTGACAAAGTTTAATTAACAGGGTTAGGTTAATCTTAATTCCTATTTTAGAGCTTGATGACCCACAAGTATAGGGGATCAATCGTAGTCCTTTCGATAAGTAAGAGTGTCGAACCCAATGAGGAGCAGAAGGCTGTGATAAACGGTTTTCAGCAAGGTAATAACTGCAAGCACTGAAAGTAGCGGTAACAAGTGATGGTGTAGTGAGGTGAAAAGTAGCAGGTGAAAAGTAACAAGTAACAAGTAGTAGCAACAGTGCAGCAAAGTGGCCCAATCCGTTTTGTAGCAAGGGACAAGCCTAAACAAAGTCTTATAGGAGGAAAAATGCTCCCGAGGACACACGGGAATTTCTGCCATGCTAGTTTCATCATGTTCATGTGATTCGCGTTCGTTACTTTGATAGTTTGATATGTGGGTGGACCGGCGCTTGGGTACTGCCCTTACTTGGACAAGCATCCCACTTATGATTAACCCCTCTCGCAAGCATCCGCAACTACGAAAGAAGAATTAAGACAACGTCTAACCATAGCATTAAACTAGTGGATCCAAATCAGCCCCTTACGAAGCAACGCATAGGCTGGGGTTTAAGCTTCTGTCACTCTAGCAACCCATCATCTACTTACTACTCCCCAATGCCTTCCTCTAGGCCCAAATATGGTGAAGTGTTATGTAGTCGACGTTCACATAACACCACTAGAGGAAAAGATAACATACATCATATCAAAATACCGAACGAATACCAAATTCACATGACTATTATCAGCATGACTTATCCCATGTCCTCAGGAACAAAAGTAACTACTCACAAAGCATAATCATAATCATGATCAGAGGTGTAATGAGTAGCATCAAGGATCTGAACATAAACTCTTCCACCAAGTAATCCAACTAGCATCAACTACAAAGAGTAATCAACACTACTAGCAACCTTACAAGTGCCAATCGGAGTCACGAGACGGAGATTCGTTACAAGAGATGAACTAGGGGTAGGTAGCCCTGTAGCCGCCGCCAGGGGGTATAATTTATCCTACTTTTACTCATTATAAGAAAAACGCGCTAGGGGTATTTCAGTGAAATCTTGGCTGGAATATTTTTCCCTTTGAATATCCTACATATACACTTGCTACATCATATATCATATGTCATTCTTATAGCCAAAGAAATCACTTTGAAATGACAATATTTTGCTATATTTACACATGCACAGGGTTCCTTTCGGAGCCTGTGAAACAACCATCCGACAAGACTAGGAATCCAAACTTACCTCCAGAGCCACCTCCAACTGACATTAGAATCGTCTGATGTTCGTCGGAGATAACTCCATAGATGCCCTAAAATCTGAACGTCGTGAAGCCTACTACAAAATCCAAAGTGTCTTGAATCTGTCCCTATCTCCGACGTTACATGTGGCAAACATCGGAGATCTACGATGCCTACAGGAGGTTACATGCCCCGGATTCTAGGACGTCGTGGAAGGTTGTCCCGAAGCATTCGGGGAGACATTCTGGGAATTGGCCCGACCACTCCAAAAGGCATATTTGAGGTGGGCTATAAAAGGCGCACTTCATATTCCCCAAGGGATGTTTGCTCCATTTGACTTGAGTGGTCTCTCCATTTTTAGAATCTAGAAAGCTCGGTAACGTCCACTTCCCTCCGGAAAATCATTCACGCCTTTGAGAGAAAAGATATAGGATGCCATAATCTATGTTCTCACCATAGGAATTATGGTTCCCCTAAGATGTCATTAAGGATTTTTTACTCTTGGAGGTTGAAGACTCCTAGGCAGTAGAATGTCTTCGTGAGGAACCAACTTGTGATTTACCTTTAGGAGGTTTGTGAAGGTTTGGAAGCGACCTCATGGCCCACCACACGTTTACCACTAGTGGTTGGGAATCGCATTCGTTGTGATATCTCGAGTAAAATAGGGGAGCCTTCATGGTGTTGGTGCGGCTTCATGGTAACACCATCCCTCTAACTATGACTAGATTCCCTCCAAGGAGTAAACATCAGGATATATCCTCATCTATGTGTCTTTGTTTATCTCTAACCTTAGTGCTCTTACTTGTGTTTACTGTGTTCGATTGATATCGCATTCACTATATCTTGTTGAAATCGTTATATTGGCATCATAGCAATTGTTTAGGATTAGCTTCATATTCTACATTGCCTAAACTTGTAAGTAATATCTATTCACACACACCCCCTTAGGTCCACCTCGATCCTTTCAAAATACTCGTGATCTATCTTGTGGCTTAACCGTCCCATAGTTAGATAATCGACAAGGTTGTTGTGTAAGATACTATCCCGACGACGCTTTTCAATTCCGGAAAGGAATCATCCTTGAGACAACTTGAGGATTAACATTATACCTCCACGGAAATCGTAAACTTGTTAGATATGAAAGCCACCTCATTGAAGATCGTGGTTGAAGAGTTCGTAATGGAAAGGTTTGCAACTAGGAGTCATAGTTGAGTCCACATTGCTCCTAGAGTGAATGAAACACCGTCATTGAATAAACAAAGTGATCACCTTTACTCTCCTTCTAATAACCATGCTGAAATTGTGTGGGATTACCTTAATGCACTTAAGGAAATTCCATAAGAACCTAATGTTAATAATCAAGGTAACCCTCTCGTTTATAAAAGAAAGGAAAGTTCTCGACTTGGAAATTTGATATGAGGGATCATATCAGGTACTCCTCTAAGGAGACGTGGAAGATTGTAGTCAATGGCTTCAGCCCCATGATACCAACAACCTAACTCCTAACGAAGCCTATGATGGTAAACTCAATGATTCTTCATGCATGTTCATAATAAGGAAGGGATTGTTTAGGAGTACGAAGGAGCCCTACTTCCATATTGAGTCCGCGGAGGTCATATGGGAACTTGAACCCTTGTTGTCAAGGAAAGGGAGAACAATAATCTCCTTCAGCAGAAAGTCCAAGTTGAGGAAGCACGCAATGATGAATTATGCTTGACTATTCAAACCACTAGTAAAACAAATGCTAAGAACTTGCCCTCCTTAGAAAACCCAACTAAAACTTTTCATGATCTAACTACTTCCAATAGTCAAGTCAAACAAGCTTTTCCTTCTCCCTCTCTAAGTATTTTGAGTTCCTTTCCATGTGTCATGAGAGACTTCAACTTGCTCATGTGGACTTTCTTGTTAAGGTCAACACTGCTACACTTACAAATGTTGATGCTTATACCACAAACTATACTTATGATAAAGCCTCTCTCATTGAGGATAACAAAAGGTTGAGATCCAAACTTGAGAAGGGGGCGTATATAATATCGTGCATCATTGGTAGAAGAATCTCAACGAAGAGTCAACATCAGGAAGTGTTTGCAAAATAGGGACTTGGGATTTGAAGCAAGTTCACGAAAGACAAAGAATGTCACTCCTCAAAAGGTTGCAAGTCCTCAAAAGGTTGCGTTTGTGGGTGAAGATCACACAAGGATAAAGGCAAGGACAAATGTGATGAGAAGGTTATGAGTGGAAAGGCCGCTAGGAGCAAGTCCACTCCCAACGAGGAAAAAGAAGTAACGTCTTCATCCTATGTGCTTTGTAAGGAAAATGATGGAGATGCATATGCTAAATTCATTTGTCCTCATAATACATTCAGTTACTACTCTATTTTGGTTTCAAAGACCCTTGTTACTAAATTGAGAGGTCTTATTATAAAATGGATGCCTCTAACCAAGACTTGATTGAGTGTAGGATAAGGAAAATGATGGAGATGTATATGCTAAATTCATTTGTCCTCATAATACATTCCGTTACTACTCTATTTTGGTTTCAAAGACCCTTGTTACTAAATTGAGAGGTCTTATTAGAAAGGGGACGTCTAGGCATCAGACTACTGATGTTTACATCCAATCACACTAGTCATGAGCCATTGGATTAGAACCAGGACAGACGTGAGTTCTACTAGTTTAGGTCCATGTGAGATTGGTTGTAACTGCTAATTGAATGCTTGCTAACTGCTCCCGCAACCCACGCTATTATCTCTCTCCATCTATTTATGTCTTCCCAGGACGTTGCTTTCTTGTTGCATGCTTCCTTATATCATGCTATGTTACCATATTCAAGCACCAAAGTGCTGGAAGCATTACTCGTCAGAACCACCGCATCTGGTCCTTAGGAAACAAATTCGTTAAATTCTAGGGTATAAATCTCATAGATGATGCTTATTATATGTGATAAATCTCCAAACCAAATATTCCCTGATTGTTTCTATTCCATAACACATATGACAATGGAAGCATTTTCTCATGAGGTGGAAACAATTTATCTAGCTATTGATGCAAACATTTTTTCAGCCGATGAACGCATAGTTATGTTTTGTAATGAAAACATTTTTCAGTGTCAATGCAACACCTCTGCAGGTCAGTGGAAACATATTCCATGTGAGTCGCTTCATACAAAACTTCATAGAGCATCATTGCTTATCATCTGATGTGTTGGCATGGATGTGTCATTTAATTGCATCATACAGAAATTACAAAAGTTTCATTCCTTATCGTCTATGATTTGGTGCAAAAATACAACTTACACAAGCTTCACCAAATCTCAATATTTTCTGCAATGGCGACCAACACATAAGTAGTATATACATCAGTTGCTTCTAATTGTAAAAACAATGCTTCAAAACTCTCTGATGGATGCTTCAAGAGACTATTGCATGCGCCATAGCCATCAGACATGGGAAGGTTGCCGACATCATGTCTCGTCGAACTCGTGGCAGAGGCAACGGTGGCGACAGACATGTGGTTATGAATTACCCCAACTTTCTCCGGAATTAGGTTTTCCCACTTGTCGGGAAGACCAAGGAAAATATCGGCTCTAAAAAAACCTTGATTCATTGTTGAGTGTCAGCTGAGAACATACGAAATGCAATATGGAAAAATGGATTTAGAGAGAATAAACCGATACACTCGTTGTGTGATGAAAATAGTTGTATGGAAGCAATGAATTACAACTACCTTGTTTGTTGAGCGCAATACCACAAGAATGTAGGAAGCATGAAAATAACAAGAATGTAGGAAGCATGAAAATATGGGAACTCAACATTAGTAGACAAGAAAGTAAGATTGGTATCATCCCGAGGATGCATCTGTTGTGTCGCCATTGCACAAACTAAACCGATTATCACTTGATGTATTGAAGCCAGTTTATAGGCAAACAAAAGTAAATGTTTACAAGAAGCATGAAAACATGGAAACTGAACATGTGTGAAGCATAGAAAATTGAGCATGTATGAAAAACTAAGCTTGGTAGCAAGATGGGGATGCATTCTTTGTGCCGCCAACTTCCAAAAAATAACCAAGTTTCTGTTGATTACGGCAAGCATTTTTCTAGTCCAGTCTACCGAAACAAAATAATTACAATACAAAAGCACTCAGGTAAGAAGCCCGGAATTAATACAACAGGTGCATAAGTGTTAATTGGAAGCAATGGGCTTTTAAAAATGAATTTGTCGCTAGTTGTGGATGCATATTTGTGGAAGCTCTATAAACAAGAAGCAATTCAATATTGTTTTTGTCAACAATGCTCCTCTTAATTTGAAGCAGCGATGATTGATACTAGGGAATAAGCACGGTTGCCTGCCTACATATCTATGGGTGATTGAATGATCTAAATACTCCAACTACAAATTTGTTTGATGACATAATACATGTAACAGAACAATACTTGACAGATAAAGAACATAAATACAAGTTAGTCCTTGGCTCACAGTGAATTACAAACAATATGTGGCAACTACAAATGCATCAAATCGGGGGCTACCAACACAGGTGCAATACCTTCAATTTCGAGACGGGGGTGTTTCGATAAGGGGATGCCAAAACCACCGCAGGTTCTCGGGCATCGGGTCCCACCTCACCAGCCGATTCATCCTAGACAAAGCACCAAAATCGAGGGTGACATGGGGAGGAGTAGGGGAACAGATCTAGGCAGTGAGGTGGATGTGCTACTTGACGACGAGGTGAGTAGGGCAGCTAAGCGTCGAGGTCGGAGAGGATGGGGTGGTTGACAGCGAGCTCGGGGAGATGCATGCGACGTGAGGGAGAAGGGGATCTGGGCGGTGAGGTGCTTGTGATGCTCGACGGCCAGTTGAGAAGCAAGCATGACGTGAGCGCCGCTGCGCTGAGATGGAGGAAGCCGGGATGGTTTGCTTGGCAATGAGATCGAGGGAGGTTTACTGCAAGGCGGGTGATTAAGAGATAGTTACGTACGGATTGTGCGCTGGATAGCTCCCGGCTGACGGGTTTCTTTTTTGGGAGAAATTAGGAGCCACGGAATTAGGCTCATCTTTGACCGTAAGATTCTACTAGAATCGACGATAGTCTAGCGGTCTGAGGTTGGCCTCCTACCAGACTATAGATAAGAAGGATTTCCCTATTATAAAATGGATGCCTCTAACCAAGACTTGATTGAGTGTAGGATGCCATCTATGAAGAATTTAAGTTGGTCATCCGTAGTGGATGCACCAATCATTTGACCAGGGTTGAATATGCTAAAAGACTTCATGGAAGCTATCAAGCCATTTGTGGGCACTATCTTTGGTGAAGGATGACCGGAAAAGGTATTTGGGTTGGTCAAGGCAGAATCACCAATGATATGCCACATGAAAATGGCATGCTTGTTTAATTCGTTACATATCATTTTCTTTCTATTTGTCGATTGGATTTTCTTGGGCACTTTTGAAAATGTTTAGGAGAGATACTCTTTGTTGTAGACAAGGATGATGACAATTACGTGGCTGATTTCTTGAAAGAGAGCACTTCCCTTCCCATGAAATGTGTCCATGGCGACAAGCCAATCGTCCATCAACCAATCAAATAAGCTAAATAGCCAATCGAAACAAGCGAAGAGAACATCATCATCCAACATGACAAGCATATTTTACACTACAGGTAGCTACCCCCACAAATAAAGGAGCGTAAATAAAAACAAATGACGGCTTCTAAGTAACCACCACTAGCTGGGAGCAGGAAAAGCTTTACAAAGGAAGATGGCACCAGGTGAGGAGATTAAGATTTTGGGGGCAAAAAACAACCAAGAACCAAAAACTAATCTAGACATGCCATCATCAATCACCACCTGTGGCAAGGAGATGGTGTGGACTTGATACATATCACCTCGTCTTTTCTCATGAATCTAAACTGTTTCTTTCTCCCTATCTCCTAGAAGTCCTACCATTGTTTAGTTGAGCGCTGAGTCATCTCATCGGCTGATCAGACGCCTGGTTGTTAGATGCTGCTGGAGCTGATGACATGGGCGGGTGGGCTCCGTTATCCTGGGGAGGCGCAACTCCCCACTTTGGGTCCGCGTCCAATGGCTCAACCACATGAACTGCCCCGTCGCTCATGCCAACTGCAATCTGGTTAGGCTCCAAGGGATGCGCGGCTACAACCATGGGGTACACACTTGCCCCGCTGTCGGATTAACATATGGAATAATAAGCAAAATGCAACCATGTATGAAAACGAAAGCAAGCAGTGACACTGGGCAGCATACCTAGATATTGAAGGAGGCACATAGGCAGAAAGTGCAATCCTGCAACGCAGCCTAAGGGACTCAGCTTCAAATACTCCAATAGCACCATCACAGAAACCAGCGTAAACCAGGAGACCATCACACGAGTATATTGCGCTCGAAACTGGCGCTGGCAGTGCATCTCTTGGGTACCACTGCATTTGCATCAAGTAACAGAGGGGGAATCAATCAAGATGCCCAGTAACAATAATAATCCAGAAAAAAGCAAAGATGTATCACTCAAAAATATTTATATAGCAATAACATTCAGTGTGTAATAAACCTAGGGTAAGAAACAATGTGAATATGGAATAACGAGCAGATACAAAAATAAGAAATTTTAGTCATGACTAACCGAGCGCGAGCATTCAAGATTTCCATCATAGATTGCCAATTGGCTCTCATGAACTACAAGAAGATGTGTTTGGTCATTGTGAACCTGCACCCTTGTATCGCCAACTAAAGCACCAGAGCGATTTGCCAGGGGTTGGATATATTTTGATTTCTTCTTCTCCCAACCATCAATGCTCCAGACGCATAGCTGCAAAATTTGGTTTCATCAATCAATGATTTGAGAACGAATATATGACATCATATTTGTTTGCTCAATCACAAAAAGAATATATAATAAACGACTAATGAATGGTCTGGTATGCGACTAACATGAATTAAGCCGTTTGCACATATCAATTTGATCAATTAAGTGGTACAATAATTTATAACATATAGTAAAAGTTCATACCTGAGCATCAGCACCTGAAGATACAAGAACATTCATTGATTGCGAAAATGCCAGTCCGGTAATCTTTTTCTGATGGCCCTTGAGCTTGCTTTTGACCTAAGTAATTTTGTGGAGATGACATTGGTGCATGGCTTTCGAATCAAAATTTAGTGCAAAATAAATCAATATTAAGTGCAAAATCCAACATGAAGCAATTCAATTGTTACCAGACAAAGACCCCTAAGTCTTTACAAGTATTGGTTGAAAGTTTCTGATTGATAGAAATTGTAATGGTATGTTCGGTTTGTGTCCAAAATCTACCTCATAAATTTTGTGCACTCTAGTTTATTTTTCTTGCCAACATTGGACAGATCATGGGCAACCAATACCATGAACAAAATTCGGGCTAAACCAATTTTTTGGTGGGGTGAGCTTGGGCTAAACAAAATACACCCTGTACTCTCTGATATATCAAATAGGGCAAAGCAAGAGGAGATACAAAACATATTATTTAAAAGTAATGATATATTGATACTTCAATTCAAGTGAGTTCCATAAGTTAGCAGCACACACCTCATCAACACGGACATTGTAGATTTGAATGGTCGAGTCCTCCATTCCAATAGCAATAATATTATTGTCCTGTGGGTGGAATGCGAGGAAAGTCGCAGCAGGTGGGGGCGCCATGAACGTAGTCATGACCTGTGACAGATTTCACATATCTAATCAGGAAAGTCAGATAAAGGCAGTAACGTAATTATGGTTCTCGTTATTTGGAGTAAGCTTATCAGGACGCTATATTACCGTAAGTGTGCACGGTTGGGGGGGGGGGGGGGGGGTCTATATTCTGGAGAAGCCGTTTACCTTGAATGTCATCATATTGAACAATGAGACTTTGCCACCAGATGCAGACATAACATAGGAGTCATTTTTGGACAACGCAATGCAGGCAGTAGCTTCTTCCGGGTTGCCATCACTTGTGTCATTTGTCATTAGAATACCATTTGCTGGTTGCCACAGGTGAGGCGAAATAGATGCAGTAGACTAACAGAAGACGGTGAAGATAATTCAGAAGGCAAGCAAGAAAAGGATTGCAACTGAAATCCAGATAAATACAACTTCAGTCTACCTTGCCATTAGGATTCCTGTCACTGCGCTGCCATTTCCACAGCTTATGAACAGCATTGGAACCAAGAGACAAAAGTGCAACCCCACTATTTGTATACAACAAACGGACAACCTGTTGAGGAAACAAATAAAACATGACTCATCAGAAATTTTACCCTGCCCAGAGCATTAGCAAAATTTGCTCGGCAAATAGTGAACTGCCAATTATATAGCAAAAAACTAAAGAATACATCAAAATGTCCTGATAAACAAAGGGTCAAACATATATCTTTATGAAATATTGACTACAGGCAAATATCAAACAGACAATACGACTACTCTCTTCTATATCTTAAAAAAAAAAACAGATTGTATCTGCAAGTTGAAATTGTATGCTCAATATCTATAACTCAATAAAACATACAGATATCTAAAGGTAATTATGCAACTTTGCCAACATACTTTTGTTGGAGATGATGCTGTATCTGGACAACGCCGTGCCCGAAGATGTCCTGAATCAACAATGTCGGCCAACTTCCAGGTCTTCAGCTTTTCAGATTCATCAGTTATTCTTGGTTTAACATCCGGCGTTCTGCTAACATCCATAGGTGCCTGCAAATTTGTTTACAACATTTAGCAGGCCAATGTATTGAAGAACAAGAAAGGCTGTGGGAACTAACCAGTCCACTCATTGATACTGCAGGCAACATCCTATCAGGACGCTCTGAGTTCACTGCTATAGGACTCGATACATTTGAAGCAGAACCGAGGTTGTTGAGCAGTGGCGGCTACATTACAAAATTAGATGTTAGTACATGACACTTATTAATACGATCTTCAGTAATTGTCAGGCCAAATAGAAATCAAAATTAGGCAGCTAAAGTGAAATTATTAGTTGTTGAATGAATTAGTTGTTTTAAAATCATCATTGGAACTCATCTTGTGTGTGCCGTACAGATACAGCTGGGTGCCAATGTCCATTAAGACTGTAGGCAACAGTCACAGGCTCAAATAAAGGTTTCAGCATAGAGCAAACGAAAACAAATATCAGAAAATAAGAAACCTAAAGAAGGACCAAATTAATGTAACATTTATACCCTAAGCGACCCTAGGACACAAGCAAACGTTAATGAAAAGTATATGCATCATCACCTTGGTATTAATTTGTTGAGGAGGTCCACGAGAGCCTTCAAAAGACCTGCTCTCTAGCATCCTCAGCAAACGCTGCCCGTCGGTGTTCGCTAATATTTTTATTCCATTATCATTTGCTGTAACAGCAAGCAATGACCCTTCTCTATTAAATCTCAGGCGCGGGCTTGCCTGCATAAATCAGTATAAGTCAAGCAAAAACCCTTGGTATGCACATTCATAATAAAAGCCACAGAAATAGACTTACAGGCAGTCCACCCTCACAGTCTGTTGTTGTCAGTATGTTGGTGTTATCCATATCCCAGAATTTAACAACGAATTCATCTCCAGCAGCCAAAAAATGGTTTCTCGTTGTGTCAAACTGGACAACACCCAGTGATCGTTTCCTGAAGCCATTATATGTCCTCTTAATAGCCCCTTCAGTCTCGTTCCATTCAACCAAGTGGGAATCACCATCTTTACTAGTTCCACAAGAGAAGAGCCTGCAAGGAAATTTCAAAACATACAAATTATATGGGTGTGAAATTCTGAAAAAATGAAGTGTAATGTAGATCTTTTGGCCTTCAGCATGTTAGCTTAATTTTTCACTTGAAGATTCTCACCTTGTACCATCAGCACTATAAGACATGGTAGTACACCAATGTCCAGGAGCATCGTAGTCGACCCGTGAGCCCAAACAGTCGTATAACCATGCCTTGATTTTTCCATCGATGGCAGTAGAAAAGATAAACTGCAGAGAAGCTAAAGTTGTAGAAACCCACAGACAGATGATAAAAATGAAATAATTTGAAGTGCAGACTGGGATGCCAAAATTAAACTAAGTGAACCCGACAACATGGATAACAGCCAAAACAATAAGTACAGTGCCAGTACAAAAATGTCAGAGCATAGCTTAAGAATAGCAGAGGTGAAATCATCCAGAAAGTACCTGAATGTTCTCCTTGTAGTGAGGGCAAACAGAGTACACTGAAGCCTCATGGCCTTCAAATGTGTACTGCTTTTGTCCGGACTGAGCATCCCATACCTGCAAATGAAAATGTGTAAGCATGCTAAGGATGTTCTCTTTCATTCTAAAAACAGTGACATCAACAGTGACATAATGAGTAACCTCACCTTAATGAGTTTGTCATCGCCACATGTAATAATTGATAGGGACTTGTTGGGGTGAGAGAATGCAATGTCATTGACCCCGCCAATGTGAGCATCGATCTGTGCAATTCACAAAGAATCAAATAGTTAGAAACCTTTAAGGGGTTGCGATGAGGATTAGTTTGGGCATTATGGGGAGTTAAGGACTCTGTCCACCTAAGGGCTCGAATCCAAACTCCATGTTGTCAAACAGACCGAAAGGGGGTGTACATGGAAAACTATTTGATATATAGCCTCATCAATATGCACGTACCTCTGCTTGCTGTCTTAACTCTCCATTAGGAACAAACGTATAAGTCTGAACGATATGCTTTGAAAATGCCACACCTGAGAATCAAATCAAGCTTAAAGAATCAATCTTACAGACAAGCAAGAAAAGTGACAAGGAATAGAACACTCCTGAGCAGAGAAGCATGCCCAAATGATATGCACTCCCGAGCACAAAACAATGCCCAAATGCTATCTTTTCATTGAAAAATGTCGCGTATTAATAGTGCAGTTGAACTGCCTGTTTCCATACCTAGAATATTTCCATCAGGGCTCCACAGACACCTATTGACACATATTGCAGCATCTTTCATTAGTGCAGCCTGAACAAAGAACAACACATTTTATGCATTAGAAGTTTAGAACTCACAATATAAGTCAGAATGATTACAGGCTTACAGCACATTAGAAGTGGCTAACAACACGGAATAAAATAGATCCAAGAATTTATCATTCAAAGAATGACCTGCAATGGCAAGGTACAGGAGCCAATGTCCCAAACTTTAAATGTCTTGTGTGCTATCCTTTCGCGTGAACCAACTTCCCATATCCCGATGTCACCAACATTTGTTCCAACTGTTTTACAGCAGATATTAAAATACACAATATGCACTAACAAAGTAAAAATTCAAGAACCAAGCTAAGTGTTTGAAGCATGTACCTAGAAGAATAGTTTGTTGAACAGGATGGAAATCTAGGCTCATAACATTGGAACCCTGATTGAGTGTGCGAACAACTTGTTTGGGGAGGTCTTCTTGACTGTAAACATTGGGAGAATGGCTTGCACCAGAGAATGACACCTGAAATAGTTTTGTAAGGTGTCAAAACTGCTTCATCAATCTGCTGTTACA
This sequence comes from Hordeum vulgare subsp. vulgare, assembly GCF_904849725.1. Classification (NCBI taxonomy): domain Eukaryota; kingdom Viridiplantae; phylum Streptophyta; class Magnoliopsida; order Poales; family Poaceae; genus Hordeum; species Hordeum vulgare. The sequence goes on along the minus strand of NC_058524.1, from coordinate 334,838,877 downwards.
GAAATGAGCAAAGAGCAGAAACTATGGCAAAGTCCACGTTCACCCAAACACCTCATCTGGCTGGCCTACACGCATTCTTTTCATCAGATGTTCAGAATCTGCAGACTGATAGTCAATGCCAGGCGCACTTGTAGGAGTCCTTGGATGCTTTAGAAATGCCGCTGTAAACAAATAGAGCATCCAAACAAAAAATCAAACAACATTGGAACAGTGACATACACCATTTTGCTGAACTGCAGTTTTATGATACCTGTGTTTGGTGGCTGAACAAGACCGGGCGGCCCTTGTGCAATAGCAGGATGTGGTAAAGAGGGATTGGGATTTGTCATCCAACCAGCAATTGCATTTGGAGATGGTGAAACCACAGGTTGAAACGGCTGCAAGATTGAGAATATAGTAAATGATAGGATGATATAAAATGTCAAAATGTACAACTATAGCTGTGATACGTACAGCATGAGCACCCATTGGAGGGAATCCAGCTGTCTTGGGGATTGGTCCAACAAGAGGACCATTTGCAGGGGGGGGAGCTCTTGCTCCATTGGTAGGAGCAGCACAGGAATGATCCGTGAAGAGTGTCTTTATGTCAGGGTTTGGTCTAGGATTCTTGCAGAGCTGATGTTGCCAGTTAAGACTACATGACATAAAAAATCAAAGCAGTCCAGTTAGCATCACCCTCCACAAGAAACTAAAGCAAGAGAAGGCAATACCGAGAGCCTTGTAGGCCAAACACCAAGCATTGCATGTGTTGAATATAGGCAGTATGCAGAAAAAATAGAAAAAAGTATGGCACGTCGTAAACCTACACATATTTGTTATATTCTGCAAGAACTTGCCATACAGATTATGCAAATGACACTCCAAAAAACTTGAAAGCAGAAATCATATCAAACATATTACCGAGGTAAGAAGTTACCAATGAGTAGCTAAAACTTGTTATTTTGCTGATTCTCAGTCGCTTGAAATTGTCACAAATCCCTGAAGTTGCATATTATAGTTGGGGCATGCTAGGCTCGGTCGGCGGATCCATTTTTAAGATTCGCCGCCTCGTGAACCATCCGATCCATTGTCTGTATCATATTTTCTTTTATTCTGCAACAAGACTCTTGTTGCATGTACTATTTCTGCAACAAGATCTTTGTTGTAAATTTTCTGCAACAAGACCCATGCATAACTTTTTTTTCTCTAATTTTCTGCAACAAGACTCTCGTTGCAGAAATTGCAATAGCATCTTCGCCGCATCTAATTTTCTGCAACAAGATCCATGTTGCAAAAATTGCAACAACATCTCCAGCCGCTCGCGCACTTGTCGTTTGTTGCCACCGTTCTGCAACAACACCATTGTTGCAAGATAAGATGAGAGACATGTGTGGTCCCGTAAGCCACACGTCAAATAAAGGAGGCGGGGGACGCCCCGCGCAAGATCAACCGGCTGAGCAGAATCATTTCGCAGTATAGCTGGCCTAAAGTTACAACCTAGAAGGGTGCAGTTTTAGTGTGCTCTACAATTTTCATTCCATATGTTGTATCTGGAGTGAAACTCCGTCTATGTTGTCTCAACATAGCCGGTCCCAAGCCCGGGTAAAGGAGGAGGGCTGTGATAGGCTTGGCGAGCCAACGTCAAACTCAGCCACTCTTATGGAGATGAAACCCAAAAGATTTTCGTTGGGGCGTAACCCTCTGAGCAATGCGCCACATCGGAACCCGGGTGTGGTGGAAAATGGGCAAGGGCCGGGCCGTCACCCCCAGGTAGCACTTCGTATCATGATCTAGACTAGCAAAAAAGCCCGTGCGTTGCAACGGAAGAGAAAATAACACACGCTTTGAACGTAATATATTTTCACATGGCATCACATTTGTGTTGTCGACGATGGCCTCAGTGCCCACACAATGAAAACGCGTTTGAATGTACAATCACTCGGAATAAGATGAGAAATATGTTGTTTCTCCCCACGAGATTTTCCAAAGGTGTGCATGTGCGGTTAACGATGTTTTCTTTCCTCTCAATTTGGTTTTAATTTAATGGATATTTATTGCAATTCGTATGGTCGTCGGAAAGAGAGAGAAAAAAGACCGTGCACTACAGATTAAGTTTGCACCAAAAATAATATTTAAGAAGTATTCAACAGCTAAAAATAACATCCTATTTAGATTCTACACATTTTTTCAATCAAATTTCATATATAACATGTTAAAATCGGATAATTTTGTTTTAGATAAAATATGGATTGATTAACTGAAAAGTCAGGGTTACAAAAAAACGTTTCGGCTGACTTAAATAGGGACAGCGGGTTGATTACCTGAAACATCAGGGTTTTTTTGTAAAATGCAAAAAACGGTTCGGCTCTGACTAAGAGATGGACCGCGGGTTGATTATCTAAAACTGTGAGGACTTTTCCGCAAAACGACAGAAAACGGTTCTTTCCGACTTAAAGTTGGACCGTGGGTTAATTAACTGAAACTGCGAGGGCTTTTTTGCAAAAATGCCGACGATGGACGACAGAAGCGCTGCGCGCTTTATTATTAGGGGAGATACGGTCGCAAGTGAGCAAGGATCGGGTCGTCGCATCCTTAGTGGCGCGCTACATCGGCGCCCGAGTGTAGTTTTAAATGAGCAAGGGTCTTCGCATTTGACTCGACGAGTGCGAATGGTAAGGAAGCTAGCCGAGCCTAGGAGGATTCGCTTAGGTAGCTGGAATGTAGGGTCTCTGACAGGTAAGCTTCGGGAGGTAGTTGATACAGGAGAGGCGTTGATATCCTTTGCGTCCAAGAGACCAAATGGAGGGAACAGAAGGCGAAGGAGGTGGAGCGAGAGCCTCAAGTATGGAGTGGTAGACGTCAAGAGACGTGGGGACCGGATTATCCTGGTCAAGCTGGTAGTTGGGGACTTAGTTCTCAATGTTATCGATGTGTATGCCCCGCAAGTAGGCCACAATGAGAACACCAAGAGGGAGTTCTAGGAAGGCTTGGAGGACATGGTTAGGAGTTTACCGATTGGCGAGGGGCTCTTCATAGGGGAAGACCTCAATGGCCCCACGAGCACATCTAACACAAGTTTTGACGGGGTGCATGGGGGATTTGGCTATGGCATCAGGAATCAAGAAGGAGAAGATGTCTTAAGCTTTGCGCTAGCCTACAACATGATCATAGCTAACACCCTCTTTAAGAAGAGAGAAACGCATCTAGTGACTTACAGTAGTGGGCAACACCCTAGCCAGATGGATTTCATTCTCTCGAGAAGAGAAGACATGCGTGCATGCCTAGACTTTAAGGTGGCGTTTGGTTCGATGGCAAGACTAGGTTGGCTAAGGATATCCTCAACCACATGGTTAGGGATAATCATTTTTCGTTGTTTGGTTCGGTGGGATTGCATTGGTTGAATATCCATGTTTTGTTGTTTGGTTGAAAGGATGAGAGGCACGGAGCCAACCGCATCCTAACCTAGCAGAGGCACACAAAGCTTGATTGCATGGTGACCATCGTCGAGGAGCACGAGGCTCCGGCGAGGGAGGGCCACAGAGAGCACATCCCGAAAGGAGCGGGAGCTCGCGCGGGACTGGTCCGACGGCGGCGGGCTGGAGTCCATCCAGCGCATCTCGCGGGAGCGACCACCAGTGGGGGACGGGGAGCGAGAGGCCATGGGGCCGCGCCAAGGGCGAGCAGCGGCGTAGATGGACGTCGGGGCCGGAGTGGCCGCCGGCGGAGCTAGCGAAGACGAGGACCTTAGCATGGCTGCCCTCATCCGCCATATTTTGCTGGCTCTTGCCAACCAGTTTTTTCAGGAATATTCTCAGCATCTTGGCTATCCCTATCCTCTCATCCCTCTAAACCAAACAGATGGCATCCCTCAGAAAATTGGCTATCCCTGTCCAACCGAGGGATAGCCGATGAACCAAACGCCACCTAAGATGATACCTGGAGAGAGTGTTGTCCCTCAGCATAAGCTGGTGGTTGCTGACTTCCGCTTTCGGATTCGTGTCCAACGGGACAAGCGTGCCAAAGTCATTAGAATGAAGTGGTGGAAGCTCAAGGGGGAGGTAGCTAAGGTGTTTAAGGAGAGGGTCATTAAGGAGGGTCCTTGGGAGGAAGGAGCTGATGCAGACAACATGTGGATGAACATGGCGAATTGCATTCGTAAGGTGGCCTCGGAGGAGTTTGTAGTGTCCAGGGGAAGTAGAAGAGAAGCTAAAGATACCTGGTGGTGGGAACGATGATGTCCAGAAGGCAATTAAGGAGAAGAAAGATTGTTTCAGACGCCTATATCTGGATAGGAGTGTAGACAACATAGAGAAGTACAAGATGGCAAAGAGGGCCGCAAAGCAAGCTGTGAGTGAAGCAAGGGTTTGGGCGTATGAGGACCTCTACCAACGGTTAGACACGAAGGAAGGCGAAAGGGACATCTATAAGATGGCCAAGATCCAAGAGAGGAAGACGAGGGATGTTCACCAAATCAAGTGCATCAAGGACAGAGCAGATCAACTCCTGGTGAAGAATGAGGAGATTAAGCATAGATGGCGGGAGTACTTTGACAAGCTGTTCAATGGGGAGAGTGAGAGCTCTACCATTGATCTGGACAACTCCTTTGATGATACTAGCAGGTGTTTTGTGCAGCGAATCCAGGAGTCGGAGGTCAAGGAGGCTTTAAAGAGGATGAAAGGAGGCAAGGTGATGGGCCCTGATTGTATCCCCATTGAGGTGTGGAGAGGCCTCGGGGACATATCGATAGTATGGCTAACCAAACTTTTCAACCTCATTTTTCGAGCAAACAAGATGCCAGAAGAATGGAGACGGAGTATATTAGTACCAATCTTCAAGAACAAGGGGGATGTTCAGAGTTGTACTAATTAAGCGTGACCAAAAATCAGTTTGGTTTCATGCCTGGGTGGTCGACCATGGAAGCCATTTTCTTGGTACGACAACTTATGGAGAGATAGGGAGCAAAAGAAGGACTTGCATATGGTGTTCATTGACTTGGAGAAGGCCTATGATAAGATACCACGGAATGTTATGTGGTGGGCCTTGGAGAAACACGAAGTCCCAGCAAAGTACATTACCCTCATCAAGGACATGTACGATAACGTTGTGACAAGTGTTTGAACAAGTGATGACGACACTGATGACTTCCCGATTAAGATAGGACTGCATCAGAGGTCAGCTTTGAGCCCTTATCTTTTTGCCTTGGTGATGGATGAGGTCACAAGGGATATACAAGGAGATATCCCATGGTGTATGCTCTTTGCGGACGATGTGGTGCTAGTCGATGATAGTCGGACGGGGGAAAATAGGAAGTTGGAGTTATGGAGGCAAACCTTGGAATCGAAAGGTTTTAGACTTAGTAGGACTAAGACCGAGTACATGAGGTGTGCTTTCAGTACTACTAAGCACGAGGAGGGGGGGTTAGCCTTGATGGGCAGGTGGTACCTCAGAAGGACATCTTCCGTTATTTGGGGTCAATGTTGCAGAAGCATGGGGATATCGGATGAAGATGTGAACCATCGAATTGAAGTCGGATGGATGAAGTGGCGCCAAGCTTCTGGCGTTCTCTGTGACAAGAGGGTGCCACAAAAGCTAAAAGGCAAGTTCTATAGGACGGCAATTCGACCCACAAGTTGTATGGCCTGAGTGTTGGCCAACTAAAAGGCGACATCTGCAACAGCTAGGTGTGGCGGAGATGCGCATGTTGAGATGGATGTGTGGCCACACAAGGAAGGACTGAATCTGGATTGATGATATACGAGATAGAGTTGGGGTAGCGCCAATTGAAGAGAAGCTTGTCCAACATCGTCTGAGATGGTTTGGGCATATTCAGCGCAGGCTTCTAGAAGCCCCAGCGCATAGCGGGCGTAGCATGCTGATAATGTCAAGAGAGGTCGGGGTAGACCGAACTTGACATGGGAAGAGTCTGTAAAGAGAGATCTAAAGGATTGGAGCATCACCAAAGAACTAGCTATGGACAGGGGTGCGTGGAAGCTTGCTATCCATGTGCCAGAACCATGAGTTGGCCGCGAGATCTTATGGGTTTCACCTCTAGCCTACCCCAACTTGTTTGGGACTAAAGGCTTTGTTGTTGTTGTTTGTTGTTGTATGTTGTATCTGGAGTGGCATGAGATAAGAGGGTTTGGATGTTGATCCAAAGGCTTAGAAATGTGCATGCCATAAATATTCAGGCAACTTACGAATAGTCAAGCCCTAAAGTTCAAGCAATCAAATGTCCAAAGTAAGTATTGACAACATTTATGAAATGGACAGGACAACTCCCTCTTCACAAGTACAACCGGGATTTGGTAAAGCACTAGACAATGCTAAATCTGTTTCCCTTTTACACAGCCATCCTCTTAATTTCCGAACTAATTGGTTCGAGCATGACCATTGACAATCAAGAATCATAAATACCCCTCATACATCGTGAAAGTGCTAAACTTCGAGTTTGTTTCCGTATAAAGACTGCACACCTCTTTGTCTTTACTCATCCATCATTTTAAGGAAAGATGGAAACACAGCCAGAAGAGAACAGAAAAAGAAATGGGAACCCTCCCAGTATAGCAGCTTTGTGACAGCTCATTTCTAATCTTATAAGTACCATTAAGAAAAACATGGGATGGCCTGCTATGCTATATACAAATTTACACAGAATCTTACTCACGTCAAATTTTACTTGCTCAAGAAATAATAGTACAGATTGTTCAAACAGATCCCATCCCTCTGGAGAAAAAATAGTAACATGGAATTAAATGCATGCAATAAATAAAATTAATCAAACACCTTTGATTGATCAACGTGCGCAGTCTTGAGGCTTTAAATGGAGGGAAATTAAGCTTGTCTCGGAACAGAGGGTTTGCCTCGATAAGCTTCTTAAGCTCCATGAGCATGATATTCCGAGCTGACTTTGTATCCCCATATTTGGACAGCTGCTCATTTTGCCTGTTTGTGATTTAGACACAATTACATCCACATTAGCGCAATGCACATGCATTCTGTCTGCTATACGAAGATGCTCCAAACGAACCATTAGCACCGCACCTGAAATTATCCAGAGTCAGCAGCTGCGTTATCTCCTTGAACAGCTCCTCGTTGAAGGAGGCAAACACCTTCAAATCCTTGACGAGTATCTCCACTGCCTTGGCCCGATCATGCCTGCAAAAGGCAACCGAGTTGAGCGCCTGCAAATCGCTGTTGATCCTGAAGCAAATGAGCAGGAGAGGAGAGGCTTCAATACGAGTTACCTGTCGAGGGCTTCAAGGTACTTCTGCTTGCGGATCTCAAAGAATATCTTCATGGAGTAGCGGTTGTCCTCCACCTTGGTGAAGCCGCTGAGGTACCTCTCTACCTCGTCCCACTCCCCACCCTGGACCAGGTCCTCGAAGTGCTTCATGTTGAAGTAGAAGCCCGATTCCTGCTCCAACCTGCGCGACCAAAATGGGCGTGGGTTAAAAAAAAACATGCTTCAACAACTCAGATAGCTCCAAAACTTCCTCTTGATCAACCGGACGAGACGACACACTTACTTGTGCACCGTCTCCTTAAACTTTTCCTCATCGAGGAACTGCAGGATGAGAAAGACCAGCTCCCTGCTGAGAGACGACATGGCTCCCCCGATCCCGCCCTGCGTCTCCAGCGCTCACGACGAGGGAGGACTCCCGCCTTCGCGGCAGATCCCCTCCCAAATCTCCGTAGAAAGCAGCGCAGAGGGCCCCAACCGACCCCCCCCACACACACACACACACACACCGGCGAAGAAAACGCACCGAACACCCAACGAGCAGAGCCCTAGCAGGACGAAAACCCCGGAGGCGAAACGGACGGCGGGAGCGAGCTCACAGCCGACGCGGACCCATCTCGGCGGGATCTCCCACGATTCCGGCGGATCTGCAGCTACTGGCGCCGAGCGGTGAAATCCGGCGGCGCACGCTCCCTCGGCTGCGCAGCTCGTAGGTTAGGGTTTGGCCGCCGCCGTCGTCTGCTGCTGCTTCCTTCTTCTCCCCTTGCCTTGGCTCTAGCCGACGGACGGGTTTGCCTTTTCTTATCTCTCTCTCCGCTTCGCTTTCTCTCTCCAAAACCAGTCTCTCTTTGGGAGTATTTATTTTCCTGGTCTGCTTTTGGTTTTTTGGTGCCGCATTTTATAACCACTCCGCCCCTTCTCCCTCTTTATATAGCCAACCAGACAGCCCCACCCGATTTACATGAGAGCCCGCGACCACGCTGCTCTATTACTTGGCAGCCACTGACGAGGACGAGCGACAGGGGCAAACTGGGTACTTAACTCCTATCCTGAGGCCCACGGCCACAGGTAGGGGGTAAACTTCCGTTAACCATTTCTCGCTCGCTGCCACCTCATCCTTCCTCGTACTCATTCATTTCTTCCTCTCACGCATCCGCGGTTTCGAAATTTGAACGGGGCCAGCCACGCAGCCTTGAGGTAGCCGCACCCGGTACAGGATGCCCATCTTTTCAGGCCTTACACTTACTCCTCTAAAAAAAATGTTTCAAGCTTAATACAATTTTATATTAAAGTTACTATAAAATCGAGACATTTATTTTGAAATGAAGGAAGTACAATTATACTGTACTTTAAAAAAATTGCGGACAATTCAGAGAGTTTTATTCTTAAAACGCATTTCTTGGACAATCAGTCAATAAGCTGGCCGCTAGGAAGTTACGAGTATCATCAAACCAACACTCCGTCGCATTTAAAGTGCAAGCACGCTTAGCGCGGGGATGAGTAGGAATGTTTGTTATCCTCGTTACATGTTAAATCTCAAACAGGATAAAATCCCTAACTAGCTCTTCAATTTCATCTAAGATAGGCGCCACAATCGAACGAGTATGGTGGCGAGTGTTCCAGAGTGTAACAACCTCCACACAATCAGTTTCCATGATCACATGTGTGAAGCCTCTCAGCTTGTCAAACTTGAGACCTTCAAGGACTGCAAGAGTCTCCATGATGAAAGGATCCAGGAACAAAGCCTTAGTATCATTGTTCAACATCTCCGTCGCGCTCCGCACGGACGCGACGTCCACCCCATGGTGTCTGGCTCGCGGAGCCCACCGTCCGTCTCATCTCCGTTCCATGGTGAGCGGTTGTCTCGGCTCGGCCTGTCCGGCTCACTTGGGTCTGCCCGCTCCTCGTCGATCGCTGGTGTCAGGCAGGAGTTGGAGTTGTCGACGGCCGATGGCCCGTGGAGGGGGAAGGGCCAGTCTCGCAAAGCTATGTGGCGTGGCCGGAAGGCGTTGCACCGCGAGCAGGAGGCTGGCCGTACGGCGTCGTCTTCCTCCTCTGGGCGGCGTCAGATCCCGTCGGGCCTGCATGGGCTCTGTTTCCGTTGTTTCGAGGAAGGTCATCGTCGCCAGGACTGCACCAATGATCCTCTCTGCATCTGATGCGGGCTCTCGGGGCATGTCTCCTCGCAGTCCACGAGGCCGCGCAGCCCGATCTCGATGGAGGAACTACGCAAGGCGGTCATCACCAAGGCTTCCAGGGATAGGTCGGCGCCTCGGCTGGACCGCGGCAAGGAACGGAGGTTGTTGGCGCCCAGGCAGAGTGCACTTTGTGCGCCGCCCTCGTCAGTTGCGCCCATCCCCCTTCCCGTGCCATCTTCCCTCCCGGTGGTGGCGGCCCCATCGGAGGTGTGCATTGTACAGAGGTCGGCAGGTTTGGATGATCTGGAGCGTCTCTACAGCTAGCGGTGGTTGCGTATGTGGGCGGTGCGAGGCCGCCGGTATCGTGCGAGGATGCGACGGTGACGCTTGCCGCTCAGCTAGGCATCCCTCGGCATCGACTCTCGGTTCACAAGTATTTCACGGAAGACTTTCTGGTCGTTTTTGCTTCGCATGAGTTTAGGAACAGAGCGTTGGCGAGCCAGGTGGTTGAGCATCAGGGGATTCAGCTCCATGATGACCCACAAGTATAGGGGGTCTATCGTAGTCCTTTCGATAAGTAAGAGTGTCGAACCCAACGAGAAGCAGAAGGATCTGACAAGTGGTTTTCAGCAAGGTAAAATCTGCAAGCACTGAAATTATCGATAACAAGTAGTTGTGTGGTGAGATGATTCGTAGCAAGCAACAAGTAACAAAAGTAGAAATGGTGCAGCAAAGTGGCCCAATCCCTTTTGTAGCAAGGGACAAGCCTGGACAAAGTCTTATAAGAGGAAAAACGCTCCCGAGGACACACGGGAATTTCTGTCATCCTAGTTTTCATCATGTTCATATGATTCGCGTTCGTTACTTTGATAGTTTGATATGTGGGTGGACCGGCGCTTGGGTACTGCCCTTACTTGGACAAGCATCCCACTTATGATTAACCCCTCTCGCAAGCATCCGCAACTACGAAAGAAGAATTAAGAAAAAGTCTAACCATAGCATTAAACTAGTGGATCCAAATCAGCCCCTTACGAAGCAACGCATAAACTAGGGTTTAAGCTTCTGTCACTCTAGCAACCCATCATCTACATACTACTTCCCAATGCCTTCCTCTAGGCCCAAATAATGATGAAGTGTTATGTAGTCAACGTTCACATAACACCACTAGAGGAAAAACAACATACAACACATCAAAATATCGAACGAATACCAAATTCACATGACTACTATTAGCATGACTTATCCCATGTCCTCAGGAACAAAAGTAAAGCATAATCATATTCATGACCAGAGAGGTAATGAGTAGCTTCAAGGATCTGAACATAAACTCTTCCACCAAGTAATCCAACTAGCATCAACTACAAAGAGTAATTAACACTACTAGCAACCTTACAAGTACCAAGAGATGAACTAGGGTTTGGAGATGAGATGGTGCTGATGAAGATGTTGATGGTGATGAGTCCCCTCCGATGAGAGGAGTGTTGGTGATGACGGTGGCGACGATTTCCCCCTCCAGGAGGGAAGTTTCCCCGGCAGGATCGTCATGCCGGAGCTCTAGATTGGTTCTGCTCAAGTTCCGCCTCGTGGCGGCGGCGAATCCTCGAAAAAGCCTCCTCCTGATTTTTTCGGAACGAAACCCTTCATATAGCAAAAGAGGGGGCCAGTGGGCCAGCAGGGAGCCACAAGCCCCCTAGGCGCGGCCAGGGGGGTGGCCGCGCCTACCAGGCTTGTGGCCCACTGGTTGCGCTCCTCTGTCACTTCTTCGGCCCAGTATTTTTTATATAGTCCCAAAAAATCCACGTTGATTTTCACGGCTTTTGGAGTTGCGCAGAATAGGCATCTCAAACTTGCTCCTTTTTCAGGCCAGAATTCCAGCTGCCGGTATTCTCCCTCTTCATGTAAACCTTGCAAAATAAGAGAGAAAAGGCATAAGTATTGTACCATGAAGTGAAATAACAGCCCAAGAAGTGATAAATATCAACATAAAAGCATGATGCAAAATTGACGTATCAACTCCCCCAAGCTTAGACCTCGCTTGTCCTCAAGCGAAAACCGAGCTCAATAAATATGCCCACCTGTTTAGGGAGAGAGGTGTCGACAAAACAAGATACGAACATGCATGCATCATGATCATGATCAGAACAGCAATACCAACATATAATATCTCATGCTAAAGTGACAATTCCTTCACAAAGTAAAGCATGGATCAAGAACCTTACCGAGGAGTAACAACTGATAGCCTTTCGTCAATGAAGCAATTGCAATTTATCACAACATCAGAAAGAGTCAAATAAGAGCTTGTAAAGCAAATCCACATACTCAATCATCTTTTCATTCTCTACAATTGCTACAACTCACGTGGTACTCATGAGATCAAAGTTTCAGCTGAACACAGAGAAAGATAGGGGCTTATAGTTTTGCCTCCCAACCATTTACCTCAAGGGTAATGTCAACAATGATAATTCATGAATGCTTACCTCCAAGTTGACATATGAATATAGATCTTTCCCTAGCATATGACGTTAGCCAAGATAAAGGCGAAACAAGGAATTGGTGAAGATCACCATGACTCTTTCAAGGTCAAAAAGTAAAGGTACGAGGTAGGCCCTTCGCACGGGGAAGCAGAGGTTGTCATGCGCTTTTGAGGTTTGGATGCGTGTCCTCTTAGTGCGGAGGAACGTCACTTTATATTTCCTCCTGTGATAAAGAACTTTATTATGCAGTCTGTCGCTTTTATGTCTTCCTCATCAGAGGTTCGTACAAAGCTTATTTTCCACACACTAATAGATCATACATGTTAGGGAGCAATTTTTATTGCTTGCACCGACGACAACTTACTTGAGTGATCTTATTCAATCCATAGGTAGGTATCGTGGACTCTCATGGCAAAACTGGGTTGAAGGTTTATGGATGCACAAGTAGTATCTCTACTTGGCGCGGGAGTTTTGGCTAATATGAGGTGGAAGCAATCGTCACATGCTAAGGGATCTCTAGTCATATAACATTGTTCAGAACCAAGCAAACACAATTCATTATGTTGTCTTCCTTGTCCAATATCTACTTCTAGGCATGCAATAGTTTAGTGAGTGTTCACAATCATAGATGGTGTCAAAGATGATATATTTATATGTGAACATCTCCTTCTTTATCACTTCTTATTAATTGCAGCAATGACCAAGGTCTACGTTTGTCTACGCTCAACAAGTTTCAATCATCATTCTTTTTATATGTGAAGCCATCACTTCCCATAAGATCATTACATGATCTTTCATGCTTTTGTTCTTTTCTCACTCTTTTGATCATGGCAAGAGGCAAAGCCCTCAACTAAGACACTCTTTATTATATGGCTCACGAGCTCGAATACATCGGGGGTGACACAAAGCAAAACTCAAGACTAAAACACTAAGACTTTTATTCTACTAGAGAAAGAGAAAACTAAAAAGGAACAAACTAAAACAAAGGTAAAGGCAAAAGATGTGATGGTGATACGATACCGGGGCAACTCCCCCAAGCTTGGCACAAGCCAAGGGGATTGCCCATACCCGTGCTTAGTTGTCTTCCTTTGAGGTGATGGTGGTGGAGTTGTTGCAACATAGGTTTGATCCTCCGTCTTTCAAGGCATAGGTGCTCCATCATGGAAAGATGACCGAGTCTCCGGAATCCTCAAATCTGCAGCCAACCGTATTGATTTAAATCTGTACTCATACTCACAGTTTTGGTTCTGCAGGTCATAGATCTGGGATTGGAGGTGATCAATTTTGTCATAGAGCCTGGAGAGGTGCTTCCCGATGTCATTGTCATCGATCTTGTGCTTGTTGGTGAACTCCGTGATCATCATGTGGTTGGCGTTGAGTCCATGCTCCACCATCCCTTGGCACTTGAAGACTTGTTGCTCCATTGCTTCGAGCCTCGCCTCCATGCTTCTGGTTTTCTTGGGCCCCTCAACATCATGGATGTGCAACATCCCCTCACGCATCTCGATAGATTGAGGGTGTTGTAGCACTCTCGTGAGGTAGGGATTGATGACCTTCTCGAAGATCTTGTCCTTCGGAGCTTTTGGGGACGTCGTAGCAATCTAGGTCTGCAACAGAAACAGGCTCGAAACGAAAACAGAGGAAATCTGTGTGATACGAGGGTCAGACCTTTCGGGAGAATATATAATGATTTTTTTTTCAGTCTAGAAGGAGTACTTCGCACGAAAATGGAGTCCGGGAGGCGCACGAGGTGGCCACAAGACAACCAGGCGCGGCCAGGGGATGGGCCCGCGCCTGGCAGGCTTGTCGCCTCCTCGCGCGCTTTTCGGACTACTTCCAATTTTTCTATTTTTTTCAAATATTCCAAAACGGAGAAAAATTCCTACTGGAAAAGTTTTGGAGTCTGTTTTCTTACCGAATCACATACCTCTTCGTTTTCGGAGTCTGAAATAGGCTGATAAATATCCCTTAGGTATTCTTCCGGAGTTATGGTATTGATGATATTGCTTTCAACATTTATGGGAGTACCTGAGATATAATGCTTGATTCTCTGCCCATTTACAACTCTCGGACAATTACCATCCGTGTTGTTGATCTTGATAGCACCGGAACGATATACTTCCTCAACAATATAGGGACCTTCCCATTTAGAGAGAAGCTTGCCTGCAAAAAATCTTAAACGAGAATTATATAGCAAGACATAATCACCTACATTGAACTCACGCTTTTGTATCCTCTTATCATGCCACCTCTTAACCTTTTCTTTGAACAACTTGGCATTCTCGTATGCCTGAGTTCTCCATTCATCAAGCGAGCTAATATCAAATAACCTCTTCTCACCAGCAAGTTTGAAATCAAAGTTGAGCTCTTTGATTGCCCAATAAGCTTTATGCTCTAGCTCAAGAGGTAAATGACATGCTTTACCGTACACCATTTTGTACGGAGACATGCCCATGGGATTCTTATAGGCAGTTCTATAAGCCCACAGTGCATCATTGAGCTTCTTAGACCAATTCTTTCTAGACCTGTTGACACTCTTTTGCAGAATCAGTTTAATCTCTCTATTGCTTAGCTCTACTTGACCACTGGACTGAGGGTGATAGGGAGATGCAATTCTATGGTTGACATTGTACTTAGCAAGCGTTTTACGTAAAGCACCATGAATGAAATGTGAACCACCGTCCGTCATTAGATATCTAGGGACTCCAAATCTAGGGCAAATAACTTCTTTAAGCATCCTGATAGAAGTGTTGTGATCAACACTACTAGTGGGGATAGCTTCTACCCACTTAGTGACATAATCAACAACAACTAGGATATGAGTATACCCGTTGGATTTTGGAAAAGGTCCCATATAATCAAAGCCCCAAACATCAAATGGTTCAATGACAAGTGAATAATTCATAGGCATTTCCTGACGTTTACCGATATTACCTATTATTTGACATTCGTCACAAGACAAGACAAACTTACGGGCATCCTTGAAGAGAGTGGGCCAATAGAAACCTGATTGCAATACCTTGTGTGCAGTTCTATCTCCCGCATGGTGTCCTCCGTAGGCCTCGGAGTGACACTTCTGTAGGATCTGTCCATGTTCATGTTCAGGTACACAATGTCTAATAACACCATCTACTCCTTCCTTATAAAGGTGAGGATCATACCAAAAGTAATGTCTCAAGTCAAAGAAGATTTTCTTCTTTTGTTGGTATGTGAAACTAGGTGGTATATATTTGGCAACGATATAGTTTGCATAATCAGCATACCACGGTGCACTACGTGAAGTATTGATGACATTCAATTGCTCATCGGGAAAGCTATCATCAATAGGTTGTGGGTCATCAAGAACGTTCTCTAACCTAGACAAGTTATCTGCTACTGGGTTATCAACACCCTTTCTGTCGACAACGTGCAAATAAAATTCTTGTAGCAAGAGAACCCATCTGATAAGTCTAGGTTTAGCGTCCTTCTTCTCCATGAGGTACTTAATAGCAGCGTGATCAGTGTGAATAGTGACTTTGGAATCAACTATTTAAGACCTGAACTTTTCACATGCAAACACGACTGCTAAAAACTCCTTTTCTGTAGTAGCATGGTTTCTTTGGGCACTGTCTAGAGTTTTACTAGCATAGTGAATAACATTCAACTTCTTATCAACTCTTTGCCCTAGGACAGCACCAACAGCATAATCACTAGCATCACACATGATTTCAAAAGGTAAGTTCCAGTCAGGTGGTTGAACAATAGGTGCAGTTATCAAAGCCTTCTTAAGTATTTCGAAGGCTTCCTCACAATCATCGTCAAAGACAAAAGGAATATCCTTTTGCAAGAGATTGGTAAGAGGCATATAAATCTTAGAGAAGTCCTTAATGAACCTTCTATAGAAACCAGCATGACCAAGGAAACTTCTTATACCTTTGATATCTGTGGGGTATGGCATTTTCTCGATTGCATCAACCTTAGCCTTATCGACTTCAATACCTATTTCATAAATTTTATGTCCTAAGACGATGCCTTCATTAACCATAAAGTGGCACTTCTCCCAATTCAAGACAAGGTTGGTGTCTTTACATCTCTGCAAGACCCGATCAAGGTTGCTGAGGCAATCATCAAAGGAAGACCCGTAAACGAGAAGTCATCCATGAAAACCTCAACAATCTTTTCACAAAAGTAAGAGAATATAGCCATCATACATCTTTGAAAGGTGGCAGGTGCATTACATAAGCCAAAAGGCATACGTCTATAAGCAAAGGTGCCGAAAGGGCAGGTGAAAGTGGTTTTCTCCTGATCAGATTGTGCAACTGGTATTTGGGAGAAACCAGAATAACCGTCTAGAAAGCAGAAGTGTGTGTGTTTAGTCAGTCTTTCTAGCATTTGGTCGATAAAAGGCAAAGGGTAATGATCTTTCCTAGTGGCCTTATTCAATTTCCTAAAATCGATCACCATCCTATAGTCAGTAATAATCCTCTGTGGGATCAATTCATCCTTATCATTAGGGACAACGGTAATGCCTCCCTTCTTAGGGACGCAATGCACCGGACTCACCAATCACTATGAGCAACAGGATAGATAATACTTGCTTCCACGAGCTTTAGTATTTCTTTTCCTACTACCTCTTTCATCTTAGGATTTAATCTCCTTTGATGATCAGCAACTGGTTTGGAATCAGGATCAGTCTTAATCTTGTGTTGGCATAGAGTGGGGCTAATGCCCTTTAGATCATCAAGAGTATCCAATAGCAGCATGGTTCTTTCTCAGAGTTTTTAGTAACTTCTTTTCTTCATGCTCTGAGAGGCTAGCACTAATAATAAACAGGATATAACTCTTTTTCATCAAGATAAGCATACTTAAGAGTATCAGGCAACTGTTTAAGCTCGAACACAGGATCACCCTTTGGTGGGGGTGGATCCCCAAGTAGTTCAACAGGCAAATTATTCTTAAGGATAGGATATTGTTCTAAGAAAACTTTATCTATCTCATCCCTTTCATCCATATGCATATCATTTTCATGTTCAAGCAAGTATTGCTCTAAAGGATCAGTAGGAGGCACGGCAATAGAAGCTAAGGCAATAGTTTCATCCTTACGAGGCAACTCTTTTTCATGAGGTTGTCTACCAAACTTGGAGAAATTGAACTCGTGTGACACACCTTCAAAGCCAACACTGACAGTTTGCTTCTCACAGTCAATATGAGCATTGACGGTATTGAGGAAGGGTCTGCCAAATATGATGGGACAAAAGCTATCTTGGGTGGTAGCAAGAACGAGGAAATCAGCATGATACTTCATTTTACCACACAATACTTCAACATCCCTAACAATTCCCACAGGGCAGATAGTGTCTCTATTGGCAAGCTGAATAGTGACATCAATAGGCTCTATCTCAGCAGGTGAAATCTCGTCTTTGATTTCATCATATAAGGATTGAGGTATTGCACTAACACTAGCACCCACGTCACATAAACCATGATAACAATGATCTCCTATCTTAACAGAAACAACAGGTGTGCCAACAACAGGCCTATGTTTGTCTCTAGTGTGAGATTTAGCAATTCTAGCAGCATCTTCACAAAAGTGAATATTATATCCGTCAACATCGTCGGACATGAGATCTTTGATAATAGCAATGCTAGGTTCAACTCTAATTTGCTTAGGGGGGGGTGTAGGTGTTCTGATGTAGCCTCTACGTATCACGGTTGAAGCTTTAGAATGATCCTTTATCCTAATAGGGAAACGTGGTTTCTCAATGTAAGCACTCGGAACAATAGGATCATTATAGGCAATGACTTTCTCTTCAACTGGATTGGGTTTAACTACATTGACTTCTAAAGGAGGATGATATTTAAACCACTTCTCTTTGGGGAGATCAATATGAGCAGCAAATGATTCACAGAATGAAGCTACTATCTCAGAGTCAAGTCCATACTTAGCGCTAAAATCAGAAAAAGTATTTGTTTCAACAAAGAACTTAACGCAATCAAACTTGAAATTCATACTTGACTCCTTACCTTCTTCAAGCTCCCAATCTTCAGAGTTGCGTTTAATTCTCTCCAATAAATTCCATTTGAAGTCAATATCTCTCTTCATAAAAGAACCGATACAAGAAGTGTCAAGCATGGTGCGATCATCATGAGAAAGCCGAGCATAGAAGTTCTGAATGATGATTTCTCTCGAGAGCTCATGATTGGGGCATGAATATAACATTGATTTAAGCCTCCCCCAAGCTTGAGTGATGCTTTCTCTATCACGAGGCCAAAAATTATAAATATAATTCCGATCACGATGTACTAGATGCATAGGATAAAACTGTTGATGAAATTCCAATTTCAACCGATTGTAGTTCCATGATCCAGTATCATCACATAGCCTATACCATGTCAACGCCTTATCCTTCAAAGATAAAGGAAAAACCTTCTTCTTGACCTCATCCTCGGGCAAACCTACAAGCTTCAATAAACCACAAACTTCATCTACATAGATTAGATGCAAGTCTGGATGTGATGTTCCATCTCCTGTAAAAGGATTAGCCAACAGTTTCTCAAGCATACCCGAAGGAAATTGAAAGCAAATATTTTCAGTAGGTGCAGCAGGTTGAGGAGAAACTCTTTGTGCTTCCGTTCGAGGTGAAGATACCCCGAACAAGCCCCTCAAAGGATTAGTTTCCATAGTGACAAGTGACAATAAATTTCAGCACCCTATATGAATGTTTCCTTACCAATTTCCACTTACCAAAGGCGCTTCACTCTCCGGCAATGGCGCCAGGAAAGAGTCTTGATGACCCACAAGTATAGGGGATCTATCCTAGTCATTTCAGTAAGTAAGAGTGTCGAACCCAACGAGGAGCAGAAGGATCTCACAAGTGGTTTTCAGCAAGGTAAAATCTGCAAGCACTGAAATTATCGGTAACAAGTAGTTGTGTGGTGAGATGATTCGTAGCAAGCAACAAGTAAAAAAAGTAGCAACGATGCAGCAAAGTGGCCCAGTCCCTTTTGTAGCAAGGGACAAGCCTGGACAAAGTCTTATAGGAGGAAAAACGCTCCCGAGGACACACGGGAATTTATGTCATGCTAGTTTTCATCATGTTCAAATGATTCGCGTATGTTACTTTGATAGTTTGATATGTGGGTGGACGGCGTTTGGGTACTGCCCTTACTTGGACAAGCATCCCACTTATGATTAACCCCTCTCGCAAGCATCCGCAACTACGAAAGAAGAATTAAGACAAAGTCTAACCATAGCATTAAACTAGTGGATCCAAATCAGCCCGTGACGAACCAACGCATAAACTAGGGATTAAGCTTATGTCACTCTAGCAACCCATCATCTACTTACTACTTCCCAATGCCTTCAACATGCGCAGTCTTGAGGCTTTAAATGGTGGGAAATTAAGCTTGTCTCAAAACAGAGGGTTTGCCTCGATAAGCTCCTTAAGCTCCGTGAGCATGATATTCCGAGCTGACTTGGTATCCCCATATTTGGACAACTCCTCATTTTGCGTGTTTGTGATTTAGACACAATTACATCCACATTAGCTCAATGCACATGCATTCTGTCTCCTATACGAAGATGCTCCAAACGAACCATTAGCACCACACGTGAAATTATCCAGAGTAAGCAGTTGTGTTATCTCCTTGAACAACTCCTCATTGAAGGAGGCAAACACCTTCAAATCCTTGACGAGTATCTCCACTGCCTTGTCCCGATCATGCCTGCAAATCGTTGTTGATCCTGAAGCAAATGAGCAGGAGAGGAGAGGCTTCAATACGAGTTACCTATCGAGGGCTTCAAGGTACTTCTGCTTGCGGATCTCAAAGAATATCTTCATGGAGTAGCGGTTGTCCTCCACCTTGGTGAATCCGCTGAGGTACCTCTACACCTCGTCCCACTCCCCACCCTGGACCAGGACCTCGAAGTGCTTCATGTTGAAGTAGAAGCCCGATTCCTGCTCCAACCCGCGCGACCAAAATGGGCGTGGGTTAAACAAACATGCTTCAACAACTCAGATAGCTCCAAAACTTCCTCTTGATCAAACGGACGAGACGACACACTTACTTGTGCACCCTCTCCTTAAACTTTTCCTCATCGAGGAACTGTAGGATGAGAAAGACCAGCTCCCTGCTGAGAGACGACATGGCTCCCCCGATCCCGCCCTGCGTCTCCAGCGCTCACGACGAGGGAGGACTCCCGCCTTCGCGGCAGATCCCCTCCCAAATCTCCATAGAAAGCAGCGCGGAGGTCCCCAACAGACCCACCGCCCCCCCACGCACCCACCCACCCCCGGCAAAGAAAACGCACCGAACACCCAACGAGCAGAGCCCTAGCAGGACGAAAACCCTGGAGACGAAACAGACGGCGGGAGCGAGCTCACAACCGACGCGGACCCATCCCGGCGGGAACTCCCACGATTCTGGCGGATCTGCAGCTACTCGCACCGAGCGGTGAAAACCGGCGACGCACGCTCCCTCGGCGGCGCAACACGTAGGTTAGGGTTTGGCTGCCGCCGTCGTCTGTTGCTGCTTCCTTCTTCTCCCCTTGCCTTGGCTCTAGCCGACGGACGGGTTTGCCTTTTCTTATCTCTCTCTCTCTCCGCTTCGCTTTCTCTCTCCAAAAACAGTCTCTCTTTGGGAGTATTTATTTTCGTGGTCTGCTTTTGGTTTTTTGGTGCCGCATTTTATAACCACTCCGCCCCTTCTCCCTCTTTATATAGCCAACCACACAGCCCCACCTGATTTACATGAGAGCCCGCAACCATGCTGCTCTATTACTTGGCAGCCACTGACGAGGACGAGCGACAGGGGCAAATTGGGTAGTTAACTCCTATCCTAGTGCCCACGGCCACAGGTAGGGGGTAAACTTCCGTTAACCATTTCTCGTTCGCTACCACCTTATCCTTCCTCGTACTCATTCATTTCTTCCTCTCACGCATCCGCATTTCGAAATATGAACGGGGCCAGCCACGCAGCCTTGAGGTAGCCGCACTCGGTATAGGATGCCCAAATTTTCAGGCCTCTACACTTACTCCCTCTGTCCTAAAAAATTGTTTCAAGCTTATTTTGGGACGGAGGGAGTACAATTGTACTGTACTTTAAAAAAAATTGCGGGCAATTCAGGGAGCTTTATTCTTGTAACGCATTCCTCGGACAGTTAGTCAATAAGCTGGTCGCTAGGAAGTTACGAGTATCATCAAACCAACACTCCGTCACATTTAAAGTACAAGCACGCTTAGCAGAGGGATGAGTAGGAACGTTTGTTGTGCTCATTACATGTTAAATCTCAAACAGGATAAAATCCCTAACTAGCTCTCCAATTTCATCTAAGATAGGCGCCACAATCGAACGAGTATGGTGACGAGTGTTCCAGAGTGTAGCAACCTCCACACAATCAGTTTCCATGATCACATGTGTGAAGCCTCTCACTTGTCAAACTTGACAGCTTCAAGGACTACAAGAGCCTCCATGATGAAAGGATCCAGGAAGAAAGCCTTAGTATCATTGTTCAACATCACCGTCGCGCTCCGCCCGGACGATACGTCCACCCCATGGCGTCTGGCTCGCGGAGCCCACCGCCTGTCTCATCTCCGTTCCATGGTAAGCGGTTGTCTCGGCTCAGCCTGTCCGGCTAACCTGGGTCTGCCCGCTCCTCGTCGGTCGCTGGTGTCAGGCAGGAGTTGGAGTTGTCGACGAACGATGGCCCCTGGAGGGGGAAGGGCCAGCCCCACAAATCTATGTGGCGTCGTCGGAAGGCGTTGCACCGTGAGCAGGAGGTTGGCCGTACGGCGTCGTCTTCCTCCTCTGGGCGGCGTCAGATCCTGTCGGACCTGCATGGGCTCTGTTTCCGTTGTTTCGAGGAAGGTCATCGTCGCCAGGAGTGCACCAATGATTCTCTCTGCATCTGATGCGGGCTCTCGGGGCATGTCTCCTTGCAGTCCACGAGGCCGCGCAACCCTATCTCGACAGAGGAACTACGCAAGGCGGTCATCGCCAAGGCTTCCAGGGATAGGCCGGAGCCTCGGCTGGACCGCGGCAAGGAACGGAGGCTGTTGGCACCCAGGCAGAGTGCACCTTGTGCGCCGCTCTCGTCGGTTGCGCCCATCCCCCTTCCCGTGCCATCTTCCCTCCCGGTGGTGGTGGCCCCATCGGAGGTTTACATTGTATAGAGGTCGGCAGGTTTGGATGATCTCGACCGTCGTCTACAGCTAGCGGTGGTTGTGTATGTGGGCGGTGCCAGGCCGCCGGTATCGTGCGAGGATGCGACGGTGATGCTTGCCGCTCAACTAGTCCTTTCGATAAGTAAGAGTGTCGAACTCAACGAGGAGCAGAAGGATCTGACAAGTGGTTTTCAGCAAGGTAAAATCTGCAAGCACTGAAATTATCCGTAACAAGTAGTTGCGTGGTGAGATGATTCGTAGCAAGCAAGAAGTAACAAAAGTAGCAACGGTGCAACAAAGTGGCCCAACCCCTTTTGTAGCAAGGGACGAGCCTGGACAAAGTCTTATAGGAAAAAAACGCTCCCGAGGACACACGGTAATTTCTGTCATGCTAGTTTTCATCATGTTCATATGATTCGCGTTTGTTACTTTGATAGTTTGATATGTGGGTGGACCGGCGCTTGGGTACTGCCCTTACTTGGAGAAGCATCCCACTTATGATTAACCCCTCTCGCAAGCATCCGCAACTATGAAAGAAGAATTAAGACAAACTCTAACTATAGCATTAAACTAGTGGATCCAAATCAGCCCCTTACGAAGCAACACATAAACTAGGGTTTAAGCTTCTGTCACTCTAGCAACCCATCATCTACTTACTACTTCCCAATGCCTTCCTCTAGGCCCAAATAATGGTGAAGTGTTATGTACTCGACGTTCACATAACACCACTAGAGGAAAAACAACATACAACACATCAAAATATCGAACGAATACAAAATTCACATGACTACTATTAGCATGACTTATCCCATGTCCTCAGGAACAAAAGTAACTACTCACAAAGCATAATCATATTCATGACCATAGAGGTAATGAGTAGCTTCAAGGATTTGAACATAAACTCTTCCACCAAGTAATCCAACTAGCATCAACTACAAAGAGTAATTAACACTACTAGCAACCTTACAAGTACCAATCGGAGTCGCGAGACGGAAATTGGTTACAAGAGATGAACTAGGGTTTGGAGATGAGATGGTGCTGATGAAGATGTTGATGGTGATGAGTCCCCTCCGATGAGAGGAGTGTTGGTGATGACGATGGCGACGATTTCCCCCTCCGGGAGGGAAGTTCCCCGGCAGGATCGTCCTGCCGGAGCTCTAGATTGGTTCTGCTCAAGTTCCGCCTCGTGGCGGCGGCGAATTCTCGAAAAAGCCTCCTCCTTATTTTTTTCGGAACGAAACCCTTCATATAGAAAAAGAGGGGGGCGAGTGGGCCAGCAGGGAACCCACAAGCCCCCTAGGCGCGGCTAGGGGGGTGGCCGCGCCTACGAGGCTTGTGGCCCCGTGGTTGCGCTCCTGTGGCACTTGTTCGGCCCAATATTTTTTTATATATTCCCAAAACAATCCATGTTGATTTTCACGGCTTTTGGAGTTGCGCAGAATAGGCATCTCAAACTTGCTCCTTTTTCAGGCCAGAATTCCAGTTGCCGGCATTCTCCCTCTTCATGTAAACCTTGCAAAATAAGAGAGAAAAGGCATAAGTATTGTACCGTGTAGTGAAATAACAGCCCAAGAAGTGATAAATATCAACATAAAAGCATGATGCAAAATGGACCTATCACTCCATATGAAGACATGGCTGCGCCAAGCACATGCGACGGTGAGGTCCATGCGTGTTCAAGCTGGTATTTTCATTGAGGGTGTGCCTTACCATGCTTGGACCAAGGACACTGCAACGGAGCTGCTGCCTGATTGACAGCCTTGCGCCGGAGACGGAGAATCGTGAGGATTTCTCCCTCTTCAAGCTGAGGGCTTGGTGCATTGATTCGGATGAGGTGCGACTCACCCGCCTGCTATGGGTGCCAGAACTAGACCCGGAGGCGGCGGAGCGGCGTCCTTCCTTCCGACAATTGTTGGAGTATCCCACGCTGATCCACATTGGGAGGATGAGAGATTTCTGGATGCGGGACCTTTGGCGGCGGAACTCGAACGCGGACAGTGATAATGGTCAGAGTGGCTTGCGTGATAGCTCGCACGGTTCGTTCTCGGGAGGTGATTGGACGGTGCAACCATGGACAAGATGTGACAACCTGAGACCGACGCTCCAGAAGATTCCTCTCTTTTCCGTTGTCGTCGTGTGATTATTTTATTTGTCGCATCATCATCGCATCATGCGCATCATCTGCATTGCATCGGCATCCCATTGCTGCCAGTTTTGAAAACTTGCATCCGTTGGTAGTTGACGGTTCTCTCCGTTCTCGTCGTTGCCCATTTTGAGCCCGACCACACACGCACGCGCCCGCGACATCGTCAAAACCTTGTTTTTAAAAGTATGTATAAAACTTCCTCTGATTGGGTTGAAACTTGTCGTGCGGTCTTATTTTAATATAGGTAGGCCGCCTGCCAATTTTCGTCGCAATCGGAGTCCATCTGGTACCCGATCGGTCGACCGTAGCGACACCGTCTTCGGTTATTCATCAAACGTTTTTTTTCGGTGTTTGTAAATCATGTTGCCGGGTGCCCGTTTTCTCTCTCGTCTCCGGCTAGCGACTCTCCACAGCCACTTAGCCCGTCCCCGCGTTCGAGACCGTCCGATTTTGATCGCGTGGTTGAAACCGGGGCGAAATTCTGCTAACCCTAGCCCCCCTTGTTATAAATAGGCCTCCCATGCCATTTTTGGACAGCCAAACCTAATCGCCCTAGAGATCCGCGCCCACCTACCTCCTCAGTTTCTCTCTCCTCCCTCCCTCCTCAGCGCCACCGTCGGGCCCGCGAGCCCACGCGAGGCCCGTGATACGTCCATTTTGCATCATGCTTTCATGTTGTTATTTATTGCTTTTTGGGCTGTTATATTACTTGTGGTACCATATTTATGCCTTTTCTCTCTTATTTTGCAAGGTTTATTTGAAGAGGGAGAATTCAGGCAGCTGGAATTTTGGACTGGAAAAGGAGCAAATCCTAGTCCAGTATTCCGCACATCTCCAAATGCCCTGAAAAGTTACGTGGATTTTTTTGGGATTATATAAAAAAATACTAGGCGAAAGAACTACCGTAGGGGGGCTGCGAGGGCGCCACAAGCACTGACACCGCCACCCCCTGGTGGCGGAGTGGGGGCTTGTTGGCTCCATGATAGCCCACTAGCCCCCCTCTTTTGCTATATGAAGCGTCTTTGTCCAGAAAAAATTAGACGGGAGCTTTTTCGTGGTTTCAACGCCGCCACGAGGCGGAACTTGAGCATATCCAATCTAGAGCTCCGGCAGGACGATCCTGCCGGGGAAACTTCCCTCCCGGAGGGGGAAATCGTTGCCATCGTCATCACCAACACTCCTCTCGTCGGAGGGGAGGCATGTTCATCAACATCTTCATCAGCACCATCTTCTCTCCAATCCCTAGTTCATCTCTTGTAACCAATCTCCATCTCACAACTCCGATTGGTACTTGTAAGGTTGCTAGTAGTGTTGATTACTCTTTGTAGTTGATGCTAGTTGGATTACTTGGTGGAAGAGTTTATGTTCAGATCCTTGATGCTATTCATTACACCTCTGATCATGATTATGATTATGTTTTGTGAGTAGTTACTTTTGTTCCTCAGGACACGGGATAAGTCATGTTAATAATAGTCATGTGAATTTGATATTCGTTCGGTATTTTGATATGCCGTATGTTGTCTTTTCCTCTAGTGGTGTTATGTGAACGTCGACTACATAACACTTCACCATATTTGGGCCTAGAGGAAGGCATTGGGAAGTAGTAACTAGATGATGGGTAGCTGGAGTGACAGAAGCTTAAACCCCAGTCCATGCGTTGCTTCGTGAGGGGCTGATTTGGATCCACTAGTTTAATGCTATGGTTAGACTTTGTCTTAATTCTTCTTTTGTAGTTGCGGATGCTTGCGAGAGAGGTTAATCATAAGTGGGATGCTTGTCCAAGTAAGGGTAGTATCCAAGCGCCGGTCCACCCACATATCAAACTATCAAAGTAACAAACGCGAATCATATGAACATGATGAAACTAGCATGACAGAAATTCCCGTGTGTCCTCGGGAGCGTTTTTCCTCCTATAAGACTTTGTTCAGGCTTGTCCCTTGCTACAAAAGGGATTGGGCCACTTGCTGCACCATTGCTACTACTTGTTACTTGTTAATTTTTGCTTGCTACGTTTCACCTCGCTACACAATCACTTGTTACCGCTACTTTCTGTGCTTGTAGTTATTACCTTGCTGAAATCCGTTTATCAGAGCCTTCTGCTCCTCGTTGGGTTCAACACTCTTACTTATCGAAAGGACTACGATTGATCCCCTATACTTGTGAGTCATCAAGACTCTTTTCTGGCGCCGTTGCCAGGGAGTGAAGCGCCTTTGGTAAGTGGAAATTGGTAAGGAAACATCTATATACTGTGCTGAAATTTATTGTCACTTGTCACTGTGGAAACTGTTCCTTTGAGGAGTTTGTTCGGGGTATCTTCACCACAAACGGAAGCACGAGGAGTTGTTCCTCAACATGAGGTACCTACTAAAAATATCTTTTATGAAATTCCTTCGGGTATGCTTGAGAAACTGCTGGCTAATCCTTTCACAGGAGATGGATCTTCACATCCAGACTTGCATCTAATATATGTAGATGAAGTTTGTGGTTTATTTAAGCTTGCAGGTTTGCCCGAGGATGAGGTAAAGAATAAAGTATTTCCTTTATCTTTGAAGGATAAGGCGTTGACATGGTATAGGCTATGTGATGATACTGGATCATGGGGCTACAATCGGTTGAAATTGGAATTTCATCAAAAGTTCTATCCTATGCATTTAGTACATCGTGATCGGAACTCTATTTATAACTTTTGGCCTCGTGACAGGGAAAGCATAGCTCAAGATTGGGGGAGGCTTAAACCAATGCTATATTCATGCCCCAATCATGAGCTCTCGAGAGAAATCATCACTCAAAACTTTTATGCTCGGCTTTCTCATGAAGATCGTACGATGTTTGACACTTCTTGTACCGGTTCTTTTATGAAGAAGGATATTGCTCACAAGTGGAATTTATTGGAAAGAATCAAATGCAACTCTGAAGATTGGGAGCTGGAGGAAGGTAAGGAGTCAGGTATGAATTTCCAGTTTGATTGCGTTAAATCTTTTGTTGAGACAAACACTTCTAGAGATTTTAGCGCTAAGTATGGACTTGACTTTGAGATAGTAGCTTCTCTATGTGAATCTTTTGCTGCTCATGTTGATCTTCCCAAAGAGAATTGGTTTAAATATCATCCTCCTGTAGAAAGCAACATAGCCAAAACCAATCTAGTTGAGGAGAAAGTCATTGCTTTTAGTGATCCTGTTGTTCCTTGTGCTTACACTGAGAGACCACGATACCGTGCTAGGATAAAAGATTACTCTAAAGATCTAACTATGATATGTAGGGGTTACATTAGACCACTTGCACCCCCTGAAGAGATTAGAGTTGAACCTAGTGTTGTTATTATGAAAGATCTCTTAGCCGAAGACGTAGACAGGCATGTTATCAAATTCTGTGAGGACTCCGCTAGAATTGCTAAACCTCACGCAAAAGACAAACACGGACCTGTAGTTGGCCTGCCCGTTGTTTCTGTCAAGATAGGAGATCACTGTTACCATGGTTTATGTGATATGGGAGCTAGTGTCAGTGCAATACCCGTTCTCTATATGATGAAATCGAAGATGAGATTGCACCTGCTGAGTTAGAACCCATTGATGTCACTATTACGCTAGCCAATAGAGACACTATCTGCCCTCTCGGAATTGTGAGAGACATAGAAGTCCTGTGTGGTAAGATGAAGTACCCTACTGATTTCCTCGTCCTTGGTACTGCACAAGATAGCTTTTGTCCCATCATATTCGGTAGACCCTTTCTCAACACTGTCAATGCTCACATTGATTGCATTAAGCAGACTGTCACAGTTAGTTTCGAGGGTGTGTCTCATGAATTTAACTTCTCCAAGTTTGGAAGACAACCCCATGAAAGAGAGTCGTATGGTAGGGATGAAATCATTGCTCTTGCCTCTATTGCCGTACCTCCTACGAATCCTTTAGAGCAATATCTTCTTGAGCATGAAAATGATATGCATATGGAGGAGAGAGATGAGATAGATAAAATTGTCTTAGAACAATATCCTATTCTCAAGAATAATCTTCTTGTTGAACTGCTTGGGGATCCTCCCCCACCAAAGGGTGATCCTTTGTTCGAGCTTAAACAATTGCCTGATACTCTTAAGTATGCCTATCTTGATGAGAAGGAGATATATCCTGTCATTATTAGTGCCCTCCTCTCAGAGTACGAAGAGAACAAGTTACTAAGGACTCTGAGGAAGCAACGCGCTGCTATTGGATATACTCTTGATGATCTTAAGGGTATTAGTCCTAGTCTATGTCAGCACAAGATTAAAACCGATCCCGACTTTGAACTAGTCGCTGATCATCAAAGGATATTAAATCCTAAGATGAAAGAGGTCATTAGAAAAGAAATATTAAAGCTTCTGGAAGCATGACTCATTTATCCTGTTGCTCGTAGTGATTGGGTAAGTCCAGTACATTGCGTACCTAAGAAGGGAGGTATCACCGTCGTTCCTAATGATAAGGATGAACTAATCCCACAAAGGATTATTATCGGCTATAGAATGGTGATAGACTTCCGAAAACTGAACAAGGCAACCAGGAAAGATCATTATCCTTTGCCATTTATCGACCAAATGCTAGAAAGACTATCAAAACACACACACTTCTGCTTTCTAGACGGTTATTCAGGTTTCTCGCAAATACCAGTTGCACAATCTGATCAAGAGAAAACCACTTTCAGCTGCCCTTTCGGTACCTTTGCCTATAGACGTATGCCTTTTGGCTTATGCAATGCACCTGCCACCTTTCAAAGATGTATGATGGCTATACTCTTTGACGTTTGTGAAAAGATTGTCGAAGTTTTCATGGATTTCTCCATTTACGGGTCTTCCTTTGATGATTGCCTCAGCAACCTTGATCGAGTCTTACAGAGATGCGAAGAAACCAACCTCGTCTTGAATTGGGAGAAGTGCCACTTTATGGTTAATGAAGGTATCGTCTTAGGACACAAAATCTCTGAAAGAGGCATTGAAGTTGATAAGGCTAAGGTTGATGCAATTGAGAAAATGCCTTGCCCCACACATATCAGAGGTATACGAAGTTTTTGATGAGGATTGTGAGGAAGCCTTCGAAATACTTAAGAAGACTTAGATAACTGCACCTATTGTTCAACCACCTGACTGGAAATTTCCCTTTGAAATCATGTGCGGAGCTAATGATTATGCCGTTGGTGCTGTTCTAGGACAAAGAGTTGACAAGAAGTTGAATGTCATTCACTACGCTAGTAAAACTCTAGACAGTGCCCAAAGAAACTATGCCACTACGAAGAAGAAATTTTTAGCAGTTGTGTTTGCATGTGAAAAGTTCAGATCTTACATAGTTGACTCCAAAGTCACTATTCACTCTGATCATGCTGCTATGAAGTACCTCATGGAGAAGAAGGACGCTAAGCCTAGGCTGATCAGATGGGTTCTGCTGCTACAGGAATTTGATTTGCACGTCGTTGACCGAAAGGGTGCTGATAACCCTGTAGCAGATAACTTGTCTAGGCTAGAGAATGTCCTTGATGACCCACTACCTATTGATGATAGCTTTCCTGATGAGCAATTAAGTGTCATCCGCACTTCATATAGTGCATCATGGTATGTAGATTATGCAAACTATATTATAGCCAAATACATACCACCCAGTTTCACCTATCAGCAAAAGAAGAAGTTCTTCTTTGATTTGAGATATTACTTTTGGGATGATCCTCACCTTTATAAGGAAGGAGTAGATGGTGTTATTAGGCGTTGTGTGCCTGAACATGAACAGGGACAGATCTTGCAGAAGTGCCATTCCGAAGCCTACGGAGGACACCACGCTGGAGATAGAACTGCCCATAAGGTATTGCAATCAGGTTTCTATTGGCCCACTCTCTTCAAGGATGCCCGTAAGTTTGTCTTGTCTTGTGACGAATGCCAAAGAATAGGGAACATCAGTAAGCGTCAGGAGATGCCTATGAACTATTCACTTGTCATTGAACCATTTGATGTCTGGGGCTTTGATTATATGGGACCCTTCCCGAGTTCCAATGGGTACACTCACATCTTAGTTGCTGTGGATTACGTTACTAAGTGGGTAGAAGCTATCCCCACTAAAAATGCTGATCACCACACCTCTACTAAGATGCTTAAAGAAGTCATATTCCCAAGATTTGGAGTCCCTAGATACTTGATGACTGATGGCGGTTCACACTTCATTCATGGTGTTCTCCGCAAGATGCTCGCTAACTATAATGTCAACCATAGAGTCGCATCTCCTTATCATCCTGAGTCTAGTGGTCAAGTTGAGTTGAGTAATGGGGAGATCAAGTTAATCCTACAAAAGACCGTCAATAGATCTCGAAAGAATTGGTCTAGCAAACTTGACGATGCACTATGGGCTTATAGGACCGGTTATAAGAATCCCATAGGCACGTCACCATATAAAATGGTTTACGGTAAGGCCTGTCATTTACCTCTTGGGTTGGAACACAAAGCTTATTGGGCAATCAAAGAACTCAACTTTGATTTCAAACTTGCCGGTGATAAGCGATTGTTTGATATTAGCTCGTTAGATGAATGGAGAGCCCAGGCATATGAGAATGCCAGGTTGTTCAAGGAAAAGGTTAAGAGATGGCATGACAAACGAATACAGAAGCGAGAGTTCAATGTAGGTGATTATGTCCTGCTATACAATTCTCGTTTGAGATTCTTTGCAGGCAAGCTTCTCTCTAAATGGGAAGGTCCCTATGTTATTGAGGAAGTATATCATTCCGGTGCCATCAAAATTAATAACACGGAAGGAAATTTTCCTAGAGTGGTAAATGGGCAAAGAATCAAGCATTACATCTCTGGTACTCCCATAAATGTTGAGACCAATATCATCAATGTCATAACTCCAGAGGAGTACATAAGGGATGTTTATCAGCCTGTTTCAGACCTTGAAAACGAACATGTATCTGTTTCGGTAAGAAATTGGACTCCGATGCTTTTCCAATAGGAAATTTCTTCCGTTTTGGAATTTTTGGAAAATTAGAAAAATAAAAAGAAAGTCCGGAGAGCGAACAAGGCGGACACAAGCCCTGCCACTGCCCCCTACCCCCTGGTGGCGGAGGGCAAGCTTGTGGGCACCTCGTGTGCCTCCCAGACTCCGTTTTCTTGCGGAGGACTCCTTCTGGCCCAGAAAAAATCAATATATAGTCGCCTGAAGGTTTTGATCTTCGTATCGCGCAGTTTTCCTCTGTTCTCGTTTCGAGCTTGTTGTCTGCCGCAGATTTAAGTCAAGATGTCTTCTCAAGATTCAGAAGAAGAGATCTATGTGGCCGATGATCGTGCTAACTCTAGGATTAATGGGGACTTGGAACCATACGGCTGGACCACTGATGAGGAAGAGGACTATGAGCCCAAAGGGAAGGAACAAACAAGTTCCGATGGAGAGGAGGCTCCTCTACCTCAACCCGCAAACACCCATGTGGAGTTCAAGAAGTCAAGCCTCCCCAACTCCAGGAGGAAGCCTAAGACCATATTTATCCCCTCTCGTTTCTTGCAGGAGAGTAAGCAGGAACTTTGCCATAGAGTGTTGAAGCTTGAGGAGGAAAATGACGATTTGAGGGAGCAAAACTTTTTGCTCAAGTGGAAATTAGACAAGCTCAAGACTACTCCAACAACTCCACCATCATCACCACCAAAGGAAAACAACTAAGCATTGGTATGGGCAATCCCCTTGGCTTCTTCCAAGCTTGGGGGAGTTGTCCTGGTATCGTATCACCTTTATATCTTTTGCTTTTACCTTTGTTTTGGTTCTTTCCTTTCCAATTTTTATTTCTTCCATTAGTGGAATAAGTCTTTAGTTTTTAGTTTGAGTCTTTTGCTTTTGTCTCTCCCCCGATGTATTCGAGCTTACGAGCTATATAATAAAGAGTGTCTTAGTCAAGGGCTTTGCTTTGTGCCATGATCAAAAGTATGAAAAGAACGATAGCATGAAAGATCATGAGATGATCTTATGGAAAGTGATAACTTAACGTATGACACGTATGATGATTGAAACTTGTTGAGAATAAATCAACATAGAACTTAGTCATTGTTGCAACTAATAAGAAGTAATAAGGAAAGAGAGGTTCACATATAAATATATCATCTTAGACACTGTTTACAATTGTGAGCACTCACCAAACTATTACATGCTTAGGAGTAGATGTTGGACAAGGAAGACAACGTAATGAATTGTGTTTGCTTGGTTCCAAACAATGTTATATGATTAGAGATACCCTAGCATGTGACGATTGCTTCCACCTCATATTAGCCAAAACTCCCGCACCAAGTAGAGATACTACTTGTGCATCCATAAATCTCCAACCAGTTTTGCCATGAGCGTCCACCATACCTACCTATGGATTGAATAAGATCCTTCAAGTAAGTTGTCATCGATGCAAGCAATAAAAATTACTCTCTAATATGTATGATCTATTAGTGTGTGAAAAATAAACTTTGTATGAACCTGTGATGAGGAAGACATAAAAGCGACACGATGCATACTAAAGTTCTTTATCACAGGAGGCAATATAAAGTGACATTCCTCCACACTAAGAGGACACGCATTCAAACCTCAAAAGTGCATGACAACCTCTGCTTCCCTCTGCAAAGGGCCTATCTTGTACCTTTACTTTTTGCCCTTGTAAGAGTCATGGTGATCATCACCAATTCCCTATTTTTGCCTTTGTCTTGGCTACCGTCACATGCTTGGGAAAGATCTATATTCATATATCAACTTGGAGTTGAGTACTCATGCTTTATTGTTGTTGACTTTACCCTTGAGGTAAACCGTTGGGAGGCAAAACTATAAGCCCCTATCTTCCTCTGTGTCCAGCTGAAACTTCGACACAATGAGTACCACGTGAGTTGTAACAATTGTGGAAAACAAAAGAGATGATTGAGTATGTGGGTTTGCCTTACAAGCTCTTATTTGACTCTTTCTGATGTTGTGATAAATTGCAATTGCTTCAATGACTATGGTTTATTGTTGGTTACTTCTCGGTAAGGTTTTTGCTTCATGCTTTTCTTTGTGAAGGAATTGTTACTTTCCCATAAGAATCTTTATGATGTATTGCTGTCCTATGTGTGATCATGATGCCCTCATGTCCGTATTATGTTTTTTCGACACCTTCGTCCCTCAACATGTGGACATGTTTATGGAACTTGGTTTTCGCTTGAGGACGAGCGAGGTCTAAGCTTGGGGGAGTTGATACGTCCATTTTGCATCATGCTTTCATGTTGTTATTTATTGCTTTTTGGGCTGTTATATTACTTGTGGTACCATATTTATGCTTTTTCTCTCTTATTTTGGAAGGTTTGAAGAGGGAGAATTCAGACAGCTGGAATTCTGGACTGGAAAAGGAGCAAATCCTAGTCCACTATTCTGCACATCTCCAAATGCCCTGAAAAGTTACGTGGATTTTTTGGGATTATATAAAATACTGGGCGGAAGAACTACCGGAGGGGGGCTGCCAGGGCGCCCCAAGCCCTGACACCGCCACCCCCTGGTGGCGGAGTGGGGGCTT
Organism: Hordeum vulgare subsp. vulgare; assembly: GCF_904849725.1. Taxonomy (NCBI): domain Eukaryota; kingdom Viridiplantae; phylum Streptophyta; class Magnoliopsida; order Poales; family Poaceae; genus Hordeum; species Hordeum vulgare. The sequence continues at coordinate 334,805,248 of NC_058524.1, read as the reverse complement.
GTGGGATCCCTGACGGCCCACTAGCCCCCCTCTTTTGCTATATGAAGCGTCTTGGTCCACAAAAAATCAGACGGGAGCTTTTTCGTGGTTTCGCCACCGCCACGAGGCGGAACTTGAGCAGATCCAATCTAGAGCTCCGACAGGACGATCCTACCTGGGAAACTTCCCTCCCGGAGGGGGAAATCGTCGCCATCGTCATCACCAACACTCCTCTCGTTGGAGGGGAGGCATCTCCATCAACATCTTCATCAGCACCATCTCCTCTCCAATCCCTAGTTCATCTCTTGTAACCAATCTCCGTCTTGCAACTCCGATTGGTACTTGTAAGGTTGCTAGTAGTGTTGATTACTCTTTGTAGTTGATGCTAGTTGGATTACTTGGTGGAAGAGTTTATGTTCAGATCCTTGATGCTATTCATTACACCTCTGATCATGATTATGATTATGTTTTGTGAGTAGTTACTTTTGTTCGTGAGGACATGGGATAAGTCATGTTAATAATAGTCATGTGAATTTGATATTCGTTCGGTATTTTGATATGCTGTATGTTGTCTTTTCCTCTAGTGGTGTTATGTGGACGTCGACTACATAACACTTCACCATATTTGGGCCTAGAGGAAGGCATTGGGAAGTAGTAAGTAGACGATGGGTTGCTGGAGTGACAGAAGCTTAAACCCCAGTCTATGCGTTGCTTCGTGAGGGGCTGATTTGGATCCACTAGTTTAATGCTATGGTTAAACTTTGTCTTAATTCTTCTTTTGTAATTGCCGATGCTTGCGAGAGAGGTTAATCATAAGTGGGATGCTTGTCCAAGTAAGGGCAGTACCCAAGCGCCGGTCCACCCACATATCAAACTATCAAAGTAACGAACGCGAATCATATGAACATAATGAAACTAGCATGACAGAAGTTCCCGTGTGTCCTCGGGAGCGTTTTTTCTCCTATAAGACTTTGTTCAGGCTTGTCCCTTGCTACAAAAGGGATTGGGCCACTTGCTGCAACGTTGCTACTACTTGTTACTTGTTACTTTTTGCTTGCTACATTTCACCTCGCTACGCAATCACTTGTTACCGCTACTTTCAGTGCTTGCAGTTATTACCTTGCTGAAATCCGTTTATCAAAGCCTTCTGCTCCTCGTTGGGTTCGGCACTCTTACTTATCAAAAGGACTACGATTGATCCCCTATACTTGTGGGTCATCAGCCCGCCGAGCCCTATCGCGCCGCCTGCCCCTCCCGCTGCCATGCGCTGCCAGCCACAGCCGCCCCCGCCGCGCGCCTCGCTCGACTCCCGTCACCAAAAGCTTCTCCTCGCTGGATCCCGCCGTTCCCCGTCGCCCTAGCGCCGCAGGCCGGTGCCTCGCCGCCATGCCGCCATCCTTCGCCGGCCGGAGCCCCTGCCGAAAGCCGCCGCGTCGTTCCCTGTCTGCCCGCCGCCGCCACCTCGATCTAGATCAGATCGAGGCTCGGCCTCACCTTGCTCCGAGACGTTGGCCGCCACCGAGCCTGGCCTGGGCCGCCTCCCCGTGTGAGGCCCAGCCGGCCTCGTCGCTCCGGCCCACCTCTCCAGCCGACCAGGCCTCCTCCTCCTCCAAGCCGCCCCAGGCCCAAGGTGAGCAGCCCCCTCCAGCTATTCCCCGCCCCTAGCGATGCATAGTAATCTTGCGCCCCGTGTAGCCGAGTAGTATTAGCAGTTTAGGCCCGGTAGTATTTTTTAAGAATTTCTCGGATTTAATATTTTAGGAGATTAGCTGATTTTCAAACGACCGTAGATAATTAACCGTGCATCGGACCGCGTCGTATTATATATGTAACTTGTGTAATTTTTCGCGTAGATTCATATTTTGCAATTTGCATGCATGTTTGAAGTGGTTTGAACCGCTGTATGCCTAGATTTACGTGCTGTCCTAGTAGGGAATTATTCCGTAGCTATTTTTTGCGCGTGTCCGGATTGTTCAAATACCATAGATAAAATGTTCATGTTGTTCGGTACCTTTTGCCATGTATTTAGAGTAGTTGTTTGCATTTTTGCATGTAGGTTCCGTCGCTTGTTTGCTATGTCGTGTTTAGGACATATTCTCGTATATACGTGTGGCGCTAGTTTATTTTTTCAAACCCCACATATTATATATGCTTTCGGGGTAGAAAAATCCATAGAGTTTAATTGTGCATTTAGTTTTAGCTTTTGAGCAAGTTTGTGTGCATGATGTTTTGCCATGTTGCCCTCTTGTCTATTTTGTGTGATTTATTCCGTGCGTGATATGCATGAGTTGTGAACATGAGATATGCCCTTGGATGTGTAGGCTAGCCTCTGGTAATTTTGGTTGCAATAGAAATCCATGTTTAGGTGTTGTTTGCTTGTTGTCACCATGCTAGAAAATAGTGCTGATTTGGAGATGCTGAAATATTTATGTCTCAAATCTGTTATATTTTGTTGCTGTCTTGCCATGAGTTTTGCTAGTAATCTACGACTCCTTTGAGGTTGGTTCAATGGAGTTATTTGTAGTGCTTACTATTCTCTAGCATGCGGTATATTTTGATGCCATCTTGTGCCCTGTAGCATAGGGTTTTGCTGCTCTCAATATACCTTCAGGTCAAAAACTGCACTGTCAAAACTGATATTTTCACTAAGTCTGAAACTGTGCGTGAGATGCCATTTTGTGAGTTCTTTTCCTAGTGATCCATGCCTGCATGCTAGTTGTATTTTAGTAGGGTGTTGTAGTGCATCTTGACCACTATTGCCTCATGTCTTGTTTGAGCATTTTGGATTTATGTACCTTGTTGCTTTGGGGTGTAGAAAATGCCATGTTGCTGTTTTTGGCAGATTGCAGCTATTTCTTGTTTAGCTTGTAATTGTTGAACCGTTGCTCCGTTTTGAACGTGTCCTATATGAAACTTGCTTAGAATATCGCGTAGTTTCATATTATATTGCTGGTTGTATGTTTTGGATTGCTTGTGACTGTCATTGCATACATATTGCATTCATGACATCATATCTTGCGGTGATCATATCTTTTGAACCGTAGCTCCGTTGGAGATGTTCTCTATGTGTAAATTGATTGGAACGACGCATAGACTCACGTGGACCTATTTATTTTGCTGTTTAAAATTATTAAAACGTGTTAGTTCAGATCTGGACAGAATTATAAATTAACGTATGAGGTCAGTTCGGAGATGCTATTAGTCGTTTCCGGCCTCATTTAAAATGCCTAGATAGGTAGCTTAATTACGCTTCACATCTTGCCATGTTTAACCAACATTTAATATGGCCGTGTACCTAATCGGGATAGAACTAAATAATTCGCATATTGAACTTCACTTAATGTGTAGTGTTTGATTGTCGTGAATTGACATGCCATGTATTGCATATATTCAGTTGTTCATGCATCATATGTGGGTTGCATCTTGTCGTGCATGTGCCTGGTGAATATTGTGTGTTGATTCTTGTTTCCGGTTTCCTTCGTCTCGACAGAGTTCCGCAAGCGTGTCGGAAAGTGAGGACCCGTTTGACTATGTCGGTTTGACTACTTTACGGACCGACGTGGTGGGGAGCTTGGGCCGGCGGGGAGGCCGAACTGGGCCAGCGGAGGGAGAGGCGAGGCGGACCGAGGCGGCCAACTGGGCCTGGGGCGCTGCTCGCACTGGCCGGCCCGATGAAGAGGAGGAGGCTGCCTGGCCGAGCTGGGCCTCGGAGAAGGGAGGCGGCCCACGCAGCTGGCTCGGGAGGCTGGCGAGCGGGCCGTTGAGGCATGTCCTCCCGACGCTCACGCGGGCGCCAGTGCTCGAGGAACCCGGCAGCGAGGCGAGGGGGGCCGGCGGAGGTTGGATCCGGCGAGGCCGTCCTTGGAACCGTCGGGATCTGGCGCCTGGGAGCCCCAACGCGGCGGGCAGCTCGCCATGGCAGGCGCACGCGGCGGAGGGAGAGCTAGGATGAGCGGCGGACGGTGCGGGTAGGAACTCCGGCAGGCGTCGCGGCGCTCTTGCGGCGGCTGACGACAGGGACGGCTCCAACGGCACTGGAGCTCCGGGCTCTCGACCGGGATGAGCTCGACAAGAGTAGGGTAGGGGCGAGCGGGAAGCTGCCATGGGAGGAGTGGCCAGGGAGCTCGGGGTCGGGCCCAGATGGGCTTCCTAGGGACCGATCTGGGTCCTGATGGGCCTACGGTTGGAGGAGGAGGTGGGAGAGAAGCTGGGTGGCGGCTGGCTAGGTTAGGGCGTGGAAAACGAGGAGAGGGAGGGGAGACTCCTATTTCTAGAAAAACAGGCTAGATTTAGAAGTTTCGGGCGTTTTCGGACCCTCCGATTGAGATCGTACGCACCGGAAACGTCCTAGGGTTAGGTGGGTTAGGTTTAGGCCGTGAAGAGGGGTGTTTGCTATGACGAGAGGGAAACGGGCACCCGGCAACGTAATTTAAAACACCGATAAAACGTCCGACGATAGACCGAATACGGTGCCGCTACGGTTGACCGTTCGGGTATCGGACGAACCCCGATTGCGACGAAATTTTACAGGCGGCCTAGCTACAACTAATTAAGACCGCACGCCAAGTTTCAACCCAATTGGAGGAAGTTTTATACACACTTTTAAAAACAGGATGTTGACGATGCCGCGGGCACGTGCGAGTGTGGTCGGTCTCAACACGGACAACGACGAGAACCGGCAACTACTAACGGATGCAACTTTGAAAACTGGCGGCAACGAAATGCTGATGCAATGCGGATGATGCGAATAATGCGATGATGATGCGACAATTAAAAATAATCACACGACGGAAACAGAATAGAAGGGGAATCTTCTGGAACGTCGGTCTCGGGCTGTCACAACTCTCCTACACTACAAGAGGATCTCGACCCGAGTTCCAAGAATGAAACGGGAAGAGGAAGAGAAAGCAAGATGTAAAACTTAATCGCTTCTTTGACAAACGAGTGAAACCAACGATCCTTGAAGGTTGCAACGAGATGAGGAATGATATGAGAAACAAGCAAGAATTCACGAAAAAATTCGGCAGCACTTCGGTAGGAAAAGGGGACAAAAATTCGATAAGATGGCCAGATCTTGAGACAATTCACAACAAACTAACTAAATTGAACAAGGGAACAAAATGATCTTGATATAACAACATGATTGACCCAAATGAGCAACATCATCACAACTCTGGAACAAGAGAATATAAACTAGATCTTGGAAAGAGGGAACGAAGAAGAAAACGAGAACTACTACCACAAGAATCTTGAAGACATCTTGAGACAAAGAATTGATATCATGAGCCACTCCGGAAGAAGAATTCAGATTACTATGAACAAGAATAAGAATTATGTTATGCTTATCCTTCTTCAAGTTTAATTGATGCCAAGCAACGGATTTAGCGTAGCACTTATTCTTCTAGAAATGATTGAGGAGAGACATGAGCACAAACTTGAAGAAGTCTTGAAGGAGACACGGGTAAGAATTGGATTGAATGGGGATAAAACAAGAATGAATGGAGATACATGAGAATGAATAGATCATAAGCCACCTGAGAGAAAACTTGAACAAGGCACCAGAATAATTGAGAGATGAACGAAGGGACAACAATTGAGAAGAATTGAGGATGAAAGGTGAAAGCTGAAAATGAAGAATCTTCTGAAATGATGGCCTTCGGAGGATCGAGAATGAAAACATTTCGGAAATGCACCGGATAGCAAGAAAGGGATTACTCATGATTGGGAACAATTCAAGATGATGCCACAACGCTTAAAGCTGAATCTCCAAGAGAATGGACCAAGATTTGAGAGAAACACCCCTTCGGCCTTCAAAGGAGAGAATGATGAGAAGAACACCAACATGAACTACTAAGCCACTCCAAAATAATGAAGAATGAAAGGTTGAGCCAAACATGAGAATTAATTCAAATTGATCTTGGAGAAGAGATATGACTGATGAAATTCATACTTACGTCATAGTTGAAAAGAATAAGAGAACTTCGAAAAGATTACAAGAGCCGGATAAGATCCTGGGAAAGCCTGTGGGTTACGGGCCCACTCAAAGAAACCACCATTGAAAAGATTGCTCAGAAGGAGATCTATTGCACCGGTATAAAGATAAGTTGATGAGGTTAGCACCTCAAAATAATTGAAAGAATTGACAAGAAGAAACTTCTGAAATATCTTCAACACTCCGGACAGAATAGAGAGATATGACCACAAGAAGACTTGATTAGAATTTCCGACATGGTAAGAATTACAAGAATGAAAAGGATATGATGAACACTGAAAGCTTGAATTGAATCCACCGGGTAGAAAACAACATGAAGAAATGATGAACTCGAACTCCTAAGAATCTTCACAATGAATCACCGGATGAGAGAGAAAAGAAAAAGATAGCGGAAGCAACCATTAAAAGAAAACACTTGGATGAAGATTGAATGAGAGGAGAAAAGGGTGGGAGGGCGGGGAAAACAAAGACAACTTGGGATAGATGAGACAACTCCGGAAAGAAAAGAGAGATAGATCTTGCAAAAATGGGGAGGAGTGAATCCACTGAAGAGAAGCACACCGGTTGGAAAATAATTGCTATGACGACTCCGGTTGACAAGAATTGATAAGACAACTTGATTGAGGAAAAGAATTTGCATTCTCATAAGAATATGAGAACATGTCTTAGAAAAAGATATGAAATCACCATTTGACATCGAAGCAACTCGAATTACCATATTCCAACAAAACAAAAGGGTGAGGCTTATGAAATAAGCCAGAACAACTTCATGAGAGAGATTTCCGTTTGATATTTTCGTGGACAGGATCGCACGGGCTCGAACCTTACAGTAGCCATCAAGTGCAAGACAGTGCGCACGACATACGAAGTGTCCCCGAGTCGCAGCAAGCTACAAGGACTCTTTAAGACACAACGAGAACCGCTGTAAGTCGACCGTGAACAAACGAATCCACTAGATGTCGAACCCAACCTAACATCATGCATTTGTTGGAAGATTGTCCTATAAGTAACTACTTGAATTCCCACCTAAGAACTCCTGAAATTTCTGGTCATGCAATCTGGTCCACGGATACAAGGAGTAATATATCACTCAACTCCTATACTAACACGTCCAGTGTATCACATCCGTCAACACATAACCAGATTCTTGGAACCTCATCCATTATATATCCTCGTAATCACAACGATACAAAGACGACGATACATCCGGAACTCTGTGCACCAGTACTAGGGAAGCCGGACTCCACTCGCCACTACTAGTATTGAAGCAATTTCGAACATCCTTCGTCCTGAGATACCATGAAATATGAATGATAACGATGTGCTCGAGAATCCCCTGGAGCTCAACTCCCCGGAAGAAATCAAGTTAGACAGGAGGCACCAAGACAGAACTCCGTCACATCAACATCATATAGATTCTAAAAATATCTGCGTGATACTCAAAAAAAATTGAGTGAGAAGAGGAGTAGAATAAACTATTACTTCAAGATTCCTCACCAGAGCATAGAAGAGGAGAAAAAAAGAATCCTACTCTCCGATACATAACTAGACTCAAAGCAGTTTTCTCACTAGACTCGACTCGGCAAAGTTTGATCAATCAAGGGGGCTCCTAGGTCGGTACTGCTCTGATATCAACTTGTAACGCCCAAGATGCAATCCTATCCTTAATTTGGCACGAGGGCCTCGTCAGGGATAGAGGCGCATCTCGTCGTTTCATAAGAATGGATATCGTTACAAGTACATGTACTGAAAAGATGAGATATATGGAATTGGCTTACACTCGCCACAAGCTACATCAGCATCACATCAGACAATACATAAACATCATGAATAAGAGCAGGGTCCGACTACGGACGAAAACAAACGAGAAAAGGAAAACAACGTCCATCCTTGCTATCCCAGGTTGTCGGCTTGGAACCCATCGTAGATCGAAGAAGAAGAAGAAGAAGCAACTCCAAATGAACAATCAACACGCTCGCGTCAAGTAACCTTTACATGTACCTGCAACTGGTGTTGTAGTAATCTGTGAGCCACAGGGGACTCAGCAATCTCATTTCCAAAGGTATCAAGACTAGCAAAGCTTAATGGGTGAGGTAAGGTTAAGTGGTGAGGCTGCAGCAAACGTCTAAGCATTATATGAGGTGGATAACTTACGAGTACAAGAATAAAGAGGGGGATGATCTACGCATAATGGACGCGAACTAATGATGATCAAAGGAATGATCTAGAATACCTACTTACGTCAAACATAGCCCCACCGTGTCCTCGTTCGGAGAAGGATCTCACGAAAGAGACAGTCACGGTTACGCACTCAGTTGGCATATTTTAATTAAGTTAACTTCAAGTTATCTAGAACCAGTGTTAAACAAAGTTTCCACATTGCCACATAACCGCGGGCACGGCTTTCCGATTTAACCCTGCATGGGTGCTCCAACTAGTCCATCACAAATTACCACAAGCCGCCTAGAAATCCTCGATCACGAAACTCGCGATCTCGTCGGACTCCTTAGTGGAAAACCTCAACTTTGAGATTATCCAAAGCATCATTGGAATCCTGATGCACAAGATATCTCGTAAAAGGTAAAACTAATCCAGCAAGGCCGCCCGACGTGTCGACGAACCCGATAGGAGAAGCGTATCTCGTTCTCAGGACACGACGGATGAGCTAGACGTCGGGATCGCTAAACCCTGTGTGACCAGGGGGCGCCGGACATCGGTCAGGTGGGACCAACACTCATGCGGAGTACTGGCCCGGGGGTTGATTAATTATCCTCATGGCCCGAAAAGTCCCTATGCAATTTTATTAGGTTATTAGGCAAATGTAGTACCAAAGTTGGGCCTTGCCAGACCAGCTTTAATCAAAAACGAATTATCGATGGGTCCCCATAACAACCCAATCGTGTTAGGAGCGCTCAATTATGGAACATAACACCGGTATCCGAAACTAAGGGGGCAAAGGTGGAACAAAACACCAGGCTAGAAAGGCCGAGCCTTCCACCTTTTACCAAGTATATAGGTGCATTAAATTAAAAACAATTAATATGGTGATATAACAAGGAACCCATGTTATCACATGGAAACAATTGCACCTGCAACTAGCAACGTAACACATGGTTAGGCAAGCGGTAACATATCCAATCAGTGGTTTGCTAGGTTGTGAACAGGTTGAAGGTTTTCATGGTAGTGTTGGGGAGGCTGACATTTAACATGTGGTAAGCAACAAGACATAGCGAGAGAAACGATAATACTAGCATGGCAATGATAGTAATGGTATATGGGGAAATTATCATCTTGCCTGAGATCCCGCTGAGAAGAAGAATGACTCCGTGAAGCAGTCGAACCGACGTAGTCGAACGGGTCCTCACTTTCCGACACGCTTGCGGAACTCTATCGAGACGAAGGAAACCGGAAACAAGAATCAACAAATGATATTCACCATGGCATATGCACGACAAGATGCAACCCACATATGATGCATGAACATCTAAATATATGCAAGACATGGCATGTCAATTCACGACAATCAAACACTACCATTAAGTGAAGTTCAATATGCAACGAGTTGCATATTGACGAAACTCCACATCCGAATTATTTAGTTCTATCCTGATTAGGTACACGACAATATTAAATGTGGTTAAACCTGGCAAGAGGTGAAGCGTAATTAAGCTACCTATCTAGGCATTTTAAATGAGGTCGGAAATGACATATAGCACCTCCGAGATGACCTCATACATTAAATTGTAATTCTGTGCAGATCTGAACTAACACGTTTACATGTTTGTTAAACAGCAAAATAAATAGGTTCACGTGATTCTACGCGTCGTTAGAAGCAATTTACACATAGATAACATCTCCAACGGTCCTACGGTTCAAAAGATACGAACACCGCAAGATATGATGGCATGAATGCAATATGTGTGCAAATGGCATTCACAACATTTCAAAACACACAACCAGCAAGATAATATGAAACTACACGAGATTCTAAGCAAGTTTCATGCAGGACACGATCAAAACGGAGCAACGGTTCAACAACTACGAGCTAAACAAGAAATCACTACAATCTGCCAAAACTTGCCACATAGCATTTTCTACACCCCACAACTACGAGCTACACAAAACCAATATACTCAACCAAGGCATGAGACGATAGAGGGCAAGAAGCACCACCACATACAACTAATAACACCTAGCATGGAAGCATGGATCACTAGGAAAAGAAGTCACAAAATGGCTTCTCACACAGTTTCAGACTTAGTGAAAAACACAGTTTATGACAGTGCAGTTTTCGATCTGAAGGCATATTGATAGCAGCAAAACCATAAGCTACATGACTCCAAATGGCATGAAAATTTATAGCATGCTAGAGAACCTTAAAGTCTACAACTAACTCCATTACACCAACCTCAAAAGAGCTATAGGACACCAGATAAAACCACGCAAATACAACAACAAAATATAATAGATTTCAGACTTAGAAATATTTCAACATCTCTAAAACATCACTATTTTCTACTCCCTCCGTTCCTAAATATAAGACCTTTTAGAGTTTTCACTAGAAGACCACATACGGAGCAAAATGAGTGAATTTACATTATAAAACATGTCTATGTACATCCGTATGTAGTTTGTAGTGTAATCTCTAAAAGGTCTTCTATTTAGGAAAGGAGGGAGTAGCAAGTTGAGAGCAAGAAAACCACACCTAAACATGGATTTCTATTGGAACCAAAAATACCAAAGGCTAGCCTACACATCCAAGGGCATATCTCTAGTTGACAACTCATTCATATCACGCACGGTTTAAATCCCACAAAATAATAAAAGGGCAACATGTCAAAATATCACGCGCACTGACTTGCTCTAAAGCTAAAACTAAAGGCACAGTTAAATTCTATGGATTTTTCTACCCGAAAACATATATAACATGAGGGGTTGCAAAATAAAAACAACGCCACACGTATATGCAGGAATATGTCCTAAACGCGATATAATAAACTAGCGATGGAATCCTACATGCAAAAATACAACCAACTACTCTAAAATACATGGCAATAGGTCCCTAAAAACATGAGCATTTTATCTACAGAGTTTGAGCAATCCGGACACGCACGAGAATTAATACGGGACAAAAACATAATAGGACAACACGTGTTTCTAGGCATTTGGCAGGTCAAGCTACTTCAAACATGCATGCAAGTTGCAAATTAATGTTCTACGCGAAAATCGAATCAAGTCTCATATATAGATCATCTCAATCTGACGCTCGGTTAATTAATACGGGCGTTTGAAATATCCAATATTCCTAAAATAAATAAATCACATGAATATGCTAAATTAATACACGGGCCGAACAGGGGCATGCGCAACATAACTAATATGTGCACACGACGCTGGATAGAGAGGTTCTCACCTCGGGTCAATGGATCGGCCTGGTGGGGAGCTTGGGCCGGCGGGGAGGCCGAACTAGGCGAGCGGAGGGAGAGGCGAGGCGGACCAAGGCAACCAACTGGGCCTGGGGCGCTGCTCGCGCTGGCCGGCCCGGTGAAGAGGAGGAGACTGCCTGTCCGAGCTGGGCCTCGGTGAAGGGAGGCAGCCCACGCAGCTGGCTCGGGAGGCTGGCGAGTGGGCGGTCGAGGTGTGGCCTCCCGATGCTCACGCGAGCGGCAACGCTCGAGGAACCCGGCAGCAAGGTGAGGGGGCCAGCGGAGGTTGGATCCAGCGAGGCCGGCCTTGGAACTGGTGGGATCTGGCACCTCGGAGCTCCAACATGGCGGGTAGCAGGCCATGGCAGGCGCACGCGGCGGAGTTTGAGCTGGGACGAGCGGCGGACGGCGCGGGCAGGGAACTCCGGTGGCGGCCGACTACAGGGACGGCTCCAACGGCACGGGAGCTCGAAGCTCTCGACCGGGATGAGCTCGGCAAGAGCAGGGTAGGGGCGAGCAGGAGGCTGCCATGGGAGGAGCGGCCAGGGAGCTCGGAGTTGGGCCCAGATGGGCTTCCTAGGCCCCGATCTGGGTCCTTACGGGCCTGCGGATGGAGGAGGAGGTGGGAGAGAAGCTGGGTGGCGGCTAGCTAGGTTAAGGCGTGAAAAACGAGGAGAGGGAGGGGAGACTCCTATTTTATAGAAAAACATGCTAGGTTTAGCAGTTTCGGGTGTTTTTGGACCCTCCGATTGAGATCGGACGCACTGGAAACGTCATAGGGTTAGGTGGGTTAGGTTTAGGCCGTGAAGAGGGGTGTTGGCTATGACGAGAGGGAAACGGGCACCCGGCTACGTAATTTAAAACACCCATAAAACGTCTGACAATAGACCGAATACGGTGCCGCTACGGTCGATCGTTCGGGTAGCAGACGAACCCCGATTGCGACGAAATTTGCAGGCGGCCTAGCTACAACTAATTAAGACCGCACGCAAAGTTTCAACCCAATCAGAGGAAGTTTTATACACACTTTTAAAAACAGGATTTTGATGATGCCGCGGGCACGTGCGAATGTGGTCGGGCGCAACACAGACAACGACGAGAACCGGCAACTACTAACGGATGCAACTTTGAAAACTGGTGGCAACGGAATGCCGATGCAATGCGGATGATGTGAATCATGCGATGATGATGCGACAATTAAAAATAATCACAAGACGGAAACGGAATAGAAGGGGAATCTTCTAGAACATCGGTCTTGGGCTGTCACAGGCTTGGCCTTTTTAGCCTGGTGTTTTGTTCCACCTTTGCCGCCTTAGTTTCAGCTACCGGTGTTATGTTCCATAAATGAGCACTCCTAACATGTTTGGGGTTGTTATTGGGACCCCCTAGATTCTCGTTTTGGGATAAAGCTCGTCTGGCAAGGCACAACATTGGTACTATATTTGCCCAACATAATAATTCTTTTAATACTGAAAAACATAGGGCGTCATGAACCCGAGGAGTAATTCTGCATAATACAGGGAGGGCCAGTGCTGCTCATGCTGGTCAAAAACAGAGCAGCTTATTAACGCTACCTGGGGCAACTCGGCGTTTGGCGTGGTAACCATCGCTCATCCGTCGTGTCCTCAGAACGAGATATGCGGCTCCTATCGGGATCGCCGACACACCTGGCGACCTTGCTGGACTTGTTTTACCTTTCTTGAGCGTCTTGTGCGAGGGATTCCGAGGATGCTTTGGGTAATCTCGAGGTTCAGGTTTTCCAATAGGAACCTGAGGAGATCACGGGTTTCCCTGATCGAGGTCATTCCGTCGCAGTGTATGGTAGTTTGTGATGGACTAGTTGGAGCACCCTTGGAGGGTTAAATCTTTCGGATAACCATGCCTGCGGTTATGTGGCAACGTGGAAACTTTGTTTAACATCCGGTTCTAGATAACTTGAAGTAATCTTAATTAAAACTTGCCAAGTGAGTGCGTTGATAACCCACAAGTGTAGGGGATCACACCGGTTTTTGAGGGTAGAGTATTCAACCCAAATTTATTGATTCGACACAAAGGGAGGCGAAATAATGTTCTCAAGTATTAGCAGCTGAGTTTGTCAATTTCAACCACACCTGAAAGATTAGTGTCTCCAAGCAAAGTATCAGTAGCAAAGTAGTATGATAGCAACGGTGCCAGAAACAGATCTGTTGACGGCAGATTATTCCTAACTGTTGTATCAATGGCGCCAGTAAATAGCACATGGACGGGGAACTATTCTTCCCAGGCAACGGCTCTAGAAAAGTCTTGCAACAAGTAGCAGCAAAGTAACAACAGTAGTGACAACAGTAGCAAGGAACAACAGTAGTGACAGCAGTAGCAGCAGCAGTAGTAACAACAGAGTAACAGCAGTAGCGACAACAGTAGCAGCAAAGTAACGTAGCAAGGACCAGTAGTAAAAGACTCGTAGGCGGTGGATCGGTGATGGATGAGTATAACGGATGTGATTCATCATGTAACAACTATAACACTGAGAGATATGTGACTAGCTCCCGTTCGTCAATCTAATGTAGGCATGTATTCCGTATGTAGTCATACGTGCTTAGGGAAAAGAACTTGCATGACATCTGTTGTCCATCCCTCCCATGGCTGTGGGGTCCTAATGGAAACTACGGGATATTAAGGTTCTCCTTTTAATAAAGAACCGGACCAACGCACTAACACTTGGTGAATACATGAACTCCTCATACTATGGTCATCTCCGGGAGTGGTTCCGGCTATTGTCACTCCGGGGTTGCCGGGTCATAACACATAGTAGGTGACTACAACTTGCAAGATAGGATCTAAAACACACATATATTGGCGACACCATAATAGGTTCAGATCTGAAATCATGGTACTCGGGCCCTAGTGACAAGCATTAAGCATAGCCAAGTAGTAGCAACATCAATCCAGAACATAGTGGATACTAGGGATCAATCCCCGTCAAAACTAACTCGATTACATGATAGATCTCATCCAACTCATCACCGTCCAACAAGCCTACAATGAGATTACTCACAAACGGTGAAGAGCATCATGGAATTGCCGATGGAGGAAGGTTGATGATGACGATGGCGACGATTTCCCCTATCTGGAGCCCGGAACGGACTCTAGATCTGCCCTCCACATGAAGAACAGGAGGTGGCGGCGCCTCCGTATCGTAAAACGCGATGAAACCTTCTCTCTGATTTTTTTCCTAGCGAGACGGAAGATATAGAGCTGAGTTTGGGGGCGGTGGTGCCACGTGGGCCCCACAAGCCCTCACGGCGCGGCCTAGGGGGGTGGCCGCGGCCCAGGGGCTTGTGGCCCACTGGAACACCCCTCCGGTGGATCTTTGCGCATGTATTTTTCTCTTATTCCAGAAAAATTCTCTGTAAATTTTCAGGACATTCCGAGAACTTTTATTTCTGCACAAAAACAACACCATGACAATTCTGCTGAAAACAGCGTTAGTCCGGGTTAGTTCCATTCAAATCATGCAAATTAGAGTCCAAAACAAGGGCAAAAGAGTTCGGAAAAGTAGATACGACGGAGACGTATCAACTCCCCCAAGCTTAAAGCCTTGCTTGTCCTCAAGCAATCCAGTTGACAAACTGAAAGAGACAAAAGAAAAACTTTGACGAACTCTGTTTGATCTTGTGGTTGCAACTATGTCTAACTCATAACCAGAGTTTCAGCAAGATCACAAGCAAACCACATAAGCAAATGACATCCAGGTCTCAAGGTAAACTCATATCAATGACATAATCAACTAGCGAGCAAATAATAATAAGCCTCAAACGTCAACACTTCAATCAAAACAACATGAAGCAATACGAATAGGTGGTATCTCGCTAGCTCTTTCTAAGACCGCAAAACATAAATGCAGAGCACCATCAAAGACCAAGGGCTGACTAAACATTGTAATTCAAGGCAATGAAGATCCAGTCACAGTCATACTCAACACAGTTAAAAGCAAAGCATAAAAATGACACAGGTGCTCTCTAATTGGTGCTTTTGTAAGAGGAGGATGACTCAACAGGAACATAAATAGACAGGCCCTTTGCAGAGGGAAGCATTGATTTGTAGAGGTGCTAGAGCTCGAGCTTTGAAAAAAGAGATAATCATTTTGGGTGGTTGATACGTCTCAAACGTATCTACAATTTTTGATGGTTTCACGCTGTTATCTTGCCTTCCTTGTATGTTTTATGTACCTTTTTATATCTTTTTGGGACTAACTTATTAATTCAGTGCCAAGTGCCAGTTCCTGTTTTTTCCGTGTTTTTGACTCTTTTCAGATCTTATTTTGGAACGGAGTCCAAATGGAAGAAAAACCTTGAAATGATTTTTTCCCGAACGGAAGAAGTCCAGGGGGCTTTTGGGCCAAGCCAGGTGGGCTCGAGGGAGACCACAAGCCCCCACTTCGCCACCAGGGGGAGGCGGCGGTGGGAAGGCTTGTGGCCTCCCTGGCCGCCCCCTGACCTAGGTCTTTCGCCTATAAATTCCCATATATTCCGCAAAAAATCGGGGAAGTCTCGAAAATACTTTTCCGCCGCCGCAAGCTTCTGTTTCCGCGAGATCTCATCTGGAGACCCTTCCCGGCGCCCTGCCGGAGGGGACTTTGGAGTTGGAGGGCTTCTTCATCATCATCATCGCCCCTCCAATGACTCGTGAGTAGTTCTCTTTAGACCTACGGGTCCGTAGTTAGTAGCTAGATGGCTTCTTCTCTCTCTTGGATCTTCAATACAAAGTTCTCCATGATCTTCATGGAGATCTATCCGATGTAATCTTCTTTGGTGGTGTGTTTGTTGAGATCCGATGAATTGTGGACTTGTGATCAGATTATCTATGATATATATTTGAGTCTTCGCTGATTTCTTATATGCATG
This sequence comes from Hordeum vulgare subsp. vulgare, assembly GCF_904849725.1. Classification (NCBI taxonomy): domain Eukaryota; kingdom Viridiplantae; phylum Streptophyta; class Magnoliopsida; order Poales; family Poaceae; genus Hordeum; species Hordeum vulgare. Next base: position 334,788,965 of record NC_058524.1, on the reverse strand, counting down.
ATTTGATATCCTTGTAAGTCTCTCCGAGTCTTGGGTTTTGTTTGGCCAACCAGATCTATGATTCTTGCAACGGGAGAAGTGCTTGGTTTTGGGTTCTGCCATGTGGTGACCTTTCCCACTGACAGTAGGGGCAGCAAGGCACACATCAAGCAGTTGCCATCAAGGGTAAAAGATGGGGTTTTTATCATTGGTTTGAGATTATCCCTCTACATCATGTCATCTTGCTTAATGCGTTACTCTGTTCTTACGGACTTAATACACTAGATGCATGCTGGATAGCGGTCGACGTGTGGAGTAATTGATGGGGTTATAGTCCTAGGGTAGGGTCATAGGCCTGCCCTGTAGGTCCTACCCAAGGACTACCCCTCACAAAGGACAAGGCCCTTAGTCAGCTCCGACTGAATTAAGGAGTCCCCGTCATCCAGTCAGTAACAGGTCCTCGATCATCCAGTCGGAGACGAGCATTCGGAGGATATCAAGCTAACTGACTGGATACCACTCGGTACATCGTAACCCCCGTGGAGGGAAACGGTCGTACGTTTCCAGGTGCATTTATTAGCATTTAGGGAGTACGTTACCTGTAACGTACGCATTCAATCGCCACTACTCCACCCCTGTACCGGAACCGTTGTGGAGGGGAGCGCACTCTATATAAGCCACCCTCCCCCGCTGGTAGAGGGGTTAGCAACTCATTGTATTCCATATTTCGACTCGACAACAAGCTCCCTGAGCACTGAGATGTAGGGCTATTACCTCCACCGCAGAGGGGCCTGAACTCATACAACCTCGCCGTAGCTAAGGCTCTGCCCATCCTTTTCGTACCCTACACATCTACTGTCAGGCTTATACCCACGACAGTTGGTGCCCACCGTGGGGCAGGCGTCTAAGCGACTTCCGGCGAGTTTGCGACTACTTACTTTCGTCAGGTCGTTCGGTGGAGGTTCGAGCATGGGTCACCAGATCTTCTTCGGCGTTCTCTCCTTCATCATCGATGATTCGGCGTGGCTTCGGGATGCTCCTCTCGATGTCGAGGCGCTTCCCCGTCGTGGGGCTACGCACTTCCGTGCCGGCGCCCGCGGTATTCTTCTTCTCCAACAGTCGGCTCCGGTGTCGACCTGCACCGCCGTCACGCGCCGTAGCAAGCGGTCTCGCCGTCCGCGGCTCCAGCATTGGGTGCAACACGCCTAGGCGCGTCAGAACGCGTCTTCGCAAGTGGCGGTTCTAGAGCCCGTTGTGGTTGCCCCGCTGTCCCAGCACTCGGACTCGGTTTCGACTGAGTTTCCTTCCGAGTATGCGGGTCGCGGGTCCGCAGCAGAAGTACACATGGCCAACTCCCATGAAGATCCTCGTCAAGCTGGCCGGAGCGGGCGCGAGGTCGGCGAAACGTCCGGCGCGCGCCGTCCACCTCGCCGTTCTGCCAGTCGGCACACTCGGCGGAGCAACGTGGAGTTGTTCCGCACACCCCTCCTCAACTTGGCTGCGGCTACCAAGATAGCCGATTCCCTCCAGCCGACTGATTCAGAGGCTGGTAGAGGGATCGAGCAGATCCGAGCCCTGTTGCACACGGCGCAGCAACAGAATTCGGCGGTCTCCCAGTCGCATAACAGGATCCATAATAGTTCCGTTCATGCGAATATGCATCGGTCTGTTCACAGCCCTGGTTCCCATCAGCGGCACAGAGGAGGCAGCCGTTCCATAAATCACGAAGATCGCCGCCGTTCACGCACCCCTCCGCAGGGTGGGCCCTACGGGCCCCGACATCATGATGATCGGCGTTCAGTCGGTGACACTTATGACCCAAGGCCTGACGCAAGAGGGCGTATCGCTCAGCGAAGGGTCGAGAGGGGCTGAGCCCACCGCGAGGGTTATGATATGGACCGTCCGAGCGGAAGCAGGACCATCGTGTCTGGTCCCGAGTGTTTCAGTCGAGCCATCCGTTCGGCTGACATCCTGCCAAACTTCAGATTGGCGACGGGAATCAACAAGTTTATAGGAGAGTCCAAGCCAGAAACGTGGCTGGATGACTACCGAGTGGCAGTCCAGATCGGAGGAGGGGACAACCATGTCGCCATGAAGCACCTCCCTATGATGCTCGACGGCTCGGCTCGAGCGTGGCTGAACCAGTTGGCCCCCTCAAGCATCTACAGCTGGGCAGATCTGGCCCGGGTGTTCATCAGGACCTTCGAAGGGACGTGCAAGCGCCCTGCTGGCCTCGTGGAGCTCCAGCACTGCGTCGAGAAGCAGAATGAGCCCCTGCGAGACTTCATCCAGCGTTGGACAACTCTCTACCACACGGTGGAGAACGTCACCGAGCATCAAGCAGTCTGCGCCTTCAAGGCAGGCGTGCGGTACAGAGATCTGTACCTAAAGTTCGGCCGAACAGGTGACATCTTCATGAGCAACATGATGGAGATAGTAGCTCGCTACGCAAATGGCGAAGAAGAGGACCGCATCCGAAGCGGCAAGCACAAGACAGTCGGCGACAGAGATGGAAGCAACACTCGGAAGCAAAAGCAAAAAGCTCCATCCACTCCGCAGGCTGAAGCTGCAGTCGTGACCAATGCCAAGTTCAAGGGCAAAGGGAAGGCGCAGTTTACCCCCAAGAAGAAGCAGTTCAATAATCCCATCCTGGACCAGCCATGCCCGGTTCATACGAAGATGGATGAAGAGGGCAACCCCATATATGCGAAGCATACCACTCGACAGTGTCGCCTCCTAATCCAGGGGTTCGGCGAAGGGCAACCGAGTGAAAAGGACAACGAACAGGATGAGGAGGACAAGGAGGATCCGTTCCCCCAAGTCCATGCAACTCTCATGATTTTTGCTGACGTTGAGAGCAAGAGTCGACTGAAGCTGGTGAACAGAGAGGTGAACATGGCCACCCCCACCAACCCCAAGTTCCTCAAATGGTCTCAGACTGCGACCACCTTTGACCAGTCAGATCATCCAGCACATGTACCCACCCCAGGAAGACAAGCTCTGGTCGTCGACCCGGTGGTAGAAGGAGTCCGACTGCGCAAAGTCCTCATGGACGGCGGCAGCGGTTTGAACATCATGTACGCCGACACTCTCAAGGGGATGGGCATTCCGATGTCCAAACTCAGCGAGAGCAGCATGCAGTTCCATGGAGTCGTCCCTGGACGGAAGGCCAAGTCACTCGGTCAGATCACGTTGGACGTCGTTTTCGGCTCCGACAAGAACTTCCGCAAGGAAAAGCTGACGTTCGAAGTGGTCGACTTCCAGAGCACTTATCACGCAATTCTGGGCCGCCAAGCGTATGCACGTTTCATGGCCCGTCCATGTTATGTATACTTGAAGCTGAAGATGCCAGGCCCGAAAGGCGTGATCACCATCACGGCAATCGACAGCGAGCCGAAGAGTGCCTGCAGCAGGGATCAAGAATCGCCGACCAGCAGATGGCCGTCCTCGAGCTCGACGAGTACAAGAAAACAGTCGACCCCGCCGACCTGATGCGCTCAAAGAAGCCAGCTTCTGAATCCGCATTCCAGTCGGCGGGAGAGACGAAGAAGGTCAGCATTCACCCGACGGACGACACTGCTGCCACGACGAACATCTCCACCACCCTCGATCCTAAATAGGAAGCCGAGCTCACCCAATTCCTCCGTGAGAACTGGGACATCTTCGCATGGAAACCATCTGACATGCTAGGTGTACCCAGGGAGTTGGCTGAGCACCGACTGCATGTGGACCCCGTCGCTCGGCCCGTCCGAGAGCGCTTGCGCCGTTCCGCCGCACACAAGAGGAAAGCAATCGGGGAGGAGGTGGCCAAGCTGCTGGCAGCCAACTTCATTCGCGAGGTTCACCACTCTGAGTGGCTCGCCAATGTTGTCATGGTGCCCAAGAAGGACAAGTCGCTCTGAATGTGCATCAACTTCAAGCATCTCAATAAGGTCTGCCCGAAAGACCATTTTCCGCTCCCCCGGATAGATCAAATTGTCGATTCGACTGCGGGTTGCGAGCGTCTGTCATTTCTTGATGCCTATTCGGGCTATCATCAGATCCGTCTGTATGGTCCCGACGAGTTAAAAACAGCCTTCACCACCCCATTCGGGTGCTTCTGCTACATCACTATGCCATTCGGTTTGAAGAATGCAGGATCTACCTTTATGCGCATGATCCAAAAATGTCTCCTCGACCAGATCGGTCGGAATGTGGAGGCGTATATGGATGATATCATAGTCAAGTCACGCAAAGGTTCCGACCTGCTGACTGACTTGGCAGAAACATTCGCCAACCTTCGTAGGTACGATATCAAGCTCAACCCCGCCAAATGTTCATTCGGTGTTCCCAGCGGAAAGTTACTCGGTTTCTTTGTTTCTGAACGAGGGATCGATGTCAACCCCGAAAAGATCGGGACCATCGTCCGAATGGAGAGGCCGGTCAGAATACACGATGTTCAACGGCTCACAGGTTGCCTAGCGGCTTTGAGCAGGTTCATCAGTCGACTCGGCGAGAAAGCACTTCCTCTGTACCGACTCATGAAGAAATCAGATACTTTCGAGTGGACAGACGAAGCCCAAGTCGCATTCGACGACCTCAAAGTCCTACTTTCCACCCAGCCGGTTCTTACTGCTCCGCTCAGTAAAGAGCCCCTTCTTCTGTATATCGCGGCTACAAATCAAGTCGTCAGTACTGTTCTTACAGTCGAACGAGAAGAAGAAGGCAAAGCATATAAAGTTCAGCGGCCAGTGTACTACATCTCCGAGGTCCTGACTCCTTCCAAGCAGAGGTATCCCCACTATCAAAAACTTATCTACGGGATCTACATGACTGCGAAGAAGGTGGCCCATTATTTCCAAGACCACTCGGTGTTTGTCGTTTCTGATGCTCCATTGTCGGAAATTCTCCACAATCGAGACGCGCCAGGCCGAGTGGCGAAGTGGGCGATGGAGATGCTGTACTGCGATATCAAGTTCGAGGCCAAGAAAGCGATTAAGTCTCAAGCTCTGGCTGACTTCATAGCAGAATGGGTAGAACAACAGCAACCGACCCACATCTACTCGGCCCATTGGACAATGTTCTTCGATGGGTCCAAGATGTTGAATGGCTCCGGCGCTGGCGTTGTGATCATATCGCCAAAGGGCGACAAGCTCAAGTACGTGCTACAGATACACTTCGATTCCTCCAACAACGAGGCAGAGTATGAAGCTCTCCTCTACGGGTTGCGTATGGCCATCTCACTCGGCGTCCGTCGCCTGATGGTCTACGGCGATTCGGATTTGGTGGTCAATCAAGTGATGAAAGAGTGGGACGTCAGGAAACCCACCATGACCACATACTGCAATGCAGTGAGGAAGCTTGAGAAGAAGTTTGAAGGTCTAGAACTTCACCATGTTCCGAGACTGAAGAACCAAGCAGCGGATGAGTTGGCAAAACTCGGATCCACTCGGAGACCAGTCCCGAGTGACGTCTGCCTCGAGCACCTCCACCTTCCCTCAGTCAAAGAAGATCCTTTCACACAGGAACCAATACAACCAAAGAGTTCAACAGATCCGACTGAAGTCGATGTACCTGTTGTGGTTGATCTGGTCATGGAGATTCTTGCTGTCATCCCCGATTGGACTGTGCCGATCATTGCATATATCCTGAGGCAGGAACTACCAGAAGACGAAGTCCAGGCCAGGCAGATAGTCCGCAGGTCGAAGTCTTTCACTGTCATTGATGGCCAATTGTACAAGGAAAGCGTTTCAGGCGGTTTTCAACGATGCGTCTCCCCAGAGGAGGGGCAGCTGATCCTGGAAGATATTCACTCGGGGACCTACGCCTCTTCGAGAGCAATCGTCGCAAAAGCATTCAGGGCTGGTTTTTTCTGGCTGCAGGCAAACGAGATGGATAAAGATATGGTCGACTGATGTGAGGGCTGTCAGTTCTACTCCAACAAGTCCCACAAGCCGACATCCGCGTTGAAGACAATCCCTCTTGTGTGGCCGTTTGCAGTATGGGGACTAGATACAGTCGGTCCATTCAGGACAGGCCAAGGTGGATACACACATCTGTTGGTGGCAGTCGACAAGTTCACGAAATGGATCGAAGCCAAGCCCATCAAGAAGCTCGACGCCTCAACAGCCGTCAAGTTTGTCAGGGACATCATCTTCAGATTCGGTGTACCTCACAGCATAATCACGGACAACGGGACAAACTTTGACTCGGACAGATTCAAAGGTTTCTGTACAAGCCAAGGTATCCGAGTGGACTTTGCTTCCGTGGCGCACCCGCAGTCCAATGGACAAGAAGAGCGGGCGAACGGACTTATTTTGCAAGGTTTGAAGCCCCGACTCCTGCGAGAGATAGGACATGCCGCTGGCGCTTGGGTCACCGAGCTACCTTCAGTGCTTTGGGGTCTTCGCACAACCCCGAACAGATCTACATGGCGATCACCGTTCTTCCTCGTGTACGGAGCAGAAGCAGTCCTTCTGAGTGACTTATTTTACAACGCTCCATCAGTCGAACTCTTCTCCGAAGCTGAAGCAGAACAAGCAAGGCAAGACGGAGTGGATCTTCTAGAGGAGGAGCGCGAGATGGCACTGACTCGCTCAACCATTTATCAACAAGATCTGCGGCGTTTTCACGTGCGACACGTCAGGAATCGTACGTTCCAAGCAGGCGACTTGGTGCTGCGAGTGGATCAGCAAAGACCTCACAAGTTGGCTCTGGCCTGGGAAAGACCCTTCATCATCTCAAAGGTGCTGAACAATGGAGCATACAGACTCTACAACGTCGACAGGGAGATAGACGAGCCGCGAGCATGGAACGGAGATCTCCTGAAGCGCTTCTACACGTGACCGTCGACTGAAGCAATGTAAAGAACAAGTATTGGTGAAATAATATAAAGCAGATTGAGTTTTTTGCAGGTTCAAAGTTCTTCCGCGGTCGCAGACTCCGGTCTCAAAAAAAAACTTAGCTGCGATCCAGAATCGCCTAAGTATGAACTTTCTCCGAGTGTGCACTTAACGTCACACTCGGGAACTTAGGTGCGATCCAGAATCGCCTAAGTATGAACTTTCTTCGAGTGTGCACTTAACGTCACACTCGGGGACTTAGCTGCGATCCAGAATCGCCTAAGTATGAACTTTCTCCGAGTGTGCACTTAACGTCACACTCGGGGACTTAGCTGCGATCCAGAATCGCCTAAGTATGAACTTTCTCCGAGTGTGCACTTAACGTCACACTCGGGGACTTAACTGCGATCCATAATCGCCTAAGTATGAACTTTCTCCGAGTGTGCACTTAACGTCACACTCGGGGACTTAGCTGCGATTCAGAATCGCCTAAGTATGAACTTTCTCCGAGTGTGCACTTAACGTCACATTCGGGGACTTAGCTGCGATCCAGAATCGCCTAAGTATGATCTTTCTCCGAGTGTGCACTTAACGTCACACTCGGGGACTTAGCTGCGATCCAGAATCGCCTGAGTATGAACTTTCTCTGAGTGTGCACTTAACGTCACACTCGGGGACTTAGCTGCGATCCAGAATCGCCTAAGTATGAACTTCCTCCGAGTGTGCACTTAACGTCACACTCGGGGACTTAACTGCGATCCAGAATCGCCTAAGTATGAACTTTCTCTGAGTGTGCACTTAACGTCACACTCGGGGACTTAGCTGCGATCCAGAATCGCCTAAGTATGAACTTTCTCCGAGTGTGCACTTAACGTCACACTCGGGGACTTAGATGCGATCCAGAATCGCCTAAGTATGAACTTTCTCCGAGTGTGCACTTAACGTCACACTCGGAGACTTAGCTGCGATCCAGAATCGCCTAAGTATGAACTTTCTCCAAGTGTGCACTTAACGTCACACTCGGGGACTTAGCTGCGATCCAGAATCACCTAAGTATGAACTTTCTCCGAGTGTGCACTTAACGTCACACTCGGAGACTTAGCTGCGATCCAGAATCGCCTAAGTATGAACTTTCTCCGAGTGTGCACTTAACTTCACACTCGGGGACTTAGCTGCGATCCAAAATCGCCTAAGTATGAACTTTCTCCGAGTGTGCACTTAACGTCACACTCGGGGACTTAGCTACGATCCAGAATCGCCTAAGTATGAACTTCCTCCGAGTGTGCACTTAGCGCCACACTCGAGGACTTAGCTGCGATCCAGAATCGCCTAAGTTTTCACTTCCTCCGAGTGTGCACTTCACGCCACACTCGGAGACTTAGTTGCGATCCAGAATCGTCTAAGTATGAACTTCCTCCGAGTGTGCACTTAGCATAACACTCGGGAACTTAGCTGCGATCCAGAATCGCCTAAGTATGAAGTTTCTCTGAGTGCGCACTTAACGTCACACTCGGGAACTTAGCTGCAATCACGAATTGCCTAAGTTTTAACTTTCTTCGAGTGTGCACTTATCGCCACACTCGGGGACTTCGATGCGATGCAGAATCGTCTAAGCATCCACATGCCTTCGACTGTATCCTACAGCTACACTCGGGTAATCAACTGACAACTACATGAGTTGCAGACCCTCATTGAGGCTCGTGTGGATGTCAAAACAACTGACAACTACATGAGTTGCAGCCCCTCATTGAGGCTCATGTGGATGTAAAAACAACTGCAACTACATGAGTTGCAGACCCTCATTGAGGCTCATGTGGAGGTCATAACAACTGACATCTACATGAGTTGCAGACCCTCATTGAGGTTCATGTGGATGTCAAAACAACCGACAACTACATGAGTTGCAGACCCTTATTGAGACTCATGTGGATGTCAAAACAACTGACAACTACATCAGTACCAACTCGCCCCGAGTGCGACCTGATAGTCGCACTCGACAACCTAGTTGCGATCCCGCATCGCCCAAGTACTCTTCAACCTCCGAGTACGCCCTACCGACCCACTCGGCGATCCTACCGATCCACTCCGTGACAATACAGATCCAATCGGAAATTCCTCGGACCCTCAATGAGGCTCATGCAGATGTCGAGACAACTGACATTTTCCGAATGTTTGGCTTTGGCTTCACCAAGAAACGCCAAACAAAAAACTCGAGTCACAATTGCAACACAAGAGCAAAAGATTCGATTCAAAGTTCAACCAAAGATAGTGGCTCAGTGTGGATCAAGCTTACCCACACCGAAACAAGAATGTGACGACCAACAGCAGTGGCCAAAGTTTCTTACAAATCAACACTTGGCATACCGAGGATAAAGTTTTCTTACGCGTCGTCTGGATCGGCGCCAGGACTGGATGGCTCCACGAAGGTGTCTAGGTCGATTCCGTCGGCGATGCGAGTGGCACTTTCAAGGAAGGTTTCCATGAAGTCTTCAAATTGAAGTTTCTTCGTGTTGGCGACCTTCAACGTTTTCAGCTTCTCCTCGCGCACCTCCTTGCAATGAACTCGGACCAAGGACAGAGCAACATCTGCACCAGAACGAGCCGCAGATTTCTTCCATGACTGCAGTCGGTCGGGGACCTCCTCCAGTCGACTCAGCAAGTTTTCCATCTCCTGCCGCGACTCATCTTCAGGCCAAAGCTCCTTGTTGATCCGGCCGACGATTTCTCTAAGTCGACCGATGAAAGGACCAACTTTGCCCACGCAGATGTGCGCTCGGAGCAGATCTCGGTTGGCACCCTCGTCGAGTGGAACGTTCTCGAGAATCGACCGCTCCACATCAGCTGCTTCAGCTTCAGCGTCAATGCAAAAATCTGCGACAACAGGACAAGCAAACAATAAGCACCGAGTGTGACGCGCATAACACAAGCAGTCGGAAAAAGCAGGACTTACCAGCCAAACGCGTCATCATCTGCGGAGCCCAGTCGCTGACATATTTCTCCTGCGCTCTGCACCGTTTGTTCAGCACGTTCATTTGCCCCATCAGAGCACTCCTTTGTTTCCCCATCTTTTCAACTTCCTCAGTCAGCATTTTGTTCGCTTCACGAGCCTGCTCCAGCGACTTCTCTCTTTCTGCCAGAACCTCCTTCATACCAGCCATTGCAAGCAGGGCCGCATCTAGATCACCAGCAAATTGCACCTTTTCTGCCCTGAGAGTATCATATGCTGTCCCCATCTCGCAAGTTTTCTGCTAGTCAGCGCCAAGCGATGATCAGATAAATCCAACAATACCAAGTCTAAGTTCTTCAGACCCCTGCCAACGCAAGCAGTCGACAGCGGTCTCGGGGACTACACCCAGTGGGTTCACTAAGAGTGACCCCACTGGCATGAAACTCAAATAGGTCCGCCCTGTTGAGCTACATGACAACACCTAAGCCTATGAAGCTAATACTACCCCACCCGAGTAAATTTACTCTCGGGGACTCTTACAGTAAGTGTACTCCGAGTACCCCAACTGTTAGCAGTCGACTATATTATCCACGAATATGAACAAGTCAAAGACAATATGCATAAAGACAACTGCCTGTGCAAGCACTCGACAAAAGTCTCGGGGACTACACCCACTGGGTTCACCCAGAGTGAACCCATTGCAAACATCATCTGATATCCGAGAACACCCGGTGGGTTACAAGAGAAAAGTAATTACTTACTAGCCCACTTACTCGGATATCGTCCCGCAGCTCCAAGCTCCGCTGGTACAAGGAGGCGATGGAGTCGTACGCCTTTTTGGCTTCTCCCGCCATCAGCTCGGCCTGCACCATGGCCCCCTTGGCCGCTCCCACCTGATCCTCCGAGAGGTGCTGGATGTTGAACTCGACATTGGACGGGCCTGGCTTCGTCGGAAGCTCCCTGGGCATCCCAAGGCCCGCTCCAGTCGGCTCAGCCGCCACCAGCGCCTCCTCAGTCGGCGACATCGCTTCAATAGGCGGCACGTCCGCGGCGGGAGCAGCAACTGGCGGGACGGCCTCAAGGATAGGCTCTGCGGCTGGCTAAGGCCCCTCCTGGTCACCCTCGCCCACATAAATCGCCCCTGCTAGACCGAATGTCGCGAGATCTCAGAAAAAGAGAAGGACAAGACCGAAGACAGAATTCGCGACGCGATAGTATAACACTCTCGCGGTCGGTACAACGCACCTGGCTGGGACGAGACGATGTTGTCTGCTTCCATGGGATCACCTTCCCGGCGCGCCGGAGAGGTGGCGGAGGTGGCAACCCTGTCGAGTAAAATTCATTCGACCTTCAAACAGGAGTTCAACCGAATATCATAAGAAGTTAGAAGTTCAAAGCACTTACGTCGAGGTGACAGGGACGACGACCTTTATCCGCGGCAAAGCCTTCCGAGGTTTAGACCCACTCGGTTTGGCCACCTTGGAAGGTTGACCCACGGACTCGACAGCAGCGTCCCTGGCCCTCTTGGTGCTCCGAGCACTCGGCACCGCGGGAGCAGCAGGCGGAGCACTCGAGGATGTCGGAGGAGCTGAGGGAACCACAGGTTCATGTCGACGCTTGGTCCGGTGCTCTGGCAGCGGAGGCGGCGAGTCCTGCTCTTCATCATCCTCCCCTTCTTCACCAGACTCCTCCTTCGTCTCCCCACTGTCGGAGACGTACTCACCACTCTCCACGCTGCCCTCTTGGCTACCTTCTTCCTCCTCCTCGTCCGGGTTCCCGTTCGAGACAGGAGAAAACCAGTTGGTCCACTTCTGCGTGAAATACAGTCGGCGACATCAAGCGACAAGCAGAGATTCAAGAAAACGATAAAACTAAAACAGATACGTGCACTCGACACATGGTACTCACCTGATTCGGAGGAGGATTGTCCGCGCTGAAAGCCCTCACTTGCCGAGACCCTCTGGGGTTCTCGCAGGCGCCTGTGATCTGGAGCACCCACGACGCCACCTTCTCCTCGGTCACGATCAAGATGTTAGTCCGAGTGGAGTCCTCGGTCCCCGAGTAGTGCCACATGGCGTGGTCGCGAGCCTGCAGTGGTTGTATGCGCCGAGCAAGGAAAGTCTCTAGCAAATCCATGCCGGTGACTCCCCTCCTGACGACGTCTGCGAGTGCGTCGACCAAGGGCTGGATGTCGAGCTTCTCCGCCTTCGTGAGCGCGAGCTGCTTAGGTGGAGCGGGACGATCAAGGCTAAAAGGGGGCAACCCTGAAGAGGCGTTCGGACAGGCAACGTCTTGGCAATAGAACCACATCGACTGCCAGTTCCTGACCGACTCGCTCAGCTGAAGAGCAGGATAACTACTCCGACTCTTTTTCTGGAAACCTAAACCTCCGCAGAGTTGGAGAAGATGTGTTTTATCATCCGACTGGCTGAGTCGTTTGATAGTCTGAGATCTAGCAGATAATATATGTTTGAACAACCCCCAATGGGGGGGGGCAGCCGATGAAACACTAGCACATAACGATGAAAGCACAGAGATGGGCAATAGGATTCGGAGGAAAGTGGTGAAGCTGTGCCCCGGAGTGGTTCATGATGCCCTTAAAGAAAGGATGCGGGGGCAGGGAGAAACCTCGGTAGACATGGCTGAGCAGCAAGACACGCTCCCCCTCCCGGGGTGCCGGCTCGACCTCGTTCTCAGCCGGCAGCCTCCAAGACTTGTGGACGATCATCCCGTCCTCCACCAGCTGCAGCAGATCCCCCTCCATAACCGTAGAGGGGAGGAAGTCGCCTTGAATCCACCCCGCCGGCAACGGCCGCTGCCGCCGCTGAGCAGGAGCCGCCGCCTTCCCCTTCTTCTTCCTTGCCTCCATCTTGCTGGTTTGACCCTTGGTCATGGTGGAAGTTGCGAGTTCGCGGAGAGAGAGGAGGAGTGGGGAGGTTAGGTGCGCTGGAGGAGGCGAGGAGGACGAAGCAACGACAAAAGATCCGGCGGGCGTAACGAAAAACCCTTGCCGCCGGGATTTAAGTAAGGTTCCGACTGGGTCGCTGGCAGGTGGCCCCGAAACCTTATCCCCCGACCGGCCGCGGCGATATCAGTGGAGGAGTTGAAGGCGCGAGAATCGAGGCGTTAGACGCTAATCGAGCGCGCTGGCGTCATCCCCGCTGAGCGCGTGGAAACCAAAATTTGAAGATCCCAGAAAATCCGCTGCTGTCAGTTGACGGGTCGCGTCAAGAGATACCCTGAATACACTCGGTTTCCAACAGTTTGTTCCACGGAGATTTGCACTCGGATCGTTGGTCGGAAAAGATAAAATGGATCGAGGCAAGCAACACCCAAGCCAAGTCTGCTCCAGTCGTATCCAAACTTCAAACATCGCTTCGTCGTTCCAACCCCAATCCATTCGGGGACTAATGATGGGGTTATAGTCCTAGGGTAGGGTCATAGGCCTGCCCTGTAGGTCCTACCCGAGGACTACCCCTCACAAAGGACAAGGCCCTTAGTCAGCTCCGACTGAATTAAGGAGTCCCCATCATCCAGTCGGTAACAGGTCCTCGATCATCCAGTTGGAGACTAGCATTCGGAGGATATCAAGCTAACCGACTGGATACTACTCGGTACATCATAACCCCCCTGGAGGGAAACGGTCGTACGTTTCCAGGTGCATTTATTAGCATTTAGGGAGTACGTTACCTGTAACGTACGCATTCAATCGCCACTACTCCACCCCTGTACCGAAACCGTTGTGGAGGGCAGCGCACTCTATATAAGCCACCCTCCCCCGCTGGTAGAGGGGTTAGCAACTCATTGTATTCCATATTTCCACTCGACAACAAGCTCCCCGAGCACTGAGACGTAGGGCTATTACCTCCACCGCAGAGGGGCCTGAACTCATACAACCTCGCCGTAGCTAAGGCTCTGCCCATCCTTTTCGTACCCTACACATCTACTGTCAGGCTTATACCCATGACAGTAATAGTAGTAGATGCAGAAAGTATCGGTCTACTTGTTTCGGACGTGATGCCTATAGAAATAATCATTGCGTAGATATCGTCACGACTCTGCACAGTTCTATCAATTGCTCGACAGTAATTTGTTCACCCACCGTTTACTTTCTTTCATGAGAGAAGCCACTAGTAAACACTATGGCCCCCGGGTCTATTCACATCCATCATTTACAACTTTGCTTTTACTTTGCTTTGTTACTTTGTTGCTTTCAATTCTCACTTGGCAAACAATCTATAAGGGATTGACAACCCCTTCATAGCGTTGGGTGCAAGCTTTTGCGTTTGTGCAGGATCTTGAGATACTCCTCTACTGGATTGATACCTTGGTTCTCAAACTGAGGGAAATACTTACCTCCGCTGTGCTACATCATCCTCTCCGTTTCGAGGAAACACCAATGCAGAAGGATTCCTGATGTCGTCAACGTGCCCATTTCTAGCGCCACTGGAAGGTCTTTTGTGCAGCAGCATAACGGACATCAGAGGCATTCCTGAGCCATTGCCGGGGATCCCTTTTGAAACATCAGAAGTATTTCTGGCGCCGTTGCCGGGGAGGAGAAATCAAGATCTATCCAAGTAGGTGTCACAGACTCTTCTCTTGCATTTACTTTTGTTGCCAGTTGCCTCTCGTTTTCCTCTCCCCCACTTCACATTTGCCGTTTTCATTCGCCTTTCTCCTTTGCCGTTTTCTCTTGCCCTTGCTGTTTTCCTTTGCCGGTTTCTTGCTTGCTTGTGTGCTTGTTTGTTTGTTGAAGACATCATGTATTAAAACACCAAACTTTGCGACTTCTCGAGCACTAATAATAATGATTTTATTGGTACTCCGATTGCTCCCGCCACTTTGCTGAATCGTATGAAATCAACGCAACTTTGCTGAATCTTGTTATGAAAGAGCAATTCTCTGTCCTTCCTAGTGAAGATGCCGCATCCCATCTCAATACCTTCATTGAGCTTTGCGATATGCAAAAGAAAAGAGATGTGGATAATGACGTGATTAAGTTGAAACTTTTTCCTTTCTCGTTGCGAGATCGCGCAAAAACTTGGTTTTCTTCTTTTCCTAAAAATAGTATCGATTCTTGGGATAGGTGCAAAGATGCTTACATATCCAAGTATTTTCTGCCGGCTAAGATCATCTCCTTACGTAACGATATCATGAATTTCAAGCAACTTGATCATGAACACGTTGCACAATCTTGGGAGAGGATGAAGCTTATGATTAGAAATTGTCCCGCTCATGGCTTGAGTTTATGGATGATTATACAAATCTTTTACGTTGGCTTGAATTTCGCTTCTCGCAATATCTTGGGCTCCGCCTCAGGTGTAACGTTCATGGAAATCACGTTAGGAGACACTTCAAAACTCCTAGACAATATCATGACCAACTATTCTCAATGGCACACTGAAAGGTCGCCTGCTAGCAAAAAGGTGCACGCTATAGAAGAGATTAACTTGCTTAGTGCTAAGATGGACAAGTTGATGAATTTGGTTGCTAGTAGAAGCGGTACCGTAGATCCTAATGACATGCCACTATCTTCTTTGAATGAAAGTAGCAACGCTAGTTTGGACATAAATTTTGTTGGTAGGAACAATTTTGGCAACAACAATGCTTTTAGAGGAAACTATGTCCCTAGGCCTTTTCCTAGTAACTCCTCTAACAATTATGGCAATTCCTACGGCAACACTTATGGAAATCACAACAAATTACCCTCTGATCTAGAGAGTAATATCAAAGAGTTCATCAACTCTCAAAAGATTTTCAATGCGTCCATAGAGGAAAAACTACTCAAAATAGATGATTTGGCTAAGAGCGTTGATAGGATGTCTTGTGATATTGATGCTTTGAAAGTTAGATGCGCTCCTCCCAAGATCAACTTGGATGAAACTTTGAAAGCTATGCGTATCTCCATGAATGAGAGCAAAGAAAGAACCGCCCAAATTCGCGCTAGACATGAATGGTTTAAAAGGGTGCGTTCTAGTGATGCAAATCACGAAGATCATAAAGTGCTTGGTGTGTCTCCTCTTGAATCTTTGTTTTCGCGTGTCAAACCTACTTATGGAGGGGCTGGATATGAATCCACTTTGGTTGAAAAACGCCCCGATGATTCGGAGTCCACCTATCTTGATGATAAAGGTGTGGAGAGTGGAGTGGAAGAAGTCAAAATTTTGGGTAGTAATGAAACTCCCACTTTGGATTTCAAGGAATTCAATTATGATAATTTCTCCTTGTTTGAATGCATTTCTTTGATGCAATCCATTGCAAACTCTCCACATGCTTATAGCCAAAGCAAAGCCTTTACCGCGCATATCGTAGATGCTATGATGAAATCTCTCGAAGAGAAGCTCGAACTAGAAGTCTCTATACCTAGAAAACTTCGTGATGAGTGGGAACCTACTATCAAAATCAAGATAAAAAACTATGAGTGCAATGCTTTGTGTGATTTGGGTGCTAGTGTTTCCACGATTCCAAAGTCTTTATGTGATATTCTTGGTTTTCATGAGATTGAAGAGTGTTCTCTTAATTTGCATCTTGCGGATTCTACTATCAAGAAACCCATGGGGAGGATCGATGATGTTCTTATTGTTGCAAATAAGAACTATGTACCCGTGGATTTCATTGTACTTGACATAGATTGCAATCCTTCATGTCCCTTTATTCTTGGTAGACCTTTCCTAAGGACTATTGGTGCTATCATCGATATGAAGGAAGGGAATATTAGATTTCAATTTCCTTTAAAGAAGGGCATGGAGCACTTTCCTAGAAAGAAAATAAGATTGCCTTATGAATCTATGATGAGGGCTACCTATGGTTTGAGTACCAAAGATGACTATACGTGATTCCATCACTTTCGCCTAGCTAAGGGCGTTAAACAAAAGCGCTTGTTGGGAGGCAACCCAACGAATCTATCCTTTTTATTTCTGTTTTCTGTTTTCCACACTTTCATAATTCTGTTATGATTGTGTTTTTTGTGTTTCTTTTTGCGTTTGTGCCAAGCAAAACCGTTATGATTAGTCTTGAGGATGATCGTTTGGTCATGCTGGGAAAGACATAAACTTCTGCTCACGAAAAGAATTTTCATTTTTTTTTCTGTAAGAGCTTTTGAGTTGATACTTTTTGCTGCTGATTGCTACGCAAATTCTTCAGACTGTCGTAATTGTTCAGAATGTTTGAAGTACCAGAGGTATACGAAATATATAGATTGCTACAAACTGGTATGCTATTAACAGATTCTGTTTTTGTTGTCTTGGTTGCTTATTTTGATGAAACTATGGATAGTATCGGGGGGGTATTAGCCATGGAAGATTGAAAGTACAGTAACCCAACATCAGCACAAGTAGAATTTAAGTTTGCTACAGTACCTAAGGAAGTGGTGGTTTGCTTTCTTGTACTAATGTTATCACGAGTTTCTGTTTAGGTTTCGTGTTGTGAAGTTTTCAAGTTTTGGGTGAAGTTCTTATGGACAAAAATATAAAGAGTGGCAAGATATCAAGCTTGGGGATGCCCAAGGCACCCCAAGAGATTCAAGGATGCCGTAAAAGCCTAAGCTTGGGGATGCCCCGGGAAGACATCCCCTCTCTCGTCTTCAATCCATCGGTAACGTTACTTGGGGCTATATTTTTATTCACCACATGTTATGTGTTTTTGCTTGGATTGTCTTGTATCGTAGGATTCTTTTATTTTTGTTGTGTCACAATCATCCTTGCTGCACACCTAGAGAGAGAGACATGCACACACCGTGATTTTGTCGAGCTTCACTTATATCTTTTGGTAGACAATTCAGCTCACATGCGCTGCACTTATATCTTTTGAGCTAGATACTTTTGCTCTATGTGCTTCACTTATATATTTTAGAGCACAGAGGTGCATGGCTTGGTAGTTGATCTATGCTTTGAAAGTAGTCTCAAAAGGGGTAGTTATCCAAAGGGATACGAAAACTTCCACCTTCATGTGCATTGAATAGTTAGAGAAGTTTGATTCATCTCAATTAGTTTTGAGTTGTGGTTATGGTAATATTGAAGTCATGCTAGTAAGGTGTTGTGGATCTAGAAATACTTGTGTTGAAATTAGTGATTCCCGTAGCATGCACGTATTGCTTGTCATCCTTTGCGTGGCGGTCGGGATCGCGCGATGGTTTATACCTACCAACCCTTCCCCTAGGAGTATGCGTTGAATGCTTTGTTTCGATTACTAATAAAAATTTTGCAACAAGTATATGAGTTCTTCATGACTAATGTTGAGTCCATGTTTTAGATGCACTTTCACCTTCCACCATCACTATCTTCTTAGTGCAGCGCAACTTTCGTCGGTGCACAAAACCCACCATTAGCCTCCCTCAAAACAGCCACCATACCTACCTACTATGGCTTTTTCAAAAGTCACTCCGAGATATATTGCCATGCAACTACCACCATAACATGTGCCACCACGTCTACATTGCCTTTGCATGATCGTAAGATAGCTAGCATGATGTTTCCATTGATGTCCATGCCATGCTAGATCATTACCACGGTACACTATCGAAGGCATTCCATATAGAGTCATAGTTGCTCTAAGTTTTGAGTTGAAAGTGTGATGATCATCATTATTGGAGCATTGCCCCATGTGAGGAAATAAAAGAGGCCAAAGAAGCGCTTTAAAAAAGAGGCCAAAGAGCCCACCAAAAAAAATAGAGAAGGGACAATGCTACCACTTTTTCCACACTTGTGCATATTAAGCACCATGATCTTCATGATTGAGAGTCTCTCGTTTTGTCACCACCATATAGCTAGTGGGAATTTTTCATTATATAACTTGGCTTGTATATTCCAATGATAGGCTTCCTCAAAATTGCCTTAGGTCTTCGTGAGCAAGCAAGTTGGATGCACACCCACTAGTTTTCCTTAAGAGCTTTCACATACTCGTAGCTCTAGTGCATCATTTGTATGGCAATCCCTACTCATTCACATTGATATCTATTGGTGAGCATCTCCACAGCTCATTGATATGCCTAGTTAATGTGACTATATTCTCCTTTTTTGTCTTGCAACCTCCACTACATTCCACACCATCTATAGTGCTATAACCATGGCTCACGCTCATGTATTGCGTGGGAGTTGAAAATGTTTGAGAAAGTAAAGGTGTGAAACAATTACTTGGCCAATACCGGGGTTGTGCATGATTTAAATTCGTTGTGCAATGATGATAGAGCATAGCGAGACTATATGCTTTTGTAGGGATAACTTTCTTTTTCCCTTGTTATTTTGAAAGTTCATGATTACTTTGCTAGTTTGCTTGAATTATTATTGTTTCCACGTCAATAGCAAACTATTGTTTGGAATCTAATGGATCTAAACATTCACGTCACATAAGAGGAATTACAAAGGACACCTATGCTAGGTAGCATGAAAGCATCAAAAATTCATTCTTATCACTTTCCTACTCGAGGACGAGCAGGAGTTAAGCTTGGGGATGCTTGATACGTCTCAAACGTATCTATAATTTTTGATGGTTTCATGCTGTTATCTTGCCTTCTTTGTATGTTTTATGTACCTTTTTATATCTTTTTGGGACTAAATTATTAATTCAGTGCCAAGTGCTAGTTCCTGTTTTTTCCGTGTTTTTGACTCTTTTCAGATCTGATTTTGGAACGGAGTCCAAACGGAAGAAAAACCCCGAAATGATTTTTCCCGAACGAAAGAAGTCCACAGGGCTTTTGGGCCAAGCCAGGTGGGCTCCAGGGAGCCCACAAGCCCCCACTCCGCCACCAGGGGGGAGGCGGCGGTGGGCAGGCTTGTGGCCTCCCTGGCCGCCCCCTGACCTAGGTCTTTGGCCTATGAATTGCCAAATATTCCGCAAAAAATCGGGGGAGCCTCGAAAATACTTTTCCGCCGCCGCAAGCTTCCGTTTCCGCGAGATCTCATCTGGAGACCCTTCCCGGTGCCCTGCCGAAGGGGACTTTGGAGTTGGAGGGCTTCTTCATCATCATCATCGCCCCTCCAATGACTCGTGAGTAGTTCACTTCAGACCTACGAGTCCGTAGTTAGTAGCTAGATGGCTTATTCTCTCTCTTGGATCTTCAATACAAAGTTCTCCATGATCTTCATGGAGATCTATCCGATGTAATCTTCTTTGGCGGTGTGTTTGTCGAGATCTGATGAATTGTGGACTTGTGATCAGATTATCTATGATATATATTTGAGTCTTTGCTGATTTCTTATATGCATGATTTGATATCCTTGTAAGTCTCTCTGAGTCTTGCGTTTTGTTTGGCCAACTAGATCTATGATTCTTGCAATGAGAGAAGTGCTTGGTTTTGGGTTCTGCCATGTGGTGACCTTTCCCAGTGACAGTAGGGGCAGCAAGGCACACATCAAGCAGTTGCCATCAAGCGTAAAAAGATGGAGTTTTTGTCATTGGTTTGAGATTATCCCTCTACATCATGTCATCTTGCTTAAGGCGTTACTCTGTTCTTACAGACTTAATACACTAGATGCATGCTGGATAGCGGTCGACGTGTGGAGTAATAGTAGTAGATGCAGAAAGTATCGGTCTACTTGTTTCGGACGTGATGCCTATAGAAATAATCATTGCATAGATATCATCACGACTCTGCACAGTTCTATCAATTGCTCGACAGTAATTTGTTCACCCACCGTCTACTTGCTTTCATGAGAGAAGCCACTAGTAAACACTACGGCCCCCGGGTCTATTCACATCCATCGTTTACAACTCCGCTTTTACTTTGCTTTGTTACTTTGTTGCTTTCAGTTCTCACTTGGCAAACAATCTATAAGGGATTCACAACCCCTTCATAGCGTTGGGTGTAAGCTTTTGTGTTTGTGCAGGATCTTGAGATACTCCTCCGCTGGATTCATACCTTGGTTATCAAACTGAGGGAAATACTTACCTCCGCTGTGCTACATCATCCTCTCCGCTTCGAGGAAACACCAACGCAGAAGGATTCCTGGTGTCGTCAATGTGCCCATTTCTGGCGCCACTGGAAGGTCTTTT
Source organism: Hordeum vulgare subsp. vulgare (assembly GCF_904849725.1). NCBI lineage: Eukaryota > Viridiplantae > Streptophyta > Magnoliopsida > Poales > Poaceae > Hordeum > Hordeum vulgare. The sequence goes on along the minus strand of NC_058524.1, from coordinate 334,768,229 downwards.
GTGCAACAGCATAACAGACATCAGAAGCATTCCTGCGCCATTGCCGGGGATCCCTTTTGAAACATGAGTGGCATGCTTTCATTGTCAACGCAATGACTAAGAGTTCTCAACATCTTCCACGCTACACATGCTATAGGCGGTTCCCAAATAGAAAAGTAAAGTTTTGACTCCCCCACCACCAATCAATCACACTCCACGGCTAGCCGAATCCTCGGATATGATCTATACCAACATCAATCCTGGTGGAGTTTTGTTTGCATTTATCTTTTTGATTTGAGCATGGAACTCGGAATTCCAATTACCGCCCCTTTCTCGTGAATGATAGTGAATAAACACATATGAAGGATAACACGCCTAGCATGGAAGATACCAATAGCCCCCTGTCACCACATGAGCTGTTCGGGCATGCAAAACAAATTATTTCTTGAAGGTTTAGATAGTGGCACATGCAAATTTACTTGGAACGACAGGTAGATACCGCATATAGGTAGGTATGGTGGACTCATATGGAACAACTTTGGGTTTATGGGGGTGGATGCACAAGCAGTATTCCCGCTTAGTACAAGTGAAGGCTAGCAAAAGACTGGGAAGCGACCAACTAGAGAGCGACAACAGTCATCAAAATGCATTGAGATTAACTAACATTGAGTGCAAGCATGAGTAGGACATAAATCACCATGAACATGAACATCATAGAGTCTATGTTGATTTTGTTTCAACTACATGCGTGAACATGCGCCAAGTCAAGCCACTTGAATCATTCAAAGGAGGATACCATCCTATCATACTACATCACAATCATCTCAAAATTCATGTGGGCATCCAAGACAAACCATTATAAGCTCCTAGCTAAATAAGCATGGCATCAGCAACTATGATCTCTAAGTTGTCATTGCAAACATGTTTCTCTCACAACAAAGCTGAATCAGGCATGATGAGCTAGTCATATTTACAAAAACAAAATAGATCGAGTTCATACCAGCTTTTCCAGGCTCAATCACTTCATCATATATCGTCATTATTGCCTTCACTTGCACGACCGAACAATGTGAACAATAATAAGCATGCTCATGCATTGGACTAAAGCTGGAATCTACAAGCAAACACAAAGGAGAAGACAAAGTAATATGGCTCTTTGAAAGCTAAACAGGTATGCATGCAAGAGCCACTAAACATTGTAATCAATATCTTCTACCTTGACTCAAAGAAAAAGAAAACTATTTACACGGGAAAGCTCCCAACAAGCAAAAGAAGAAAACGGAAATATTTTTGGGTTTTCTTCAAACTAGACAGACACACAAAAAGAAAACGAGAAAAAGAAAATAAACTTGCATGGATGATACAGTGGCAAAGTGTCAACACCGGCTAACAAAGTGAAAGCATAAGCAAGAATGTAATGTCGGTGAGAACATGTACTTCCCCAAGCTTAGGCTTTTGGCCTAAGTTGGTCTACTCCCAAGGATGGTCCTGGCGAAACCCAAAATCATAATGGGGGTTATATGGGAGCGCTGCAGCCACTGCCTAAATAGCTGCCTCACGGAGACAAGCAGCCTTTGCCTCCCTCTTATACTCCTCTGCCACTCCTCTGGTTATGTAATATCTCCGTTGTACCTGAAAGTCAAAGAAGGAAGGAGCAGGAAGGGTAATATGGAAAACACGCTGCCGGTTAAATATCAAACAGTATAGGAGGGATTCGTCATCCCTCTCAAGGAACTGGTAGCGTGTCAAAGCGACGCGGTCAAGGAAAGCTGCATGGAGCGGGGGATCTCTTTCGCGGATGGGTACTCCAAGAAAATTTTCTATGCGAGTGGCATAGATTCCACCAAAGAAATCCCCTTCATTAGCATTCTTATTCAGCCTCCTTGCTATTATAGCTCCCATGTTGAAGCTTTTGTCACCCGTCACTGCGCTCTTAAGGATAATAAGGTCGGGTGCGTAGAGGTGATAATGCTCAATCTTGCCATTAATGCATCTGCCTATGAAGAGGGAAAAGTAATGCAAGGCAGGAAAATGAATACTCCCCATGGTAGCTTGCGTAATGTCTCTAGTTTCTCCAATAGTAGTACCAGAGCAAAAATCTCTAACCGAAGATTTAGGAGGATCATTGAGGCTACCCCAAATAGGTATTTTGCAAATTCTATTGAAATCCTCTAAATCCATGGTATAAGATTTATCATAGAGATCAAACAGTACCGATGTTTCACGACAACTGAAAATTTGAATCTACGAACAAAAGAGGAAGTGAGAACAACATACTGTTCACATTTATCGGAGATGAATTCTTCGAGTACGATGTTGTGAACAAGTGCATCAAACCCATCTTTGAAACCTGCCTCAATCATAAATTCATCAAAAGGCCATTCACATGGTTGTACCTGCGCGTCCCTTGGCTCGTAAGGATCAGGCTCCCGAATCGCAAGACGGGGACCTCTCTTGCTTGAGGAACCACCATGAAAGTTTCTCCTGAACATCTTCTTTTCTAAAAAATTTAGTGACCCAAAGGAAAAGTGAACAAGGCTCAACTAAACTAGTAGAAACTACTCCAAAAAGTGCCTAGAGGCCATATTACGCATCAAAACTACTTGGGACCAGCTAGAATTAGCATGCAAAGCTCAAGAACATGGTCACCAAGGCAGCAAAAATACGTGGAGTATAAGGCACTAGAGCAAAAACTAATTAGACCAATGGAGGAGTCACTTACCAAGGAGTAATTTCCCCAAAACAGTTCGGAGAATGGTGATTTGAGCAAAGAGATCGAAAATCCCAGCAAGAGGAGCAAGAACACGGGTTTGAGTTGCGAAACGATTTTTTCTAGAGGTAGGAGAACCATATGAGAGAAAGAATGAGTGGAGGGGTGCCTGTGGGCCCCACAAGCCTAGGTGGCGTGGCCAGGGGGTGCCCGCACCGTCAAAAAAATTCCAGAAAAAATCATACTTGATTTTCAGGACGTTCGGAGAACTTTTATTTTTGGGGTACTTTTCTACCGGACGCTAAAACAGAAAACAGGGAAAACTAAACTAAATCTATCATTTTTCTTCTAAGCAACCTAAAGTGAAAGCTTGGAACAGAGGTTTGTGACTCCTCGATTCATCCATCTCATGGTCATCGAAAGAAATCCGTCAATGGGGTTGATCAAGTCTTCTCGACAAACCTTTTCAAATCACAAAAGAAGAAGGAGAATTTTCGAATAGTCACTAGGTCACCTCAATGGGGATGTGTATCTCCCCAACAAGCAAGTCATACTTCATCTTGACACGAGGAATAGGGCATTCAAAGCTCCCAATAAGAATCGATGAAGTTTTTTCGATAGCACTGATGCAATGTACTAGATATTGTTTCTTCGGAAAGTGCATCGTATGCTCATTACCGTTGACATGGAAATTAACATTGCCCTTGTTGCAATCTATAACAGCCCCTGCGGTGTTTAAAAAGGGTCTTCCGAGGATGACCGCCATGGCATCGTCCTCGGGAATATCCAAGATAACAAAGTTTGTTAATATAGTGACATTAGCAACCACAACAGGCACATCCTCGCAAATGCCGATAGGGAAAGCAGTTGATTTGTCGGCCATTTGCAGAGAGATTTCAGTGGGTGTCAACTTATCTAGTTCAAGCCTACAATAAAGAGAGAGAGGCATAACACTAACACCGGCTCCAAGGTCGCATAACGCAGTTCTAACGTAGTTGCCTTTAATGGAGCAAGGTATAGTGGGCACACCGGGATCACCTAGTTTCTTAGGAGTTCCACCCTTGAAGTTATAGTTAGCAAGCATGGTGGAAATCTCAACCTCAGGTATCCTCCTCTTATTAGTCACAATATCTTTCATGTACTTAGCATACGGAGACATCTTGAGCATATCTGTCAAACGCATTTGCAGAAAGACAGGTCTGATCATCTCAACGAATCGCTCAAAATCCTCATCATCCTTTTTCTTGGATAGTTTGGGAGGAAAGGGCATGGGTTTCTGAACCCATGGTTCCCTTTCTTTACCATGCTTCCTAGCAGCAAAGTCATTCTTATCGTATCTCCTAGTCTTAGGCTGTGGGTTATCAAGATCAACAGGTTCAATCTCCACATCCTTATCATTGCTAGGTTGAGGATCTTCATGAACATCGCTATTGATATTATCATTAGGCTCATGTTCATCACGAGATTGTGTCTCAGCATCAGAGACAGAGACATCGTTTGGACTCTCAGGTGTAGCAGCAACAAGGTTGCTAGCGTGCAGGTTCCTATCATCTTTCTTCTTCTTTCTAGGATGACTAGGTGCATCAGTGCTAACTCCTTGAGAATCTTGTTCAATTCTCTTCGGATGACCCTCATGATACAAAGGTTCCTGAGTCATTCTATCGCCTCTAGTATCGACTCTGACGGAATTTTCATTCAACTCATTGAGCAAGTCATTTTGAGCTTTAAGTACTTGTTCTACCTGAGTAGTAACCATAGAGGCATGTTTACTCAGAAGCTTAAGATCATTGACATTACTGTCCACACAAGCACTTAAATGACTAAGCATACGAGCATTTTGTTCCAATTGTCTGCTAACATAATCATTGAAACTTTGTTGTTTGGCAATGAAGTTATCAAATTCATCCATGCATAAGCTAGAAGGTTTATCAAAAGGAATATCACTCTCATCAAACCTACGCAGAGAATTTACTTCTACTACCTCTATCGGGTTATCAAGACCATAGATCTCTTCGATAGGTGGTAGATTTTTGACATCTTCAGATTTAATGCCTTTCTCTCACATAGATTTCTTGGCTTCTTGCATATCTTCAGGACCGAGGAATAGAATACCTCTTTTCTTAGGAGTTGGCTTAGGAGTTGGTTTGGGAATAGTCCAAGCATTCTCATTGCACAAGATGTTATTCAGTAGAATCTCAGCTTGTTCTACAGTTCGTTCCCTAAAAACACAACCGACACAACTATCTACGTGGTCTTTGGAAGCATCAGCAAGTCCATTATAGAAGATATCAAGTATTTCATTATTCTCAAGAGGGTGATCAGGCAAAGAATTCAGTGGCTGGATGAGCCTCCCCCAAGCTTGTGGGAGACTCTCTTCTTCAGCTTGAGCAAAGTTGTATATTTCCCGCAAGGCAGCTTGCTTCTTATGGGCAGGGAAATATTTTTCAGAGAAGTAGTAGACCATATCCTGGGGGCTACACACACAACCAGGAGCATGAGAAGTGAACCAGGTCTTAGCATCATCCTTTAGCGAGAAAGGAAATAGCTTGAGGATATTGTAGTGGCAGATCTTTTCCTCATTAGTGAATAGGGTGGCTATATCGTGCAGTTTGGTAAGATGGGCTACAACCGTTTCAGACTCATAACCATGAAAAGGATCAGATTCGACCAGAGTGATTAACTCAGGGTCGACAGAGAAGTCATAATCCTTATCTGTCACAAAGATAGGCGAAGTAGCAAACTTCGAGTCGTATTTCGTCCTAGCGTTCAGAGATTGTTCTTTCCAATTGCGCATTAATTTATCAACATCATAGCTATCCTTACACGCAAGAAAGTCCTCAACTATCTCTTCCTCCATAACATAGCGTTCAGGCATAACACGCAATTCAGGCATAGTAGCAGGTTCTACTTCAATAGCATCAACAGTTTCAGAAGTATCATCACATCTAGCAGCAATTCTAGCAATTTGTGCATCAAGGGCACCTAGTGGCAAAGCAGTATCAGGCATAGCATCATCAGCCAAAGCAGTATCAATCATAGCATCATCAGGCATAGTATCAAGCATAGAGTCATCAGGCATAGTATCAAGCATAGCATCATAAGCATCATGGGCAGCAGAAGTAGCATCATCAAGCACAAGCGACATATCAAGATTTCTAGGAGGAGGTGATGTCGCAAACTTACTCAAAACTGAAGGTGAATCAAGTGCAGAGCTAGATGGCAGTTCCTTACCTCTCCTTGTAGTGGAAGGCAAGATTTTAGTTCTTGGATCTTTCGGATTCCTCATAGTGACCAGCAGACGAAAATCCCAAGTGACTCGGAGAATATAGTTGTGCTTCCCCGGCAACGGCGCCAGAAAATAGTCTTGATAACCCACAAGTGTAGGGGATCGCAACAGTTTTCAAGGGTAGAGTATTCAACCCAAATTTATTGATTCGACACAAAGGGAAGTGAAAGAACATTCTCAAGTATTAGCAGCTGAGTTTGTCAATTTCAACCACACCTGAAAGATTAGTGTCTGCAAGCAAAGTATCAGTAGCAAAGTAGTATGATAGCAACAGTGCCAGAAACATATCTATTGACGATAGACTATTCCTAACTGTTGTATCAATGGCGCCAGTAAATATCACGTGGACAGGGAACTATTCTTCCCAGGGAACGGATCCAGAAAAGTCTTGCAACAAGTAGCAGCAAAGTAATAATAGCAGTGACAGCAGTAGCAAGGAACAACAGTAGTGACAACAGTAGCTTCAGCAGTAGTAACAACAGAGTAACAGCAGTAGCGACAGCAGTAGGAGCAAAGTAACGTAGCAAGGACGAGTAGTAAAATACTCGTAGGCAGTGGATCGGTGATGGATGAGTATAACGGATGTGATTCATCATGGAACACCTATAACACGGAGAGATATGTGACTAGCTCCCGTTCGTTAATCTAATGTAGGCATGTATTCCGTATGTAGTCATACGTGCTTAGGGAAAAGAACTTGCATGCCATCTATTGTCCATCCCTCCCGTGCAACGGGGTCCTAATGGAAACTACGGGATATTAAGGTTCTCCTTTTAATAAAGAACCGGACCAACGCATTAAGACTTGGTGAATACATGAACTCCTCATACTATGGTCATCTCCGGGAGTGGTCCCGACTATTGTCACTCCGGGGTTGCCGGGTCATAACACATAGTAGGTGACTACAACTTGCAAGATAGGATCTAAAACAAACATATATTGGGGACAACATAATAGGTTCAGATCTGAAATCATGGCACTCAGGCCCTAGTGACAAGCATTAAGCATAGCCAAGTAGTAACAACATCAATCTAGAACATAGTGAATACTAGGGATCAATCCCCGTCAAAACTAACTCGATTACATGATAGATCTCATCCAACTCATCACCGTCCAGCAAGCCTACGGTGAGATTACTCACGAACGGTGAAGAGCATCATGGAATTGTCGATGGAGGAAGGTTGATGATGACGATGGCGACGATTTCCCCTCTCTGGAGCCCGAAACGGACTCCAGATCTGCCCCCAGATGAAGAACAGGAGGTGGCGGCGCCTCCGTATCGTAAAACGCGATGAAACCTTCTCTCTGATTTTTTCCGGGCGAGACGGAAGATATAGAGTTGAGTTTGGGGGCGGTGGTGCCACGTGGGCCCCACAAGCCCTCACGGCGCGACCTAGGGGGGTGGCCGCGGCCCACGGGCTTGTGGCCCACTGGCACGCCCCCTCCGGTGGATCTTCACGCAGGTATTTTTCCCTTTATTCTAGAAAAATTGTCCGTAAATTTTTAGGACATTCCAAGAACTTTTATTTCTGCACAAAAACAACACCATGGCAATTGCTGAAAACAACGTTAGTCCGGGTTAGTTCCATTCAAATCATGCAAATTAGAGTCCAAAACAAGGGCAAAAGAGTTCGGAAAAGTAGATACGACGGTGTCTGTCTCTTTCGTGAGATCCTCTTTGATCGAGGACATGGTGGGGTTATGTCTTACGTAAGTAGGTGTTTAGGATCATTCATTTGATCATCAGTAGTTCACGTCCACTATGCGTAGATCATCCGCCTCTTTTATTCTTGTACTCGTAAGTTAGCCACCCCAAATAAATGCTTAGTCACTTGCTGCAGCCTCACCACTTAACCATACCTCACCCATAAGCTTTGCTAGTCTTGATACCTTTGGAAATGAGATTGCTGAGTCCCCTGTGACTCACAGATTACTACAACACCAGTTGCAGGTACATGTAAGGATATTAAGACGTGAGCACGATGATTGCTCATTTGGAGTTTCTTCTTCTTCCTCTTCGTCGATCTAGGATGGGTTCCAGGCCGACAGCGTGGGATAACAAGGATGGACGTCGTTCTTTTCTCGTTTGTTTTTGTCCGTAGTCGGACCCTGCTCTTCTTCGTGATATTTATGTATTGTACGGATGTGACTTTGATGTAGCTTGTGGCGAGTGTAAACCAATTCCATATATCTCTTCTTTTAAGTACATGTACTTGTAACAATATCCATTCTTGCGAAACGACGAGATGCGCTTATATCCCTGTCGAGGCCCTCGCCAAAATAAGGATAGGATCGCATCTTGGGCGTTACAAGTTGGTATTAGAGCAGTACCGACCTAGGAGCCCCCTTGATTGATTGAACTTGGCCGAGTCGAGTTTAGTGACAAACTACTTTGAGTCTTGTCATATATCAGAGAGTAGGATTGTTTTTCTCCTCTTCTATGCTCTGTTGAGGAATCTTGACGTAATATTTTAATTCTACTCCTCTTCTCACTCAATTTTTTTAGGATCAGGCGGATATTTTTGGAATCTATATGATGTCGATGTGACGGAGTTTTGTCTTGGTGCCTCCTGTCTGACTTGATTTCTTCCGGGGAGTTGAGACCGAGGGGATTCTTGCACACATCGCTATCATTCAGATTTCTTAGTATCTCAGGACGAAGGATGTTCGAAATTGCTTCAACACTAGTAGTGGTGAGAGGCGTCCGACTTCCCCATTACTGGTGCATAGAGTTCCAGATGTATCGCCACACTTAGTATCGTTGTGATTACGAGTGTCTGAGATAGATGAGTTTCCGAGATCTCTGGTTATGTGTTGACGGATGTGATACACTGGACGAGTTAGTATAGGAGTTGTGTGATATAGTATTCCTTGTATCCGTGGACCAGATTGCATGACCAGAAATTTCGGAGGTTCTTAGGTGGGAATTCAAGTAGTTACTTATAGGACAATCTTCCAACAAATGCATGATGTTAGGTTTGGGTTGGACATCTAGTGGATTCATTTGTTCACGGTCGTTTTACAGTGGTTCTCGTTGTGTCTTAAAGAGACTTGTAGCTTGCTACGACTCGGGGATGCTTCGTATGTCACGTGCGCTGCCTTGTATATGATGGCTACTGTAGGATAGAGCCCATGGGAGCCTCATCCACGAAAATATCGAGCGGAATCTCTCTCATGAATTTGTTCTGGCTTGTTTCATAAGCCTCACCCCTTTGTTTTGTTGGGGTATGGTAATTCGAGTTGCTTTGATGTCAAATGGTGATTTCATATCCTTCCAAGAGGTGTTCTCGTATTTTATGGGAATGGAAATTCTTTTGCTCTATCAATTGTCCTATCAATTCTTGTCAATCGGAGTTGTTATGTCAATTCTTTTTCAACTGGCGCGCTTCTCTTCAAGTTATTCAATCTTCTTCAATATTTGCAAGATCAATTCTAATTTCCGTCCGGAGTTCATCTCATCCGTTCCAAGTTGTCTTTGTTTTTCCCCGCCCTCCCGCACTTTTTTTCAATGATTTAATTATCGTCCAAGTGCCTTTCGTTTCATCAATGCTTCCGCTCTCTTCTCTTCCGTGTCGTATCCAATGATTCATTGTGAAGATTCTCAGGAGTTTCATGTTCATCTTTATGCAATCTTGTTCTCTTTTCGGTGAATTCAATTCAATCTCTCAGTGTTCATCATATTCTTTTAATTCGTTCAATGCTTTCTCATGATGGAAATTCTTATTCAACCTCTCTAATTTATTCATCAATCTTTGTTCTATCTGGAGTGTTGAAGTTATCTCAGAAAGTTTCTTGTTTTCAATCCTTTCAATTATTTCGAGGGCCTCACCTCATCTAGTTTTCATTTTTACTGGTGCAATATCTCTGTTTCTGAGCAATCTTTTCAATGGTGGATTCTTTGAGTGGGCCCATAACCCACAGGTTTTTCCCAGGATCTTATTTGTCTCTTTTAATATTTTCTGGAGATCTCTAATTCTTTTCTACTATGACGAAAGTATGAATTTCATCAGTCATATTCCTTCTTCAAGGTCGCTTCAACTTTATTTTCGTCAGTGGCTTAACCTGGCATATTTTGTATTCTGGAGTGTCTTAGTAATTCTTGTTGGTGTTCTTCTCATCATTCTATCCATTGAAGATTGAAGAAGTGTTTCTCTTGAATCTTGTCCATTCTTTTGAAGTTTGTCATCTCAGCCTTTTGTTATCTTCTTAATTGCTCTTGATCATGATAATTCCTTCCATATCTTTCCGGTGCATTTTAGAGTTGTTTCGATTTCTCGATCCTCTAAAGGCCATCATTTCTGAAGATTTCTTCGTTCTCAGCTTTCAGCTTTCGTTCTCAATTCTTCTCAATTGTTGTCTCTTCATTCGTCTCTCAATTATCCCGGTGCCTTGTTAAGTTTTCTATTAGGCGGCTCAAGATCTCTTCATTCTCAAGGTGCTCTTCAAGATTCTTGTGGTAGTAGATTAATTTTCTTCTTCCTTCTTTTCTTGCCAAGATTTAGTTTCTATTCTTTGTAACGGAGTCTTTGTGATGTTGCTATCTTCGATCTATCATTTTGTCTTTTGAAGATCATATTGTTCCCTTGTTAATTTAGTTGTTTGTTGTGAATCTTGTCCAGTTCTCCTATCTTATCGAAATTTTGTCCCTTTTTCCTACCGAAGTGCTGCTGAAATTTTGTTTGAATTCGTGCTTATTTCTCATATCATTCCTCATCTTTTCGCAACCTTCAAGGATCGTTGGTTTCACTCGTTTGTCAAAGAAGCAACTAAGTTTTACCTCTTCTTTCTCTTCCTCTTCCCCTTTCATTCTTGGATCTTGGGTCGAGATCCTCTTGTAGTGTAGGAGAGTTGTAACAGCCCGAGACCGACGCTCCAGAAGATTCCCCTATTTTCCGTTGTGACTGTGTCATTATTTTATTTGTCGCATCTGCATTGCATCGGCATCCCGTTGCCGCCAGTTTTCAAAACTTTCATCCGTTACTAGTTGACGGTTCTCTCCGTTCTCGTCATTGTCTGTTTTGAGCCCGACCACACGCACACGCGCCCGCGACATCGTCAAAACCTTGTTTTTAAAAGTGTGTATAAAACTTCCTCTGGTTGGGTTGAAACTTGGCGTGCGGTCTTATTTTAATATAGGTAGGCCGCCTACCAATTTTCATCGCAATAGGAGTCCGTCTGGTACCCGAACGGTCGACCGTACCGGCACCGTCTTCGGTTATTCATCAGACGTTTTTTTTTCTGGTGTTTGTAAATCACGTTGCCGGGTGCCCGTTTTCGCCCTCTTCTCCGGCTAGCCACTCTTCACAGCCACTTAGCCCGTCCCCGAGTTCGAGACCGTCTAATTTTGATCGCGCAGTTGAAACCGAGGCAAAATTCTGCTAACCCTAGCCCCTCTTATTATAAATAGGCCTCCCATGCCATTTTTGGAAAGCCAAACCTAATCGCCCTCGAGATCCGCGCCCACCTACCTCCTCAGCCTCTCTCTCCTCCCTCCCTCCTCAGTGCCGCCGCTGGGCCCGTGAGCCCGCGCGAGGCCCGCCGAGCCCATCGCGCTGCCTGCCCCTCCCGCTGCCATGCTCCGCCAGCCAGAGCCGCACCCGCCGCGCGCCTCGCCGGAGTCCCGTCGCCAGATGCTTCTCCTCGCCGGATCCCGTCGTTCCGCGTCACCCTAGCGCCGCAGGATGATGCCTCGCCGCCATGCCGCCATCCTTCGCCGGCCGGAGTCCGTGCCGAAAGCCGCCGCACCGTTCCCCGTCTACCCGCCGCCGCCACCTCGATCTAGATCAGATCGAGGCTCGGCCTCACCTCGCTCCCAGGCGTTGGCCGCCGCCGCCCCCGGCCTGGGTTGCCTCCCCGTGTGAGGCCCACCCGGCCTCGTCGCGCCGGCCCACCTCTCCAGCCGACCAGGCCGCCTCCTCCTCCAAGCCGCCCCAGGCCCAAGGTGAGCGTCCCCTGCGAGCTATTCCCTGCCCCTGGCGATGCATAGTAATCTTGTGCCCCGTGTAGCCCAGTAGTATTAGCAGTTTAGGCCCAGTAGTATTTTTTTTTAGAATTTCTTGGATTTAATATTTCAGGAGATTAGCTGATTTTCAAACGATCGTAGATAATTAACCGTGCATCGCATCACAACGTATTATATATGTAACTTCTGTAGTTTTTCGCGTAGATTCATATTTTGCATCTTGCATGCATGTTTGAAGTGGTTTGAGCCGCCGTATGCCTAGATTTGTGTGTTGTCCTAATAGGGAATTATTCTGTAGCTATTTTTTGCGCGTGTACAAATTGTTCAAATACCATAGATAAAATGTTCATGTTGTTAGGGACCCTTTGCCATGTATTTAGAGTAGTTGTTTGGATTTTTGCATGTAGGTTCCATCGCTTGTTTGCTATGTCGTGTTTAGGACATATTCTCGCATATACGTGTGGCGCCAGTTTATTTTTTTCGAACCCCACATATTATATATGTTTTCGGGGTAGAAAAATCCATAGAATTTAACTGTGCATTTAGTTCTAACTTTTGAGAATTTAGTGTGCATGATGTTTTGCCATGTTGCCCTCATGTCTATTTTGTGTGATTTATTCCGTGTGTGCATACATGAGTTCTGAACATGAGATACGCCCTTGGATGTGTAGGCTAGCCTCTCATAATTTTGGTTGCAATAGAAATCTATGTTTAAGTGTTGTTTGCTTGTTGTTAACATGCTAGAAAATAGTGCTGATTTGGAGATGCTGAAATATTTCTAAGTCTGAAATCTGTTATATTTTGTTGCTGTGTTGCCATGAGTTTTGCTATTGATCTATAGCTCCTTTGAGGTTGGTTCAATGGAGTTATTTGTAGTCCTTAAGATTCTATAGCATGTTGTAGATTTTCATGCCATTTGGTGCCCTGTAGCATATGGTTTTTCTTCTGTCAATATGCCTTAAGATCGAAAACTGCACTGTCAAAACTGATATTTTCACTAAGTTTGAAACTGTGCGTGAGATGCCATTTTGTGAGTTTTTTCCTAGTGATCCATGCTTGCATGCTAGTTGTATTTTAGTAGGGTGTTGTAGTGCATCTTGACCACTATTGCCTCATGTCTTGTTTGAGCATTTTGGATTTATGTAGCTTGTTGTTTTGGGGTGTAGAAAATGTCGTGTTGCTGTTTTTGGCAGATTGTAGCTATTTCTTGTTTAGCTTGTAATTGTTGAACCGTTGCTCCGTTTTGAACATGTCCTATATGGAACTTGCTTAGAATATCGTGTAGTTTCATATTATATTGCTTGTTGTATGTTTTGGATTGCTTGTGGTTGTCATTGCATACATATTGCATTCATGCCATCATATCTTTTGAACCGTAGCTCCGTTGGAGATGTTCTCTATGTGTAAATTGATTGGAACGACACGTAGAATCACGTGAACCTATTTATTTTGCCGTTTAACAAATATTAAAACGTGTTAGTTTAGATTTGGACAGAATTATAAATTAACGTATGAGGTCAGTTCGGAGATGCTATAAGTCGTTTCAGGCCTCATTTAAAATGCCTAGATAGGTAGCTTAATTACGCTTCACATCTTGCCATGTTTAACCAACATTGAATATGGTCGTGTACCTAATCGGGATAGAACTAAATAATTCGTATGTGGAGTTTCGTTAATATGCAATTCGTTGCATATTGAACTTCACTTAATGTGTAGTATTTGATTATTGTGAATTGACATGCCATGTCTTGGATATATTCAGCTGATCATGCATCATATGTGGATTGCATCTTGTCGGGCATGTGCCGTGGTGAATATCTGTGTCGATGCTTGTTTCCGGTTTGCTTCATCTCGATAGAGTTCCACAAGTGTGTTAGAAAGGGAGGACCCGTTCGACTACATCGGTTCGTGTGCTTCACGGAGTCATTCTTCTTCCAAGCGGGATCTTAGGCAATATGACCATTTCCCTAGATACCATTACTATCATTGCCATGCTAGTTTTATCGTTTCTATCGCTATGTCTCGCTGCGTACCACCTATTAAATAGTTGCCTCTCAACATTGCCATGAATACCTTCAACTAGATCACAACATAGCAAACCAGTAATTGGCTATGTTACCGCTTGCTTAACCATGTGTTAGCATTGCTAGTTGTAGGTGAACTTGCTTCCATGTGATAACATGGGTTCTTTGTTATATCACCATATTATTGTTAAATAATTAATGCACCTATATACTTGGTAAAAGGTGGAAGGCTTGGCCTTTTTAGCCTGGTGTTTTGTTACACCTTTGCCGCCTTAGTTTTGTCTACAGGTGTTATGTTCCATAAATGAACGCTCCTAACATGCTTGGGGTTGTTATGGGGACCTCCTAGATTCTCGTTTTGGGATAAAGCTCGTCTGGCAAGGCCCAACATTGGTACTATATTTGCCCAACATAATAATTCTGTTAATACTGAAAAAAATAAGGCGTCATGAACCCGAGGAGTAATTCCACATAATACAGGGAGGGCCAGTGCTGCTGGTGCTCGTAAAAAACAGAGCAGCTTATTAACGCTACCCGGAGCAACTCAGCGTTTGGCGTGGTAACCATCGCTCATCCGTCGTGTCTTGAGAACGAGATACACGGCTGCTCTCGGGATCGTCGACACGCCGGGCGGCCTTGCTGGACTTGTTTTACCTTTCTCGAACGTCTTGTTCGAGGGATTCCGAGGATGCTTTGGGTAATCTCGAGGTTAAGGTTTTCAAATAGGAACCCGAGGAGATCACGGGTTTCCTTGATCGAGGTCATTCTGTCGCACCGTGTGGTAGTTTGTGATGGACTAGTTGGAGCACCCCTGCAGGGTTAAATATTTCAGAAAGTCGTGTCCGCGGTTATGTGGCAACGTGGAAACTTTGTTTAACATCCGGTTCTAGATAAATTGAAATAATCTTAACTAAAACTTGCCAACTGAGTGCGTAACCGTGATTGTCTCTTTCGTGAGCTCCTCTCCAATCGAGGACACGGTGGGGTTATGTCTTACGTAAGTAGGTGTTTAGGATCATTCATTTGATCGTCAGTAGTTCACATCCGCTATGCGTAGATCATCCCCCTCTTTTATTATTGTACTTGTAAGTTAGCCACCCCAAATAAATGCTTAGTCGCTTGCTGCAGCCTCACCACTTAACCATACCTCACCCCTAAGCTTTGCTAGTCTTGATACCTTTGGAAATGAGATTGCTGAGTCCCCTGTGACTCACAGATTACTACAACACAAGTTGCAGGTACATGTAAGGATATTAAGATGTGAGCGCGTTGATTGCTCATTTGGAGTTTCTTCTTCTTCCTCTTCGTCGATCTAGGATGGGTTCCAGGCCGGCAGCCTGGGATAGCAAGGATGGACGTCGTTCTTTTCTCGTTTGTTTCCGTCCGTAGTCGGACCCTGCTCTTCTTCGTGATATTTATGTATTGTATTGATGTGACTCTGATGTAGCTTGTGGCGAGTGTAAGACAATTCCATATATCACTTCTTTTCAGTACATGTACTTGTAACGATATCCATTCTTGCGAAACGACGAGATGCACTTATATCCCTGTCGAGGCCCTCGTGCCAAAATAAGGATAGGATCGCATCTTGGGTGTTACACGAGAGATGTTCGTGATGGCCGCGGTTCTGGCTAGAGCGGGGTTGGACTGGCAGCGGGCGGGGCTGGCCGTTCGTACAGGCACGTGCTCGACGGGCGTGTGGGCCTATCTGATTGGAGACTGCCTACTATGATGTCACATGTCTCGGTGGCCCCGCAGCATCAGGTAGCCAATCGTGTGGCGGTGAGTGACCCGGACCGGATCCCCAACGGTTCACAGAGGAGGTTTGTGGTGTCGGTTGAGGTGGTGGTGCAGACCGAGGAGAGGACGCCAGCTGGTGAGTTTGAATTGGTTAAAAGTGGTGAGTTGGGCGTATCGGATGACAAAGAGAAGGCGCAGACTGATAGAAGTAGAGAGGGGCATGTCGGGTCTGCCGATAGGACGGGGGCATCGGGTCCCTTGGTTTGTCCGGATGCGATCATGTTCCCGCTGCAATCAATGCTGGCACGCTGAATCAGGTGGACTAGGATGGAGCGCACGTGATTGCCGGCCCTACAGCGGTCTTGAAGGCCTCGGATGCTGCTGTTGTGTCGGTGGGACACACGGTGGGTCAGTTGGAGGGTGATCGGGATCCTCTGCTCCCCTCATCGGCACTATCGCTGGTGGTTGTAGGTGTTTTGGATGGTGGTGCTACATAGCTGCCGGCGCAACAGATCCGACCGCCACTGGGCCCTGAGGTGGGGGACTCGGCTGCCCCTCAAGCGGACGGATCGGCTTCGATCTCAGCGCTGGGTGGGGCCCCTGCGCTTGGTCCGGTTCCATTGGACATGATTCCCCACGAAGATCAGGAGATCCCATGCACGGATGTGACTACGTACGAGGAGGAGGCATGCACCAACGCGCATGAGGCTATTGTGGTGGCTCGGCGTGTGTTGTTGGAAGAGCAGCATGCAAATTTTACGGCGAAGGAATTGGTGGCACTTGGTAATATCAAATCGTTCTGCACCGGTCTGCTCAAAAATTTCGCACCCCCGTTACCCAAGGAGGGTGCCCGTGGCGTCCGGCTTGGCCAGGGCCCTTTCACGCCAAGACATACAACCAGGTCTGTTGTGAGCTCAGTGGGTGGTGTGTGACAGCCCGATGCCGATGTTCCAGAAGATTCCCCTTCTATTCCGTTTTCGGCGTGTGGTTATTTTTATTTGTCGCATCATCATCGCATCATGCGCATCATGAACATTGCATCGGCATCCTGTTGCCACCAGTTTTCAAACTTGCATCCGTTAGTAGTTGCCGGTTCTCGTCGTTGTTCGTTCTGAGCCTGACCACACACGCACGCGCCCGCAGCATCGTTTAAATCCTGTTTTTAAAAGTGTGTTGAAAACTTTCTCTGATTGGGTTGAGGTTTGACGTGCGGTCTTATTTCAATATAGCTAGGCTGCCTGTCGAATTTCGTCGCAATCGGAGACCGTCTGGTACCCGAACGGTCGACCGTAGCGGCACCGTATTCGGTCTATTGTCGGACGTCTTTCGGTGTTTTAAAAATCGTTGACGCGCCGCCCGTTTTCCCTCTCGTCTTCGGTAAACTACCCTACACGACCACTTAACCATTCCCGCATTCGGAATTATTTGAATCCGACCGCACGGTTGGATCCGGAACGAAATTTCGGTAAACCTAGCCCCCCTTTTTGTCTATATATAGACCCCGTGCATTTTGAGAGAGCAAACCCTAGCCGCCTCGAAAACTGCGCCCCACCTACCCCTAGCAGCCTCCCACCTCCTCTCTCCCCCCGCGGGCCCGCCAGGCCCTGATCGGGCCCGACTGAGCCCATCGCCCCGTCGCCGCCGGCTCTTCTTCCCGCCTGAGCTCGTGCCGAGCACCATGGCATTCCCCGCCGCCTGCGCCGGTGCCCCACGCCTCCGGGTTGCCGCCGCCTGCCCGGGTCGCCACCGCCGCCTCCCTTCGAGCGCCGTCCGGAGCCACGAGAACCTCGCCTCGGCCTGACCTCCCTGCCTTGTCGTGCTCGCCTCCCGCGCCATCTCGCCAGCCCCTCCCGCGCCGCCAGTCGCAGCTTGCCGGAGTCGCCGCGTCGGACCGGCAGCACCGGCCAGCTGTCGCCGCCTCAGCCGCCAGAAGCAGCCTCGCGTCAAGGCCACGAGCCCCTGGGTCGGGATCCAGATCCGAGGGAGCTCGACGAGCGTTGACCGACTGAGATCCTTCCGAGGCCGCGGCCCACCCGTGCGACCGAGGCCCAGCTGGACAGCCAGCGCCCAGGCCTCCCTCCTTCGGTCGGTTGGCCGCGAGGCCCAACTCCGCTTCCTCCAGATCCGACCCGAAGGCCCTCTGGTGAGATCCCCTTTTCCCTGCCTCTATTCCCCGCCTAGGGCAATGTATAGTTACTCTACGCCCGAGTTAGGCCCGGTAGATTATTTTTCTTTTAGGGATTTTCGGTTTAGTTATTTTTTCCAGGGGATAAACCGTATATTAGAACGCGTGTAACTTTTTAACTGTAAGTCGGATCGTGATGAATTAGATATGTAACCTGTGTAACTTTTTACCTAGATCACGAATTTCTAACTTGCTTATTTGTTTGACGTTGTTTGACGTGCCGAGTGCATAGTTTTACGTGCTGTTCCAATAGGATCCCTCCCGTATTTATTTTTCGCGCGAGTCGGGATTGCTCGAATGCCGTAGATAAATGTTCATGTTTTAGGAACCACTTTTCCATGTATTTTAGAGTAGACGTTGGTATTTTTGCATGTAGGATTCCGTCGCTAGTTTATTTTACCGTGGTTAGGACTTTATCTCGCATTTACGTGTGGTGAAATTATTGTTGTGCAACCTGACATATTTTATATGTTTTCGGGGTAGAAAAATCCATAGGATCTAGTTTTAGAAAAATCAATAGGATTTTTTTGTGTATTTAGTTTTAGCTTTAGAGCAAGTTAGTTCGCGTGATATTTTGCCATGTTGCCCTCTTGTCTATTTCGTAGGATTTATTCCGTGCTTGATATGAGGTAGTGGTCAACTAGAGATTTGCCCTTTGAAGTTTAGTCTAGCCCCTGGTAATCTTGGTTGCAATAGAAATACATGTTCAGGTGTGGTTTGGATGTTGTTTACTTGCTAGGAAATAGTGTTGTTTACTTGCTAGGAAATAGTGTTGTTTTAGAGATGCTGAAATATTTCTAAGTCTGATTCTGTTATATTTTGTTGCTGTCTTGTCTTGCTTCTATCTTGTGATCTGTAGCTCTTTTGAGGTTGGTGCAATGGAGTTAGTTGTAGACTTTGGGTTTCTCTAGCATGCAGTGTATTTTCATGCCATTTGGAGTCCTGTAGCTTATGGTTTTGCTGCTGTCATTATGCCTTCAGATCGAAAACTGCAGCTTCATAAACTGCTATTTTCACTAAGTCTGAAACAGTGTGTGAGAAGCCATTTTGTGACTTCTTTTCCTAGTGATCCATGCTGCCATGCTAGTTGTTGTTAGTTGTATGTTGTAGTGCTTCTTGCCCTCTATCGTGTCATGCCTTGGTTGAGTTTATTGGAGTTGAGTAGCTAGTAGTTGAGGGGTGTAGAAAATGCTATGTGGCTGATTTTGGCAGATTGTAGTGAGTTCTTGTTTAGCTCGTAGTTTTTGAACCGTAGTTCCGTTTTGTTCGTGTCCTATATGAAACTTGCTTAGAATCCCGTGTAGTTTCATTTTATTTTGCTGGTTGTGTGTTTTGAAGTGCTCGTGACCGTCGTTGCACACATATTGCATTCATGCCATCATATCTTGCGGTGTCCGCATCTTTTGATCCGTAGCTCCGTTGGAGATGTTCTCTATGTGTAAATTGCTGGTATCGACGTGTAGAATCACGTGAACATATTTTTTTTTGCTGTTTAACAACTAATTAAATGCGTTAGTTTAGATCTAGACAGAATTGTAAATTAACTTGTGAGGTCGTTTCGGAGATGCTATATGTCATTTCCGACCTCATTTAAAATGCCTAGATAGGTAGTCTAATTGCGCTTCACCTCTTGCCATGTGTAATGACATTTAATATTGTCGTGTACCTAATCGGGAGAGAACTAAATAACCCCTATGTGGAGTCTCGGCAATATGCAACTCGTTGCATATTGAACTTCACTTAATGTGTAGTGTTTGATTGTGTGAATTGTCATGCCGTGACTTGCATGTATTCTCCATTCATGCATCATATGTGTTGTGCAACGTGTGGTGAATATCGTGTGTTGATTCTTGTTTCCGGTTTCCTTCGTCTCGATAGAGTTCCACAAGCGTGTCAGATTGTGAGGACCCGTTCGACTACATCGGTTCGTGTGCTTCTTGGAGTCATTCTTCTTCCAAGCGGGATCTCATGCAAGATGACCATTTCCCCAGATACCATTACTATCATTGCCATGCTAGTTTACTGTTTCTATCGATTATGTCTCGTTGCCTACCACATGTTAAATAACAGCCTCTCAACAATGCCATGAAAACCTTCAACCCGTTCAACCTAGCAAACCACTGATTGGCTATGTTACAGGTGCAGTTGCTTCCATGTAATATCATGGGTCCCTTGATATATCACCATATTAAATGCTAATTAATTTAGTGCACCTAGTACTTGCTAAAAGGTGGAGGGCTCGACCTTTCTAGCCTGGTGTTTTGTTCAACCTTTGCCCCCTTATTTTCGGCTACCGGTGTTATGTTCCATATTTGAGAGCTCCTAACACGATCGGGGTTGTTATGGGGACCCCCTTGATAATTCGTTTGAGATTAAAGCTGGTCTGGCAAGGCCCAACATTGGTACTAAATTTTCCCAACATAATAATCTTGATAATACTGAAATGCATAGGGAGTTAGCGCTACCCGAGGAGTAATTCTACATAATACAGGGAGGGCCAGTGCTGATGGTGCTGGTCCAAAACAGAGCACTGTGCGGGGCCAACCCAGGGAAACTTGGGCGATTTCTATCAGGCCGCCGTAGGCGTCGCTCATCCATTGTGTCCTGAGAACGAGATACGCGGCTCCTATCGGGATCATCGACACGCCAGGCGGCCTTGCTGGATTAGTTTTACCTTGGACGAGATATCTTATGCATCGGGATTCCGATGATGCTTTGGGTAATATGAGAGTTGAGGTTTTCTAGTAAGGAATCCGACGAGATCGCGAGTGTCGTGATCGAGGATTTCTATGCGGCTTGTGGTAATTTGTGATGGACTAGTTGGAGCACCCTTGCAGGGTTAAATCTTTCGGAAAGCCATGCCCGCGGTTATGTGGCACCGTGGAAACTTTGTTTAACACTGGTTCTAGATAACTCGAAGTTAACTTAATTAAAACATGCCAACTGTGTGCGTAACCATGACTGTCTCTTTCGTGAGTTCTTTCTCTGATCGAGGACACGGTGGGGTTATGTATGACGTAGGTAGGTGTTCAGGATCATTCATTTGATCATAAGTAGTTACGTCCATTATGCGTAGATCTCCCCCTCTTATTTCTTGTACTCGTAAGTTTAGCCACCAAATATATGCTTAGCCGCTGCTGCAACCTCACGACTTAACCTTACCTCACCCATTAAGCTTTGCTAGTCTTGATACCTTTGGAAATGAGATCGCTGAGTCCCCTGTGGCTCACATATTACTACAACACTAGTTGCAGGTACAGGTAAAGGTTACTTGACGCGAGCGTGTTGATTGTGCATTTGTAGTTGCTTCTTCTTCTTCTTCTTCATCGATCTAGGATGGGTTCCAGGCCGGCAGCCTGGGATAGCAAGGATGGACGTTGTTCTTCTTTTCTCGTTTGTTTCCGTCCGTAGTTGGACCGTGCTCTTCTTCATGATGTTTATGTAATGTATTGTTGTTACTCTGATGTAGCTTGTGGCGAGTTTAAGCCAATTCTATATATATATCTCTTCTTTTTAGTACATGTACTTGTAAGGATATCCATTCTTGTGACACGACGAGATGCGCTTCTATCCCTGACGAGGCCCTCGTGCCAAATTGAGGATAGGGTCACATCTTGGGCGTGACATGGTGGCAGGAAGACCAAGCGATAGTGGACGAGACAGTGCTCCTAAAGACTTTGGGGATTGCTTGTGACGAGTTGGCAGTTTCGGATGACATGCTTGGTTTGCTACGTTCCGTGTTCGACTCTCCCCTGCTAGAACATCAGCTAAAAGCCATTGCGGAGATCTTCGGGAAGACCGTGTCTACCAACCTGTCATCACAGATGGAGGCCGTGGCTATGGCGGTTGTGTAGTCAGGTCTGTGATATGGTACTGACATGGATGATCTTGTTTCTTTATGTCGTAGATAGAGATGGATGTCGTGTGTTGGAATGTGAGGGGCTTGAATAGCCCGACCAAGAATAAGGCGTTGAGGGAGTTCGTGGACTCGTTGCGCGTGGTGATTGTCTGTATTGTGGAATCTAAACTGGAGTATGTCGACTAGTATGTAATCTTGCACTGCTTAGGTCCATCTTATGATGGTTTTGCATACCTCCTAGCGTCAGAGACTAGAGGAGGGATCTTAGTGGGTTGGGACTCTTCACGTGTCCAGCTCTATAATTTCGCTCTTGATTCCTTTTCTCTATCTGGATATTTCGCACCGAGGGAGGGGAGCCCGTGGTGGCTCCCGGTGGTGTATGCGCCATAAGAGGATGGCCAGAAAACTCAGTTTCTCCAAGAGTTATCGAAGAGGAGGACGCTCTGCCCGGGGTCGTGGCTTGTTATTGGCGATTTTAACATGATTTTACATGCGACAGACAAGAACAACACACTCATGAACCATAGGATGATGGGGAGGTTCACGAGATTCGTGGATGAAAATGTGCTCAAGGAGTTGTTCCTTCATGGTCGTAAATACACGTAGAGTAACGAGAGGGAGGTGCCTACCCTCACTAAGATTGGTAGGGCTTTTGTTTCAGTTGACTAGGAGCTTGACCATCTTGACAGCATATTGCAAGCTCTCTCGACTGCTTCATCCGACCACTTCCCTGTGTACCACTCGTTGGAGGAGCGCATGGAAACAAAGAGAAGATTTTGGTTCGAATTGTTCTGGTCAAAGCTTGAGGGATTTTTGGAAGTGGTTCAGGAGGCTTGGACCTGTGATCCCTTGATTGTGGAGCCGTTTCACCGTCTGGATGTTCTTCTAAGGAACACGGCAAGAGCTCTCACCTCCTGGGGCCAAAGGTAAGTGGGAAATATCAAACTTCAGATTGGGGTAGCAAAGTTGATCATCCTTAGATTAGATTGTACTCAAGACTTGTGTCTTCTTACCCCAGAGGAGAGGTGGATGCGCGGTATGCTCAAGCAGTTGGTGTTGGGCTTGTCATCTTTGGAGAGGACAATTGCTAGACAACGTTCCCGGATTCGTTGGCTCTCGGAGGGGGATGCGAATACATAGCTGTTCCATTTGGTGCCTAATGGTAGGAAGACCAAGAATTTCATCCCGGCCATTGTAGTGGAGGGCCAGGTCATCACGGATCAAAGAGGGAAAGAGGAGGCATTCCTCAAAGCTTACAAAGATCTGCTTGGGTGGATGTGGCTAGAGAACACACATTGGAGCTGGAGGCTCTTAACATTCAGCAGGTGGACCTCTCGGAGTTGGATATTCCTTTCACGGAGGAGGAAGTTTGGGCTCTTATTAAGGACATGCCTTCTGACCGTGCCCCTGGGCCGGATGGTTTTATTAGAGTTTTCTTCCAAAAAGCTTGGAATATTATCAAAGGAGATGTGATGGCAGCTTTGCACAAGCTGGTCCTCAACAATGGTCATGGGTTTGGCAGACTCAATCAAGCTTTGATCACTCTAATTCCCAAGAACCAGGAAGCTTGCCGCATCAATGAGTTTAGGCTGACCAGCTTAGTTCATAGCATTCCAAAGCTGGCTTCCAAGTTGATGGCAAACAAGATTTGCCCGTGGATGGGAGAGTTGGTGAGCCTTAACCAATCTGCTTTCATTCATGGTAGGAATCTTCATGACAATTTTCTGCTTGTGAGGCAAATGGCCAGGAGATTGCACCAAAGGAAAGCTAAAGGAGTCCTACTCAAGTTGGATATTGCTCGAGCATTTGGTTCCCTGTCATGGCCTTTTTTTTCGAGGTGCTTCATGCAAAGGGTTTCTCAGAGAGATGGCTTGCTTGGTTGGCGACTATGCTTACTACTGCCACCTCGAGGATTGTGGTGAATGGGTGTGTGACCGACAAGTTCATGCATGTGTGCGGATTGCGGCAGGGGGACTCTATTTCCCCGTTGTTGTTTGTTATTGCAATGGAGACCCTTACGACCATCAAGGTCAAGGCGCACAAGCTCAAGATTTTGGAGAAGCTGAATGGGTGCAAGCCTTTGCAGCGGCTCTCGCTTTATGCTGATGATGTGGTGTTATTCATTAGACCATCTCGGACTGATATTACTTTCGTCAAGGAGGTTTTCATGATCTTTGGAAAGGCTTCGGGTTTACACGTCAACTTCGTCAAAACATTAGCGATTCTGATCCGTGGAGAGGAGCATGACGAGGAGGTGGTCAGGAATGCTTTGCCATGGAAGATTGATCACTTCCCCTGTAAGTATCTGGGTCTCTAGCTGGGCATCAAACAGTTGACGCGCTCAGAATGGCAATTCATGGTGGACGGGGCGCTCAAAATCCTCCCGGGATAGCAAAGAGGTCTAGTAACTCGACCGGGGAGGTTGATCCTGGTGAATCAAGTGATGAGGGCTCAGCCTACGCACCACTTAATTGTGGCTGAGGCACCAAAGTGGGCGATTGAGAAAGTGGATCAAGGATGTAGGGCTTTTTTTGGGCCGGAACGGATGCTGTCAGTGGTGGGAAGTGTGTCGCCCAAAAATGTTGGGTGATATTGGCATTATGGATCTCAGGGATCATGGTCTGGCTCTTCAGTTTAGATGGGAGTGGCTTCGCAGATTGGATGACTGTCGACCTTGGCAAGGACTAAACTTGGCGCTGGACAAGCAGGTCTAGTGCGTTTTCAATAGCCTGATGACGTGGGAGATCGGCGACAACAAGAGGATTCTGTTCTAGAAGGACAGATGGGTGCATGGAAACACGATTCCCGAGATTGCTCATGGACTGGTAGCTAAGGTGAAGACTAGGATGATCAACACAAGGCTGGCCAGTGAGGGGTTGTATCAGCACGAATGGACCAATGACATTCCTGAGAATCTATCGGCGGATGAGATGGCGCAGTTTATTCACCTTTTGGAGGTCCTTATGCAGTTCGATGTTACCCCAGGAAGTGGAGACAAGGCCATTTGGGCTTGGCATGCCTTGGCTGTCTATACCGCCACCTCTGCCTACCAGATGTTTTGTATTGGAGGAATCAGATTTCCACCGACAGTTGCCATTTGCAAGAACGGTGCCCCTATAGCCTGCAAGATCTTTATGTGGCTCGCTGTACAATATCGCCTTTGGACATCTGATAGGAGACTCAGACATGGATTGCAAGAGACGACCTCTCCTTGTTATCTATGTGAGCAGGAGGTAGACACAGTTGATCACCTCATGATCCAGTGTGTGTTCGCGAGACAGGTTTGGTTCCGATGCTTCTCCAAAGTTGGCATCAATCCGAACCTGATTCCTGTGCAGCAAGAAAGGTTGCACCAGTGATGGATGAGCAGGCGCAAGAAGATCAGCAGAGCGGACAAGAAGGGCTTCGATTCTTTCGTCATGTTGATTTGTTGGACGTTATGGAAGCAATGGAATGCTAGGGTATTCCAGTCAGGTGCGATTTACAATGAGTATGCTATGGTTGATCATATTTTTTAGGAGCTTCACCTATGGGTGTTAGTTGGAGTGGCAGGATTCCAACATTTTTGTGAGTAGCGGCTTAGAGTAGTGGAGTGGTAGGGTAGGATCACTAAGTTGTGGTGATCTACCATGTAAACTCTTCTACATATTATTCTCTCTTCTGTAAAGCTAAGGTACGCCATTGGCATACTCTCAAAAAAAGGATCCGAGATACCTGGATGAGGTTTGCACCAAACAGCAAGTAGGGACATGTCATTCCATGCCACACCCCGCCTCCTCTTCGTCCTTCATCAAAATTCAGAGCACCATCAGTGGATATCAGGATGACGCCTTGCTCCAGAGGTCGCCAGCCATGCCTTGGTAGAACCACTGGTTCCTTCCTTGGGAGTTCAAGGATGGCCATCACTTCACGCGTTCTCCTGGTTGTAGTCACCGGATCAAGTGCTTCACCCAGTTTCAGGAGTGCCAAATGTTCCACATGATAGTGATAATGATAGCCATGTTCTTATCTGTGATCCGCTGATCACACAAGATCTCCTTAGCCCAAATAGTAGGGTTTATATTTGGCAGAGAAATATGAAACCAAGCTCTTGCTGCAGTCCAGAAGCCGGCTGTATGTGAGCAATGGATCAAAGCATGTTTGAGATCTTCACCGGTTGCACGACAGATTTTACATCTATTGATCTCAGTAATGTGTCGTCTCTTGAGTGTAGATTCGTCAGGAAGGAACCCCCGAAGAACTCTCCACGAGAAGACACACACTTTGGGAACAACATTGAGCTTCCACCCAGCATTCCACATCTATTTTTCATCAATTGCAGTGTCGGTAACCGTTCCTTCCTCAAGAGGTGCACTCTCTTTTAGAGTCATAAGAACACAGTACGCCGATTTTATAGTGTAGACACCTGTTGGCTCAAAAGCCCACGTAAGGGAATCATTCCCAACGTTCATGCTAAGGAGAATATTTAAGATCACATGCGCAGAGGTTGCACTGAACGTATTATAGAACAACTATTCCTTCCATTTGCCAATCTCTGGGTCGAGTAAATCCGCAACAAGGTTGACATCACTACTGACTGGTCGCACCATCGGTTGCATGGAAGCAATTCTTGGGATCCATTTGTCATCCCAGACTAAGATGGAATTGCCAGTACCAACTCGTTTCATCACCCCAGCCTCAAGATCATTTCTTCCCGCGATAATTGCCCGCCAGATTGCCAAAGCTGATTGTGGGCAAGTAGCTTGTGTGAAATATGTATCAGGGAAGTACCTACCCTTCAACACTCTTGCACATAAGGAGTTAGGTTTTGTCAAAAAACGCCACCCATGTTTCCCAAAGAGCGCAAGGTTAAAAAGATGCAAATCTCGGAAGCCTAGTCCCCCCTTGCATTTTGGCGTTGCAAGGTCTTGCCAGGAAACCGAGTGCATAGACTTCTTATCAAGAGAACTACTCCAAAAGTATTTAGCCATAGGAGAAGTCAAACTCTTACAGACCTTCTTGGTAAATAAGAACGTACCCATCGGGTAAGTCGGGAGTGCTTGCACCACGGATTTCAACAAAGTTTCTCTTCCCTCACAAGCAAGGAGTCTCTCAGACCACCCTTGAATCTTTCCTCTAGCCTTCTCACTTATATATATATATATATATATATATATATATATATATATTCAAATGTGCCACTAGTGATCCGCCCACCGCCGTGGGGAGGCCCAGATATCGCTCATTGAAAGCTTCCACTTGAATATCCAGAATCCCTTTAAGAACAATCCTCAAATGTTCTGGGGTGTTAGAGCTGAATAATATGACACTTTTATATCGATTGACACATTTCCCCAAAGCAGCCACAAATATTTGAAGAATGGAATTAAGTCACATTGCACTCTCTTCAGTTGCACTGATAAAAAATAAGCTGTCATCGGCAAACAAAAGATGGCTTACCCAAGGAGATCTATGACTAATTCTGATCCCTCTATTGATGTATCCCTCATTATTATATTTCAGTAATGAGGAGAATCCTTCTGCACAGAGGAGGGACAGATAGGGAGAAACCGGATCGCCCTGCCAAAGCCCTTTGGAGGGAGTAAAATACGGCAGAAGTTCTCCATTTACTCGTTCAGAGAATCTGATGGAAGTGACACATTTCATAATGAGCCGGACGAAACTGATACAATATCCCAACTTCAATAGTATAGCTTCGAGACAATTCCACTCGACTCGATCATAGGCTTTCATCATATCAAATTTGACAACGCAGGAGAAATTGTTACCTTTCTTCCGACGCTTCAAAGTATGGACAGTCTCATAAGCTACCAGAACATTATCAGTAATAAGGCGTCCCGGTACAAATGCACTATGTTCTTCACTAATAACCTCATCCAGATGAGCTCTCATTCGGTAGGAAAGCGCCTTTGTTGCAATTTTATATAGCATCGGACAAAGAGCTATCAGAGGATACTACATGATGAACCGAGGATGCTTTACCTTAGGTATCAGTGTAACTGAAGTATCATTAAGTCCCGCTGGTAATTCACTCCCTTTCAGGAAATCAAGAACACCCTGGGTTACCTCGTCGCCAACAAGTACCCAGTGTCTCTGAAAAAACCCGACTGTGTATCCATGAACTCCGAGAGCATTAGAAGGTGCCATCTGAAATAAAGTTTTTTAACCTCCTCTACCGAAAAAGGTTCAACAAGTTCCTTATTCATCGCCTCAGAAATCTTGGCGGGAACATAGTGCAGCAATCCACCGGGATCAACAAATCCTTGTGAGGTATATAGGTTTTGGTAGAAGGACTACACTTCAACTTCATCCTCACTCTGATCCAAACAAATAGAACCATCAAGTCACCTGAGGCTGTGAATCTTGTTCACCCGCTTCCTTTGAGTAGCTTGAGCATGGAAATATTTTGTATTAGAATCCCCATCTCGAAGACAAGGGACCCGTGAACGCTGATGAATCTAGATTTCCTCTTGATATAGTGCTTCCCGTAGCTTTTGGGTCGTACACTGTTCCTCTTCATTGGCACCACGACCAAGTGACCGTAGTCGGAGCTTGTCTAACTTCTTCTGGAGCTATCTAACTTCGCGAGTTAAACCCCCGAACTTTTTAATGCCCCACGGTTCAAGTACCCCGTGTAGATGTTTCAAAGAATGAGAGAGTCCTTGGAGACCTTGGGCACAACTTCAACTTTCCCATGTGTCCAACACCATACGATCATAGTCAATATGTGTTTTCCAGACATTCTCATACCTGAACTATTTAGCAGCCCTAGACCGAGAGGATAGAACTGGTCAAATTTCATCAACCACAAAGCAATGACTAGAGTCGATCGAGCATAAGTGTCGCACTCGGATATGTTGGAAATTCTTCCGAAAGTCCTCATTAGCGAAGGCTCTATCGAGTCTTGCTTTTACATTGGCATCTCCCGATTGTTGGTTTTCCCAAGTATATGCAGTGCCGGACCAACCTAAATCTTGGAAGGCAATTTCATCAATGACTTCTCGAAACATTCGCATTTGTGACTCTGGTCGAGAGGATCTATTGAAGTTCTCACAAGCGTAGAGCGTTTCATTGAAAGTCTCCCATGCACAACCATGCCTGACGCGACAAAGCATACAGAGAATGCATAGACTGCCAGCTGATATGTCTATCTGTTGCTCTAGGCGCTCCATAAAAACCAGTAAACCTCCAAGCCGGCGTATTCATGTCTTTATTCTCCACCATAACATCTATATGCGAGGTACTATAGTTCTTTAGCTCAACATTAACATCCTTAGACCAAAAAAGGCCAATACCACCACTCAACCCAACACTATCTATTGCAAAGCGACCACCGAAACCAATGTTATGCTGCAGATCTTCCACTCTTTTACCTCGAATCTTTGTCTCTAACAAAGACAAGAGAGGGGCCTTCTAGCTTCACAATGCTATGAAGCTCACGAACTACCTCGGGGTTCCCAAGCCCCCGATAGTTCCAACTGATACAACTCATTGCGATTGGCAGAACAACGTCGCGATCTATGCCAAATTGTCAGGTGTAGGTTTCTTCTTCTTAGGATCTCGCTCAAACTGGTTTTCATCCTCCGCAGTCCCCTCAAGGCCAAACTGCTGCTCAACAAAAGGTGAGTCAGTGATCATGAGTGTGTTCTTTGGCACATAGACCTGGGTTGGAGAGTCCTTTTGCTTGTTCTGAGAACCCTTGTTGTTGTTCTTGGCCGGAGAGGAAACTTCTTCCCCGACGTTCTTCTTTGAGCTAGAGTTCTTCAACCCCTGCTTGTTGCTACACTCGGCATACTGACTACGAGATGAGTTCTCACTTGTCATCGGCTTCATGTACTCCTTAAGAGCACATAGAGATGAACCGAAGGGTTGATCCCCCCTTAGCATCCCGCGTCCCTGGAGTTGGGCAGTACAGTTTAGGGTGCCCTAGACGCCCACACGAGAAGGAGAACTCTGGAATTTTCTCGTATTGGATGTTGTAAGGATCCATCGTGTTTGTCCTAGCAGAGTTAATCAAAATCCATCTATGAAGTGGCTTGTCCACATTGATAGTAACCCTGCCTCGAATATTTCCTCCAACATGATCGAAAGTAGCTGTCCGTACCTGGTTGTCAATCTGTTTGGCGACCGACATAACCCATGCATCATCTATCAAGTTGTATGGGAAATTCAGAATCCCAGCCCACACCTTGAGTCGGTTAAACTTCACCTCCTCTGGTCTCATACAATCTTCAAACTCTGCCAAAATGGCAGCATTTTTGTTCAAGTTCCATGACGAACCTGCCCAAACCGTATCCCTGTCTCAGATTCTCAACTTCCGCCACAAACATATTGGTGCCCACCGATCGAAACTGTAGTCCAATCGGGTTCCCCCACGCCGGCCGAAGTGCATTGGTAATGTTTTGGATGTGGTATTGATTACGGTACAAGATCTTACCAGCCAACAGGCACTTCGTCGGACCCTCCTTGACGCGATCGTCAATCACAAAGGGCGTTGCTTCTTCCTCGGAGATATCCAATTTACCCAATGCCTCTTCAAGCTGCGATCACACCGATCTGGAGCCCCCTCCTCAAGTCTCTTCCTGGCCATCGCCGACAGGAGCGGATGTCGCCATCAGCTCACCCTCGATCACACCTCGAGCGCCCCACCGATGAGATCCGCGGGCACCGGCAAGTTCCACGTCAAAACCCTAGTCGCCGCCAAGGATCCCTAGGTTTCGGGGATATATATGGCTGCAGGATCTGGCTTGCCACCAACCGTCGTCTATTGTACTTTCTTAATGGATGAATGAGTTTTCACGAACACGGATTTGATGTACTATCATGCTTATTCTTTATGAATAGTAAATTCGAAAATAATAGTAAATCTATTTTATAATATAGATATCAACTCGTATACTCGCGTATGAAGTTTCACAAAGAAATCACATCTGTAGTAATCTGGACAAAAATAACAAAATCAAAGTTATATTTAAAAACATTGTAGATGAATAGTATGGCATCAGTTGCATTTACTTTACCAATAATACCATGGGAGTCAATACTTCACGAAACTTGGCATGCGGATAGAATAGTTGACTAAGTTTGATACACCAAAGTTTCGAAAAATTAAGTGTTTTTAGTATTTGTTTTCGAATTTACTGCTCATGTGGTTGCGCATGGAACCATGTTCACCTTTGTATTTTTAGTGTTTTGACCTACTATACTAATATTAAAAGGATACTATATTAATGGATCACAATAATATTGTTCTCGAGTCATTCCGAGTTTTTTTACAACACAAAATTGTCCACTCCTCACAAGATCATCTTTATAGAAGCAAAAATATAAAAACATGACATTGTGTTTTCTTGACAAATGTCCTTGTGAATATTGATGTTATCTTCCTCCAACACTCGCAGGCATGTGCAAAGCTCGATACCTCCCCTCGATCCTCGTAACATCCCTCAAGACAGTGTAATGATGTTGATGCACACGCCATGGAGTCGATGGTGAGAACCCGAAAGAGCCGATGATATCAAGATGAGGGCCAGGTTATCATCGCAGAGGAAAAGGCTGGGAAGAGGTCAGACAACCATCCTAGATTTAGCCAGACAAAGCGGAGAGGCCTTCTCGCACTCACTTACTTTCACCATGAAGATAAAGTTGATTGTGCATCGTCAAATATAGAACAAGTCAAAATACAGAAATGCGAACCATCGCCTTCACTCCATCGGGTTACATCACCCTAGACCACCTAAAGAAACACCGACAGAAAAACATGGGACCGAGATCTGGCCTTGACCAAAACTCCATATGCCATCCACCGATGTCAATCAACATCGCCGAAATGAGGATATGTTGGGGAAACATTATTCCACGTCATCGACGATGTTATTGTCTTACCGGAAGGCTCGTGGAGGAGAGGCGAACCAACAATGGTGGTCCCATTTACATGGAAACTCTAGCCGCCTAACATGTCATAAAAAATATGTCTTTGTAAACTTCACCCGATGATGAACTCAATGATATACTTCTAATGGCATATAACATATGTTTCGTGCTTCAAAATGAAGAAGTACGAAACATGTGTTCGCTTTAAGAAAAAGATACATGGGGTGGTATGTTTTGTGTCAAAATACTGTGCGTGTATTTTATGATGGGATTCTCTTCTTCGTTTCTCTTTATGTCTTTGACTGTTTTATTTTTAATATGCATGATCTTCAACAAAAGAGATTATAACTTCATTCATCCTTTAGATAACCATCGTTTATTGTTTGTATAGTAAAAAAATATTATTATTATTAACGGTGCCCTACACTAGGTGGTGGCCCACTCAAGGGAGCTCGGCTCAATGTCTACAAGGGCCCCACTCGGACTGGTCCAAGGGAGAAGCGCTAGGGGAGCGCCAGAGACCTTCTCGTCCTCCAAGTCTAAGGGTGGCGATGCCCAGATTGCATCTACTGTCATGTAAACCCTAGACCTCCCTAACTATATAAAGGAAGGTCGGGGACCCCTCTAATCCATATATTCCCACATATGAAAACTCTCGCTAGCAATCTCATACGCCATTATAACCCCTACACAAGGTATCTATCTAACATGAATAACGAAAACAAGCACGATGTAGGGTATTACTCTCCAGAGGGCCAAACCTCGATAAAACCTTTATGCGAACTTCGATCTAAGACTTCCATCTATGCTCGCACCCCTATTTGGGGATCTGATGCTATTTTGTACTGTCAGTTGGCGGGCCAGACCCAGGCGGTGCTGGTTGGGGACCGATCTTGGGTTGGATCTATTCCACCCCGTATCAATCTCTCGCCAGGAAAGGGCCTAGTCTTCGGCTCGCTCGCCTTTGTCTTCATGGAGATGGGCCGGGTCAACATCAACCCACCGACCTACCCTAACATTCCTCGTGAAAGCACATATGCTCCATTGGTGGTTTTGATAATTCATGACAACATACATTGTCTCTTGAACTAACATTTTACCCAGTATATTTCACGTATAGTCCACAAAGAGCTTTGGCTAGAGGATTGTGAGGAGGAGCCCCTTGATGAAGGAAGGAATAGAATTGGCTCAAGCTTCAAGCAAGAAGACTCTACATTTTATACTTTGTGAGAAATCACTTTGAGTCCATAGGAAAGCCAATACTATTAAAAGGGGATAAGGTATTATGATGAATTGGTTGCTCAAGTGCTCAGAGGTAGCCACCAAAAATACTCATCCATTCTCCCACAAAATATTTGTGTCCAAACCCAAGCGAGGAAAATCGGTGCCACCAACAATTTCCATTCGACCCTACCGATTTTACGCTTGACAGAACCTATGCGAAACCCTACCATCTCTGTACCACCAACATCCCTATCGGTGCCACCGAAATTGAGTGATCAACATTCTTTTGAGAAGATTTCAAGAATCAAAATTTCCGAGTTTGAAATCGGTCTCACCGATTTTGGAAACTAGTATAGGTCATCGTATCAGTACCACCAAGATTCTTATATCGGTCTCACTGAGAATTCAAAAGTTGCCACATTTAGTGCAACTCGGTACCACCGAGATTCATTTCGGTGTCATCAAGTTGGGCAATAATGTTGTTACGGTTGGATTTTGGGGGATGCCTATATATACCCCTCCACCTAACTCTCATTCGTAGAGTAAGCACTCACAACACACACACACACACAGACACTTGCCAGATCCATTTTTTGAGAGAGAACCACCCACTCATGTATTGAGATCAAGAGATTTCATCCCAACCATTTGAACCTTGATTTCTAGCTTCCCCAAGTTGCTTTCCACTAATATGGACATACGACAGCGCCACCTATCAGAACCATGCCAAAAATCGTTGTGTCAACTTCTTCGCGTTTAATCTTCTTAAACTCTACTCATTACTACATGTGCAAAGTCTACTTTTCGCTGCCATATTTGTTGACTAGCATGTGTAGGGTGTACTAGACTTGTTAGAATCGCTAAAATCTGCCAACCATTAAATTGGGAAAAGGCTAGGATTTTAATTTATGCAAGTAGTCTATTCACCACCTTCTAGACACCTCTTCTATCGATCTCACAATTGGTATGAGAGGAAGGTACCCATAACCTTGGTTTAATCACCATTGAAGGAAGATGGATGTGCCTAGTTTGGGGAATATTAGTTGTGGAGTGCCTATTCTCTATCGGGAATATTTTATACAATGGAAAGATGAAATGCTTGATATATTTGATAAATTCTATTTGTGCAAGTATGTTGAATATCCCTATGAGCCTCCCATTAATCCTTTGCATCCTTCTCATGATGAGGAACTTAATATGATTGGTAATCTCAAAACTATAAATCTAATCATTAGAGGTTTGCCAAGAAATGTGCTTAATCAATTACAGAATTTTGAGTGTGCTCACACTTTGTGGAAAAATTTAGGGAAAAGATATCCCGACTATTCACTAAAAAATCTTGAGATAATTTTCCATAAATGCATTGCCTTTCACAAAATGAAGCCAACCGATCCCAATTTTGATAAATGCCTATTTGAGATTTATGACCTCATGCGTGCCAAAGGAGATGTCATTACCATCAACAATGTCATTGTTGAAGCCATTCGCATGCATAAATATGAGCATTGTCATAGTCAAAATTCTGATGAAATTCGTGTTTCCTATGGCGAGGATATTTCGTTCGACGATGACAATGTGGAGCATGGCTACTACAATAAAGATGAAGAGTTTGACATCGTGTATGAGAAGACCATGAGGAACCTTAGTCTTATGGCGGACCTTAGAGACTACATGGTCGGATGAAAGGAGTGGGTTCTTGACAGTGGATGAACCGATCACATGACCGGAGATAAAGACATGTTTCATGAGATCACACCGAACCGTGGACCTCGAAGGTATGTGACCTTTGGATACAACTCCAAGGGTAAGGTACTTGGTCTTGGTAAGATGGCCATATCTCAAGATAGTTCCATTCAAAATGTTATGCTTGTTGAATCCCTTGGCTACAATCTTCTTTCCGTATCTAGACTAGCTGACTTTGGTTTCAATGTGCTATTTTATGAAAGTTGACTGCCAAGTGTTTTGTAGTGACAATCATAACTTGGTCTTTACTCGTTTCCATAGAGGTTATCTATACATTGGAAATTTCACCAAAAAATCCAAACCCCGTACATGCCTTATTGCAAAATGTTCGAAAGGTTGGTTATGGCATAGAAGGTTAGGACATGTAGGTATGCGTAACCTTGACAGGCTTATCAAAGGTGATCATATTCTTGGTGTTAGAGATGTTATCTTTGACAAAGATAGACTTTGTAGTGCTTGTCAAGAAGGAAAGCAAGTCGGTGGAAGTCATCCCCTGAAGAACATCATGACTACAAGAAGGCCACTCGAGTTGCTTCACATGGATCTTTTTGGTCCCAATGCTTACAAGAGCCTCGCTGGAAATTCTTATGGTATAGTCATTGTTGATGATTTTTCCAAATTCACGTGGGTATTATTTCTTGATGATAAGTCACAGGTACAAAAGATATTCAAGAACTTCACTCGGAAAGCCCAAAATCAGTTTGAAGTGAAGATCAAGAAAGTTTGGAGCAACAACAGAACAGAGTTCAAGAACACAAATGTGGATACTTTTCTTGACGAAGAAGGTATATCACATGAGTTCTCGGCGACGTACACACCTCAACAAAATGGAGTTGTTGTGAGAAAGAACCGGACTCTCATAGAGATGGCCAGAACGATGCTTGACGAATACAAGATGCCAGGGCACTTTTGGGCAGAATCCGTGGAAACAGCTTGTCATGACATAAACTGACTCTACTTACACAAGCTTCTTGGTAAAACGACATAGGAGCTACTCATCGGTAACAAACCCCAAGTTGGATACT
This sequence comes from Hordeum vulgare subsp. vulgare, assembly GCF_904849725.1. Lineage (NCBI taxonomy): Eukaryota > Viridiplantae > Streptophyta > Magnoliopsida > Poales > Poaceae > Hordeum > Hordeum vulgare. The sequence continues at coordinate 334,732,619 of NC_058524.1, read as the reverse complement.
TTCGAGTATTCGGCTCAAATCGCTACATTCTTGATAAGCATCGTCGCACTGAATTTGGTCCTAAATCTCATGAATGTTTCCTACTTGGTTATAGATCAAACTCACACATTTACCATGTCTACAACAAATTCACTTGAAAAGTTGAAGAGACGGTAGATGTGAAGTTTGATGAATCTAATGGTTCGCAAGTCGAACAATTGCCAACTGATGTAGGAGATGAGGAACCTTAGGAAGCCATCCAAGATTTATCTATCGACAAGATTGGTCCCATGGAGGTGAAGGAAATTACTTCATCTATTCAAGTGGAATCTCCTACCTTGCGTCAAGGCGAACCACAAAATGACATGGAGGCATCCACAAGCAGTACACGAGATGATGAAGAAGAGGAAGAAGTACATCGTGATGATCCACCTCAACCTTCCTCACCACCATGTCAAGGAGATGACACCATTAATGATACCATACAAGATGATGAAGAAGAAGCTCCACCATCGAACAAGGAGAATCTGTCACGAGTTCAAGCAAGAGTGGAGAAAGATCATCCGCTGAATCAAATCTTCGGTGACATACAAACTGGGAGAATCACTCGCTCTAAATCTCGTTTAGCTAAATTTTTGCGAGCATTATTCTTTTATCTCTAGCATTGAGGTTTTAAGGTAGAAGAAGCCCTTCAAGACCTATATTGGGTGAATGACATGCACGAAGAGGTAGACAACTTTGAGAGGAATCAAGTGTGGACACTTGTTGAAAAGCTCGAAGACGAGCACAACATCATCGGTACAAGATGGGTGTCTCGGAACAAGCAAGATGAAGATGGACAAGTTGTACGCAACAAGGTCCGTCTTGTAGTACAAGGATGCATGCAAGTTGAAGGTATGGACTACGGTGAGACTTATGCCCCAGTTGCTAGACTTGAAGCCATTTGCATTCTTCTCGCTTATGCCAATCACCATGATATCACTCATTACCAAATGGATATCAAAAGTGCTTTTCTAAATGGTGAAATTGAGGAGGAGGTTTATGTCAAACAACCTCCAGGTTTTGTGAATCCCAAGAAACCAATCATGTTTACAAACTTCATAAAGCTTTATATGGTCTTAAACAAGCCCCTAGAACTTGGTACAAATGCCTAACGAAGTTTCTCATTGATAAGGGTTTTGAGATTGGTAAAATTGATGCAAACTTATTCACTAAAAGAGTTAATGGAGAACTATTTGTGTGCCAAATATATGTGGATGATATTATCTTTGGTTCTACTAACCCACATTTTAGTGAGAAATTTGGAAGGTTGATGTGAGAGAAATATGAGATGTCAATGATGTGCAAGCTGAAATTCTTCCTTGGAATGCAAATCAAACAGTGGAGAGATGGTACGTTTATCTCTCAAACCAAGTAGACCAAGGACTTAATCAGTAATTACAATATGCAAGAGTGCAAAGGTATGAGAACCCCCATGCCTACTAGTGGACATATTGACCTCACTAAGGAGGACAAACCGGTTGATCAAAGAATTTATCGATCAATGATTGGTTGATTGCTATATCTATGTGCCTCCCGTCCTAACTGTTGGGGCATAGTTTATGCCTAAGTAATTTTGGTGATTGATGACAGTACCATACAGGACTAACCGTGTGTGTGTTAAGGTTTCAGATAACACACGTCAACGACACAAGACGACTCGTCTCCTCTCTCATGGAACGGAAGCACGGTGCTCTCTGCGATTCTCTTTATTTGAGTCATAGGAAAGCCGTACTATTAAGAGGGGATCCGTAGTGGAAAGGTTTGGGTGGAATCTATCTTTACACACGCACTCTTCACATTCTCCCTTTCCTTTATCTTTGGAGTGGCCCTCGCCTATTTGTTTTGAGCATATCTGCAAAATGGTCCCCAGCGGTAGTACCGCTGGACTGCTAGCGGTAGTACCGCTGCAGCCAGCGGTAGTACCGCTAGCTGGCGGTAGTATCGCCCCTGGTCAGCGGTAATACCGCTCCAGGTGCCTTGTTCCACCTACCTAGCGGTAGTTCATGGACGGACCCTTTTGCGAAGACTTTCTCGGCGGTAGTAGTGTTTGTGCACTACCAAGGGGCCATCGGTAGTACCACTGGTGTCAGCGGTAGTACCGCTGGAGGCGCAGCGGTAGTACCGCTCCTGTTCAGCGGTAGTACCGCTGGAGCTCGGGCAGAGAGTGGGAAAACGGTCTGAATTCCCCCCCCCCACTATATAAAGGGTTCTCCTAGCTGAGGAACCCTATCTCTTACCTCTCTAAGCTCCATTGTTGCTCCCCAAGCTCCAAAGTGCCCGATCTCTCTCCCTACCCAATCAAACTTGTTGATTCTTTAGGGATTGGTTGAGAAGGCCTAGATCCACACTTCCACCAAGAGAAAAGTTGATTCCCCCACCAATCCCTTGCGGATCTTGTTACTCTTGGGTGCTTGAGCATCCTAGACGGTTGAGGTCACCTCGAAGCCATATTCCATTGTGGTGAAGCTTCGTGGTTTAGTTGGGAGCCTCCAAGCTTTGTGTGGAGTTGCCCCAACCTTGTTTGTAAAGGTTCGGTCGCCGCCTTCAAGGGCACCTATAGTGGAATCACGGTACCTTGCATCGTGCGAGGGCGTGAGGAGAATACGGTGGCCTTAGTGGCTTTTTGGGGAGCACTGTGCCTCCACACCGCTCCAACGGAGACGTACTTCCTGTCAAAGGGAAGGAACTTCGGTAACACATCCTCGTCTCCATCGGTTCCACTTGTGGTTATCTCTATCCTTTACTTTGTATTTGCTTATGCTTGTGACTATATCTTACTTGTCTTAATAGCTCTCGATGTTAGCTTCTATAGGGTTCACCTCATTGTCATATTATTTGTGAACCCGTATAGTGTTTACCTTAACTTGCTAAGATTAATTAAAAAGTGGTCGTTATCTATTCACCCCCCCCTCTAGCCAACCATATCGATCCTTTCAATTGGTATCAGAGCCACGTCTCTTTATTAAGGGTTTAACCACCCGAAGAGTATGGAAGGCGGAGAGGAAGTTAACCGTGGGCAACCCGAGGACATGGACTTGACTTCGGTCACAAGGGACGACTTGAATACGGCTATGGCAGCCCTCAAGACGTCCTTGACGAGCGAAGTCAAAACCATGCTTAAAGAATTAATTGATGGTCTTAAAAGTTCACCCGAACCGGCTTTAGTGGTTAAACCCACCATTTCCGATTCAGAGGCCAACTCCTCTAAGGAAGCGGCTAAAGGTATGCGACCTGCTTCACCTCACGAAAAGGATGGGACTGGAACATATGCCTCAGTTCCACCTCCCATGGCATATGGAGGACCCGTTCTCGCACCTCGTCTTAATCCTGTTGGTCCTCCTCCTAAACTTGTGAAAGGTGACTTTGCTAACTGGTTTTTTTTTCTATTAAGTCTCATTTGAATCACAGCTCAACAAACTTGTGGAGAATTATCGAGCAAGGATATTATCCCCATGACCCAAGCAACCTCACTCCAAGAGAAGATGCAGACAATCAATATAATCACTCTGCGTTGTTTATTCTCCAGTCTGCTGTGCCACCTGAAGATCTTCCCCACTTACGTCCCTTCACATTGGCCAAGGATTGTTGGGAGCATATTATGGTGCTGTACAAGGGAAGCTCAAGTATTCAACGATCCAACTATGAAGTGATACTTGATAAGGCCGATGAGTTTGTGATGAAGGAAGACGAGGACCCTCGTGATCTCTATCGGAGGGTGACTGCTATTGCTATGGCACTAAAGGATCATGGGAGTAAGGATGTGGATGATACATGGGTCAAGCGCAAGTTTCTCAAAGCCATCATGCCTTTCAATAAAGCCATTTCATCTGTCATTCGTCAGCGGCCAGACTTCCACTCCTTGTCTTCCAGTGAAGTGTTGGATGAGTTCATTGCAATGTCAATCATGAATGAAACAACCGACAATGCACTTGCTCGTGTTCGATCAAAGACAACTTCACCCAAACTTGCATAGAAAGCAAGAGCAATGCTTGAAGAAGAAGAAGAAGATGAGGAAGAGGAGAGCTGCCCTGAAGACACAAAGTATGCTTATCATGAGCACATGGCTCTTGCATCAAGGCAATTCTGGGGAAATAAAAGGAACTCAAGACCCACCTTCACCAAGAACAACTCGAGTGGATTCAAACCCAAACAACGAGTAAGGACATGTTATAACTGTGGCAACGTGAGTCACTTCGTGGCAGAATGTCCCTCTGAGAAAAGGGAAGACAACTGAGGCAAGCTCATTCGCAAAGACAAAACCAAATCATTTCCTATCAAGAACAACTTTGTGAAGAAACCTCACCCAAAAGGGATGGTGGCCCTGGAGGAGTATCCTTCCGATGATGATGGTGATGATGATGATACAGTGGCAACGGCGACTGTCGCTATTGCCACTACCTCTTCCCAGAAAGTGTCTCTCTTCAAAGCCCCCAACGAGAACCACATCACCAAGTGCCTCATGGCTAAAGGTACCAATCAGGTAACTCCCATCATTAAGACCAACATTGCTTCTGCTCCTTCATTGTTAAATTGTGTTGAAGATAGTGATGTTGGAGAACTTAATGAGCATGATCTTGATAAGTTTCTGTGCACTATTAAGGGAGAAACCAAGAAGCACTTTGTTGCTCTCTTGGAACAACTGGGTGAGGCCACTGACCTCATTGAGTCTAATGAGGAGACCATCTCCGAGCTTCAGGGACATAGTCGTGACTATGCCGATGAAATTGCCGAATTATCTAGTGCTCTAGAAGAAGAGCGCACTCTTCGTTTGGCTCTTGAGGAGTCATATAACGATGACTGCGCTATAATGCAAAAGAAACTAGATCATGATGTTGTTCTTACTCGCATGCTTAAATCTGAAAAGTATGCTCTTGAGGTTGGCCGTGACAGACTCAAAGAAGAGTTTGACATACTTGACAAGGCCCACAAAGCCTTGAAAGGTGTTCATTTCTCTCTGAAAGAGTCTCATGATCAACTCCAAGCAAAGCTTACCAAGGAGATCTCTACTTGTCCTCCCTTTGTGTTAATTGATAATACTTGTGCAACTAACCCCTGTTGTGAGCATGTTAATCTTGTGGAGGAAAATGCCAAGTTAAAGGAGAAACTTGAGAAGGGCCTTGTGGCATGCAGACAAGGTGAGAAGAGTCTGAACGATCTCTCGAGCACTCAAAAGGGTGTTGTAGGAAAGGAAGGACTTGGACTTATCTCCAAGTCAAAAGGTAAAAGAAGAACAAGAACAAACGATCTCTCACCCTCATGGACATCTTTGTCAAAGAGGGTGAGGGGACTCAGAAGGTGAACAGGAACAAGGTGGACTATGGGAACCCCAAGAAGGGAAAAACCGTTCCTACTAACACAGCCGGCAAACTCAACTCCTCTTATGTTTTATGTTGTGCTAGTGATGGGCATGTTTATGCCAGATTTGTTGGTTCCTACGATGAAGATATTGAATGGGCTATCTGGGTTCCTAAGACCCTTGTCTCTAACATGAAAGGACCCATTAAAAAATGGGTACCTAAAACCAAGCCTTGATCTATTGCAGGAGTTTGCTTCCGCTGGGGTGTCATGGTTGCTCGATAGTGGAGCAACAAATCATATGACCGGGAGCAAGGACTTAGTGGTGGATGTGCATCCTTCTCCATCTATGCCCACCCATGTCCAATTCGCCGATGCATCCTCGTCAAAGGTATTAGGATTTGGTAAGGTGGTCGTCTCTCAAGATTTATCTATTGAGAAGGTCATGCTTGTTTAGTCACTTGCCTACAATTTACTTTCGGTTCGTCAACTTGCAATCATGGGTTTTTCCACATTCTTTAATATTGACACTGTGGTCCTCCTAAGGAGCAAGACTCTTAAAGTAGCCTATGTTGGACATGTCGAAAATGGTCTCTATGTGGTGAACTTCTCAAAGCGACCCACCAAGACTGCGACATGTTTAATGGCTAAAGTTGACGTGGGCTGGCTTTGGCATAGCTGTTTAGCTCATGTCAATATGAGATCTTTGCAAAGTCTTCTGACAGGGGACCATGTTCGTGGACTAACAAATGTGAGCTTTGCTAAAGATCGTGTTTGCAGTGCTTGCATTGAAGGAAAGATTCATGAAACTGATCATCGTCCAACGACTCTTATCTACACTAAGAGGCCATTGGAACTCCTCCATATGGATCTGTTTGGTCCTCCAACATTTGATAGTCTTGGAGGCAGAAAATATTGCTTAGTGATTGTTGACGACTACTCAAGATATACCTGGGTATATTTCTTTAAAAGGAAGAGTGAAACTCAACAAACGGTCATCAACTTTGCTAATGAAGCGCAACGTCAACATGAAGCAAAGATCTTGATGATTAGGAGTGACAACGGCACCGAGTTCAAGAACTACACCCTAGATGAGTTTCTAGGTGATGAGGGAATAAAGCACCAATATTCTGCACCATATACCCCTCAGCAAAACGGCATGGCAGAAAGGAAGAACCGGACCTTGATAGACGCTGCAAGAACAATGATGGCAGAATTCAAATCTCCATACAACTTCTGGGCAGAAGCCATCAACACAGCATGTCATGCGTCCAATCGGCTCTACATCCGCAAAGGCTTGAACAAGACTCCGTATGAGATTCTAACTGGAAACAAACCCAATCTCAAGTACTTCCGGGTATTCGGTTGTAAGTGTTTCATTCTCAAAAAGGGAGCTCGGTTAGCTAAATTTGATTCTAGAGTACATGAGGGTATCTTTGTTGGTTATGCTACAAACTCTCATGCTTACCATGTCCTCAACAAGTCCACCGGACTAATTGAGGAGACGTGTAACGTAGAGTTTGACGAAAATAATGGCTCCCAAGTGGAGCAAAGTGGTCTTTGTGATATAGGTGATGAAATTCCTCCCGAAGCCATAAGAAGAATGGGGATTGGTCAAATACTCCCCATTGAGGAACCCCTTGTGGCCGAAGGAGAAGGACAATGCTCTACTCAAGTGGAGCCATCACCCCCACAAGCCCCACACGCTTCTGATGAACAAAGAGAAGACTCTCAACAAGTTGATCAAGCTCTCGGTCAAGATCAATTGCCTAACAATGGTGATGTGCCCCATGTTATTCAAGCACTACCCCAAGACCCCGAACCTACTCATGATCAAGATCAAGTGCAACCCCGAGATCCAGAACAAGTAGAAGCACAAGATCAAGATCAAGAGCAAACATTAATACAAGATCAAACTAGTGAACCTGCTCAAGTCGAAGGACAAGATGACCAGGAAACTGTCTCACAATTCCCGTCTGGAGCTCCAACAACCGGCTCAAGACAAGGGCAAACAAAAGAAACAAGTCGATGCTCCCCCGTTATCTAATGAAGAACTCTTGGAGCGTCGAGCAACCAAGAATGCGAACAAGCTGAGAGTCAAGTCACATCTTATGAAGAATGTTCTTGGCAGTTTAAAAAAGGGAGTATCCACCCGTCAACAGCTTTGGAATTATTGTGAGCATCACTCATTTGTCTCGTATTGTGAACCTCAACAGGTACAGGAAGCGCTCGATGATGAGGATTGGCTTATGGCCATGCACGAAGAACTTAACCACTTCGAGCGCAACCAAGTCTGGGATTTAGTGCCTCGGCCAACGGAGGAACATAATGTCATCGGGACCAAATGGATATTCAAGAACAAGCAAGATGCAAATGGAATTGTGATTCGAAACAAGGCAAGATTGGTGGCTCAAGGCTACTCCCAAGTCGAGGGTATCGACTACGGTGAAACCTTTGCCCCTGTTGCTCGTCTAGAATCTATTCACATGTTACTTGCATTTGCTTCTCATCATAACTTCAAATTACAGCAAATGGATGTGAAAAGTGCATTTATTAATGATCCTTTGAATGAGTTGGTCTATGTCAAACAACCCCCGGGATTGGAACATCCCAAGCTCCCCAATCATGTGCACAAACTCAATAAGGCACTCTATGGCCTTAAACAAGCCCCACGCGCGTGGTATGAGTATCTTACTGAGTTGTTACAAGATCGTGGGTTTGAAATTGGGAAGATTGATCCCACTCTTTTTACTAAGAGGGTTAAAGGGGATTTGTTCATATGCCAACTATATGTTGATGATATTATCTTTGGCTCCCCTAACATTTCATTCAATGAAGAATTTGCTGCACTAATGACTGAGAAGTTTGAGATGTCCATGATGGGAGAGTTGAAGTTCTTCCTCGGGTTCGAGATTAGACAAGGTCTAAACGGGACATTCATCAAACAAGCCAAGTACACTCAAGACATGCTCAAACGGTTCGAGCTCGAAGATGTCAAACCGGTCAAGTTCCCCATGCCAACCAGATGCAAGCTTGACAGTGATCCCAATGGTAAAGCAATGGATCAAAAGGTATACCGCTCCATGATTGGATCCCTCCTTTACCTCTGTGCATCTAGACCGGATATTATGTTGAGTGTAGGGATATGTGCACGGTTTCAATCCGCACCAAAAGAAAGTCATTACATGGATGTCAAACGAATCTTTCGATATTTGGCTCATACCCCAAACTTTGGCCTCTGATATCCCAAAGGATCAAACTTCAATCTAGTTGGCTATTCTGACTCAGATTGGGCTAGAGATTGTGTGGAGAGGAAGTCAACGTCTGGAGGATGCCAATTACTTGGTCGCTCTTTGGTAAGTTGGTCTTCAAAGAAGCAGAACTGCGTCTCCTTATCATCCACCGAAGCTGAGTATGTGGCAGCTGCAAGTTGTTGTGCACAATTGCTATGGATGAGGCAAACTTTAAAGGATTATGGTGTCACTGTGACAAAGTGCCTCTTCTATGTGACAATCAAAGCGCCATCAAGATTTCCCTCAACCCAGTGCAACATAGCAAAACCAAACATATTGATATACGTCATCACTTCATTCGTGAACATATCAAGCTAGGTGAAATTGAGGTTCACTTCATCCACACTGAAGAGCAACTTGCAGATATTTTCACTAATCCTCTAGATGAAGCAAGGTTCCGGGAGTTAAGGCATGAGCTAAATATCATTGATTCAAGGAATGTGGATTGAAACTAGGCATATTGCACCTCTCTTTGCATTCCATCTTGGTCTAGATGTAGGCATGGACATAGGGGGAGTGTTGTTCTCTCAATGAACTTTCCCTCCCCCCATTATGCGTAAATCAATCTAGTCTTTCACTTTAGCCATTGTCAAATGGCACTTGTGCCTCAAAGACGAGCATTGGTCATGAACCCAAGGATAATTCTTCGCGGTGTCATACCATTGTCTCAAACATAGGTGGCCTCGGCCACCGCCCCTCCATCCTTTCTTGCGTATAGAAGAAAGGATATACAATGACAAGTCAATACATTTTCTTGGTTGCCATCTCTTTTTACTCACTTGTCATGTGCCCAAGTTCCTCCTTTTTCCTTAGCCGTGTTGCAACATTTACAGCGGTACTACCGCCAGGGTAGCGATACTACCGCCAGGACCCCATTGGTACTACCGCCAGGGGTAGCGGTACTACCGCCAGGACCCCAGCGGTACTACCGCCAGGATTCAAAACCTAACACGACCGGCTAGAAAATTTCTAGGGTTTCAAGGGGGGAGCGGTACTACCGCCAGGAAGAGCGGTACTACCGCCAGGACGCCAGCGGTACTACCGCTGCACCCCAGCGGTACTACCGCTGCACCCCAGCGGTACTACCGCTGGCCCGTACCCCTTGGGCTATATAAAGGGAGGGGGAGCCCGATTTTCTCATCTGTTTCTTCTTCCTCGCGGCTCCTCCCTCCCCTAGCCCAAAAAAATCCCTGATTGGATCTCACTTCGTGGAGCTCCTTCTCCCCGTTGGTTTGGAAGGGTTGCTTCATCTCCTCTTCCTCCTCCAAGAGCCATGAATCCCGGTAAAGCTCCTCCCTTCTTCTATTTGGTTGTTGTTCGTGTTCTAGGGTTAGGAGCAATGGGGATTGGATCCATATCTTTGATCTTATGGCTAGTTCTTGGATGGCATGAAGGAGATATTTGAGGGGAGTATAGGTCCTATGGTTTGTTGTTGAGTTTGTTGCCATGTCCTAGGATTTACTCGTTTTAGATCTAGCACTTGAACTTTTGGATTAGATCTAAAACGTGCTCTCTCTTGCCTAGGCATGTACTTATTTCGTGTTACTAAGTGTTCCTCATGACAGTAGGGCTGGGGTGTAAGTCTTAGTGTTCATATTCAGCCCATGCCCTCGAAAACGATTCCTATATGTCAGATCTGAAAGTCAAACCCCCAGCGGTACTACCGCCAGGGGTAGCGGTACTACCGCTATGACCCCCAGCGGTACTACCGCCAGGGGTAGCGGTACTATCGCCAGGGGTGGCGGTACTACCGCCATGGGCATTCACTATGTATTTTCTGTGTCTTTGCTTAGCAATGAGTGTTTACTTGTTTTGCGTTTTCAAGATTCATTGCCTTGACTCTTCTTGTCGCCTCTTTTTCGCTATGTGTTCCGTGTCACAGGTGGCTCTTCTCGCCGTTCGAACCCCCCACGGGACATTTAGTCCAAACAGTATCGCAACCAAGAGGCGCCCGAGGGGTCTGCTACCTCAGGTCTGCCACCAAAGAAGAAGTCCTTCAAGAAGGTTGCTCACAAGGATAAGCGGGTAAATGTCCGAACAATGTCCCCCAAGGACTTTCTGTAGTTTCGCACCAAGAACCACTATCTCAACGAGAGGGATGTGATCAAGGATGTTGACCATGTCTGGGCAAAGGACCAGTGCATGATCTACCGGGATGTTGTTGCTCATTTCAAGAAGAACTATGTCTCTGTTCAGTGGATTGATCTGGCACATCTTCAGCGGAACATGGAGTACTTTGGTGATGCCCTCTCTCTGGTTGACAAACTGGGCATCAAGGACATCATCACCTTCAAGACGGACTTTGATCCCACTGTAGTTGCTCAGTTTTATGTCACAGTCCATTTTTCTCCTGATGAACAACGTTCCATGGTGTGGATGACTGGGTCAAAGAAGATGACCGGTACCTGGACCGAGTTCATGCAATTCCTTCACATTGACTTTCAGGGTGCTGACACTCCTCTTGGGCTGCGTCCTCATGCTGCAGCCCCCACCGATAGGGCCCCCGCAAAGGACAGACTGCAGAAACTGCATCTGAGGAAGGGGGTGCTTCCCAAGCACCTGGACATCATGCATCGGATCTTTCGCAACACCCTCTTCCCTTAGAGTGGTAACTTCGATGAGGTCCATGGCTCCTTGGCTAAGATGCTGCTACTTTGTGAGGAGGCTATGTCTCAGGAGTCTGCTCTGCTGGATATTTCTGATGTGATGTTCACAGAGCTCTGGAACTGCATCATCATGCGTAAGGTTCCTATCTACGGGCCTTACCTGTTCGCATACATTCGCCATAAGTGGCAAGAGGCTTTTCCGGAGGAGCTGCTCTACGCTCAGTCTGATTACATTGTGCATGACCCGATCAGGCTTCGCGTCAAGGACAAGTGGGCCAACCCATCTACATCCTCTCAGCACATGGATACTGATACAGAGACTGCTGCTGACAGAGGAACTACCTCTCAGTCCCGCTCGTCTGCCAGGCCATCTTGGGCTATCAAACTGCAGGACAAGATGAAGACGCTTTTCTGTATGCAGGCCAAGGGTCAGTACCAGACACACGTGGCTCAGAAGCAGAGCCGCCAGAGGCATAAGCGTGTTCTCAGGACCTTGGATGTGGACATCTCCAGCGGCTCAGAGGATGACATCACTCCTGAGGCTACTTGAATGCAGGCTCAGGGGTACCAGTGGTCTGGCGATGAGGCGGAAGAGGAGGAGCAGACCGACCAGGAGGGGACAGACGAGTCTGGTGATCCTGAAGACGAGGAGTAGTTACCTGTGGCATTAGGTGTGCCCCTTTTTGGTGTCTTGTGCCAAAGGGGGAGAGAGTCTAGGATTTGCTTTCATATTCGAACTTTGCATTGCTTTGCTTTATTTCGTATGGTTTGCTTCGAACTTGGTTTGCTTCTAGTTTGCTATCTTTTGTTAGACATGATCTTATGTGAGATTTATTTCCATCATATGCTGTGAGTCATATGCCCCGTATTGTCATATATCTCTATCTTTTTGTTCTCATATTATTCTCTATGCAAATCCGGTATTGTCATCAATCCACCAAAAAGGGGGAGATTGTTGGGGCATAGTTTATGCCTAAGTAATTTTGGTGATTGATGACAGTACCATACAGGACTAACCGTGTGTGTGTTAAGGTTTCAGATAACACACGTCAACGGCACAAGACGACTCGTCTCCTCTCTCATGGAACGGAAGCACGACGCTCTCTGCGATTCTCTTTATTTGAGTCATAGGAAAGCCGTACTATTAAGAGGGGATCCGTAGTGGATAGGTTTGGGTGGAATCTATCTTTACACATGCACTCTTCACATTCTCCCTTTCCTTTATCTTTGGAGCGGCCCTCGCCTATTTGTTTTGAGCATATCTGCAAAATGGTCCCCAGCGGTAGTACCGCTGGACTGCTAGCGGTAGTACCGCTGCAGCCAGCGGTAGTACCGCTAGCTGGCGGTTGTACCGCCCCTGGTCAGCGGTAATACCGCTCCAGGTGCCTTGTTCCACCTACCTAGCGGTAGTTCGTGGACGGACCCTTTGCGAAGACTTTCTCGGCGGTAGTAGTGTTTGTGCACTACCAAGGGGCCAGCGGTAGTACCGCTGGAGGCGCAGCGGTAGTACCGCTGCATCCAGCGGTAGTACCGCTCCTGTTCAGCGGTAGTACCGCTGGAGCTCGGGCAGAGAGTGGGAAAACGGTCTGAATTTCCCCCCACTATATAAAGGGTTCTTCTAGCTGAGGAACCCTATCTCTTACCTCTCTAAGCTCCATTGTTGCTCCCCAAGCTCAAAAGTGCCCGATCTCTCTCCCTACCCAATCAAACTTGTTGATTCTTTAGGGATTGGTTGAGAAGGCCTAGATCCACACTTCCACCAAGAGAAAAGTTGATTCCCCCACCAATCCCTTGCGGATCTTGTTACTCTTGGGTGCTTGAGCATCCTAGACGGTTGAGGTCACCTCGAAGCCATATTCCATTGTGGTGAAGCTTCGTGGTTTAGTTGGGAGCCTCCAAGCTTTGTGTGGAGTTGCCCCAACCTTGTTTGTAAAGGTTCGGTCGCCGCCTTCAAGGGCACCTATAGTGGAATCACGGTACCTTGCATCGTGCGAGGGCGTGAGGAGAATACGGTGGCCTTAGTGGCTTTTTGGGGAGCATTGTGCCTCCACACCGCTCCAACGGAGACGTACTTCCTGTCAAAGGGAAGGAACTTCGGTAACACATCCTCGTCTCCATCGGTTCCACTTGTGGTTATCTCTATCCTTTACTTTGTATTTGCTTATGCTTGTGACTATATCTTACTTGTCTTAATAGCTCTCGTTGTTAGCTTCTATAGGGTTCACCTCATTGTCATATTATTTGTGAACCCGTATAGTGTTTACCTTAACTTGCTAAGATTAATTAAAAAGTGGTCGTTGTCTATTCACCCCCCCTCTAGCCAACCATATCGATCCTTTCACTAACATCATGTTGAGTGTTTGCATGTGCGTCCGATACCAAGCGGCACCTAAAGAGTGATATCTATTGGGTGTTAAAAGAGTCGTGAGATACCTAATACATACACCAAACTTTGGCATATGTATCCCAAGGGATCTTCTTTTAATGTTGTTGGCTATTCCGACTCGGACTAGGTGAGACACAAGGTTGATAGAAAATCCACCTCAGGTACATGTCAATTTCTTGGGAGATCTCTTGTGTCTTGGTCATCCAACAAACAAAACTAGGTATCTTTATCTACTGCCGAAGCTGAATATATAGCCGTCGGACCATGTTGTGCACAATTACTATGGATGACTCAAACTCTTGAGGATTATGGCATTCATGTTAAAAATGTTCCGATATTGTGTGACAATGAAAGTGATATTAAATTTGCCTATAGTCCTGTCAACATTCCCAAACAAAACATATTCAAGTGCGACATCATTTCATTCATGATCATGTTGGTAAAGGAGATATAGATCTTAAGCATGTTCATACCGACAAACAATTAGCTGATATCTTTACCAAACCACTTGATGAGAAAGTATTTTGTCATTTGAGGAGTGAGTTGAACATTATTGATGCTTCAAACTTGAGCTAGACTCACTCGGATGCATGCAAGGGCATGAGCTTGATTGTCTATTCCATGATGCTATTGATATGACACTATCTTATATCTTGGAAAACTATGCTCCCTTGTATTGCATCTAACCTTTTGTAGGTACTTGTAAGAAATACACTTCACAAGATTGCCGGCAACTCACATCAAGAGCAATCTTGTCATAGCCAAGTATCAACAACCCCTTCTCCAGAGATGGAGGAAGAAGACAAAAAAATCATATCCTTGACAATTATATGATGACGTAATTCACTCATGTCACTTGGATATATTATGTTCTTCCTTGCATGACTAACCATTGTAGGTGAAAAGTGAACCAAAACAACATGGATGGAGCCCAACACAAGATGATCTTCATCAACGTTGAGCATCCACGACAAGTTCACCTACATGCCACACCATCAACTCATATCCTTGATAAAGCATTGCACCAATACATGAGGTAAAGCAACTCAAGTGATATGAAGACATTAAAAGCTTAATCGAAAAATGGTAACCCCATTTTGTGCTTAACGATGAGCATGACCTATGATCAAGCAATCATGCTTGATTCCTCAAGTCAAATACTCTAAGTTAGGTGACCTAGTCACCGCCCCACATCTAGATGGATATTCTTGTATGATTCACATTTTTCATTGCATGCCTTCTTGGAACCATACAACTCTCATCTATATGTATGTATATATTCTCAAAAACACAAACAAAATTGTTTTCTCTTATTCCTTTTATCTATGCATAGATTCATTTTCAAAGTTTGTGGATATTTTCTGTCTATTTTGAGTTAAGGAGTTGATTTTCAATGCAACTCGGTCTCACCGATCTAGGAAACTTGGTCCAACCAATTTCTCTCACAGGTGTGCTGTCATTCTCGGTTTTATCGAACCATATCGCCTCGGTGACTCTTAAATTTATCTCTGCCTATTTTTTAGATATTTTAGATATTTACTAGACTTTTGTTTTAGGGGGAGAAAGATTTTCAATGATCCCAAGTTTCATTACCTTCTAAGATCTTATTGAACATTTTGGGAAACAAAATTAGTTTTAGGGTTATTTTCGAGGGGGGGGGGGAGGATATTCTTGAGTGGGAGAAATCCTCAGTGGTCCCATAAAATATAAGAGGGAGAATCATCTAGGATCCCTAACCCAGGGGGAGATAGTTCAAGGAACTCTTATCTATTCTTTAGGGGGAGAAAAGTCAAATTCAAGGAACTCTTATCAAGAGAGAAGAATCAAGGATCCCTTTCTCTAATGAGCGCTTACCCTCTGACATCTTTGTAAAATAATGCCAAAGGGGGAGAAATATCAAAGCTTCCAATAAGCTTACATAAAGGGAAGAAATATCACCAATAAGCTTACATAAAAGGGGAGATACATGTTCCTAAAGGAAGGTCTACCTAAGGGGAGATATATCAAACCTTATACACTCATGTGGAGTAACACCATTAAGGGAGAGAGATAAATATATTTGTTTTTCACTATCTTTGGATTGAACTTGTCTTACCCTACCTACTCCCATTATCTACATGCTATGATTCGGGGGGGGGGGGGAGATGAGATTCTTACATATTCATCCTTAGGGGAGAAAGTTCTAAATCTCTTGGAGACATATCTATCATCCAATCAGATTTCTCATATGTCTTCAATATCTTGGTACCTTTGAAGCTCTTTGCATATTTACAATAGAGTACTCTTGTGTTATCTAACATTTATTTTCCCAAGTGTACTCCTACTCCTAAGACGCTCAAGAACCTCAAGGTAAGTATATGCATCATATCCTTGTTCATGATGGTCTCTTGTCTCTTGCACATATTGTTTGCAAGAGTGAGTTTTGAACATGTAAGTTCTTCATTCACATATGTTTGATGCATATAGCTAATATTTTTATGACTTGTCTTGTCCTTCTACCATGTGTGTGCCCATGCAGTCCAAAGCAACTATCCTTTAATAGGGATTACACACTTTTAGGGGGAGCTTGTACTAGTAATATATCTTTCAAAGCTGTCATATTCTAATGCTTATCTTTATTTGAAGCTTTGATTGTATGTTGTCATCAATTACCAAAGAGGGGGTGATTGAAAGAACATATGCTCCCTTGGAGGTTTTGATAATTCATGACAACATACATTGTCTCTTTGACTAACAATATTACCTAGTATATTTCAGGTATAGTCCATAGAGAGCTTTAGCTATAGGATTGTGAGGAGAAGCCCCTTGATGAAGGAAGGAATAGAATTGTCTCAAGCTTCAAGAAAGAAGACTCTACATTTTATACTTTATGAGAAATCACTTTGAGTTCATAGGAAAGCCAATACTATTAAAAGGGGATGAGGTATTATGATGAATTTGGTTGCTCAAGTGCTTAGAGGTAACCACCAAAAATACTCAGTCATTCTCCCACAAAATATCTCTATCCAAACCCAAACCAGCAAAATCGGTGCCACCAACAATTTCCATTCGACCCTACTGATTTTACACTTGAGAGAACCTATGGCAAACCCTACCATCTCGGTACCACCAACAGTCCTATCGGTGCTACCGAGATTGAGTGACCAACATTTCTGTTGAGAAGATTTCAAGAATCGAAATTCCGAGTTTGAAATTTCTCTCACCGAGTTTTGGAAACTAGTATAGGTCATCGTATTGGTACCACCGAGATTCCTATACCGGTCTCACCGAGAATTCAAAAGTTGCCACATTAAGTGCAACTCGGTACCACCGAGATTCATTTTGGTGTCACCGAGTTAGGAAATAATGTTGTAACGGTTGGATTCATATTTAGTGCAACTCGGTACCACCGAGATTCATTTTGGTGCCTATATATACCCCTCCACCTAGCTCTCATTCGCAGAGGAAACACTCACAAACACACACACACACTTGTGAGATCCATTTTTCTGAGAGAGAACCACCTACTCATGTGTTGAGATCAAGAGATTCCATTACAACCATTTGAACCTTGATTTCTAGCCTCCCCAAGTTGCTTTGCACAAGATCAATCTCTCCTACCCCTACCAAATATGAGAGAGAGTGATTGAGTGTTGAGGAGACTATCTTTAGAAGCCCAGGAGCAAGGAGTTCATCGTTCTACCACATTTATTACCTTTTTGAGGGTGGTGCCTGCTAGATTGGTTAGGTGTCGCTTGGGAGCCTCCTACTTCGTGTTGTGGAGTTGAACCAAGATGTTTGTAAGGGCAAGGAGAACGCCTACTTCGTGAAGATCTACTGTGAGTGAGGCTACTCTTGTGTGGACGAAAGCTGTGGTGGAATAGACAAGGCCGCTTCTTCGTGGACCCTTTATGGGTGGAGCCCTCCGCGGACTCTTGTAATTGTTACCCTGTGTGGGTTGAAGTCTCCAATAACATGCATGTACGATAGTGCCACCTATCGGAACCATGCCAAAAATCGTCATGTCAACTTCTTCGTGTTTGATCTTCATAAACTCTACTCCTTTCTACATGTGCAAAGTCTTTACTTTTCGCTGCCATATTTGTTGACTAGCATGTGTAGGGTGCACTAGATTTGTTAGAATCGTTAAAATCTACCAACCTTTAAATTGGGAAAAGGCTAGGATTTAAATTTATGCAAGTAGTCTATTCATGCCCTCTAGACACCTCTTCTATCGATCTCACACCACGATCTTCAGCAAGAGCCCACACTGGCTGCTCCTTATCTCAAGGGCCTACACTGGCATCAGGATCAACATGTCACCTCAGCCACACATACCCACAGGAGCCTGCACCAACTTTCAAATCGTGGCGATGGTGGGTGGCAATTGTCGCCTCACCCACGCACTAGAAGACTGTCTCTCCGCCGAGCTCAACACTAGTGATGGTACCAATCTCGTTGATGTCATCTCAGCCTTTGACAATGAAAGCAGGAACAAGGGGCCACTCTACCTCGCCAACAAGGACGAAAATGCGGGCTTCCAACCCATAAATTAAGTGACCTACTCCGACATCTAGGGGAAGTTGAAATCCTCCGCCCCCGATCTCATAGGCCGGCGACACCACCAACAAGGAGACATCTGAGTCAATGGCTCCATCGATGATACTCGTCCATCAAGTCATGATGTTGGAACTAATCACGAGCGTACCTTAGGCGCCAGTAGTGACATGGCCCTTTGCCTCACACCTGCCTACGACGGGGCCGGTGGCCGTCATGAGGCAACCGCCCACCAAACCCGTCGCGCTACTTCACATCAAGTCAGCACGGGCCTCCCAGTAAGCTCACCGGCAGGATTTCCCAACACTACATCGGCCTTAAGGAGCGCGACATCCACGTCGCCATCCATACCATGATACTCCCTGAACTACCTCACGACGACCATCACCAGCACTGGTCCGACGTCCAGTACACTGGAGGCCATTAGTGTGTTTTTAGGGCATATTTATCCCTAAGTGATTTTGGTGATTGATGACAATACCTTAACGGACTAATCGTGTGCATTGAGCATTTCAGATAATACATGACAAAGGCATAAGACGTCTCGGCACCCCTCCGTGGATTAGAAGCACGGTGGCTTCTACGGTTCTCTTTGGTGGGTTTGAGTCGTAGGAATTCCGTACTATTAAGAGGGGATCCGTATCGGAAAGGTTTGGGTGGAATCAAACTCTCACACACACATTTTATCTCCACCTCTTTTCCCTTGCTGCTATGGAGCCCCCACCTTGTTCTTTCTCTCTCTCTTGGCAAAAAGGCTCTAGCGGTAGTACCGCTAGAGGTGAGCGGTAGTACCGCCCCCTGGCTAGCGGTAGTACTGCTCCAAGACTGTAGTACCGCTCTCATAGCGTTTGTGCTATGTCGAAATTTTTGCGGAGACTTTCTCAGCGGTGGTAGGCCCGGTAGTAGCTCTTGCACTACCGTGGATAAAGCAGTAGTACCGCTCTAGTCCTAGCGGTAGTACCGCTGGGGCTTGCGGTAGTATCGTTAGGGGGGTGGCAGCGGTAGTACCGCTACCCTTGAGCGGTAGTACCGCTCTGCTCGTGCAGTAAGCGGGGGTAACGGTTGGTTTTGTCCCCCCACTATATAAAGGTTCTTCCACTCCGTGAACCCTACCTTTGACCCTCCAAGACTCCATTGTTGCTCCCTAAGCTCATATGTGCCCGATCTCTCTCCCTAGTCAATCAAACTTGTTGATTTCCTAGGGATTGGTTGACAAGGCCAAGATCTACACCTCCACCAAGAGAAAATTGATTTCCCCCACTAATCCCTTCTAGATCTTGTTACTCTTGGGTGTTTGAGCACCCTAGACGGTTGAGGTCACCTCGAAGCCACATTCCATTGTGGTGAAGCTCCGTGGTCTTGTTGGGAGCCTCGAAGCTGTGTGTGGAGATATCCCCAACCTTGTTTGTATAGGTTCGGCCGCCGCCTTCAAGGGCACCTATAGTGGAATCACGACACCTTGCATTGTGTGAGGGCGTGAGGAGAATACGGTGGCCCTAGTGGCTTATTGGGAAGCATTGTGCCTCCACACCGCTCCAACAGAGACGTACTTCCTGTGAAAGGGAAGGAACTTCGGTAGCACATCCTCGTCTTCATCGGTTCCACTTGTGGTTATCTCTTACCTTTACATTGTGTATGTTATTGTTGTAGAGTATTTCTTACTTGCTTTAGCGGTTATAGTTGGTAGCATCATATAGGTTGCTCACCTAGTTTTTATTTTAGAGAACCTTTATGTTGCTAACCTAACTTATTAAGAAAAGCTAAAAAATGGTAGTTGCCTATTCACCCCCCTCTAGTCAACCATATCGATCCTTTCAATTGGTATCCGAGCCACGTCTCTTTATTAATGGTTTCACCACCCGAAGAGTATGGATGACGATGAAGGGGGAGTCCATGGACCATCGAGGCCGTGGCCTTGACTTCAGTCACAAGGGACGACTTGAATGTGGCTATGGCCAAACTCAGTCCCTGATGAATGAAGTCAAGACCATGCTTAAAGAATTAATTGAGGGGATTAAAAGTTCTCCCGAACCAGTGTTGGTGGTTAAACCCGCCAACACGGATTCAGAGGCCAATTCCTCCAAGGAAGCGGCTAAAGGTATGCGACCTTCTTCCCTCTCGACAATAATGGGACTGTAACCTATTTCTCAGTTCCACCTCCCCTGGTCTATGGAGGACCGGTTCCTACACCGCGTATCAATCCCGTCAGTCCTCCTCCTAAGCTTGTTAAGGGTGATTTTGCTAACTTGGTGTTTTCCATTAAGTCTCATTTGAATCACAGCTCAACAAACTTATGGAGAATCATTGAGAAAGGCTACTATCCGCATGACCCAAGCAACCTCACTCGAAGAGAAGAAGCGGACAATCAATGCAATCACTCCGCATTATTCATTCTCCAGTACGTAGTGCCTCCTGAAGATCTTCCTCACTTGCGCCCCTTCACTCAGGCTAAGGACTGTTGGGATCACATCATGGTGCTGTACAAGGGAATCTCAAACATTCAACGCTCCAACTATGAAGTGGTTCTTGATGCGACCGATGAGTATGTGATGAAGGAAGATGAGGACCCTCGAGATCTCTATCGAAGGGTGACTGCTATTGTTGTTGCACTCAAGGATCATGGAAGCAAGGATGTGGATGACACATGGACCAAGCGCAAGTTTCTCAAGGCCATCATGCCATTCAACAAAACCATGTCATCCATCATTCGCCAACGGCCAGATTTCTACTCCTTGTCCTCAAGTGATGTGTTGGATGAATTCATTGCAATGTCTATCATGAACAAGACCGGTGATAATGCTCTTGCTCGCGTTTGGTCAAAGACAGCTTCACCCAACCTTGCCTTAAAAGCCTAGGCTGCTTCGGAAGAAGAAGAAGAGGAGGAGGAAGAGGAAGGCTTCCCTGAATACACTAAGTATGCTTATCACGAGCACATGGCTCTTGCATCAAGGCAATTCTGGGGAAGCAAGCGAAACTCAAGGCCCAATTTCTCCAAGAATAACTCAAGTGGGGTCAAGACCAAGCAGCATGGGAGGACGTGCTATAACTGCGACAATGTGAGTCACTTCGTGGCAGAGTGTCCCTATGAGAAGAGGGAATACAATGGGGGCAAGCTCATTCGCAAAGAAAAAGCCAAGTCTTTCCCAAACAAGAACAACTTTTTCAAGAAACTCCATCCAAAGGGTATGATGGCACTTGAAGAGTACCCCTCCGATGATGATGACGATGATGATATGGTGGCAACAGCTACTGTTGCCATTGCCACCCCCTCTCCCAAGGTGTCTCTCTTCGGCGCCCCAACGATAACCGCATCGCCAAGTGCCTTATGGACAAAGGTATCGATCAGGTAACACCCAACATTAATACCACTATCACTACTGCTCGTTCATTGTTAAACTGTGTTGATGATAGTGATGTTGTGGAACTTAATGAGCATGATTTTGACAAATTTCTGTGTATAATCAAAGGAGAATCCAAGAAGCACTTTGTTGCTCTTTTGGAACAACTCGGTGAGGCTAATGACCACATCGAGTCTCATGAGGAGACTATCTCCGAGCTGCAAGGACATGGTCGTGACTATGCCGATGAGATTGTTGAATTATCTATTGCTCTAGAAATAGAGTGCAGTATTCGTTTGGCTCTTGAGGAGTCACACAACGATGATTGTGCTAAATTACAAAAAGAGCTAGATCAGACTATTGTACTTACACGTGTCCTTAAGTCTGAAAAGGCTGCAATTGGGGTTGGCCATGACAGACTCAAGGAGGAGTTTGATACACTTGACAAGGCTCACAAGGTCTTGAAAGGTGCTCATTTCTCCCTGAAAGAGTCTCATGATCAACTCCAAGCAAAGCTTACCAAGGAGATCTCTACCTGTCCTCCTTTTGTTATAATTGATAATGCTTGTGCAACTAACCCTTGTTGTGAGCATGTATATCTTGTGGAGGAAAATGCTAAGTTGAAGGATCAACTTGAGAAGGGCCTTGTGTCATGCATCCAAGGCGAGAAGAACCTAAACGACCTTTTGAGTAATCAAAAGGGAGTTGTAGGAAAGGAGGGACTTGGACTTACATCCAAGTCGAAAAGGAAAAGGAAGAACAAGAACAAGCGATCTCCTACCCTCATGGACATCTTTCCTACCAAGGGACTCAGAAGGAGAACAGGAACAAGGTTGAGGATGGTAGCGTCAAGAAGGGCAAAACCATTCCTACCAACACATCCGGCAAATTTAATCCATATTATGTTTTATGTCATGCTGGTGATGGGCATGTTTATGCCAGATTTGTTGGTTCTTACTATAAGTCCATTGAATGGGCTATTTGGGTTCCTAAGACCCTTGTTTCTAACATCAAAAGGACCCATCCAAAAATGGGTACCTAAAACCAAGCCTTGATCTATTGCAGGAGTTTGCTTCCGGTGGGGTGTCATGGTTGCTCGATAGTGGAGAAACAAATCATATAACCGGAAGCAAGGACTTAGTGGTGGACGTGCATCCTTCCCCATCTATGTCCACCCATGTCCAATTTGCTGATGCTTCAATGTCCAAGGTATTGGGATTTGTAAGGCGTTCATCTCTCAAGAGTTATCTATTGAGAAGGTCGTGCTTGTTGAGTCCCTTGCTTAAAATTTACTTTCTGTTCATCAACTTGCAATTATGGGCTTTGCCACATTCTTTAATCTTGATAGCGTGGTCCTTTTGTGGAGCAAGAATCTTAAAGTAGCCTATGTTGGATATGTCGAAAATGGTCTCTATGTGGTGAACTTTTCACAGCGACCCACTAAGACTACGACTTGTCTAATGGCTAAAGTTTATGTGGGCTGGCTTTGGCATCGCCGACTAGCTCATGTCAATATGAGATCTTTGCAAAGTCTCCTCAAAGGGGACCATGTTCGTGGACTAACGAATGTGAGTTTTGCCAGAGATCGTGCTTGTAGTGCCTGTATTGAAGGGAAGATTCACGAAACCGCTCATCGTCCAACGCCTCTCATTTACACTAAGAGGCCCTTGGAGCTCCTTCATATGGATCTCTTTGGCCCTCCATCTTTTGATAGTCTTGGGGGAAGAAAGTACTACTTGGTGATTGTTGATGATTACTCAAGATACACTTGGGTATATTTCTTCAAGAGGAAGAGTGAGACTCAACAAACCGTCATCAACTCTTCTAATGAAGCTCAACGTCAACATGAAGCAAAGATTTTGATGATCAGAAGTGACAATGACACCGAGTTCAAGAACTACACCTTGGATGAGTTTCTTAGTGATGAGGGAATCAAGCATCAATATTCAACACCATACACCCCTCAACAAAATGGTGTGGCGGAGAAGAAGAACCGGACATTCATGGAGGCGGCAAGAACAATGATGGCGGAATTCTAATCTCCGTATAACTTTTGGGCCGAAGCCATCAACACAACATGTCATGCATCCAATCGGCTCTATATCCGCAAAGGCATGAACAAGACCCCATATGAGATTCTCACCGGAAATAAACCCAATCTCAAGTACTTCAGGGTATTCGGGTGTAAGTGTTTCATTCTCAAGAAAGGTGCATATTTAGCTAAATTTGTTTGTAGAGCTCAAGAGGGCATTTTTGTTGGTTATGCCAAAAACTCTCATGCTTACCGTGTCCTCAACAAGTCCACCGGGCTCATTGAGGAAACATGTAACGTGGAGTTTGATTAAAATAATGGCTCCCAAGTGGAGTGCAACGGCGACAGAAATCTTCTGTCGTCTCTTGAGCTTGCCTTGGTTTTTCCCTTGAAGAGGAAAGGGCGATGCAGCACAGGAGAAGTAAGTATTTCCCTCAGTTTTAGAACCAAGGTATCAATCCAGTAGGAGAATCGTGTCAAGTCCAGAGTACCTGCACAAACACAAAAGAGCTTGCACCCAACGCTATAAAGGGGTTGTCAATCCCTTCAAGATTGATTGCAAAGTGAGATCTGAAGGCGGAAAGTGCAATGAAGTAAAAGTGTAAAGCTGAAAATATGATGTGAAGTAGACCGAGGGGCCATAGTGTTCATTAGAGGCTTCTCTCAAAATAGCAAATATTACAGTGGGTGAATAAATTACTGTCGAGCAATTGATAGAACCGCGCAAAGCCATGACGATATCTAAGGCAATGATCATACATATAGGCATCACGTCCCACACAAGTAGACCGATACTTTCTGCATCTCCTACTATTACTCCACACATCGATCGCTATCCAGCATGCATCTAGTGTATTGAGTTCATGACGAACAGAGTAACGCCTTAAGCAAGATGACATGATGTAGAGGGATAAACTGAAACCAATGATAAAACCCCCATCCTTTTACCCTTGATGGCAACAACACGATGCATGCCTCGCTACCCCTTCTGTCACTGGGTGAGGTCACCGCACGGTATGAACCCAAAACCAAGCACTTCTCCCATTGCAAGAATCATAGATCAAGCTGGGCAAACAAAACCCACAACTCGAAGAGAATTACAAGGATATGAAATCATGCATATAAGAGATCAGAAGAAACTCAAATAAGATTCATAGATAATCTGATCATAAATCCACAATTCATCGGATCTCGACAAACACACTGCAAAAGAAGATTACATCGGATAAATCTCCATGTAGATCATGGAGAACTTTGTATTGAAGATCCAAGAGAGAGAAGAAGCCATCTAGCTACTAGCTATGGACCCGTAGGTCTATGGTGAACTACTCACGCATCATCGGAGAGGTCATGGTGATGACGAAGAAGCCCTCCGTATCCGAATCCCCCCTCCGACAGGGCACCAGATCATGCCCCAGATGGGATCTTGCAGAGACAGAAGCTTGCGGCGGCGGAAAAGTATTTTCATGGATCTCCTGATTTTTTCTGGGATTTTAGGGAATATATAGGCGAAAGACCTAGGGCAGAGGAGGACGAGGGAGCCCACAAGCCTAGGAGGCGCGGGCCCCCCTGGCCGCGGCTAGGGGGCTTGTGGGGTCCTTGGTGGCCTTCTGGCTTGGTTCTCAAGTCTCCCGATCGTGTTCTGTTTCGGGAAAAATATTTTCATAAGTTTTATTCCGTTTGGACTCCGTTTAAAATCCTCCTCTGAAAGGGGTCAAAAACACGGAAGAAACAGGAACTGGCACTTGGCACTGAGTTAATAAGTTAGTCTCAAGAAAGATATAAAAGGCATACAAAACATCCAAAGTTTGACAAGATAATAACATGAAACCATCAAAAAATTATAGATACGTTGGAGACGTATCAAGCATCCCCAAGCTTAACTCCTGCTCGTCCTCGAGTAGGGAAGTGATAAAGACTGAATTTTTGATGTGGAATGCTACCTAGCATAGTTGTCCTTTGTAACTTCTTTCATGTGACATGGATGTTCAGATCCGTAAGATTCAAAACACTAGTTTTCTATTGACATGAAAACAATAATACTTCAAGCAAACTAGCAAGGTAATCATGAACTTTCGAAATAACACGTCCAAAGAAAGTTATCCCTACAAAATCGTATAATCTGGCTATGCTCCATCATCCCCACACAACTAATTTAAATCATGCACAACCCCGGTATTGGCCAAGTAATTGTTTTCGCACTCTTACTTTCTCAAAACTTTTTCAACTATCACGCAATACATGAGTGTGAGCCATGGATATAACACTATAGGTGGAATAGAATGTGGTGGTGGTTGTTAGACAAAAAAGGAGGAGATGGTCACATGGACTCGAGTTATCAAAGGGTTATGGAGATGCCCATTAATAGATATCAATGTGAATGAGTAGGGATTGCCATACAAAGGATGCACTAGAGCTATAAGTATGTGAAAGCTCAAAAGGAGAACTAGTGGGTGTGCATCCAATTTGCTTGCTCACGAAGACCTAGGACAATTTGAGGAAGCCCATCATTGGAATATACAAGCCAAGTTATATAATAAAGATTCCCACTAGCATATGGTGGTGACGAAATGAGAGGCTCTCAATCATGAAGAACATGGTGCTATTATGAAGCACAAGTGTGGAAAAAGATAGTAGCATTGTCCCTTCTCTCTTTTCTCTTTTTTTTATTTGGGCTCTTTGGCCTCTTTTTTCTTATGTGGGAAACTTTGGCCTATTTTTTTTATTTCCTGACATGGGACAATGCTCTAATAATGATGATCATCACACTTTTATTTACTCACAGCTCAAAGCTCAGAACGATGATGACTCTATAGGAAATGCCTCCGGCAGTGTACCGAGATGTGCAACGATCTAGCTTGGTGTATGACGTTGAAACATCTCGCTAGCTATCTTACGATCATGCAATAGCAATATGAGAGTGACGGCACAAGTCATGAGATGGAACGGTGGGAGTTGCATGGCAATATATCTCGGAATGGCTATGAAAATGCCATAGTAGGTAGGTATGGTGGCTATTTTGAGGAAGGCATATGGTGGGTTTGTGCACCGGTGAAAGTTGCGCGACACTAGAGATGCTAGCAATGGTGGAAGGTGAAAGTGCATCTATACCATGGACTCACGTTAGTCATGAAGAACTCACATACTTGTTGTGAAAGTTTTTATTAGTAATCAAAACAAAGTGCTAAACGCATACTCCTAGGGGAAGGGTTGGTAGGTATTAACCATCGCACGATCCCGACCTCAACACAAAGGATGACAATCAATAGATAAATTATGCTCCAACTTCCTAACATAGCAGTTCACTATACGTGCATGCTACGGGAATCACTAACTTCAACACAAGTATTTCTAGATTCACAACACCCTACTAACATAGCTCTTAATATTACCAAATCCACGTCTCAAAACTAATTGAGAGGAATCAAAACTTCTCTTTCTACTCAATGTACATGAAGATGGAGGTTTTTGTATCCTTTTTGGATACCTATCACCTTTGGGACTACTTTCATAGCACAAGCCAACTACCAAGTCACGCACCGCTGTGCTCTAAAAGATCAAACTGAAGCACATAGAGCAAAATTATCTAGTTGAAAAGATATAAGTGAAGCACGATGAGCATTCTAGCAAAATCACGATGAGTGCATGTCTCTCTCAAAAGGTGTGCAGAAAGGATGATTGTGACACAACAAAAAGAAAAGACTCCTACGATACAAGACGCTCCAAGCAAAACAAATATCATGTGGTGAATAAAAATATAGCTTCAAGTAATGTTACCGATGGATTGAAGACGAGAGAGGGGATTCCTTCCCGGGGCATCCCCAAGCTTAGGCTTTTTGGTGTCCTTGAATTTGGCTTGGGATGCCTTGGGCATCCCCAAGCTTGAGATCTTTCCACTCTTTATCCCTTTGTCCATAAGAACATCACCCAAAACTTGAAAATTTCACAACACAAAACTTAAACAGAAACTCGTGATATCATTAGCACAAGAAAACAAACCACCACCTCTTTAGGTACTTTAGGAAACTTGAATTCTATTCATACTAGTGTTAGATTACTTTATTCTCACTTTTACATGGCTAGTACCCCCCGATAATATCCATAGTTTCATCAAAACAAGCAACCAACTCAACAAAAACAGAATCTCTCAAAAGCAGACCAGTCTAAAGCAATATGTATACTTCGTATACTTCTGGTACCTCAAAAATTCTGACAAATTACGACTGCCTGGGAAAAAGCTATATCAACCAGCAGCAAAAAGAATCAACTCAAAATATCTTTCTTAATAAAAATGACAAATAATCTTGTGAGCGAAAAGTTTCTGTCTTTTTCCAGCACGATCAAACAACCATCACCAAGACTAGTCATAAAGGTTTTGCTTGGCTCAAACACAAAAAGAAACACAAAAAGACACAATCATAACAGAATTATGATAGTGTGGACGCAACAAAACAGAAATAAAAAGATAAATTCATTGGGTTGCCCCCCAACAAGCGCCATTGTTTAACGCCCTTAGCTAGGCATAAAGCGATAGAATCACGTATCGTCGTCTTTGGTGCTCAAACCATAAGTATCCCTCATCATGGATTCATAGGGAAATCTTATTTTATTTCTAGGAAAGTGTTCCATGCCCTTCTTTAAAGGAAATTGAAATCTAATATTCCCTTCCTTCATATCGATGATAGCACCGATAGTCCTTAGGAAAGGTCTACCAAGAATGATAGGGAATGTAGGATTGCAATCAATGTCAAGCACAATGAAATCCATGGGTACATAGTTACTATTTGCAATAATAATAACATCATTGATCCTTCCCATGGGTTTCTTGACAGTAGAATCCGCAAGATGCAAATTAAGAGAACACTCCTCAATCTCATTAAAACCCAGAACATCACATAAAGACTTTGGAATCGCGGAAACACTAGCACCCAAATCTCACAAAGCATTGCTTTCATAGTTTTTGATTTTGATTTTGATATTAGGTTCCCACTCATCATGAAGCTTTCTAGGGATAGAAACTTCCAATTCAAGTTTCTCTTCAAGAGATTTTATCATAGCTTCGTCGATATGATCGGTAAAGGCCTTGTTTTGGCTATAAGCGTGTGGAGAGTTTAGCATGGATTGCATCAAGGAAATGCATTCAATCAAGGAGCAACTATCATAATTGAATTCCTTGAAATCCAAAGTAGTAATTTCATTACTACTCAAAGTTTTAATATCTTTTACTCCACTTTCAATGCTTTTAGCATCAAGATAGATGGACTCCGAATCATTGAGGCGTTTTTCAACCAAGGTGGATTCATATCCAGCCCCATAATCATTAGGTTAGACACAAGAAAACAAAGATTCAATGGGAGTGACACCAAGCACTTTAAGATCTTCGTGATTCTTATCATGAGAACACGCCTTTTTAAGCCATTCATGTCTAGCAGGAATTTGGGCGGTTCTTTCTTTGCTCTCACTCATGGAAACACGCATAGCTATCAAAGTTTCATCCATATTGATCTTGGGAGGAACACATCTAACTTTCAAAGTATCAATATCACTAGACATTCTATCAACGCTCCTAGCCAAATCATCAATTTTGCGTAGTTTTTCCTCTATGGACGCATTGAAAATCTTTTGCGAGTTGATAAACTCTTTGGTATTACTCTCTGGATCAGAGGGTAATCTATTGTAATATCACTAATATTACTCCACACATCGACCGCTATCCAGCATGCATCTAGTGTTATTGAGTTCATGAAGAACAGAGTAACGCCTTAAGCAAGATGACATGATGTAGAGGGATAAACTCAAACCAATGATGAAAACCCCATCTTTTTACCCTTGATGGCAACAGCATGATGCGTGCCTCACTACCCCTTCTATCACTGGCTGAGGTCACCGCACGGTATGAACCCAAAACCAAGCACTTCTCCCATTGCAAGAATCATAGATCAAGCTGGGCAAACAAAACCCACAACTCGAAGAGAATTACAAGGATATGAAATCATGCATATAAGAGATCAGAAGAAACTCAAATAAGATTCGTAGATAATCTGATCATAAATCCAGAATTCATCGGATTTCGACAAACACGCCGCGAAAGAAGATTACATCGGATAGATCTCCATGAAGATCATGGAGAACTTTGTATTGAATATCCAAGAGAGAGAAGCCATCTAGATACTAGCGATGGACCCGTAGGTCTATGGTGAACTACTCACGCATCATCGGAGAGGTCATGGTGTTGATGAAGAAGCCCTCCGTATCCGAATCCCCCCTCCGGCAGGGCACCAGAACGTGCCCCATATGGGATCTTGCGGAGACAGAAGCTTGCGGTGGCGGAAAAGTATTTTCGTGGATCTCCTGATTTTTTATGGGATTTTAGGGAATATATAGGCGAAAGACCTAGGGTAGAGGAGGCCCAGGGAGCCCACAAGCCTGGGAGGCGCACCCCCTGGCCGCGGCTAGGGGGCTTCTGGGGTCCCTCGTGGCCCTCTGCCTTGGTTCTCAAGTCTCCTGATCGTCTTCTGTTTCGCAAAGAATCTTTTCAGAAGTTTTATTCCGTTTGGACTCTGTTTAAAATCCTCCTCTGAAAGGGGTCAAACACACGGAAAAAACAGGAATTGGCACTTGGCACTGAGTTAATAAGTTAGTCTCAAAAAAGATATAAAAGGCATACAAAACATCCAAAGTTTGACAAGATAATAACATGAAACCATAAAAAATTATAGATACGTTGGAGACGTATCATGGAGCAAAGTGGTCTTTGTGATGTAGGTGATGAAATTTCTCCCCAAGCCATAAGAAGAATGGGGATTGGTCAAATACGCCCCATTGAGGAACCCCTTGTGGCCGAAGGAGAAGGACAATGGTCTAATCAAGTGGAGCCATCACCCTCGCAAGCCCCACACGCTTCCGATGAACAAAGAGAAAACCCTCAACCAGCTAAACAGGATCAAGGGCAAGATCAACCACTCAAAGATAGTGATGCACCACATGATGTCCAAGTGCTTACACAGGGTTCCGAATCTGCTCAAGATCAAGATAAAGTGCAACCACAAGATCAAGATCAAGTGCAACCACAAGATCAAGATCAAGAGGAGCCACAAGATCAAGAACAAACCAGTGAGCCTGCTCAAGACGAAAATCAAGTCGATCAGGATGCTGCTTCTCAATTTCCTTCTGCAACACCTAAGAGGGGTCGAGGTGCCAAGGAAGGATCAAAACTCAAGGCCAAGCAACGTGATCAAGTTGATGCTCCCGAGTTATCAAGCGCATAGCTCTAGGAGCGTCGCGCAGCCAAGATTGCATCCAAGCTGAGAGTCAAATCACATCTTATGAAGAACGTGCTTGGAAGTTTAAAAAGGGGAGTATCCACTCGTCAACAAATTTCAAATTATTGTGAGCATCACACGTTTGTTTCGCATTGTGAACCTCAACAGGTACAGGAAGCGCTCGATGATGAGGTTTGGCTTATGGCCATGCATAAAGAACTCAACAACTTTGGGCAAAATCAAGTCTGGAAATTAGTGCCAAGACGAAAGGAGGAACATAATGTCATCGGGACCAAATGGATCTTCAAAAACAAGCAAGATGCCAATGGAATTGTGGTTCAAAACAAGGCAAGATTGGTGGCTCAAGGCTACTATCAAGTCGAGGGTATTGACTACGGTGAAACTTTTGCCCGTGTTGCTCGTTTAGAATCTGTCCACATGCTACTTGCATTTGCATCTCATCATGATTTCAAATTAGAACAAATGGTTGTGAAAAGTGCTTTTCTTAATGGTCCTTTAAATGAGTTGGTATATGTCAAACAACCCCCGGGATTCAAACATACCAAGCTCCCCAATCACGTATATAAACTTAATAAGGCACTCTATGGCCTTAAACAAGCCCCACATGCGTGGTATGAGTACCTTACCGAGTTACTACAAGATCGTGGGTTTGAAATTGGGAAGATTGATCCCACTCTTTTTACCAAGAATGTCAAAGGGGATTCGTTCGTATGCCAACTATATGTTGATGATATTATTTTTGGTTCTCCTAACGAATCTTTCAATGAAGAATTTGCCGCACTAATGACCGAGAAATTTGAGATGTCAATGATGGGTGAGTTGAAGTTCTTCCTCGGGTTCGAGATTAAACAAGGTTTAGAAGGAATCTTCATCAAACAAGCCAAGTACACCGAAGACATGCTCAAGAGGTTCGAGCTAGAGGATGTCAAGCCGGTCAAGTTTCCCATGCCAACGAGATGCAAGCTTGACAGTGATCCCAATGGTAAAGCAGTGGATCAAAAGGTATATCGCTCCATGATTGGATCCCTTCTTGACCTTTGTGCATCTAGACCGGATATCATGTTGAGTGTAGGGATTTGTGCACGGTTTCAATCTGCACCAAAGGAAAGTCATTTTATGGTTGTCAAATGAATCTTTCGATATTTGGATCATACCCCAAACTTTGGCCTATGGTATCCCAGAGGAGCAAGCTTCAACCTAGTGGGCTATTTTTACTCAGATTGGGCAGGAGACTGTGTGGAGAGGAAGTCAACTTCCGGAGGATGTCAATTTCTTGGTCGTTCACTGGTAAGTTGGTCTTCAAAGAAGCAGAACTGTGTCTCATTGTCTTCCACCAAAGCCGAGTATGCTGCAGCTGCGAGTTGCTGTGCACAGTTGCTATGGATGAGGCAAACTTTAAAGGATTACATTGTCACTTGTGACAAAGTGCCTCTTCTATGTGACAATCAAAGTGCTATCAAGATTTCCCTCAATCCGGTACAACATAGCAAGACCAAGCACATTGATATTTGCCATCACTTCAGTTGTGAGGATATCAAGCATGGTGATATTGAGGTTCACTTCATCAACACTGAAGAGCAACTTGCAGATATTTTCACTAAGCCCCTAGATGAAGCAAGGTTCCGGGAGTTAAGGCATGAGCTAAATATCATTGATTCAAGTAATGTGGATTGAAACTAGGCACTCTGCACCTCATTCAATATTATATCTCGTTCTAGGTGTAGGCATGGACATAGGGGGAGTGTTGTTCTCTCAATGAACTTTCCCTCCCCCCATTATGCATAAATCGATCAAGTCTTTCACATCGCCATTATTGATGGCACTTGTGCTTCAAAGATGAGCATTGGTCATGAATCCAAGGATACTTCTTCACGGTGTCATACAGTTTGTCTCAAATATAGGTGGCTCCGGCCACCGCCCCCTTTCTCTCCCGATAAAGGAAGGTTATAATATGGCTAGTCAGTATATTTTTCTTGTGATTTTTTTCTCCCATACTGACTAGTCGGTGGCCACGATGATTTCACGCTTTTCTGGCAAGTTCTAAAACTCTGAGTGTTTTCTGGAACGGTACTACCGTTCAGAGGAAGTGGTACTACTGCCAGGGGGAGCGGTACTACAACCCATGACACGAACGGTACTACCGCCAGCCCAGCGGTACTACCGCCAGCCCATCGGTACTACCCCTATGGCCCGAGCGGTACTACTGCCCTGCCCGTGACCTAGGGGGTATATAAAGGGAGGGCGCTGTTTTCTCTGCCCCATTTGCTTCTTCTTCATGGAGCTCTCTCTCTATCCCGTAATCCCCCAGATCTGATCTTCCTCCGCGGAGCTTCTCCTCCCTTTCCAGTTGGAGGGATTGCTCCCCCTCCTCCTTCCTCCTTAGGGTGCTATGGATTCCGGTACATCTCCTCTCCTTCCTCTCTTGGTTGGTGTTCTTGCTTCTAGGGTTAGGAGCTTGATGTACTAGATTCATTGTTATGATGTATGCTTAGTTTTTGGATGGAATGGAGGAGAAATCTTAGGAGATTTTAGGTCCAATGTTTTTACTTGAATCAATCTGACATGCCCAAGAGTTCTACATGTTTTAAAATCTGCTGGTTCTTGTCAAAATTGTTATGAATGTGGTTTAGATGTGGATCCCATCGAAAAATCCAGCACCGCGTGGTACTACCGCTGCACCAGGGCGGTACTTCCGCTCGGGGCAGCGGTACTACCGCTTTCCTGGTGGTACTACCGCCCCTCGGCTAGCGGTACTAGCGCTGTGCCATCTATGGCTTATTTACTTTGGCATCTTGTGCTTCTACTTATGTGTTCTGGACCTTGCCATGACTCTTTTTGTCGCTTTTTCTGCGTGTTTGTGTTGTGTGTCACAGGTGGTGGTTGCCGTCGTTGTAACTCGGTCCGTGACACCCAGTCGAACAGGTTCCGCAATCCCGACCACCCAGAAGGTTCAGTAAGTTCCAATCCCAATCCTCCAAAGCGCCATTTCTACAAGACTGCATCAAAGGAAAAGGAGGCCAACATTGACTACAACACTATGCCTCCTAAAGATTTTATGCGGCACCGTGGGATCAATCCTTATGTCAATGAGAGAGTTCAGCTCAAAGGCTGTGATTTGTTCTAGACAAAGCAGCAAGCCCTGATTTATCAAGATGTCATCCTGTCCTTCAAGAAGATCTATGTCCCTGTGAAGTGGATTGATCTCCATCATCTCCATCATCTCCAGAGGTATCCTGATTATTTTGGAGAGGCCCTCTCTTTGATTAATCAACTTGGTATTGAGGACGTCATCACCTTCCATCATGACTTCGATCCGGAGATTGTGGCTCAATTCTATGTCACTGTCCACTTTCCTAGTGATGAGGATCGTACTACGACTTGGATGACGAATGCCAGAGAATGACTGGAACTTGGATAGAGTTCATGAAGCTTCTGAATGTGCCTAACGAGGGGCCGTGGACTATTGTTGGCTTGCGCCCTCATGCCCAACCTGGTGCCACCCCCAAGAAGAAGCTGCAACATCTCTATGTGAGGAAGAATGTGCTTCCCCCTCTCTTGGATATCATGCACCGGATCTTCCGCAACACGCTGTTTCCTCGTGTTGGCAACAAAGACGAGGTTCATTCCTATCTGGTGGACATGCTTCTGATGTGTGAGGAGGGAAGGACAAAGAACACTGTGCCACTCGACATATCTGATGTGATGTTCTCTGAGCTTAAGAGATCGATCTCTCACCGTAAGGTCCCCATCTATGGGCCTTACTTGTTCTTTTTCATTAAGAAAAAGTGGGCAGAGTCCTTTCCGCAAGTGCTCTTTCCTGCTGGCTCTGGGTGTGTCAGCCATGATCCTATCAAGCTGCGCCATAAGGAGAAGTGGGCCAACACCTCAACTTCAAGTTCTGCTCAACGCATGGAGACTGACAGGGAGACTGCTGCTGCTGAGGGAGGCCCTGACTCGCATACCCGCTCCTCTACTGTGCCATCTTGTGCCAGGAAGCTGAAGGACCAGATGAAGACCCTCTTCTGCATGCATGCCAAGGGACAGTATCAGACTCATGTGGCCCAAAAGGAGAACCATTATAGGCACAAGCGTGTCTTGAGGACGCTTTATGTGCATATTTCGAGCGGCTCTGAGGACATCATCACTCTAGAGGCTGACTGGATGCAGGCTCGAGACTACCAGTGGGTTGAGTCCGACGCTAAGGAGGAGGCATGTGACGAGGATGCTGAGGAGGAGGAGCCGACTGAGGAGGATGAGGATGAGGATGCTACGGATGAGTCTGATGCGGATGCCTGGACTACCACCTTTATCCTAGGTGTCCTCTCTGCCCTTTTTGGTGTCTTGATGCCAAAGGGGGAGAGGTGTAGGGATTTGGATTTTCTTTGCTTTATCATTTTCTAAGTCTTTCTGTGTTGAACTTGGTTGGTCTTATCATGTTCGATTACCTTTCATGGTTGTGAGACTTTGTTTTAGTCATATGCCATCCTTACATTACCTTTATTAATTATCTTCATGCTCACATGCTTTACCTTGCTTCCTCACTTAATGTTGTATCAGGTCATTGCAAGGAGTACTAGCCTATGATTTCTAGGGGGAGTTTTCCCCTTGGACTGAGTGCACTGCTGTTCATAGCAGTAACCTAAATCATGCACTCATCTAGGGGGAGCCACTCCCTAGACCATAGACTTTGGGTTTGCAGTTGTATTCAGTATACTTTCTTTTTGTGTAAATCTGGTATTGTCATCAATTCACCAAAAAGGGGGAGATTGTTAGGGCCTATTTATCCCTAAGTGATTTTGGTGATTGATGATAGTACCTCAACGGACTAATCGTGTGCATTGAGCATTTCAGATAATACATGACAAAGGTACAAGACGTTTTGGAACCCCTCCGTGGATTAGAAGCACGGTGGCTTCTATGGTTCTCTTTGGTGGTTTTGAGTCGTAGGAGCCATACTATTAAGAGGGGATCCATGTCGGAAAGGTTTGGGTGGAATCAAACTCTCACACACACATTTTATCTCCACCTCTTTTCCCTTGATGCTATGGAGCCCCCACCTTGTTCTTTCTCTCTCTCTTGGCAAAAAGGCTCTAGCGGTAGTACCGCTAGAGGTGAGCGGTAGTACCGCTAGTAAGCGGTAGTACCGCCCCCTGGCTAGCGGTAGTACCGCTCCAAGACTGTAGTATCGCTCTCGTAGCGGTTTTGCTACGTCGGACTTTTTGCGAAGACTTCCTTAGCGGTGGTAGGCCCGGTAGTAGATCTTGCACTACCGTGGGTAAAGCGGTAGTACCGCTCTTGTCCTATTGGTAGTACCGCTGGAGCTTGCAGTAGTACCGCTGGTGGTAGTGGTAGTACCGCTACCCCTGAGCTGTAGTACCGCTCTGCTCGTGCAGTAAGTGGGGGTAACGGTTGGTTTTGTTCCCCCACTATATAAAGGGTTCTTACACTCCGTGAACCCTACCTTTGACCCTCCAAGACTCCATTGTTACTCCCTAAGCTCATATGTGCCCGATCTCTCTGCCTAGCCAATCAAACTTGTTGATTTCCTAGGGATTGGTTGAGAAGGCCAAGATCTAGACCTCCACCAAGAGAAAATTGATTCCCCCACTAATACCTTGTGGATCTTGTTAGTCTTGGGTGTTTGAGCACCCTAGACGGTTGAGGTCACCTCGGAGCCACATTCCATTGTGGTGAAGCTCCGTGGTCTTGTTGGGAGCGTCCAAGGTTTTTGTGGAGATAGCCCCAACCTTGTCTGTAAAGGTTTGGTCGCCGCCTTCAAGGACACCTATAGTGGAATCACGGCACCTTGCATTGTGTGAGGGTGTGAGGAGAATACGGTGGCCCTAGTGGCTTATTGGGGAGCATTGTACCTACAGACCGCTCCAACGGAGACGTACTTCCTGTCAAAGGGAAGGAACTTCGGTAACACATCCTCGTCTTCATCGGTTCCACTTGTGGTTATCTCTTACCTTTACATTGTGTATGTTATT
Organism: Hordeum vulgare subsp. vulgare; assembly: GCF_904849725.1. Lineage (NCBI taxonomy): Eukaryota > Viridiplantae > Streptophyta > Magnoliopsida > Poales > Poaceae > Hordeum > Hordeum vulgare. The sequence goes on along the minus strand of NC_058524.1, from coordinate 334,695,839 downwards.
GTTGTAGAGTATTTCTTACTTGCTTTAGCGGTTATAGTTGGTAGCATCATATAGGTTGCTCACCTAGTTATTATTTTAGAGAACCTTTATGTTGCTAACCCTAACTTGTTAAGAAAAGCTAAAAATTGGTAATTGCCTATTCACCCCCCTCTAGTGAACCATATCGATCCTTTCACGTGTCCCAACTAAACACGTCGCTCAAACTCCAACAATGGTCACTCGAGTCCTCAATGTGCATGGCGTGTTGGAACAAGAGAGTAACACGCAAAGGCCTACGTCGCGCCCCTGGTGACCGTGGAAACTCGTCATCGATCTCGTCAACCGCGGTCGAATGCAGGGCACATGATTAACTGAACCAACAAAGAAGGCCCCACCACTACCAACTCCATCTTGCGGCCTCCAAGCAACGGTGACACTGGCGCACCGGCTCTAGGACACGCCACAAGATACCAAATTATTGGCTGACCTAACCCACGTACTCCACAGGATGGTGAAAATTTAGGATAACATCTCTCGTTCGAGGGACGGGCTCGCATGCACTAACACCTCCATATCCACTGCCAATCATCCAGCCCACGAGCATGCACGAGAATCAGTATAATAACGAGAGGCCGTATCGATGGCCCGGGCCACAAATCCGTGACAACCCATATCAGCCATTGCTCTGCAACAACGAGCATCCTTGCCACCAACGATCCCAGCCTAGAAGGACGGCCAGACGATCAACACGACATATGGACACGAGCAGCAGAGACTCACAGACTAAACTCCGGGGCTCAGATCAAGCATTGTGTTGGCATGTTTCGGGAAATAAGTAATAGCTCATATGTTCCCCAATCATCATTCATGGCGTCGAGAAGTACTCACGCGACACCAAAACAGAGCATTGGCTAAACGACTACGTGACAACAACTAAGATTGCCAACGGCGGCATATGCAACGCCCTGATACACATACCTTTGTGCTTGCCACGGCATGCACGCTCCTAGCTCACTAGGATCCCACTGAATTCGATTCATAAGTGGACGGCTTTGGAGCACATTTTCCTCAACAACTTTGAAGGAACCAACCACCAACAGTGAGCAAGCCCGACCTCCACAATATCATCCACGACGACAAGGAGTTAGCCTGTGACTATGTCGCACAATGGCTGAAAAAATACACTCTCCAGCATCTCCGACAACACAACCATCAAAGTATTCATGAACAACGCACAAGACCCCCCTGTTTAGGCACAAGCTCAGAAAGAAAACAGGAGCAGGAAATCTTACATCAATGGTAGCCTTCGTGAAGGTCACCAACGACTTCGCCACATGATAGAAAATGTAGGGACGGAGAGTATATCGACTAGAGGGGGTGAATGGGGGATTCAAAATTTGACTCAAACACTGCAATGTAAAGAAGCACAAAAGTGGACAACTATTGACAGGGACAAAATAAAATGATATGTGAAATGTAACTTAAAGTGGATGAGGAGAAAATTTATGAAGGAAATACTTGATAACTCCTTTAGCATAACGTCAAATAATTTTCACATATATGATTGTGACACACTAGTACAATGTTTTAGCTATCATTACAATGAGTGCCTGAGAGATAAGGTGGATAACAGAGTTTTACCGAGCCAATATAAGACTGAAGAACAAGGAAGAGCGAAAGCTATTCAAGCAATGAATCTTAATAGATCTTACACACAAAACATAGCAAGTAATACTTAGCAAAGCTAAATGAGTGGAGAAAGTGAACCAGTGGTGCTTGAAAGCACAATTGCTCCCTAGGGTGATTATGATAATTGATCACAACATATGCATCATTGGACTAATATGTTTTTCCAAGTATATTTCAGAAAAGTTCAAAAGATGCTTTAGCTAAAGGCTTATGTGGAGATGCCCCTTAATGCAAGAAAGGAATAAGATTGGCTCAAGCTTAAAGCTAGAAGACTTTTCATTTTGTATTTGTGAGAAATCACTTTTGAGTTCATAGGAAAGCCAATACTATTAGAAGGGGGTGAGGTAGTAAAATGAAATGGTTGCTCAAGTGCTCAAAGTTAGCCACCAAAATACTCAGTCATTTTTCCCACATAACCATTTTGTACAATTTCACATACTCAAATTCGGTGTCACCAACTTTCATATTTCAGACCCATCGAGTTTGACCTCAGACAAAAACCCTAGATATTCCCACCAAATCGGTGCAACCGAATCCATATCGGTGCTACCGAGTTCAGGGTGACCAACTTTTTGTTGCCTCGGTACACAAAATCGGAATTTCCGAGTTTGAGAATCGGTGCCACCGAGTTTGGCCATATGACCGTTAGCCACCTTTTCGGTGCCACCGAGTTATGTGTATTGGTCCCACCGAGATTCAAAAGTTATTGCCTTTTGTGTGAATCGGTACCACCGAGTTTATGACTTTGGTGTCACCGAATTTGCCACTTTAGGTGTAATGGTTGGATTTTGTGTGTTCCGTATATATACCCCTTCACCCACCTCTCATTCGTGGGAGAAGCACTCACGACACACACTTCATTGCCACATTTATGTTTTGAGAGAGAACCACCTACTCATATGTTGCGACCAAGATATTCCAATCCAACCATTTGAAACTTGATCTCTAGCCTCCCCAAACTTCTTTCCACCAAATCAATCTCTCCTACCCATACCTATTATGTGAGAGATTGATTTTGTGTTGAGGAGACTATCTTTAGAAGCACAAGAGCAAGGAGTTCATTGATCTACCACATCTATTTCCTTTTGGAGGGTGGTGCCTCCTAGATTGGTTAGGTGTCACTTGGAAGCCTCCTACTTCGTGTTGCAAAGTTAAACCAAGATGTTTGTACGGGCAAGGAGATTGCCTACTTCATGAAGATCTACCATGAGTAAGGCTAGTCCATCGTGGACAGAAGCCATGGTGGAATAGACAAGGCCGCTACTTCATGGACCCCCAATGGGTGGAGCCCTCCATGGACTCTCGCAGCCATTACCCTCCGTGGGTTGAAGTCTCCACTAACATGGACGTACGATAGCGCCACCTATCGGAACCACCCCAAAAATCATCGTGTCAATCTCATGCATTTGATCTCCCTACCTTACTCTTTACTTTACACTTGCATGTTTTACTTTCCGCTACTACACTCTTAGAACTGCATGTGTAGGGTTTACTTGAATTGCTATAACTGCCAAAGTTGTCTCTCAACTAAAATTGGGAAGGGCAAAAAAATTATCTTGTGAAGTAGTCTAACCACCCCCCTCTAGACATACTTTCGATCCTACATGTGGTATCACAACTTTGGTCTCCATTGCACTGGTTTCACAACCTAGGAGAGTATGGCGTCTAGTGAGGGAAATTATCACCGTAGAGGTATATATTTTGATGGCAGTATTTTTTCTTGTTGGAAGCATAAGATGAAAATGCATATTCTTGGCTTTAATCCTCATGTTGGGCTGTTATTCGTATTGGTGTGCAAGGTAACTTTTTTGGAGAAGGGTATGAACCGTATCGCGATGTGACAGCTGATGAACTGAAGATGTTGCAACTCAATGCTCAAGCCTGCAACATCATCTTCAACTGCCTATGCCCCGAAGAATTCAACAAAATCAGCTGCCTTGAGAATGCATAAGAAATTTGGGATACTTTGATCGATATGCACGAAGGTACTGATTTTGTTAGAGAATCTAAGTTGGATGTGCTCCCAAGTCAACTTGACAAGTTCAAGATGAAGGATGGTGAAGGTGTCGCTGAAATGTACTCTAGGCTAGCTCTCATCACCAATGAGAATGTCGGCTTAGGAAGCGAAGATATGACCAACAAATTCATCATCAAGAAGATACTTAGAGATCTTGATGGAAAGTATGACACCATGTGCACATTGATCCAAATGATGCCAAACTACAAAGATCTCAAGCCAACTGAGGTCATTGGTAGGATTGTCGCTCATGAGATGTCACTCAAGGACAAAGGTGAGCCGCACAACAAGTCAAGCGGTGCTTACAAAGCTTCATGTGATGCTCCCGCTACTTCAAAGTATAATCTTGTCACCGATGAAGAGATAGCCTCATGGTTATAAAATTCAACAAGTCCTACAAGAGTAGAGGCAAAGAGAGAAGCTCGAGATCAAGACATGATGAGAAGCATTCATCAAGTCATGACCGAAACTACTACAATCATGGGAAGCCCGGACAGTACTCCAATGAGTGCTCAGATCCCTACAAACAAAGAGAAGAGTCACCTCAAACACTAAGCTCAAGAGATGAGTCACCTCACAAAGAGAGAAGGAGTAGAGAAGATCGTTATGAACGAAGGCACTCACGGAGAGGCAAGGAATCAGAGAAGAAGGACAAATACACCAAGAGCAGCTCAAGAAGGAGGCATCAAGCTCATGTTGGTGAATGGGTTTCTGTCTCCGAATTTGACAACCATTCCGAGAGAAGCTATCACTCCAACTCCAACTATAGTTAAGATGAAGGTGTTGCCTGCATTCCACTTGTTTCCTCCAATTCCTACGACCTATTTTCTTCACCAAATGAGGGTTCGAAAACGGCTTCATGGCTAAAGGCCCCAAGGTATCACACCCAGAGTATCTTGATTTTAATAGTGATGAGGATGACTTGTTAAGACAAGATGACTTGGTCTTTGAGAAAACTAGTGATTGCAATGAAAATGAACTTGCTAATTATAATGCTAGTCAAGATAAATCAAGTGATGACGATAAGAAAGAGATTGAATGACTAACTCAAGAATTAAAAACTCTTAAGTTAGATCATGAGACTACTCTAGAAGATCATAGAGAGCTTGCAAGAACTCATGAGAAGCTACACTTCGAGAAGCTCAATTTGGATCTAGAGCATGAGTTCCTAAAAGCGGTCAATGATGATCTTCGAAAGAAGAGTTCTTCTTATCTAGCCAAAGGATTACTCTTGTCTAATTTTGTTCCACAAGTTAAACCTAGGAACACTAGTAACAAAGGCAAGAAAGTTTCTTCATCTAGTAACAACAATGCTAAAGCTAAATCCAATAATGTTGTTGCTAGTAGCTCTCTTGATTCCACTAGTGATTCTCTTAGCCAAGTTACACTTTGGCAAGAAAACTATTTATTGAAAGGGATTATAGAGAGAGGTGTCTACAAGAGTCTTGCCGGAAGTAAGCAATTTGAGGAAATTGTGCGCAAGCAAGGAGGACATCGGAATAAACAAGGCCTTGGTTACTTCAACGTCAATAGAGATGATTGGGAAGAAGGTCCATATCCCATTCCTAAGTTTGTTCCCCAAGAGGAGAAGTATGATCCCACTCCTCCCAAAGGAACAATCTCACAAGATGGCCTTCTACCACAAGACCAGAAGGGAAAAGGGCAAGCTTCGAGATGACATTGACTTATTTGAAGAAGAACCCCAAGTCAAGGTCAAGTGGATTCCCAAGGACACTACTAGCACTACCTCATCTAATGCTACCACAACTCCAAGGATTCCCATCAAATTGATGTGGATCCCCAAGAGGAAGAACTAGAAAGTTCTCGAGGGGTGACTGCACCAATGAAATTCACTCTTATTCATTTTGGCAAGAACTATATGCAATCAACCTCAACCATATGCATCAGCTCAAGGAGTCACACATTCCCTCAAAGGTAAGCAAGGAACAAGGTAATTAATGCATCTTTGGACATCAACACATGTGTGTTTCACTCCATGTCCATAGATATTCTTGCATATGTTCCTTTTGCTTTGGGACTAACCCATGTAGGTGAGGAGTAAGAATCAACAAGGATTGTTCCCAACTCAAGATGATCTTCATCAACATTGAGCATCCACCATACTTCACCTACTTGAAGTCTTCTACGGCAAATCCCAAGGTTAGTTTATCCCTCTTAGGGGGGATGCCATATCAATGGGGATCTTTACTCTAAATCTTGAGTATAAGCATCTCCTAAGGATATGAGCACATTAATGCTTATGTAAAAGTGGTAACCCCACTTGTGCTTAACGATGAGTATGACCTATGATCATGTATCCTTACTTGGATCCTAAGTCAATATACTCATATATAGATGACTTTGTCATCACCCAAGTGCTTGATAACTGCTAGGATGTTTTTGCATGTTCACCATATTATTTCTATCATCTTATTGTGTGAGCATGTTGGTCTGCATGTGTTTGCTCGTTCGAGGACATCCAATTGTTGTTATTTGGCTCTTGATTTATCTTTTGCCAATTTGATGGACAAGAATTCCTAGGACCCTTCTCTAGCTATCTATGCTATCTCATCTCAAGTTATATTCATGCTTCATCACAATTCCTAGGAACTCGATGACACCGATTTCGTAATCTCGGTGACACTGATAGCGAATGGTTATATATTCCAACGGACGAGTCTTTGAACTCGGATCGTCAATAACCTTTCGCCACAAAACCCTAAGCTGCCTCGAGGACCCCTGGTCGTCGCCTTTGCCTTCCCGAGCACCTCCACCGTTGGGAATCGCCGCCATCGACGGAATCCTCGCCGCCGTAGCCGGACCACCACCAAGTTAGGGTACGTATCCGATCTTCTTCTGTGTTCCCCTGTCCAACTCATACGCATTTGGAAATTTTTATCTACAAGCCACCATGTGCAAACCCTTACCTTCCACGAGAGTATCTCGTCTCATAGAGAAAGATGAAATTTTGGATCTAATCTGCCGCAGCATGCAACTCGGTGAGACCGAGTTTGTAGTATTGGTTCCACCGATTTCCCTTTTAGGGTTCCTGAGAAGCAACTCGGTGAGACCGAGAAGATCCTTTTGGTCCAACCGAAACAGATTGCCAAGTTTCTGTTACTCGAGTAAGCCTTCTCGGTGACTCCGAAATTGCCAACTTGGTGCCACCGATTTACATCCTGCAGAAGATCATACCCTAAGTTTTAGACTTCAAATTAAAAAAAAATCCTTTTGTGTTTTGTGATGCTCAACCATTCTGCTTTTCCTATATCTACTTCATAGGTTTGCTGTTTGCTGCTGAGTTGTTGCCTGTGTGCCAAGATGTGTGAATCTAAAGATAGCCAGAATGATTTCACACAGAAAAGTGCTGAGATGGACTCATGCATTACTCCTGAGAAGACTGACTCTGACACTCGATCTTACAGCTCCCATTGCTTGCCCAAGGCAGCCACCAGGCAGAGGAAGAAACTAAAACCGGATGAAGAAGTCTCAGACTTTGTGCCAGATAAAACTTCAACTCCTCCATAGGCTCCTAAGAAGACTATCAGGAAAGAGTATGCAAGACCTACTGATCTTAGAGCTCCTACATCTGCAAGGCAGAGCACAACACTCTCCACTGATAAACCTGCCAAGAACTAGAAGGCTGGTGTGAAGAGAGCCACGAAGAGGGTAGTTCATGTTACTGGGAGACAAACTTCTATGTATGAGGACGTTGAAGATGATGCTGGCGAATATGAGATCCCAACTCCTCCTAAGAAGAAGATGCTCATGGCTGATGCCATGCCTAGGAAATCTGCTCCTAAGCCTCCTTCCAAAGCAAAGAAGCTTGTAGCTCATAGGAAGACTACAAAGGATATTCCTATAGCTGCCAAGGAGAAAGCTCCAACCAAATCTGCCAGTGCACAATGCTGATCACCCAGTAGCTGAAGATATGAGAAAGAGGAAAGATGCAGGTTTGAGGAAATGGAGAGCTGCAGATCCATATGCCATAAGGAGAAGAACTGTTGTTGATCCAAGATTTCACACCATGGAACAACAAGATTTCTATGAGACTGTCTTGTATGAGAAGAGTCCAGCTGTCAATATGATATATGTCGACTGGGCTTACATCAAAGCCAATGGAAATTTCTTTACCCACGTGCAAGAAATTTTTAGGCTAGTGGATATTGAAGATTTTGTTGGAAAAGAGATGACCCCATGGAATGATGAGCTGATCATGCAATTTTACTCAACTATTCATTTTTATGGAGATGGTTCTATTGTCATGATGACTGATGGTCACAAATATGAGTTTATGATTGATAAGTGGGCCACTATCATTGGTGCCCCCAAGCAGAAGGAGAGTGATGTGGATGTGTATTTTGAAGCAAAGATGATCCACAACACCATTGCCAATATGTACAAGCCAGTTTTTCACAAGTATTTGGCTAGTCACAAGATGGGCTCAGTATACGTCTTGCAAGCAGGGATACCCAAAACTAACACCATTCTGAGACACACCTTGATGCCTAAATCAGGTGATGATAGGATGATCCGAGCACACTCCAATAATCTGCTGCACCATTTGGGCTCTCACACTAGATTCAGAGTGATGGACTTGATAGTAGAGACTATCCGGAGGACTGCTGCTAATCAGAAACGATCATGTGGATATGCCCCTTACATTCAGATGCTTATCAATGCCAAGCTAGGCAAGCATGCATATCTCCTTGATCATCCCCATCTACCCCTTTAGCCAGAATTTGAAGACAACGTCGCTATGATGGATGAAAATGATCCCAGCTCAGCTGGAGCAAGAATGGCAGCAGAGGCAGCAGAAGCTGAGGCAGCTAAAATTGAGCCATCACCAGTTCCACAACTCAGAACTCAAGTTGAGCAAATGACATTTCTAGTTAGCTCTGTCCAAGGTATGGAGAGGAATATCCAGGAGATGCTGCAAAGTTAGAAAAGCCTTGAGAGAGTCGTGGAAATGAAGTTTCATGACATGGATGTGAAGGTAACGAAGTTGACCACTATAGTCAAACAACTTCAACATGAAGTTGACTCAGTGGAGATACCACACTCAGATGATGATGATGACGATGACGAAGAGTCACCTCCTCTCACTACGACACAGTTCAACACCCAACCTAGATCAGCTATTGTACCTGCTTAGGAGACAAGATAGACTTCATGAGCTCAAGCGTCTGCACCTTTAGCACCAGCTCCAGCTCAAGCACCTCTAGTATCTACTCCTCCAGATCCAGTACACTCAACACATGCCTTCGTGGATGCTCTTCTGTCGACTCCGTCATCAACTGCCCAGAGAGACGAGTAGCTCTATACGTTTTGAACTTTTTGGTAACTTGTTTCCAAAGGGAGAGAAATGTATAGATCGTAGACTTCGAGAGAGAGAGAGAGAGAGCTTTTGACTTTATTTGCTCTCATTTGGTTTTAAAACTTTGGTCTTTTGGATGACTTTATCCCATTATCTGTGTTTGTTCATACACTTTGATTGGTTGAAGCTACATTATTATCCTTTTAGCTATCTATGTGATGATCATTCACTTATCTTGTTGGTGTCATGTGCATTACTATTCATTCTTATCTTGTATGCGCACCACCAAGATGTATGTGACATGGAAGAGTGACCCATGATCCTAATTGATTGTGCATTTGCATTCAAACACAAATTCTAGGATAATGCACAAATTTAGGGGGAGCTCTTGCTTTTCACATACTTCTCAAAGCATCGATGCTAATCATAGATTATATCTTTTGCCGAAGTTTTGATCTATATGTTGTCAACCATGACCAAAAAGGGGGAGATTGAAAGAACAATTGCTCCCTAGGGTGGTTTTGATAATTGATCATAACATATGCATCATTGGACTAATATGTTTTCCAAGTATATTACAAAAAAGTTCAAAAGATGCTTTGGCTAAAGGCTTATGCGGAGATGCCCCTTGATGCAAGAAGGGAATAAGATTGGCTCAAGCTTCAAGCTAGAAGACTCTTCATTTTATATTTGTGAGAAGTCATAGTCCAGAGGAAAGCCAATACTATTAAAAGGGGGTGACGTAGTAAAATGAATTGGTTGCTCAAGTGCTCAAAGTTTGCCACCAAAGTACTCAGTCATTTTTCCCGTATAACCATTCTATCCAATTCCACACACTCCAATTCGGTGTCACCAACTTCCATATTTCGGACCCACCGAGTTTGACCTCACACAAAAACCCTAGCCATGCCCACCAAATCGATGCAACCGAATCCATATCGGTGCTACCGAGTTCATGGTGACCAACTTTATTATGCCTCGATACACAAAACCGGAATTTCCGAGTTTGAGTATCGGTGCCACCGAGTTTGTCCATCTCACTGTTAGCTACCTTTTCGGTGCCAATCAGTTGTGTATATCGGTCCCACCGAGATTGAAAAGTAACCGCCTTTTGTGTGAATCGGTACCACTGAGTTTATGACTTTGGTGTCACCGAGTTTGCCACTTTAGGTGTAACGGTTGGATTTTGTGTGCTGCCTATATATACCCCTTCACCCACCTCTCATTCGTGGGAGAAGCACTTAGAACACACACTTCATTGCCAGATCCACTTTCTGAGACAGAACCATCTACTCATGTGTTGAGACCAAGATATTCCAATCCGACCATTTGAAACTTGATCTCTAGCCTCCCCAAACTGCTTTCCACCAAATCAATCTCTCCTACCCATGCCTATTTTGTGAGAGAGTGATTTTGTGTTGAGGAGACTATCTTTAGAAGCACAAGAGCAAGGATTTCATTGATCTACCACATCTATTACATTTTGGAGGGTGGTGCCTCCTAGATTGGTTAGGTGTTACTTGGGAGCCTCCTACTTCGTGTTGTGGAGTTGAACCAAGATGTTTGTAAGGGCAAGGAGATCTCCTACTTCGTGAAGATCTACCGTGAGTAAAGCTAGTCCTTGGTGGGCGGAAGCCGTGGTGGAATAGACAAGGCCGCTTCTTCGTGGACCCCTTGTGGGTGGAGCCCTTCATGGACTCTCGTAGCCGTTACCCTCCGCGGGTTGAATTCTCCACTAACATGTACAATAGCACAACCTATCGGAACCATGCCAAAAATCATCGTGTCAACCTCACGCATTTGATCTCCCTACCTTACTCCTTTACTTTACCTTGCATGTTTTACTTTCCTCTCTACACTCTTAGAACTGCATGTGTAGGGTGTACTTGACTTGCTATAACTGACAAAACCACCCCTCAACTAAAATTGGGAATAGGCAAAAAATTATCTTGTCAAGTAGTCTAATAACCCCCCCTCTAGACATACTTTCGATCCTATAGTGCTTGATGGCGGCAGATGATTTGGTAGACGAGTTCACTCTTCTGCAAAAGAGTTATGCTTGGTTGGAGGGACTTGTGATATAATACAAGAGCAAAACTCTCTCCATTCTATTCTCCCTCGACTCGAAGCTGATTAGAGTTCAGTTGATTTTACTCATGGTAAATACTTTTCAGTGATCTCCAAACCTTCGACAAACTTTGTCTTCGGCAACCATAATCACTCTTGGTCACACTTCGAACCACAACTACTCTTGGTTCCGAAGACTAACGTTGAAATGACAATTACTCTTCGTCATTGAGGCTGATGCCTATCCGTCTAGAGAATGTGCAGGTCTCAAGAGTAATAAGCACAAGAACACCAACTTGGCTCTACTATGATGCTTAACCACTCTCTAAGTTTGGCTCTTGATTTTCTTTCGGTGGATTTTAAACTCAAATCTATCAAAGAGGGGATGCTCAATCAATCTTCTCAAAAATATTTAAGCAGAGCAGCCAACTAACATCGCTGGAGCGGGGTGGCTATTTATAGCTGCAACCTTCCCTCAAGGGAAATGACCAAACTGGACATGGATATCCTCCAATGGCCGAATGCTACAAGTCCAACGGTCGAAAATTGAGCACAATGGTAACATTCCTTGTTGAGAAAGAAATAATAACTCCTCAGACCGAAAGATCTCTCATGCGTCACTCATACGTATCCAACTTATCTATATTTTTTTATTGCTCCATGCTATAATATTATCATTCTACTTTTGGGAGTTTATACACCAATTATTATTATTTTTGAGCACTAACCTATTGACCCAGTGCTCAGTGCCAGTTCCTGTCTTTGGAATGTTTTTGGCTTTTTAGATTTACAGTACCAAATGAAGTCCAATTGCCATAAAACTTTTTTATTATTTTTTTGAACTAAAAGAAGACGAGGAAGCCTCACGAGGAGGCCAGAAGCCTCATGAGCGAGGCACGAGCCAACAGGGTGAGGCCAGGGCCTAGGGCGCGCCGTGTTGACTCTTGCTCCCTTCGGTTGCCTCCTGGTGTACCTCTTCGTCCTATAAATTTGCTTATATCCACAAAACCATAGAGATCCTCCCAAAACACTTTTTTGCCGCCACAAGTCTCTGTTCCGCCGTGTGCCCATCTGGAGCCCTTTTTTGGTGCCCTGCTGTTGGGGGATCGATCACGGAGGTCCTCTACATCATCCTAGATTCTCCCATGGTGATGTGTTATTAGTTCACCATAGACCTATGGGTCTGCAGTTAGTACCTAGATGGATATCTCTCTCTATCTTGATCTTCAATACAATGATCATCGCATCTTCACTTTGATCTATTCGATGTAACTCTTTTGTGTGATGCGTTTGTTGGGATCTGATGAATTGTGGGTTTATGTTCAGATTGTTCATGACAAATATTTGATTCTTCTCTGAATTCTAAATATGATTCTTATGCATGATCATCATAGCTTCATAAATCTTTTCGATCTATTGATTTGCTTTGGTCAAGTAGATTGATCTTTCTTCAGTGAGAGGGGTGCGTTATAGTGGGTCCAGTGTGACGAATTTCTATATCCAAGTGACATAATAGGGGACAAGATACATCTTTGTATTACTGACACTAAGGATAAAACGATGGGGTTAGTTCATATTAATTGAATTCTCTTTTTCTACATCATGTCAATGTTCTCCAAGCATTACTCTATTCTACTTAATAGTCTATATGCATGTTGGATAGCGGTCGATGGGTGGAGTAATAGTAATAGGTGCAGGCAGGAGTCGGCCTTTTTTGCTTAAGGACATGATGCCTATATACACATGATCATGGCGTTAATATCACATAACTATGCGCTTTTCTATCAATTGCCCAACATTAATTTGCTTACCCATCGTATGCTTGCTTTCATGAGAGATGCCACTAGGGAAAACTATGTCCCTAGGGTTTGTTCACTATAAGTTTACAAATGCAAGATTTCCTCACTGCCTTCATTTAATTTTTATTTATTTTGGACTTTGCAACTTGCAACTACACTACTTTCTTGCAAATAATGAGACAAGGGGATTGACAACCCTCTTGCCGTATCGGGTGCAAGCGTTTGTTTCTCTTGTGTGTAGTCGCTGAAGGCTGGGTCAGTTGTTACTCCTATTGGTTCGATAAACCTTGGTTCTCTACTTAGGGAAATATTTATGTATATTATGCTCCATCACCCATTCCTATTCACAGAAAACCCAACGCAGATCACAAGTACCAAGCACCAAAGAACATCATCTTGTGCTTACCTATAATCATTCGAAGCATGAAGAGATTTCTCTCGATCTCTGATGGGTTCTGGTTAAGAATCACAATGAACCTAAGCTTCGAGAACTTGTACCCCTCTTAATAGTATGTTTATCCTATGACTTAATGATACAGAACAAAAACGAAATGAATACTACGTCTTCATGTCGTCTTTAACTTCTCGGCTGCAGTCATTTCCTTCGGAGACGTCCAGTGAATTGCTTTGCTTCAGCAATACTTTAATGTTGGAAATATACCCTAGAGGCAATAATAAATTTGTTATTATCATATTTACCTATTCATGATCATCGTGTATTATACATGCTAGAATGGTATTGAACGGAAACTTAAATACATGTGTGGATATATAAACAACACCGTGTCACTAGTGAGCCTCTACTAGACTAGCTCGTTGATCAAAGATGGTTAAGGTTTCCTAACCATAGAAATGAGTAGTCATTTTATGGCGGGATCACATCATTAGTAGAATTATGTGATTGAGAACACCCATCCGTAAGCATAGCATTTCATCGTATCACTTAGTTTGTTGGTATTGTTTTTTCATGTCAAGTATGCATTCCTTAGACCATGATATCATGCAAGCCCCTGACATCAGAGGAATGTCTCGTGCGTATCAAATGTCACTTTATAATTGCGTGATCATAAGGTGCTCTATAGGTATTTTTCAAGGGTGTCTGTTGGGTTGGCATGGATCGAGACTCGGATTTGTCGCTCCGTAGAACGAAGAGCTATCTCCGGGCCGTCTGGGTAATACAACATCACAAGAAGCTTGCAAGCAATGCATACAAGATTAATTGAAGCTTTGGCATCATGGTTTGATCAATAAAGATCTTCGTGGAATATGTGGGAACTAATACGGGCATCCAGGTCCCACTATTTGTTAATTACCGAAGAAGTGTCTCGGTCATGTCCACATGATTCTCGAACCCATAGGGTACACCCGCTTAATGTTCGGTGACGATATAGTATTTTTGGGTTATGTATTTTGGTGATCGAATGTTGTTTGGAGTCACGGATAATATCAATGTCACGAGGAGCTCCGTAATGGTCTAGAGGTAAAGATTTATATATGGGAAGTCATATTTTCTCTAGCGGAAAAGTTTTGGGTTTTGCCGGTATTGTACCGAAAAGCTTCTAGATGGTTCCAGAAACTTTCGGAGGAGTCCCAAAGTCCACTAAGAGTTCCATCATGTCCCAAGGGGCAGCATGGGTTGAGCGGAGGCAACATGGACTTATTGGTCCAGGCGCACAAGTCCCACAATGCCCATGCAACTCGGAAAGGTGGAAAGTCCACCTTGTATGAAAGGGAAGGAGGGGGACTAGAATTCCACCTCCTCCCCCTTGGCTACACCCCTAGGGATTGTAGGGACTGTCCTACACACCCCTCCACCTATATATAGAGGGGAGGGGGAACCCCAAGAACATACCAAGACCTTGGCACACCTCACTCTCGTGTTACTCCGTAGCTCCTTGATGGCTGCTGTGTATCCCTTGCAACGGCGACGGAAATAGTTGTGTCGACGGCACCAGGAATCCTTCAGCTGCGGCTACGCCTTAGGGGACTTCCTAGGCAAGTATGCAAAGGATTTTCCCCGTGGCCTTGGAGCCTTGCGCTGGTGTTCCCTCGAAGCGGAAAGGGTGATGTAGCGCAGCGACAGTAAGTATTTCCCTTAGTTTGAGAACCAAGGTATCAATCCGGTGGAAGATTATCTCAAGATCCTGCACAAACACAAAAAGCTTGCACCCAATGCTATGAAGGGGTTGTCAATCCCTTATAGATTGTTTGCCAAGTGAGAACTGAAAGCAACAAAGTAAAAAAGCAAAGTAAAAGCGGAGTTGTAAACGATGGATGTGAATAGACCCGGGGGCCGTAGTGTTTACTAGTGGCTTCTCTCATAAAAGCAAGTAGACGGTGGGTGAACAAATTACTGTCGAGCAATTGATAGAACTGTCCAGAGTCGTGATGATATCTATGCAATGATTACTTCTATAGGCATCACGTCCGAAACAAGTAGACCGATACTTTTTGCATCTAGTGTATTAAGTCCATAAGAACAGAGTAACGCCTTAAGCAAGATGACATGATATAGATGGATAATCTCAAACCAATGATAAAAACCCCACCTTTTTACCCTTGATAGAAACTTCTTGATGTGTGCCTTGCTGCCCCTACTGTCACTGGGAAAGGTCACCACATGGCAGAACCCAAAACCAAGTACTTCTCCCATTGCAAGAATCATAGATCTAGTTGGCCAAACAAAACCCAAGACTCGGAGAGACTTACAAGGATAACAAATCATGTATATAAGAAATCATCAAAAACTCAAATATATATCATAGATAATCTGATCACAAGTCCACAATTCATTGGATCTCGACAAACACACCGCCAAAGAAGATTATATCGGATAGATCTCCATGAAGATCATGGAGAACTTTGTATCGAAGATCCAAGAGTGAGAAGAAGCCATCTAGCTACTAACTACGGACATGTTGGTCTGAAGTGAACTACTCGCAAGTCATTGGAGGGGTGATGACGATGATGAAGAAGCCCTCCACCTCCAAAGTCCCCTCCGGCAGGGCACCGGGAAGGGTCTCCACATGAGATCTCTTGGAAACGGAAGCTTGCGGCGGCAGACAAGTATTTTTGAGGTTCCCCGGATTTTTTGCAGAATATTTGGGAATATATAGGCGCAAGACCTAGGTCAGGGGGCGGCTAGGGAGGCCACAAGCCTGCCCACTGCCGCCTCCCCCTGGTGGCGGAGTGGGGCTTGTGGGCTCCCTGGAGCCCACCTGGCTTTGCCCAAAAGCCCCTTGGACTTCTTCCGTTCGGGAAAAAAATCATTTCGGGGTTTTTCTTCCGTTTGGACTCCATTCCAAAATCAGATCTGAGAAGAGTCAAAAAAACGGAAAAACAGGAACTGGCACTTGGCACTGAATCAATAAGTTAGTCCCAAAAAAGATATAAAAAGATACATAAAACATACGAAGAAGGCAAGATAGCAGCGTGAAACCATCAAAAATTATAGATACGTTTGAGAAGTATCACTCCTCCGTTCCTCGTTCCAGTAGTGCTTGGAAAATCCCTGCTCGACTAGCTCCTCCACCACCTCCACCACGCCATCGCGCTGTCAAAGAAACCATCTATTACTCTACCCTCCCTCGCTGGATCGAGGAGGCATATACGTTATTGAGCCGCGCATGTGTTGAACGCGGAGGTGTCGTTTGTTCGGCGCTAGATTGGATTGGCTCATGATTGGATCGTGAAGAGTACGACTACACAAATAGTATTATATACACTTCCACTTAATGGTCTACGAGGGTACATATACACACTCTTCCCTCTCATTGATATGCATCTCCATGGATATATCTTGCGTGTGCGTAGGTAAATTTTCGTTTCCCATGAAATGTTACCCAATAGTGGTATTAGAGCTAGATTTATGCATAGATGATATGCACGAGTAGAATTAAAAGTGTTTGTGGGCGTTGATGTTCAGATTGCTTACCTCCTTAGTCTTATTTTGATTAGTGGTACTGTGGGATGAAGCGGCTCAGACCAACCTTACTTGTCCTCGCACAAGAGACCGGTTCCACCAATTGACATGCAACTTGTTTTGCATAAAGGTGGTTGGCGGGTGTTTGTCTCTGCCACTTTAGTTGACTCGTATTCAACAGAGGTGGTCCTTGTAGAAGGTTAAAAGGCAACTTGAATATCACTGTTGTGGCTTTGCGTAGGTAAGAACGATTCTTGCTAGTTGCCCATAACATCCACATAAAATTTGCAACAAGAAAGTAGAGAATGTCTAACTTGTTTTTGCACGTCATGTTGTGATGTGATATGGCCAAGACATGATTTGATATGTGTGATGTATGATACGATCATGTTTTGTAGTAGTTTATCACAACTTGCATGTCGATGAGTACGACAACCGGCATGAGCCATAGGGTGGTCTTAATTTATTTATTTTCATTTTATTTACTTTATTGCTATGAGTTAGCAATAGTTGTAGAAGCAATAGTTGGCGCAACAACCACATGTCAACACGATGATGGAGATCATGATGATAGAGATCATGGTGTCATGCCAGTGATGATGGAGATCATGTCGGTGCTTCGGAGATGGAGATCAAAAGCAGAAGATGATGATGTCCATATCATGTCACTTATATGATTTGCATGTGATGTTTATCCTTTTATGCATCTTATTTCGCTTAGGATAACAGTAGCATTATAATATGTCCCTCACTAAATTTCAAGATAAAATTGTGTTCTCCCCAAGTATGCAACGTTGTGAAAGTTCATCGTTTCGAAGCACCTCATGATGATTGGATGTGATAGACTCTTCATTCGCATACAACGGGTGTAAGCTAGTTTTACACATGCGAAATATTTGGGTTAAACTTGAGGAGCCTAGCATGTAGAGACATTTCCTGGGAACACAGAGACCGAATGGTCGAAGATGAGTCACATAGTAGGTATGATCAACATGGATATGTTCACCATTGAAACCACCTCATCTCGCATGATGATCAAACTTAGGTTGCTAGATTTGGATCATGTCACACTTAGACAACCTAAGGGGTGTTAATTTGAGTGGGAGTTCATTAGTAATTTGATTAACTGAACTAATTATCATGAACATAGTCAAAATGTCTTTGCAAATCATGTTGTAGATCAATAGCTCGAGTTGTAGCTCACCTATATTTTGATAAGTTCATAGAGAAGAGTAAGTTGAAAGATGATGGTAGAATTTATGTGAATTGAGCCCATGATTTGAGGATTGTCCTCATTGCTGCACAAAAGGCTTATGTCCTTGATGCACCGCTCGATGCGCCACCCCCTCAAACATCGTCTCTGGATGTTGTGAACATGTGTCATGCTTTACGCTTAGAATTGCGGCCGTAGGATCCGAAATATGTCTAGAGGGGGGGTGATTAGACTACTTGACCAAATAAAAACTTAGTCTTTTTCCAGTTTTCGTTGTGGGCGAGTTTTAGCAATTTGTGACTCGTCAAGTACACCCTACACATGCATATCTATGAGTATATGAGCGGAAAGCAAAGGCATGCAAATGTAAGTAGAGGGTAGGGAAAGGAAGATCAAATGCAAAGGTGTCACACCCTGTTTTTCACCACCAATGTTTTAAGTTGCAAAAATGAGAGCTTGTTAAAACTTTTTCTAATGATGTTGTGAATGCTATGAATGTCTTGTATGAATGTATGCTTTTTTGCTTGTTGATCCAAAACCCATGATAAATTTATTTTTAAATGAATTTCCAAAGCTCTTTTTCTTTGACACCAGATCACCTCTACCTTGCTTGGGTTACACTACTAGCTCATGATGCCTAGTAGCACTCCCAACCAAAGTTGGTGATCTGAACTCAAATACTATTATTATTTACCAAAAACATTAATTAATGATTTAAAACATTATTTTTCTATTTTAAATACATGTCTGTTTCTAAGGCCACGAATGATATTCCCACAAGGAAAAATGCTTCTCTGCCTTAGAAAATTCTGAGTAAAATCATGGAAACTCAGAAGGACATATATTTTCCATATATAAGATTTTCAACCCTATTTTATATTATAATTATTTGAATAAAACCCTGAAAACCATTCCTGTCTGTTTTAACCTTTTTAGATATTTCCAAAGGAAATACTCTCAATAAAATCCCATTAAATTACAGGAGCCTCTTCAAGCCATATTTGGTGCCCACATAAAATCTCATCTTGATCCAAGGTGGGGAAGGGTCACCAAATGAGCCTAAAACCCTCTTTGTCCAGAATAGAGTTGGAACAACTCTAAATAGAAAAGTTTGTCCAATGGGGCTGGAACTTTGCTGGGGTGTTTGGCACCTCAAATGAGGACTCCACACCAAAAATGAGATTTGCAAGATTTTGTTTAGTCACACTCCCTTTGGAGAGGACAGATCTGGCCACTTTGATGCATTTTCAAGTTTACAAAGCTAAACTTGTTCAATGGAGCTCAAAATTGGTGGAAACCCCTACTTTAACCCCAAGACCAAACATGTTAAGTTGCAGTTCCAGTGGTGGAGTGGAAGCACCCCAAACCATTGTCGAACACCTTCTGACAGGAAGGTAAAAACCCACCTAGCCACTGTTTTACCCAATGTCAAAGCCTCAAACTTGGTGTATTAGTGCCTCAGATTAACCTAAACACCCAGTCAACTGGCCCCTCCCTAGTTCAAAGCACAAGTGACAAGAACCCCAATTTATGCCACAGATCAGGGCTGACAGCACTAGTGAAACTTGTCCCCCTTGACCAGCCAGTGCTCTCACTAGCATACAACGGCTAGAAACACTCCCAGCAACACCCAGGACATGAGGGACACGTCTAAAGTGCCCCAGAGCGCGCCAGCATGCCGTGTCATGCCAAAACTGCGCTCTGGACGCGCTACAGGGAGCCATCATGAAGGGGACGACGCTCCCGGCCGGTCCAAACCTCCCCCGAAGTGTCCAAGACCTCCCCAGACAACCCGTGTGTGTAAAGAAGCCGCCAGGGACCCTCCTCTCCCGCGCTAGAGCTCGGGCGACGCGTGCCCGTGCGCACCCGACTCGGCCGAGCATCCACATACGCTGCAGCTCGACCCCACGCCCTCTCCCTCTGCGGTCGATGCTTTAGAGCGTCCCAAACCACGTCGAGAGACCGTGGTTTCGCAGCCAGCTCCTCACTGTGCACGCACGTGCGCCACGGTGAGTCACCGGCGCACCGAGTCGGCTCACCGTCGTGAGCCTATGAATAGGCCTCCCCGGCGCCTTAGCACCCCTCCAGTAGCCTCTGCATGACCACTAGCTCCTCCCTAGCCACCCAATCAAGCTCGTAGGGCCTCGGTGCTCGAGATCGACCGAGGCCCCTCCGCCTCGGAGCTCCGGTCGATCTCCGGCTACACGCCGACTCCTGCGACACTCGACCCACCATAGCACTCCCCTCGACAACAGGAACCTTTCTCCCAACTGCCCCGAGCGATTCCATGCCCCTAGGTACCAGTTCAACCACGTCCCGAAACCCCTCCGCCAAGGCCACCTCGTCGCCGGTGACTCCAAGCCTCTTCGGTGCTGTCCCAACCACCTGCAGGTAGGCGGAGGCACGCTGAACCCATTCATGCCGTTTGCTAGGCCCAAGTACGACGGCAGCCTCGCCGGAGTTCATCTCCTCCTCCCTGGTCGGTGGTAGGGGAAGAACCCGACAGGTGGGCTCCACCTATCATCGTCCTGGAGCAGCCCCCGCGCGCAGCCACACCCGCTGACCCCAAGGGCCCGCACGTCAGGTTCGAACCTGGCGCGCGCACGCGCCTGGCAGCCTGCTGGCTGGCTGGGCCGGCCTGCTTCCCAAGCCAGACTTTGGCCTTTTTCTTTTATTTTTGAAATAGTGACTAAAATGATTTTTGTAAAAATAACTACCCAGTGGAAAAATATAATTCTTCCACTGATATTTTTCTAAAAATGAGTAGTATTTGATTCTGCCATTGTTGGCATTTTTGAAAAACCGAATCTGTTTTATAATAATATAAAGGCATTAAAGGCAATAGTTTGCCCCTCTTTAGTAATAATTAAAAATGCTTAGCTAGTAAAAACTAAGAGAAGATATTTTTCAAATTAACAACCTGAATTTAACCAAGTTTTGCAACATTTTTAAAAGTGATTTGTGATCTGTTTTTGTGTGAGCTATTTCTTATTTATTCTATTCTCGACGATAGAATTACCGAGTGACGAAGGATTTGGAGCGGAAGACCTCGAAGACCCCGGATACCTAGCTGACCAAGGCAATCAACCCTTTGACCATGACTTGAGCATATAAATTGATGCATCTAGTATAGCAAGTACTTTTCCGTTGCATGTGATCATAGTGCCGGTTCATCATTGGTGTGATGGTACCGAAGGCTTCTTCGAAGCACTTGCATGATGGTGATGTTATACATATGGATCCTCGGAGCACAAGCATGATGAGCTTGATCCAACCATCTATGAGGATCATCCTACTATCATGTTGACTAGTAGAGTTAGAGAACCATTGCATGAGCATGATGTTGACTTAAATCAAAGGTTTATGAAAAAACCCGTCGGGTGCCACTAGTGCCCGAGGGTGATGATAAGATGGGTGGCCACTTTTGGTTAAGTCGTGCACCGGTGTTTTGTGTGAGTATGGTTTTGGAAATGGGATTAGATTTATTATGTGTCGACCATCCCAACCTCACCTGTGCGACCACGTTACCCCTTTATGGGAGGGGGATTTGTTGATTACTCTGGTCGGTACTAGCAAAGAGCCACATTACTAGTGGCGGGAGTGATTGTCGTCACTCTCGTGATGGGGTCGTGCCAGGAAGGGCGACTATGCCATTTTTATGAGTTCCAGGCACACCGTTGGTCCCCGCATGGTTGATACTATCCAGAGTCGGTGCTCGTAATACGTACAACATGTGGGCTGGGTACCAATCGAGTGGACCTCTTTGTCTAGTATCGTCAGGGGAAAGATAATGATCGGGTACTTACCTCGGGTATATGTGATATACCGCGAGTCGTGGATGACCCGGAAGTTTCCCGGTTCTCGTGGGTACAACGCGCAACCTCTGCAGAGTGTCAAACTATTCGAATAGACATGTCCACGGTCAAGGACAGTTGGGTAATCCTGCTTAAACTACGTCCAGAGTTTCCGCATAAACCAAGTGTGAGTGTGTGTGTGTATGTGTGGTAATTGGTGTTACAAGATGAATTGATATGACCAAGTTCGGTGACTTGGCATATAGGGTGAACCCGGAGTGTTCAGCCCTTGACAGATGCGAGGGCATCTATAACCTGTTCTTCAAGAGTAATTCTTTAGCTTGATGCATATACATGATCATCCCACCAAGTTGCATTTCATCAAAGCTGCATGTTATTGTTGTACTTCACTTTCATTATTCATATCATGGGCTGTTTGCGAGTACATTCAAAGTACTCATTGGCTTGCCACTGGTTATATTATTGACCAGACTTGGAAGGACCGGAGGTTGGCGATGAGAACGTCTTCGGAGACGGACCTGCGATCTAGGACGCTTCCAAGTGAGAATGCCTGTCGGTGTAGGCTTGATGTCATGGGCACCCGCTTAGCCCTTATGACTTTCCGCAACCCATCGTACCTGTTTTAATTAGCCTTAGGCCCTGCTTGTGAACCTGACCCTTTGGTCATTTGATGTAATATTCGGTATTTGGATGTAAGACTCTATTATTCAGTATCTGTGTTCAGTGAGCATTGATCCTTGGGGTCACTGGGCACGACGATCTCGACTTACTAGTCAGGGTCCCCACAGAACTGGTATCATAGCCATCCTGACTATAGGAAGCCTTAGGTAGCATGGACGTTAGCCGAAAACGATTAGTACACCAGCCTTACACTTAAGATTTTGCACCTAGAATCTTCTGATTCTCTCTCTCTCCTATATCTTGTAGATGGCCGCCGTACCTGAGACGCTTCTGGAGACCGGCTTTTCCCTACTCCTGGTGGATAGTCTCGAGAAGTGCCATGTACGCCGCATGCCCATCTTCCCCTATCACGAGCACTGGGTCAACGCCGACACCAAGGAATATCACGTGGACGTGATAGTGAAGGCTAACGACTCCCCGTCTAGTTGGTTCTTTGAAGGACCACAAATGGGGGAACTGATGCTGGCAGTGGAGACAGCCGCATGAGAGGCGCTCGTGCGTCTCCGCGATATCCTCCCTGAGATGGCTGATGAGCCCGCTACTCGTCACCTACCTTTTATTAAGGAAGGAGTGGACGGGAGTTGGACGCTAACCCCATCGTCTGAGGACGGGATGCCATTAAGGTTTCAGACCTACTTCAGTCTCTCATCCGACACCCTGAGGCACCTTCTGGTAAAGGAATCAACGAAGCTTCGCCAAGAACTGCACCAAGTCAAGGGCCTACTTCACACCGAGAAGATGAAGAATCACAAGGTGAAGAAAGCAGGCGCACCTGAAGGACCGGTGTTGCTACCAGGGGTGGTGTGCTACCGATCAGGGTTGTCCCTCTTCAGAGTCGCCGCCTGATAGCGGAAGAGTATACTGGGCTCTTCGCCGCCTCACGTAAGAGATGCCGTGATGTACTGCTTCTTTCTTCCACTCCTTTGAAGTAAGAAGACACCGACGAAGACGAAGATCCTGCTGAACCCACCTATGAGACCGAGCAGTCCCCCGCGTAGGATTTCAGCGTAGGCAAGTAGGAGTACCCTTGAGCATAGGGTATCCATGTATCCTATCTTTCAAATTATGAGTGTGTATGATGTAAGCCGCATTTTGCCTTAGGCAGCCTTTACGCGACTACGTCACTTGTTTTCAATGAATGCAAATTCCATTTTCAGGACTTTGATTTTAAAGACTCGCACTAGCGCACATTTGGACCCCCCTCTTACTAGAGCAAACCCTTGTGGTTCCAAGCAAGGTGGATTTTTGACCTGTTTGTTTCCATGACAGGATGGTGAACGCAACCCGCAACATCACCTTCGGCAACCCCGGCGCCGCTGGGAACCGAAGGAGAAGCTCACGCTGGAGATCACCATGAGCAGCCTTACAATGTTCCTCCGCCACCTCCTCCCGAGAACTTGACTATGGCTCAGTTCCTTCAGGCTCTTCGCGAGGAGCTTCAAGCTAACAATGCCGCTATTCAGCAGCTGGCTCAAGTCCTAGTGAACAACCCACCACAGAACGGGAATGGCAATGGCCGCTCTACTCTCTCCGAGTTTATGTGGACTACGCCTCCCATATTCATAGAGACGACTTAACCATTGGATGCCGATGACTGGATTCACACTATTGAAGACCTCCTTGCGCTGGTCAAGTGCACCGATGAACGTGAGAAGGTCCTTTGTGCTTCTCACAGTCTCGGAGGCACCGCCAGGGCTTGGTGGGATGGTTTCCGGATCATGCGAGCTGGGCAAGTCATCACTTGGGCAATGTTCAAGGAAGGATTCCGCGCGGCTCATATTCCGCTAGGAATGATGACCATCAAGAAGCGGGATTTCCGAGCCTTGAGGCAAGGCAGTGGAACTGTTAAAGAATATCTGCACAAGTTTAACCTCTTGTCGAGGTATGCCCCTGAGGATGTTAATACTGAGGCCGCTAAGGTGGAATGCTTCATGGAAGGGTTGCAGCAGTCCCTGCAATACCAGTTGGTAGTTTGCGACTGCAAGACCTTCAGCGACCTGGTTAACAAGGCACTTATGCTGGAAGACAAGCATCATGAAATGGACGACACCCGCAAGCGCAAGCTGATAGGCAGTGGAGGATCCACTAATGCAAGACCAAGACCATGGCAGTCAGCACCTGCGAGGCCCAACTATCAACAGCATCAGTACAAGACCCCGGTATTCCGTGAGAATTATCAGCCTCAAATCAACACCAAGCCAGTTTCCAACCCGCCTAATAACAGTGGAGTCAAGACCAACCCTTCGGGTCAGGTCACTTGTTTTGGGTGTGGTCAAACCGGACACTATTCCAGGCAGTGTCCGAACAAGAAGCCCGATGCACCGCGTCCCAATGCACCCAACCCAGGTCAAGGAGCACCAGGAAGAAACCAGGTTCCCCACAACCAACAGTTCAATGGGAAGGGGCGGGTCAACCACATCACCGTCGAAGAGGCGCAGGAAGATCCGGACTACATTCTAGGTACGTTCCTCGTCAACTCCGCCCCAGCTACAGTGTTGTTTGATTGTGGTGCTTCGCATTCCCTTGTTACTCGAATGTTTGCGGAGAAGTGTGGTTTAAAACCCACTCTGCTTCACGGGCAGATGGCAATTCAAATCCCATGAGCAGTGTTGAGGACCAATCTAGGGTGTAGAAGGGCCGACATAGTTATCATGGGACGAGCTTCTTGGCAGACCTCATTGTGCTTAAGTCGTAAGGCTTAGAAGTAATTCTCGGCATGGATTGGCTGGCCAAGCACCAGAGTCTCTTGGATTGTGCCAACAGGGCCATTACCATGACAAGCGACCAAGGGGTCAAGGTTAAGTATGTCTCTGAGCCGGTATCAGCTCAAGTACCTCGAATCAACAGCCTATCCGAGGTAGAGCTCGACCAAATGCCTGTAGTCTGTGAGTACCCGGACGTCTTTCCTGACGATCTACCTGGAATGCCTCCTGACCGAGACATCGAGTTCATCATTGAGCTCATGCCCGAGTCAAGGCCTATATATAAGAAGCCTTACAGGATGGGATCCGAGGAGCTAGCAGAGCTGAAGAAGCAGCTGGATGAGCAACTCAGGAAAGGATTCATTCATCCGAGTGCATCACCTTGGGGATCACCTGTTCTGTTTGTATCAAAGAAGGATGGTACCATTCGACTCTGCGTCGATTACGTTCTCTCAACGAAGTCACGATCAAGAACAAGTACCCACTCCCGAAGATAGAAGACCCGTTTGACCAGTTAAATGGAGCTAAGGTATTCTCCAAGATCGATCTCCGATCCGGATATTACCAGCTGAAGATTCGACCAGAGGACATACCCAAGACTGCATTCGTGACCCGATACGGTCTCTATGAGTGCACTATCATGCCCTTCGGATTGACAAATGCCCCAGCTTACTTCATGTACCTCATGAACAAGGTCTTCATGGAGTATTTGGACAATTTTGTCGTCGTATTCATCGATGACATATTAATCTTCTCAAAATCCGAAGAGGAGCATGAGCAACACTTGAGGTTAGTTCTGGGAAAGCTTCGAGAGCACCAACTGTATGCCAAGTTCAGCAAGTGGCAATTCTGGCTGAACGAAGTTGGATTTTTGGGTCATATCATGACGGCAAGCGGATTGGCAGTAGATCCATCCAAGATTACAACAGTGACCAACTGGGAATCACCGTGAGACGTGAAGGATGTCAGGAGTTTCGTCGGGCTCGCAGGATACTATCGCAAGTTCGTAGAGGGATTCTCCAGCATCGCTCAACCTATGACTCAGCTGTTGAAGAAAGGCCGGAATTTCGAGTGGACACCGGCGTGTGAAGAGAGCTTCGAAGAGTTGAAGAAAAGACTAACAACCGCCCCGGTACTAGCTACCCCGGACATCAACAATGAGTTTGTGATTTACTATGATGCCTCCGGAACCGGACTCGGTGGAGTCTTAATGCAAGATGGCAGAGTCATGGCGTACTTGTCACGGCAACTGCGTCCGCCTGAGGAGAACTACGCCACCCATGATCTCGAGTTAGCAGCCGTAGTGCATGCCTTGAAGACATGGCGACATTACCTTCTTGGGAAGCGATGTGAAATATACACGACCACAAGAGTCTGAAATATATCTTCACCCAAAGGGAGCTGAATATGAGGCAATGAAGATGGCTTGAGTTAATCAAGGATTACGACCTCATCATTCAGTACCACCCCGATAAGGCAAACGTGGTAGCCGATACTTTAAGCCGGAAGGCTGGCACCTTGAACGTCATGCTCAAGGAAAGGTTGCCCGCCTTGTATGAAGAGATGGAAAGCTTCGGGCTGGATTTAGTCGAACCAGGATACCTGGCCAACCTTGAAGCCAAACCAACTCTGGCTGATGATATCAAGGAAGCCCAGAAGGGACACAAGAGTATTGAAGGCCTCAAGAGGAAGATACAGGAAGGCAAGGCCCTAGGGTTCTCGGTTGATGATCAAGGAGTGGTGTGGTACGGGAAACGCTTATGCGTGCCCAACAAGTCCAAACTGAGGGACTTGATCCTGCAAGAGTCTCATGACACGCCATACTCCATCCATACCAATTGTACCAAGATGTATCAAGACCTCCAAGAACGATTCTGGTGGCATGGCATGAAGAGAGAGATAGGCTCCTACGTCGCTAAGTGCGACGTATGCCAGCGGGTCAAGGCTGAGCATCAGCGACCTGCTGGGCTGCTACAACCTCTTCAAGTGCCAGAATGGAAATGGGATAAGGTTGGCATGGACTTCATCACCGGACTACCCCGATCAAGCAGGGGTCATGACTCCATATGGGTCATCGTCGACCACTTAACTAAGGTGTCTCATTTCATTCCGGTCAACACCGCCTATGGGGGCGACAAGTTGGCTAGCCTCTACATTGAGCGCATCGTTAGCCTCCATTTAGTTCCTAAGGAGATCGTGTCCGACCGTGGCACGCAGTTCACCTCAAGATTCTGGAAGAAGTTTCAAGAAGCTCTCAGAACCAAGCTCTCTTGCAGCACGGCTTTCCACCCGCAGACGGGCGGACAGACCGAGAGGGTAAACCAGATACTCGAGGACATGCTCCGTGCATGTGTCTTGGCTCATGGTGCCAAGTGGGAAGACTGTCTGCCGTTTGCTGAGTTCTCATACAACAACAGCTACCAGTCCAATCTTCAAATGGCCCCATTCGAGGTGCTATATGGGCGAAAGTGCCGCACCCCACTCAATTGGTCCGAAACCGGAGAAGGACTAGTTTTTGGGCCAGAAGCGCTGCAGGAAGCGGAAAATAAGGTGCAGCTTGTCCAAGGAAACCCGAAGGCAGCTAAGTCCTGACAAAAGAGCTATGCGGACTCCCACCGCAAGGATGTGGAGTTCGTTCCCGGAGACCAGGTGTACCTGCGTGTTACGCCTCTCAAGGGAACCAAGCAATTCCATGTCAAGGGGAAGCTAGCCCCAAGGTTTATTCGACCCTTCAAGATCACGGCAAGGCGCCAGGAAGTGGCTTATCAGTTGGAGCTACCCCCAGAACTTTCGGGTGTGCACAACGTGTTCCACGTGTCACAGCTCCGGAAGTGCTTACAAGTGCCGAACCGTTCCGATCCTTGCAAGGACATTGACCACCAAGCTATTGACCTTCAACTGGACCTTACCTATCGCGAGAAGCCGATTCTCATTCTGGATGAAGAAGAGCGTTGCACCAGAAGCCGCACCATCAAGTATTTCAAGGTTCAGTGGAGCAACCATACCGAAGCAGAAGCAACATGGGAACGTGAAGACTATCTCCGATCAGAATTTCCAGAGCTATTTAACGCCTAGCTTAGGAATCTCGGGGAAGAGATTCTTGGAAGAGGGATAGGTCTGTCACACCCTGTTTTTCACCACCAATGTTTTAAGTTGCAAAAATCAGAGCTTGTTAAAACTTTTTCTAATGATGTTGTGAATGCTATGAATGTCTTGTATGAATGTATGCTTGTTTGCTTGTTGATCCAAAACCCATGGTAAATTTATTTTTAAATGAATTTCCAAAGCTCTTTTTCTTTGACACCAGATCACCTCTACCTTGCTTGGGTTAGACTACTAGCTCATGATGCCTAGTAGCACTCCCAACCAAAGTTGGTGATCTGAACTCAAATACTATTATTATTTACCAAAAACATTAATTAATGATTTAAAACATCATTTTTCTATTTCAAATACATGTCTGTTTCTAAGGCCACGAATGATATTCCCACAAGGAAAAATGCTTCTCTGCCTTAGAAAATTCTGAGTAAAATCATGGAAACTCAGAAGGACATATAGTTTCCATATATAAGATTTTCAACCCTATTTGATATTATAATTATTTGAATAAAACCCTGAAAACCATTCCTGTCTGTTTTAACCTTTTTAGATATTTCCAAAGGAAATAATCTCAATAAAATCCCATTAAATTACAGGAGCCTCCCCAAGCCATATTTGGTGCCCACAGAAAATCTGACCTTGATCCAAGGTGGGGAAGGTCACCAAATGAGCCTAAAACCCTCTCTGTCCAGAATAGAGTTGGAACAACTCTACCTAGCAACGTTTGTCCAATGGGTCTGGAACTTTGCACGGGTGTTTGGCTCCTCAAATGAGGACTCCACGCCAAAAATGAGATTTGCAACATTCTGTTTAGTCACACTCCCTTTGGAGAGGACATATCTGGCCACTTTGATGCATTTTCAAGTTTACAAAGCTAAACCTGTTCTATGGAGCTCAAAATTGGTGGAAACCCCTACTTTAACCCCAAGGCCAAACTTGTTAAGTTGTAGTTCCAGTGGTGGAGTGGAAGCACCACAAACCACTGTCGAACACCTTCTGACAGGAAGCTAAAAACACACCTAGCCACTGTTTTACCCAATGTCAAAGCCTCAAACTTGGTGTATTAGTGCCTCAAATCAATCTAAACACCCAGTCAACTGGCCCCTCGCTAGTTCAAAGCACAAGTGACAAGAACCCCAGTTTATGCCACAAATCAGGGCTGATAGCACTAGTGAAACCTGTCCCCCTTGACCAGCCAGTGCTCTCACTAGCATACAACGGCTAGAAACACTCCCAGCAACACCTAGGACATGAGGGACACATTTAAAGTTCCCCAGAGCGCGCTAGCATGCCGTGGCATGCCAAAACTGCGCTCTGGACGCGCTACACAGAGCCACCGAGAAGGGGACGACGCTCCCGGCCGGTCCCAACCTCCCCCGAAGTGTCCAAGACCTCCCCCGACAACCCCTTTGTGTAACGCAGCCGCCAGGGACCCTGCTCTCCCGCGTTAGAGCTCGGGCGACTCGTGCCCGCGCGCACCCGACTCGGCCGAGCATGCACAGATGCTGCAGCTCGACCCCACGCCTTCTCCCTTTGCGGACGATGCTTCAAAGCGTCCCAAACCACGTCCGGAGACCGTGGTTTCGCAGCCAGCTCCTCACTGTGCACGCACGCGCACCACGGTGAGTCACCGGCGCACCGAGTCGGCTCACCGTCGTGAGCCTATAAATAGGCCTCCCAGGCGCCTCAGCACCCCTCCAGCAGCCTCTGCACGACCACTAGCTCTTCCCTAGCCATCCAATCGAGCTCGTAGAGCCCCCGTGCTCGAGATCGACCGAGGCCCCTCTGCCTCGTAACTCCGGTCGATCTCCGGCTACACGCCGGCTCCTGCGACACTCGACCCACCAGAGCACTCCCCTCGACACCAGGAACCTTTCCCCCAACTGCCCTGAGCGATTCCGTGCCCCTAGGTACCAGTTCAACCATGTCCCGAAACCCCTCGCCACGGCCACCTTGTCGCCGGCGACTCCAAGCCTCTCCGGCACTGTCCCGACCACCTGTAGGTAGGCGGAGGCACGCTGAACCCATTCCTGCCCTTAGCTAGGCCCAAGGACGACGATAGCCTCGCTGGAGTTCATCTCCTCCTCCCTGGCCGGAGGTAGGGGAAGAACCCAACAAGTGGGCTCCACCTGTCGGCGTCCTAGAGCAGCCCCCGTGCGCAGCCACAGCCGCTGACCCCAGGGGCCCGCATGTCAGGTTCGAACCTGGCGCGCGCACGCGCCTGGCAGCCTGCTGGCTAGCTGGGCCGGCCTGCTTCCCAGGCCAGGCTTTGGCATTTTTCTTTTCTTTTTAAAACAGAGACTAAAATGATTTTTGTAAAAATAACTTCCTAGTGGGAAAATATAATTCTTCCACTGATATTTTTCTAAAAATGAGTAGTATTTGATTCTGCCATTGTTGGCATTTTTCCAAAACAAAATCCGTTTTATAATAATATAAAGGCATTAAAGGCAATAGTTTGCCCCTGTTTGGTAATTATAAAAAATGCTTAGCTAGTAAAAACTAAGAGAAGATATTTTTCCAATTAACAACCTAAATTTAACCAAGTTTTGCAACATTTTTAAAAGTGATTTGTGATCTGTTTTCGTGTGAGCTATTTCTTGTTTATTCTATTCTCGACGATAGAATTACCAAGTGACGAAGGATTCAGAGCGGAAGACCTCGAAGACCCCGGATACCTAGCTGACCAAGGCAAGAAACCCTTTGACCATGACTTGAGCATATAAATTGATGCATGCTATAATAGCAAGTACTTTTCCGTTGCATGTGATCATAGTGTCGGTTCATCATTGGTGTGATGGTACCGAAGGCTTCTTCGAAGCACTTGCATGATGGTGATGTTATACATATGGCTCCTCGGAGCACAAGCATGATGAGCTTGATCCTACCATCTATGAGGATCATGCTACTATCATGTTGACTAGTAGAGTTAGAGAACCATTTCATGAGCATGATGTTGAGCTAAATCAAAGGTTTATGAAAAACACCGTCGGGTTCCACTAATGCCCGAGGGTGATGATGAGATGGGTGGCTACTTTTGGTGAAGTGGTGCACCGGTGTTTTGTGTGAGTATGGTTTTGGAAATGGGATTAGATTTATGATGTGTCGACTGTCCCAACCTC
The DNA here is from genome assembly GCF_904849725.1 of Hordeum vulgare subsp. vulgare. Taxonomy (NCBI): domain Eukaryota; kingdom Viridiplantae; phylum Streptophyta; class Magnoliopsida; order Poales; family Poaceae; genus Hordeum; species Hordeum vulgare. Next base: position 334,664,417 of record NC_058524.1, on the reverse strand, counting down.
ACGTATGCGACCACGTTACCCCTTTATGGGATGGGGCTTTGTTGATTACTCTGGTCGGTACTAGGAAAGAGGCACATTACTAGTGGCGGGAGTGATTGTCGTCACTCTCGTGATGGGGCCGTGCCAGGAAGGGCGACTATGCCATTTTTATGAGTTCCAGGCACACCGTTGGTCCCCGCATGGTTGATACTGTCTAGAGTCGGTGCTCGTAAGACGTACAACATGTGGGCTGGGTACCAATCGAGTGGACCTCTTTGTCTAGTATCGTCAGGGGAAAGATAATGATCGGGTACTTACCTCGGGTATATGTGATATACCGCGAGTCGTGGATGACACGGAAGTTTCCCGGTTCTCGTGGGTACAGCGCGCAACCTCTGCGGAGTGTCAAACTATTCGAATAGCCGTGTCCACGGTCAAGGACAGTTGGGTAATCCTGCTTAAACTACGTCCAGCGTTTCCGCATAAACCAAGTGTGAGTGTGTGTGTGTGTATGTGTGGTAATTGGTTTTACAAGATGAATTGATATGACCAAGTTTGGTGACTTGGCATATAGGGTGAACCCGAAGTGTTCAGCCCTTGAAAGATGCGAGGGCATCTGTAACCTGTTCTTCAAGAGTAGTTCTTTAGCTTGATGCATATACATGATCATCCCACCAAGTTGCATTTCATCAAAGCTGCATGTTATTGTTGTACTTCACTTTCATTATTCATATCATGGGCTGTTTGCGAGTACATTCAAAGTACTCATTGGCTCGCCACTGGTTATATTATTGACCAGACATGGAAGGACTCGAGTTTGGCGATGAGAACGTCTTCGGAGACGGACCTGCGATCTCGGACGCTTCCAAGTCAGAATGCCTGTCGGTGTAGGCTTGATGGCATCGGCACCCGCTTAGCCCTTATGAGTTTCCGCTACCCATCGTACCCGTTTTAATTGGCCTTAGGCCCTGCTTGTGAACCTGACCCTTCGGTCATTGGATGTAATATTCGGTATTTGGATGTAAGACTCTATTATTCAGTATCTGTGTTCAGTGAGCATTGATCTTTGGGGTCACTGGGCACGGCGATCTCGACTTACTAGTCGGGGTCCCCACAAAAGGTTGACACGATGATTTTTGGCGTGTTTCTGTTATGTGGTCCTATTGTACATCCACGTGAGTGGAGACTTCAACCCACGGAGGGTAACGACTGCGGTAGTCCACAGATGGCTCCACCCACAAGGGGTCCACGAAGAAGCGGCCTTGTCTATTCCACCATGGCTTACGTCCACACAGGACTAGCCTCACTCAGGGTAGATTTTCACAAGGTAGGCAATCTCCTTGCCCTTACAAACTTCTTGGTTCAACTCCACAACACGAAGTAGGAGCCTCCCAAGCGACACCTATCCAATCTAGGAGGCAACACCCTCCAAAAGATAATAGATGCGGTAGAACGATGAATTCCTTGCTCTTGTGCTTCAAAACATAGTCTCCTCAAAACTCAAGCACTCTGTCACAAATTTTGCATGGGTAGAAGAGATTGATTGGGTGGAAAGCAACCTGGGGAGGCTACAGATCAAGTTTCAAATGGATGGATTGGAATCTCTTGATCTCAACACATGAGTAGGTGTCTCTCTCTCAGAGAAATGGATATGGCAAGTGTGTGTGTGTTCCGAGTGCTTCCTTTGCAAATGAGAGGTGGTGGATGGGTATATGGAGGCATCTCCAAAAATCCAACCATTAAAATAATATTTCCCAATTTGGTGACACCGATATGAATCTCAATGGTAACGAATTGCACTAAATGTCGCAACTTTTGAATTCTCGTGAGACCGATATGAGAATCTTGGTGGTACCGGTATGGTGACCTAAGACAGCCTCCAAATCTTGGTGAGACCGATTTCAAAACTCAGAAATTCCAATTCTTGAAATCGGTAGACCAAAAAGTTGGTCACTGACTTTCGGTGGCACCGAAGTGAAAGTTGGTGCTACCGAGATATTAGGGTTTGGCAAAGGTCCTGTCTCTGGAAAAAATCGGTAGGGCCAAAATGGAATTATTGGTGGCACCGATTTTTGTTGTATAGGCTTTGGGCAGATATTTTGTTAGAGAATTCCTGAGTATTTTTGTTGGCTATCTCTAAGAACTTGAGCAACCAATTCATCATAGATACCTCACCCCCTTTTAATACTATTGGCTTTCTCACAAATATAAAATGTAGAATCTTCTTGCTTGAAGCTTGGCCAATCGAATTCCTTTCCTTGAATCAAGGGTTTCTCCTCACAATCCTTTAGCCAATGCATATTTGAACTTTTGTGAAATATACTTGGATATAATCATTAGTTCAATGATACATATGTTGTTATTAATTACCAAAACCACCTCAGGGAGCAATTGGGCGTTCAATCTCCCCCTTATTGGTAACTGATGATAACATATAGTTCAAAGATTCGACAAAAGATATAATCAATGATTAGCATCATTGCTTCGAGAAGTATGTGAAAAGCAAGAGCTCCCCTAAATTTGTGCATTATTTTAAATTTGCATGTGAATGCAAATGCACAATCGATTAGGATCATGGATAACTCTTCCATGTCACATACATCTTGGTGGTGTGCATAAATGATATGAGTGAATAGTAATGCACATAACACCAAACAAATGAGTAAGTGATCATCATGTAGATAGCTCAAAGGTATAATATATTAGCATCAACAACCGAAGTATATGATCAACACGAAAGTTTAAGTCAACCAAAAGACCAAATATTTTTTTAAACCAAAAGACAACAATTAAAAGCAACACTCTCTCTCTCTCTCTCTCTCTCTCGAAGCACTAAATGATCTATACACTCCTCCCATTTTGGCAACAAATTACCAAAAAGTTGAAAGGTCTAGAACAAAGCGTCGCTCTCGGCTCGATCTCCTCCGATAGTAGTTGATGGAGTTGACAAGGGAGCATTGGCTAAGGATTCAACGGATGTCCTCGGAGGTGGAGGTGTTGAAACTGGAGGTGCACGAGCTGGTGGAGCTAAAGGAGCTGATTCTTGAGGTGTTGAAGTTGGTCTTTCTTCGGGCACTGGCACAACTGCAAACCTAGACTGGTCCTGAATTGAGTAGTTGTTAGAAGAGGCGAATTGTCGTTGTTTTCTCATGAAAGATGCATTGGCTAGGCTCATCGAGAGTGGTTGGAGCCGAAAGGACACCGACGGGCTCCGGGAATGGGATTGGTAGCTAGTGACGCATGACACACGATGTACCCAGGTTCGGAGCCCTCCGTGGGAGGTAACACCCCTAGTCCTGCCGGAGTGGTTGATGAACCAAGAGAACCACAAAGTGCTCCTTGAGCTGTTCGTCGGAGGAGGAAGAAAGTGCTAGCCGGCTCGTAATCGCCCTCTCCTATGTGTATGTTCGTGCGTAAGAATGGCTAACCATCTGCATGGAGGATGGCCAGGGGGTTTTATAGGCGAACACCCTGACATACAATATGGATATTTGTTACTATGGGGGGACCCAGCTGGCAGCTTCTCCGGCCAGCCAGAGGGCCCCACAGTTGAGAAGTCTTGTCGCCTGTGGGTCCCGCGGGCTACCGGGTCCCATCGTCTGCTAGGGCCCGCGGTGCACCGCTGGGATTGGTGCGTGCTCTGCACGCCCGACATGGGCCACATTGTTGCCGTCGTCTTGCGGATCCCGTGGTCAGCGGTACGACCGCCTCCACTATAGCCACACCGGGATAGGTAATGGAGTGAGTTGAGGCATGCCGACACTATGCGAGGCCGATAGGTCATAGCTGGCGCTTGTCAGCGCTACGGCCGCCTCCACTGTGGCCACGCGTACGTCAGTCCGTGGTACCCTAGGTGACCCCCTTTTGCCTTTATTCATGAGCCCATGTCCCATCAGAGGGGTTGACGGTACTGATGCTTGCCGCCCACCAAACGTCTGGCCGTCGGGCTGGATGCCAGCTAGCGCGTCCCTAGCCGACGTGCGTTGCGCACCTGGGAAGGGAGGAGCCGGCATTCAAGGCAGCATTTGCCCCATATGGAGCTAGTGTGCGATGGAGTAGGCCCGATGAGCCTACCCCGGGATTATCCCCTCGTCAGTAGTCCCTGAAGTGGGGGAGGCCCGCCGGCTCAGCGTGGTGAACCTCGCAGTCTTAAGAGCGATGCATGCGAATCTTTGGGTTGGCGACCGACTAGCCCGTCGGTCGAAGACGGTCGGGCTTGTAGCCGGTCGGCTCCCGTGAGACACCTCGGCTTCTCCGTTTCGCAGCCCCGGCATGACACGTGCCGCGCGTCATGGGATGCGCCCCGACAAGTCAAGCGGTTCACAAGACGGGACCAGCAAGGAGGGCCCCGCCCAACCACGGCCTCGGTCCCCGCACGTGGATCTTTTGTGACTCCGAGGGAGCCAGTTGACACCCCCGAAGTGTCTTAACGCCCCCGCGCGACGCGGTGGGAATGGGGATCATGCACAATGGATCCCCTTCCCCACTGTGACGCCCTCGGCTTAATCGTACGCTAATCATACACGCATATGCGTACGATCAAACCCAAGGACTCACGGGGAGATATCACAACACAACTCTAGACACAAATAAAATAACATCAGCTTCATATTACAAGCCAGGGGCCTCGAGGGCTAGAATACGAAAGCTCGATAAACACACGAGTCAGCGGAAGCAACAAATATCTGAGTACAGACATAAAACATGGGGTGCCTTAGAGAAGGCTAGCACAAAAGATACAACGATCGAACGAGGCGAGGCCTCCTGCCTGGGAACCTCCTAACTACTCCTGATCATTAGCGGCCTCCACGTAGTAGTAGGCACCGTCGGGGTAGCAGTCGTCGGCGACGGGGACCTCCATTTCCTGGGCTTCATCATCTGGTCGCAGCAAACGGATCAAGGGAACAAGGGGGGAGCAAAGCAGCGGTGAGTACTCATCCAAAGTACTCGCAAGTCTTACATCAGAACTATTCTAGTTATGCATCAGTATCAAAGAAGGGGGTTATATGTGGACTGACTGCAGCAATGCGAGAATAGAGAGAGAAGGCCTAGTCCTATCGAAGACTAGCATCTTCAGGGTCTTGCAGCAATAGACGAGAGTAGAACAGGGGGTAACACAATAATAGTCATATTGTTGCAGCAATATTAAAGTGAGGTCACGCCTAAAGATCCTCCCTCGACTCCCTGCGAGGAAGCAATCCCGAGGCAAACTAATTCCAGTTAAGTAACAATTGTAGTTGTAAAAGATCGGGGCACAACTCCAAGTCGTCTTGTAACCGTGGACACGGCTATCCGAATAGTTAATTTTCATCCCTGCAGGGGTGCACCACATGTCCCGTCACGCTCGATAACACTCTGGCCGGACATACTTTTCTGGGTCCTGCCCGGCCTCGGAATATCGACACGTCGCAGCCCCACCTAAGACTAATCAGAGAGGCCAGCCCGCCGGTCTAAATCCTAAGCACAAAGGGTTCATGGGCCCAGTTCCGTTTCACGCTCCTGCACGTGGCGTGGGCGGCCGACGTCAGTCCTAGCATCCCTTAATCACATGCGCGATGCATCTCGGGACCACTCGGGCGCGCGCCGCTACACTGCTGGCATCTGAAAAGCTTCGGCTGATACCGCGACGCCGAGTACCCATAATTCTTCCCGCGTAGCCGGTTAGTGCGAAAAGGTCTCCGACCAACCCAGATCAAATACCCAAATCCATTAGCATTTTAAATAGGCCAACAACACAGTCTCACGGGAATCCACCCGGCTTACAACTAATCACCAATGAACCCAGTAACATGGTCGAGTAACTGTGTGGTTGTAACATCGGGGGGAATCCGAGGAATCACCCTCGTTGGATCCCGAACGATGTACCCGTCAAGGTGGGCTTAGAGGAATCACCCTCGGGGGTCCCACACTCGCGGGGTTGCACGACAGAGGCGTCATCGGGAATGGTGAAAGAGGAATCACCCTCGATAACCACGACCGACTAGCTATACTACAGAGATATCATCAGGAGTACTTAGCGAGGTGTCACCCTCGGTACCCGATAGTATCCCTGTAGCGTCGTACAACGAAGGGGGGGTGAACGTGTTGTGTCGGGTCTGGCTCGTCGATCGGAGATCGAGATTGAAAAACAAGCGGGGCAACTGAACTACGGGGTCAGAGGGGATGACTGCTCCACCTATACTAAGCAGGTTAAAAGTACAGGACTGAAAGTAACAGTTCATCAAAAACAGGCTATGCATCAGATATAGGAGCTAACTACAACAGTAGCAAAATACTAATGCAAGCAGTAGAAAGAAAGACATAGGCGATATAGGAATGATCAAGGGGAGTTTGCTTGCCTTGCTGCTCTGCGGCAAAGGACTGATCGGCAGGGTCGTAGATGTACCCGGCAGCAGCGTCAGTCTCGGGGTCTACCGGTAAGAGGAGGGGGAAGAAACAATAAATAATAGCACCGATGCAACACAAAGCATGACATGGAAAAATGCAGGCTAGACATGAGCTAACGCAGCAACATCCGTCATAGACGGGTCGGAAGAATATCTGACGATATTTTCTGGGTCTCGGGCTACTACCGGTTATACTAGAAACGATGGAAAAGTTCCATGTTTACTATGCTAGGGACGCGTGACACACGAATGGGCCGTGTATCCAGGTTCGTCTCGCTTTGGTGATCAACTTTCATGTTGAAATTATTTCGATCTGACTTACGGATTATTTAATATTAATTTTTAAAGTTTTATTAATTATTTAAGAATTAAAAACAGATTTAAAAGATTTAGTAAAGTCCTATTATGACATCATCGCGATGTCAGGCTGACATCAACGTTTGACCGGTCAACTGACCAGCGGGTCCCGAACGTCATAGGCACAAGTTTTATTTAAGATTAAATATTATTTAATCAGATTAGTTTAGTGGGGGGACCCGCGTGTCATACTCTAATTGTGTTAATTAATTATTTTAACTAATATATCTAATTATTTATTTATTTAAGAAAAACATTATTTTTATAATTTGTATTAACTATCGCGTGGGGCCTCCCTGTCATAGACCCGGGTGCATTGGCCCCACCGGTAAGTGGCCTAAGGCTATTTTCTCATTTATTTTTATTAGATACCTAACCGTTCAAATACCGTATTCCCCTAATACCCATATACGCAAATACATACATCACATCTCATACATACATACGGAATACAACCTTTGTTTTTATTTCTTTTCTCTCAAAAACTCTCAACACTCATCTCTCTCTGTTAACACAGAGAGAACTCTCTCTGCTAACACCACCTAGAGGAACCAAATACTCAAATCCTCCTACCGGAGTCCACCGTCGACGGATCGAGGTCCCGTTTGCCGGAACGGAACCGGGACAGCGAGGAGATCGACACGGTGGGAGGAGCCCGAAGAGGGGCTCACCGACGGTGACGTGACGGCCCGGTGAACCGGAGTTCGCACGAAGGTGACGGTGGAGATGGCGTGGTTGCGGTGACGGTGACGGTGACGATGGTGGTGACGTGCCGACGAGGGGGAGACGGTCGGATCCGGCGAGATGATGACGTCTCCCTTGCTCGGTCCCTCCCGGACCGAGCGGGAGATGGCCGACGGGGGCCGGGGCTGTTGGTAGGCCGGCGAGGTTGGAGGGGCGCCGGCCGAGGTGAGGGGGGGGGGGGCTCGCCGGCCGGGAGAGGGGAGGGGCTCGCCGGCCGGGAGAGGGAAGCCGCGAGGTGGGGGGCCGCCGGGGGAAGGGAAGGCCGCCGGCGGGAGGAGGAGGCTCGGTGGAGAAGCTCGCCGGCGGGAGGCAGGGGAGGGGCCTCCGGGGGGTGAGGGTGATGAGGGGCCGCCGGGGTAGGGGGCGGTGGAGGGAGAAGGCCGGCGGGGGGAGGATCTAGGAGGGGAGGCGAGGTGGAGAGGAGGGGGGCGACGGGAGGGAGAGGGAGTCGCCACGGGAGAGGAGGGAGATCGTGGGGGTGGGGGCTGTCTCTCGTGGGGTGGGAGGACCGAGAGAGAGAGGGAGTTACGGGACGTGGGGGGGGGGGGGCTCTCGTGGGGGTGGGGTGGGGGTGGGGCCCCCGCACGAGGGGGAGGGGCTGGCGGCGGCGCACTGGGGGGAGGGGAGGGAGTAGCGAGGGGTGGGGGGTCTGGTCGCCAGGGGAATTAGGGTTTGGCCGGTTGGGCCCCTTTTGGCCCAGCTGGGCCGGGGGGGGGGGGGGGGGTTGCGCTTTTTTTTTTTGGATTTGTTTTGTTTTGTTTTACCTTTTCCCTTTTTATTATTTCTTTCTTTCAGTTTTCTTTTCTTTCTTTTATCATTATTATTTCTTTAATACTTTCCTTTTATATATATATCCTTTTAATACTTGTAATGAACCGATAAAGTGCTTCCCTTTGCTTTCAAATTTTGGATCCGGACAGACGCGAATCCACGCGGGTCTCAGATGGGAATTCGATGACGTGGCATCATTAGCGGTTGATCACTGTAGCTTAATTACAATCACTACTGTAGCAAAAGTCGAGGATGTCACAATTCTCCCCTACTAACAAGAATTCTCGTCCCGAGAATTAAGAGGTAGAGGGAAAGAGCCCGGGGTATTCATCACGAAGATGATCCTCGCGTTCCCAAGTGGCTTCATCTTCAGAGTGATTTGACCACTGCACCTTAAGGAACTTAGTGACCTTGCGACGAGTCTTACGTTCAGCTTGGTCGAGAATGCGACCGGATGCTCTTTATAAGAGAGGTCTTGTTGTAGCTCTAGCATATCGTGATCCACTTCTCGAATAGGGTCCTTGAAGCAGCGACGGAGCTGAGAAACATGGAAGACATCGTGAACCTGAGAAAGGTTCGCCGGCAGTTCCAATTGATAAGCCACTCTTCCACGCCTTTCGAGAACAGTGAAAGGACCAATATAACGAGGAGCTAACTTGCCCTTGATTCCGAAACGGTGTGCACCTCTCATTGGTGTAACACGAAGATAAGCCTTTTCGCCAGGTTGATAGACCATATCTTGATGATGACGGTCATACTGACTTTTCTGACGAGACTGAGCAGCCTTCAGATTCTCATGAATAATGCGGACTTGATCTTCGGCATGTGGAATAATATCCGGACCGAAGAGTGATCGTTCCCCAGTTTCTGACCAATTCAGAGGAGTCCGACACCTTCGCCCATACAATACTTCGAAAGGGGCCATCTTCAGACTAGCTTGATAGCTATTGTTGTAAGAGAACTCGGCATACGGGAGAGATTCCTCCCATTTCTTACCGAAAGAAATGACACAAGCTCGAAGCATGTCCTCGAGAATTTGGTTGACTCGTTCAACTTGTCCCTGGGATTGAGGATGAAATGCAGTGCTGAAGGACAGATGAGTCCCCATAGCCTTCTGAAAACTTTCCCAGAATTTTGAAGTGAACAAGCTGCCACGGTCCGAACTGATTACCAACGGAATACCGTGAAGTGAAACAACTCTTGACATATAAAGATCTGCCAGCTGACTAGCATTAATCGTTTCTTTGACGGCCAGGAAATGTGCAACTTTGGACAGTCGATCAATGACGACAAGAATAGCATCATTACCTTTCTGAGACCTGGGAAAACCAGTGACGAAGTCCATTTCAACGTGATCCCATTTCCACTCGGGAATAGAGATGGGTTGCAGAGTTCCAGCAGGCTTTTGGTGTTCTGCTTTGATACGCCGGCATATATCACATTCCGCCACATAGCATGCAATGTCTTGTTTCATATTGGGCCACCAGAATCCTTGCCGGATGTCTTGGTACATCTTGGTACTACCGGGTGAATAGACAATGGTGTGTCATGAGCTTCTTCCATCACCTTCCCAGTCATCCTGAGATTTTCCCTCTTATTTGGGACGAATAGGCGACCCTTGAAATACAAGGCGCCACCTTCATCAACAGTGAAAAAGGAGGGTTTACCCTTAGCAATATAGCTCTTAATCCTGTCGACATCATCGTCAAAGTTTTGTATATTCTTTATGGAGCTCACAAGATCTGGTTAAACCACTAGGTTACTGAGGGAACCCTGATTAACAACACGAAGGTTCATCTTTTGATACTCTTCAGGAGGGGGAACAAGGTAACCCTGAGGAACAATGTGGAGGTTCAGCTTACGGAATTCCTCTTGCAAACTATCGTGAACCTGATGAACCTGGAGGTGGTTGCAGTATGACTTGCGACTTAAGGCATCAGCCATTACGTTAGCCTTGCTAGGCGTATATGATATACTACAGTCAAAATCTGCTATACGCTCCATCCATCTTTGTTGACGCAGGTTCAGCTCCGGTTGAGTGAACAAGTACTTCAGACTTTGATGGTCGGTGTAGATTTCACAGCGATTACCGACAAGGTATTGTCGCCATTCCTTCAATGCATGAATGACTGCGGCAAGCTCGAGATCATGAACTGGGTAGTTCTCTTCATGAGCACGCAGTTGACGTGAAGCATAAGCGATCACCTTGCGATCCTGCATTAGGACACAACCTATTCCTTGATGAGAAGCATCACAGTATATGACGAAATCCCTTTTCGTATCTGGAGGAGCAAGTACTGGAGCGGACGTCAGTTTGTCCTTGAGTGCCTGGAAACTTTCCTGACATTTATCAGTCCATTCATACTTAACACCTTTGTGAAGCAGGTAGGTTAAGGGCTTCACAATCTTGGAGAAGTTCTCGACGAATCAACGGCAATAGCTGGCGAGTCCGAGAAAACTTCTGACTTGCTTGACATTCTTCGGGGGAGTCCAGTCAAGAATAGCTTGAATTCGTTCGGGGTTGACCGCAATACCATCCTTGGAAATCACATGACCAAGGTAAGTCACTTCGTCTAGCCAGAACTCACATTTGGAATACTTCGCATAGAGTTTATGCTCCCGAAGCTTATCCAGTACAAGACGAAGATGTTCAGCATGCTCTTCTTTGTTCTTTGAAAACACCAGAATATCATCCAGATATACCACGACAAATTTGTCGAGGTAGTCCATGAATATATAATTCATCAATCGAGAGAAAGTTGCCGGTGTATTGGTTAAGCCGAAGGACATGACGGTGTACTCGTATGATCCATATCGAGTAACAAAGGCGGTCTTTGGAATATCCTCCTTGCGAACACGAATCTGGTGGTATCCCAATCTCAAGTCGAG